>NC_064563.1:49364616-49983783 GCF_937001465.1 Orcinus orca
ATACCTCTCAATAACAAAAGCATAGTCACTAACAAGAACAATCGCTAAGCAAAAAAATTATGAATGAACATTAGCTTTGAGCAAACTACTCCCTTGTGAAATCTTCAAGGTGAGTCACTTAGGAAATTTAAAATAAAGATTGTTAAAATTTGGTAATTAAGTAATTAATAAGCCAGCTAATCTTAACAAAATATTTTTTGCTTTGTTAAAATATTTTATCTGTGGTTGTTCCCTCTTTCAACAATATCTAAGAAACTAATATTCAACTAGGAGATTAAACCATATATTAAAGAATCTCTACTCTATTGTCTATAGAAAGGCACATGCAATATAGAAGATGCATATATTCAAGTAGAGTGTACTATAATGCTGAATGGAGTGAGTGGACAGCATTGCAGACAACTGATTATGAAAGGAGGGAATATATATTTTGTAAAATAGATACAAAATATGTGGAGTTTTCTACTTCACAGAGTCTATCCTTATATCCTTGTCTCCTAGTATAAAATGGACCTTGTCCTGCCATTATATTATGTTACCTACAATATTGTATTGTATTTAATTAATACATTTCCATCTCCCTTCACTAGATGTATTCTACTTGAGGGCAAAGAACATGCTGGCCTCATTTCAAATTAATTCACTAAATAATGAAGGAATAATAATTAATACTATATCAGATTATTGGAAATCAAATTTGACATTATAGCTATTGATTAACATGTTACAGAATACTACTGATTTTTAAACAATTAATTTCTGCTTGGTATCCCTGAAGCATTTAATTGATTGTCCCCCCATCCTCCCCACTCACCTCTTCTACATGGTCATGACTGTGTGGTGAGCATGGCCAACACGTGCTACAAAGCATAATCAAAAATATTTCCACATTGTATACAGATCACTGTAATCACAGTGTTCTTTCTAATAACCAGAATATTTACCCCATGGGACAGCATTCTTTTTAGCAAATACTGAAGGAGTAGCAAGGGGCACTAGCTTGTGTCAGATCAGAAAAATAACAGCAGAGGAAGCTAAAACACTGAGCTTTTTTTTTTTTTTTTTTTTTTTTGCGGTACGCGGGCCTCACACTGTTGTGGCCTCTCCCGTTGCAGAGCACAGGCTCCGTACGCACAGGCTCAGCGGCCATGGCTCACGGGCCCAGCCGCTCCGTGGCATGTGGGATCTTCCCGGACCGGGGCACGAACCCGTGTCCCCTGCATCGGCAGGCGGACTCTCAGCCACTGCGCCAGCAGGGAAGCCCAACACTGAGCTTTATATCCTTTTTTTTTTTTCCTCAGCATTCAGGCTTTTCGGAAAATTTACCCTTTGTTTCAGAAAAGTCTTTAGTCTGTCAGTCACTGTAAAGAGAATATATATAAAGTTCTAAAGCAATTTGTTCTCCTTTTTCTTTTAGCTTACCTCGTCATTTGCCTTTCCAAATTCAACTATTTGGGGAAAGGCCTATGACAGACATTGGAAATTGACAGAGAGTAATAAACTGAAGGGCAAGTCACATGGAAACTTTTTTTAAACCAAGAACTCATAATAGCATTTTTCTGATGAAGCAAATTAAGAAAAAATGTTGTTTCTCAGCTCAAATAAATGATTTCTTCCAAGTTTGTTTTACATATGGATAAAATTCTATTGATTCATTGTCTTTGCTAGGAGAGAAGTGATACAAATTTATTCTGAAGACCACACATTCTGAGATTTGTTTCCTCTTTTGAAAAAAGAATGAAAATTTTAGGAATCTTCTTAGGAGTTTTAGGAATTCCTGTATGAAAATTAAGTCATCATCACTTTCTACCTGTTTGGGCTAGATAATTAATCTTTCTGAAGCTCAATTACTCAGCCTAAAAAGTGAGAATATTATTATATAATACTTCCCAGAATTGTAAGGAAAATTTAATTAGGTAATGTTTATAAAACAGTAAGCACAGAACAAACACACAGTAGATGCTCAATTAATGCTAGTTTTCCTGTCTGATAAATTAAATTATCTGGAGAGTGTCATTAATTCATATACTATTGCATTTATAAATCACAAACCCAACTTGAAAGTTTGACTGTTACCTACAGAATATATACCCAAAGGTGGTAACCTTACAATAGTAGTATATGGTGGTGGTACAAAATCATATATGGAACTGTTTATTATGAAATTCTGTATCTTCAGAATATTATCCCAAATGGTTAATTATTTATAATTTTTTTTAACATCTTTATTGGGGTATAATTGCTTTACAATGGTGTGTTAGTTTCTGCTTTATAACAAAGTGAATCAGTTATACATATACATATGTTCCCATATCTCTTCCCTCTTTATTTATAATTTTTAAGGGTCATAAAAAGAATAAAATGAACAATATACAGTGAACAAAATATCATACTGTTCATATGCAAAAAGATTTTCTTACATCTTCTGAGATTTTCCTAGAGGTGTTTTTTGGAGTTATAATTTTAACAAGAATGACTATAAAAGAAACTCCTATTTTATTAAACCAGTGTTGAATTAAAACTGACCCATATCCAGCTCAATATTTTGCCTCATCTTTTATCTCCATGATGTTATTTAACCAAAAATATAAAATTGTATTTCCTACATCTGTGAAAATATTATCGGTATAATCTCAATCCACATATTTCATGCCCATCTTGTTTGAGCACTCTGTCTCACCAAGTCAAAGGGGAATTTTTCTGAACCAAGTCGTTTTCATCTCTAGTCTCCATGAGACTCAAGTCTCCAGCTAGTGTACAATCACTTTCTTGAGGAAAGGTAACAAAGGTTTAGGAGTGTGCTAATTTGTCACTTACATATAGCACTATGAAATTAATATCCCAATATGTGAAGTTAAAGAATCTCCCCTTTATATATATAATTCTTCCCTTTAAAGTATTTTAATCCAAAACTTCTAAAGCAATTATTTTGTAAATTATTTAATCACAGTACTTCCATCTCCAACCCTCCCCCCCCTCACAGTGGGCTTACCTACATCTGACAGTCTCATAGCAGTCTGAGTGCATTGGACATTAACTTTTAAACATCAGCTAGTTATTATGGATACGGAACAGAAAGCACCCTTTAGAACACTTGTCAGCTAAATTTCTGTATCTACAACATTTAGCTAAGATTTTCGTCACTGTAAAGAAAATAATCCTGTGTAGCTAAAGTCTGAGTTTTCTTCTTCCTTCTGTATATCAAAATGAATCCTTAAAATCTTTTGTTTTCTTCTATATCAATTTCCTCATGTTGTCCCTGTATCTCTTATAGTACTCACCATCTTTTATATCAGTCACCTATTTTAAAATGAGCACTCAGTATACTTTTGACATAATTGAGCACCAGTCTGATGGGAAGCATTTGGTTTGCTGGTTAATGATATAATCACATTGGGTTGTTTTAAACTGAATGAAAACAAAGTCCAGAAATTCAGATTTTAGCCTTCTATGTTCCCCTCCATATCTTTTTGTACTTCTTTCCATTTATATATGGAGCCATTCAATGGCCATTATTACAAATGTTTAAAAATATTTAACTTTGGTGAATTAATCAATTTTTTTTGAAAACATGAATTTTTTTTGAAAACATGTATTTAGATGTTCTGGGAAGAGAGAAAAAAAAGGTAACAATAAGTATATTCTCTTTTCTTTCTTTTTTTAATCTTAAATAAAAGTGACCCACAATGACTCACAACTAATTATCAATCCTGGATGATAGATAAATTTTATTATTTTTGTACCTTTCTCTGTTTTTTGAACTTGAAAAAATAATAGTTAAAGGTTTTGCCTTGTTAGTTAAATTTTAGGACATTCGATGCTATTGTTTTTTAGTTTTAGGGAGGTTTTAAGGTATTTTCAACACCAACACATGTGATGCCTTTGTTTCTTTTGATTTTCCAGAGATTGGCTTCTTATAATAACACTTTAGGAAAATAATTTTGAGTATGTTTATAAGGAGCAAACAAAGAGATTGTGTATGACTTGCTATGACACAAATAATCATTCACACTGCAGGATTGTCTTGAGGCATTAGAATCTTCACACTCCTTCAATTTAAAAAATCATATTTCAAAGAAACTCTGAAATAACCCATTCATATAATTGTATGTGATAAAATAGGTGTATGTAAAAGAGCTTAACTTGCTGTCAATAACCCAGGATGTAGCACTGGACTGCTACAGTTTTGACTCTGTGAACTTAGCCAAGAATACCAAGAGCTTTACTTGGCCTCAGTTTTTTGTTTGTTTCCTTTTGTTTGCCAGATACAAAATAACTGGGATACACTTGCTTTTTAGGTCACTTCCAAAATGATCACTCTGTGTTTCTATAATTTATACTTTTAAAAATTACAATTAAATAAATCAGTTTATATCTGGTAATAATCAAGACAAGATTTAGGCAATAATCTTTAGCTTGAGGTTGCCTAAATATTTTAACTTAATGATTTTCAGATTTTCAAGGTATTTTATCATCTACTCAAATTAAGAATGCTTTTCCCTTTCTGGGCTGACAGTTTTTTTACTTTTTTTTTTTTATTATGTAGAAATATATGTATTTCAGGAATTGAAAAAAATGGTCAGAGTATTACATTTCTTTTAAATCCCCATACATTAAATTCTCAAATGACTCAAAGATATCCTGAGGTCCTATGAATTAAACTCAAAGTTACACTTTTAAGTCCTTATGAATTAAAAGCTCAAACAACTCAAAGATACCAAGACATCCTCAGACCAAAGTTGACATGTTTGCAGCCATTGAAGACAAATGACAGAGGTTTGCTCTTAGGACATTGGTGGATATCCAAAGGAAGTTTCTGGACTATAGCTCTTGCACAGAGAAAATGGTGTTCTAATCATTTTTTTCCCCTAAACTTTCCTAGTTTCTAACATGTGTGGTAAAATGCATAATGTCCACTCATAATGCAATTATATTAGACCCCTAACCATGGCAAGGGCTAATTAGGGCTTGTCTAAAGATTTCTCTAAATAGAGTAAGAAGTCATATAATCAGATGAGAATTAGAATAAGTTATTCATCCTCATTGCAAACAATTAAGATATCTTCTATTGTTTAAATTAAGATTTTACACATCATGGATTTGATCTACCTTAATTGAAAATGCATGTTATAATATTAATTTTTTTATTCCCATTTGAAAGAAAAATAAGTAACATTGGTAAGATTTCTGGCTCCATTTCTAGGTAGTCCTGAGGATACCCTATCATATGTTATCACAAATAAAATATCAAAAATGTATTGCTCTTTCCAAAGTTTAATTTACTTGTGCTTTGATAAAGACCCTTATATTCACAGAACACTGAGGCTAAGATGCAAAAGAAATTCTTGAAAGTATGAAAAATATGAAAACGTTTTAAAAACCTTTGGAAGCAACAAGGAGTAAAAGTGACACTAAAGCAAAGTAAAGCAGTCAAAGGAAAGAAATCTTGAGAGATTCAGTCAGAGAAGAAGAAATATAATTGTCAGCAATGACAAAATACAGAAGTCCAGATTCAAGTAATAATATATAGTTCTTAAAGGAGGCAGTTTCCAAGACACATGAATGTACATGACACATAATGAAAGAAAAATAATAATTAAAGCATTATTATTTGCTAATCAAAGTGAAACCAAAATCAAATCACCACAATCAAATTGAAGTGAAAAAAAGAAAAACAATTTTAAAAATCCCTGATATCAGAAAAAAAAAAAAATCTTATCCAAAGATCAAAATGTCAGACACAACTGATGAAAATAATGTTATAAAAGTTGGATTTTAATTTTTTTAATATTAAAAAATATCCTCTACACTTCTGACATAAACAAATGCAGCTTAATTGTAGAGACAAAAATCATATAGGTGTCTGAATTTTTAAAAAAATACAAAACAGAAACCTAAATACCAGAAAACTAATGGAGTAATATCTATAGAAATTTTTGGTAGTAAATATTAGATTTCTAGAAGTTTATATTACATCATTTTATGTTAAAGAGTATATGAAAAAGATAAGTATCTAAAGTTTAAAAAATAGAAGCATGCATGTGACTTCCTAAAATGATATTACTTAAAGACATAATTAAAATTATTCAAAACTGAGGAATTCGAGGGTCAAATGCCTGGAGATAAATATTGTGGCAGAGTGTATCTTCATAAATAACTAAGTCAATAATTTAAATTCTCTTCTTTCAATATGTTTGCCATCTCTCCAGTGAGAGGTGGAGCCTATGTCTCTTCTCCTTGAACTAGAGTGGAACTTTGCAACTAACGCAACTGTTCTGAGTTGAACTATGTTCCCTTCCCCTGCTTTCAAAAAAAAAAAAAAGATACGTTAAAATCTTAACCCTTAATACCCTAGAAGATGACTTTATTTAAAAATAGAGCCATTGCAGATGTAATTGGTTAAGATGAGGTCATGCTGGAGTAGAGTGGGTCCCTAATCCAATATGACTGGTGTCCTTATAAGAAGATGGTCAGGCTTCCCTGATGGTGCAGTGGTTGAGAATCTGCCTGCTAATGCAGGAGACACGGGTTCGAGCCCTGGTCTGGGAGGATCCCACATGCCACGGAGCAATTAGGCCCATGAGCAACAACTACTGAGCCTGCGCGTCTGGTGCCTGTGCTCCGCAACAAGAAAGGCTGCGATAGTGAGAGGCCCGCACACCGTGATGAAGAGTGGCTCCCACTTGCCACAACTAGAGAAAGCCCTCGCACAGAAATGAAGACCCAACACAGCAAAAATAAATAAATTAATTAATAAACTCCTACCCCAACATCTTAAAAAAAAAAAAAAAGAAGAAGATGGTCATATGAAGACAGAGACACATGAGGAAAACACCATGTAAAGATACAGGATTGAAGAGATGCATCTACAAGACAAGGAACACTAAAAATTGTGAGGAAACCACCAGAAACTAGGAAGAAACAAGGAAGGATTTTGTTTTCAGAAGGAAAATGGCCCTGCTGACATACTGATTTTAGACTTCTAGCCTCTAGAACCCTGAGGCAACAAACTTCTCTTGTTTTAAGCCCCCAGTTTGTGGTACTTCATTATGGCAGACCTAGGAAACTAGTATAATGACCAAAATGTTATGGCAGAAGGGACACTATATGTATATTGATGTAGGACAGAAAAACTAGATTTTCCACCTGGATCTCTCTGCTGCGAGAAGTGCCTTGAGAGCTCTGCACTGACATGTGAAAACTCTGAGTACCCTGAATCTAGCATGCTAAGGAGATCATGTTGAAAAATCACATTGAGATAGAGAGCAAAGTGTCTCAATACAAAATCAAGGTTTAAAAAAAATTATATTTCTATACCACAGTGAGAAATAAATTAAAAATAAATCAAAAATAAAATAACATTTACAATAGCATAAACAATTATATACTTAGGAAAAATTCTAACAGAAGATGTGGAGGAACCCTAAATAAAAACTATGAAACTTTTTTAAGATAAATTACAGACTGAAGTTAAATAGAGGGGTATACCATGATCATGGATTGGAAAGATCAATATCATAAAGATATCAATTATTTCTGTAGAAGAAAATAAATCAAAACACCGTAAACTTCTTTTAACATGCTGTCATCTGAGTGTCATTCCAAAAGAAAGTTCTGAATTGGAAAGATGAGTGAAGTTTTGTAGAGCTCAAGCAAGAGAGAATAGCTAAAGTTTACCTAACTTGAAGAACAGTTGGTCAAATTCACCTCTTGGAAGATGGAAAATTTACTCTTGTAGTTTAACAACAATTGTTTGAGCAAAGTGTCTTCAGCAATGTGGATGTTAAAGTCATGAGAGGGCTACCAATAAGGATAAGGGCAAATAAAAGTAGGTCCTAATGTTACACAAGGCTCAAAGTGGAAACATTTTAGGCTTTCAAGGTCCCTCACAGTCCTCTCTTGTTCAAGAGGGAACTTGAATCTCATAATTTGACCACATGTAGATTTGTTCAGAATTCTAGATTGATGCCACTCATTGATCGTGGTCCCAGATTCATTGGTGATGGTTGCCATTAGGGCTCCTTATGATTTTTGTCTTTGTAGTTGAATTTAAATTATCTAGCCAATGAGTTGCTATGCAGAAGACGTTAAGACTCTGGAGAGAACAGGGGAAAAAATTCTGCAGGAAACAATTAGCTTTCCTTTCTTGTTTATGTGAAAATTATACAGTACATCTCTTGGTAGGTAGTGCATACTACTTTCCCTAAGTCAGCACATGCATTGCCCTGTGTGCTGAGTATATTTAAAGCTTTTCCCATGGAAAGAAAAAAAAGAAGAAGAAATTTACTGTAAAATAAACTTTTGCTAAATTTGAAAAAAAAATAAAAAGCTTTTCTGCATTGCACTACAGCTTGGTGAATTTATACCAATTCTTGCAATTCTTATTTAAGTTTCCTAGGTTACTAAAATGGTTGTTTCAATAATGGCATAATAGGGCTTCCCTGGTGGTGCAGTGGTTGAGAGTCCGCCTGCCGATGCAGGGGACACGGGTTCGTGCCCCGGTGCGGGAAGATCCCACATGCCGTGGAGCGGCTGGGCCCCTGAGCCATGGCCGCTGAGCCTGCGTGTCCAGAGCCTGTGCTCTGCAACGGGAGAGACCACAACAGTGAGAGGCCCGCATACCGCAAAAAATAAATAAATAAAACTAATGGCATAATAAATTGATTTTGAACTAAGAGAGAAAACAGCAACTCAGGATTCACTGGTACATATCGTTTGTTATGTCTTTCTTCAGGCTAAGAAAATGTAGACGTTTTTCTTCTAATTCCAGTGAATATTCTGGAAATTTATCGTCCTGTCCCATATTACTTGAGACCATAGTTATTAAGATCTTAGTGCCAAAAGAAAGAATAAAGATTTTGCATAGATAAAAGGAATTTGGTCAGATTATTAGAAACCAGAAAACTGGTGGAAATGGAAATAGATACCAGTATCTGTTCAAGTAGTAGAATTTTCTAGCAATCTGTGTTCCCAAGATCCAGGAACATTCAAACAATATGATCCAGGGTCCATATTTAGATATCAAAAATTATTAACCAAATAGTTTCCTTTGTATTCCTGAATGATTTCCAGGAATGAAAGTTCCCAAATAAATTTTATTTTTTAAAATGCATTGCATAGATTTGAGAAGGTGATAAGCATGAAAACCATAACACTGTCACAGGAACATGAAGTTCCTTATGAAGCACATGGACTTTGGTGGGACTGAGTCTGTAGGCATGTGTTAAATTATAATGCCATTTGCAGAGACATGGAGGGAACTAGAGACTGTCATACTGAGTGAAATAAGTCAGAGAAGACAAATATTATATGATATTGCTTATATGTGGAATCTAAAAAAAATGGTAAGAATGAACTTACTTACAAAACATAGAGTCATAGATGTAGAAAACAAACTTATGGTTACCAAGGGGGAAGGGGAAGAAGGATAAACTGGGAGATTGGGATTGACATATACACACTACTATATATAAAATAGATAACTAATAAGAACCTGCTGTATAGCAAAGGGAATTCTACTCAACATTCTGTAATGACCTATATAGGAAAAGAATCAAAAAACAGTGGAAATATGTATAACTGATTCACTTTGCTGTACAGCAGAAATTAACCAACATTGTAAATCAACTGCACTCCAATAAAAATTAATTGAAAAATGAAAACTTGTAATGGTCATAACATGGTAGAGAGATAGCAATAAGACTAACAGTAGCGTAAATAGGAATGCAGTTTCATAAGACTTAGAAGAGAGTTAATGTTCCAATTTGGTACTAGAAGTTAGGAGAAGGAAGTTTTTTTTTATCTCTTTGCAAAGGCTGCTTCCCAGGTACCTTAAATTATTAGATACAATTAAACATGTATATATTTGTGGGGAATGACAGTCTAGGGTATTTGTCTTTTAATTTTTCTTTATATTAATCATCCTAAAAGCTTGTTTATCAGTATGTAGTGAAAGAAAAGTGACATAATTGTCTGGTACAAAGATTTATTTTCCCAGGGAAAATGATACAAATCCAACAATCAAATTAATTAAATTCTTTAGCTGGAAAGTGAGTTCATTGGTGCCTTGTGTAGTCTAATGTCAAGGTTTAAACTCTGGTGCTCAGAATAACAAGACTGGGGAGGAAACTCATATTAGCAATCAAGAATCCTAAACCAACAGAGAGAAATTAAAAAAACCAAACAAACAAATCCATTAAAATTTGGAAGAGAAAGAAAAGAAAGTTGTAGTAGTTTCGGCTCCCTGCATTCAAGTGTCTCAATCTGAAGAATCCGGGTGCAGGCTAGGCCTAGTAGTTTGCTTTAAATCCAAGTTTCCCGAGAAACTTTTTTGCTATGCGTAGACGTTCAGGAGGTAGATGTATGATGTCTTTTCAACTGGGAAACACGAATCCAAGGGTCAGTTCCCTGAAAGTTTACTTAAGTATTTATAATTAACCATACCTGATAAGGTTCCTTCCAGTGAGGTACATGTGTAGTCTTAAATTGGTATCATTTCTAGTAAATAAAGTGGATTAATGGATTTAAGATCATGCAGAGCTTCCTGCAGTTTATTCTTGATAAAAGGCAAACCTTGGATCTGTTGATAATAAGCTTGTATTAAAGCTTTACAAAATTTGTCCATATCAGCCTACTACAAAAGAGAAGAGCTAATGTTGGGGTGAGATCACAAGATGCATAGGCATTCAGTAAGGAGGTTCTGTGTGGCTAGTCTATGAGTTCTTTTTGGATGGAGTCAATGGCTATGAGACCAGAAGGCAAACCTTTGGCCACAGCACTGAAGTTCATCCAATAGTTTTGCAAGTTTTAATTTTAGAGTACAATTTATTTATTCCACTTTCTCTGAGAAATGTGAAAATGAAGCTTCTAAGCAACAGGCAGAGCCTTACCAAGTATCTTAATTACTCTTCTGATGAAATAAGACCCCTAATATCAGACAAACAGGAGAGTTTTCCAAAATGAGAAATGCAAAGCATAAAAGTTGCTTTGCTACTAACAGAGCAGCTGCTTTATGGCAAGAAAAGGCTCTAGCTAACCAGAAAACATGCAGAAAAATAGTAAGAATATATTTATAGCCATATGAGGCTTAATTAAATCCATTTGTAGATGTTCAAAAGAGCCTAAAGATGTTGGTTTATGTTCATGACTCGCCTTTATAGTTTTCTCAGGATTGTAGCCTTCACAGATAGTGTGTACACTATCACAAACATCCTCAGAAACATCCTCTGAGATCTTGTTGAAATTTTCTATCTAAGCCCTATTTAAGATAGATTTTAGTTTCTTTTACATGATGGGTTAAAAATTTTGAGAGACTTCATCTCAATGTTTCAAGAGGGTCCATAGAGGTAAATATCATAGTGTGTACAGAGACCATCTGGGTGGAATAAACAATTTAATCCATTCTAGCATGTATATATGTGTGTGTTTGTTGTTGTTGTTGTTCTGTTCTGTTTGTCTTTCCAAAATTGAGTGCTTGGTACTGGAGTTGTTCCAAGACCTGAGTAGAGTTCTCTACAGGATCAGTTAGCTATACAACTGCTGCCATTATGCATATAGAAGGGTGAGCTTTTCCTATAAGGTTAAGTGAAAACTTATAATAGCAATGATTTCTGATATCTATTGTCCTGTTTAGTTAGGATCATCAGTGCTTGTCCCAAATTTTCACATACACATAGAAATGAAGTTTTATGTTTATTGGGTAGTTAAAGGTAAGGCGTTTTGAAGGAAATGCTTAATTACTGGAGACAATCTATAGTGATTCTGTCTAAGCCAAAGGCTCATGTTTGTCAGCTTCCCTCAAGTGTATAAGGAGGTATTCAGTTCTAGAAATTTAGAAATCTAATATACAATATCCTGTGGGACCCAGAACTCCTCCAAGTTTTCTTCTAATAATTGATCAGGGAAAAAGATAAATAGCTTCCTATTTGGGGGGAAACAATTACCATTCTGTATATTGTCATGGCTTAGAAAATGTACTTACATCTGAAAAAATGGAGTTTTTCTTTAAAAGTTTTGTCAGTAAATAGAGAGAATCAATTCTGGAAGACTTTCAGTCTGGAGAACACAGCAGGAGATCAACCATATATATAAGAGTGGAGTTCTAGTTGAGCATCTGCAAAAAGTAAGAGGACGCTTCTCTATCAGCGTAAGGTAACAATCACATGTATTGTTTATTTCCTTAAGTAAATGCAAAAAAAGATACTATGAGTTTTGTTGGAAAGGTGTACTTAAAAAAAAAATGCTGAACATAGATCTACCAGTACAAAGTTAGCTGTCTCAGGAATTGAAAACAGGATGTATAATGGTTGGCGACTACAGGGAAATGAAGTATGAACTTGCTAATGGCCCATAAATTTTGTAGAACATGATAATCACATCCACTTGCCCTTTTGATATGCAAAAGGTATATGGCAGGTGTTAATACAGGAAATTTTGTGTCCCTTTTGGAGTTATGTGGTATCATGGGCCACTGGCTTTCAGCAGTCTCTTATAGTAATAGGTATTAGGCCAGTAACCACATAGATGGGTTGATTGAGAAATTTATGTGTTCAGCCTCATTTATATGTTCTAGATATGAAGTATCTTTAGCCAAGAGGTTGCTGGGAGTAGATCCAAGGTCTGAGATATTGATAGTGGAGGCACCAGAGTGAGGAATAAAACTATGCTATCATAAAATCAGGGATTAATTTCCTTCTGAGATTTCCAAAAATGATCATCTGGTTCATTTTTCATAATGGCCTTTCCAAATAGGTCTTCCAAATAGGCCCACAGACTCCTTGTAGTGAAAGCACTAGGCAGAAAACTATACTGATCGGTTTCAGAGAGACAGAAATTTAGTGAGACAAAAGCAGAGTCTATGGGGTATTTCAGATTCTTACCAATGAAGCTTCTTTGTTACTCTGAAAAAGAAAGGATGGAAAGATGATATGTTTACAGTATAGAGTGTAGTCTTGGAATCAATAATACAATGTGCCATTTGTATATCTTCTTTGGAAAAATGCCTCATCAGTCCTTTGCCTATTTTTTAATCAGGTTATTTGTGTTTTTGTTATTGAGTTGTAGAAGTTCTTTATATATTATGAATGATAATTCCTTATCATGTGAATAATTTGTAAATATTTTCTCCTATTGCACAGGCTATCTTTTCATTCTGTTGATTGCTTTCTTTGCTGTGCAGAAGGTTTTTAGTGTGATATAGTCCTACTTGTTTATTTTTTCTTGTGTTGCCTGTCTTTTTGGTGTCACATCCAAGAAATCATTGCCAAGAGCAATGTCAAGAAGGTTTTCTCCTTTACTTTCTTCATGTAATTTTACTATTTCAGTTCTTACATTTAATTCTTTCATCCATTTTGAGATAATTTTTGTGATGTTATAGGATAAGGGTCCAATTTCATTCTTTTGCATGTGAATATCCATTTTTCCTAACATCATTTATTAAAGAGATTATTGTTTCTCCATTGTATATTCTTGGAACTCTGTCAAAGATCAGTTGACATATGTGTGGGTTAATTTCTGGGCTCTCTTTTCTGTTCCATTGGCCAAGATATACAAATAGCCAACAGATATATGAAAAGGTTCTCACATAACTGGTCATCAAGGAAATGCACATCAAAACCACAATGAGCTATCTCTTCATACCTGTTAGAATGGTGATTATCAAAAAAAACAAAAGAACAAATGTTGGTGAGGATGTGGAGAAATTAGAACCCTTGTATATTGTTGGTGGGAATGTAAAATGGTACAGCTGCTATGGAAACAGTATGGATGTTCCTCAAAAATTTAAAAGTAAAACTACTATATGATCTGAAATCTCACTTCTAGGTATATATCCAAAAGAACTGAAATTATGATCTTGAAGAGATGTCTGTAATCTCATGTTCATTGCAGCATTATTCATAATAGCCCAGATATAGAAACAATGTAAATGTCCATCAATTGATCAATGGGTAATGAAAATATGATATATACTTATAATGAAATATTCAATTTTACATACCAATTTGTTTTCTTTGTGTTAAATTGACATGTAAATCAGGACTCATCAGCTTTCAAATATGTGTAACATGGGCTTTTTAACTTTGCTGAACAAACCCAGCCTAAACAAAATGCAGTAATTTCAGGGAAGTAGGAGACATTTAAATAGTTATTATTTTATCCTGGAACATAGATACAGATTTGACTACATCTGATATGCTAGAAATTGGAGGCAAAAAAATGTAAGTGCATGTTTATATATTTCAAAATTGCTTTTACTTCAATTGCAGCATAGAAAATATAACGATATAACCCTTAGTATTATGCTAAAGAAAAATAATTACACTCTTACAAGAACTTATCTTTAAGTAATCATTAATTCAAATCATTAATTTGTCTTTTACACGATTTAAGGCAAAATGTAAGTACATTGTGATATTTTAAATGACTTAGGAAGATTAAGAGAATAAAGTTAGATCATATTTTACAGTAAATTTGGCTATTAGTTTATATCTGTAAAACTAGCACTATCTTGTGCAATGATGTGGCATTTTTATTATCTTATCAAATAAAACACATCTCTATTTTTTTTATATCCATCTCCATAACACTGGCCAAAATCCTCATCCCTGTTTTCGTTTTAAAACACCACCTGGAGAATCTCCAACATCAAACCAATCCAGCTCACTAATAAGCCAATAACCAGGTTTTCACTTCAAAGTGTCAGTAAAAAAAGAAAAGAAAAACACTAATCAACTGCGTAGATTTGTCCCTTTGTAAATCCATGCTATCTAACCTTGATTGAGTCTGCAATGCAGCCTAGAATTTCCTCTACGTTTGTCTTGTCAGCTTCCTCTCCTTTTCTTCAGAAAGGCAGTTTTATTTCTTCTTTACTTCTCTTAAATCTCCAGTTCCACTAGGACCCTTAGTTGGACTCTGGAGATGACTTCATCATTTACTCATTTATAACCAGAACTGTCAGATGGGCTCTCTTCTAAAATTCAGTTCTTAAACCTGAACAATTACCTGTAATATCATCCATTTTGTTCTTTATGTCTCCTCTAAAATGGAATAGAAGTAGATTTCCCTACTCTGAAGGTAATCCTTTCACCACATAACTGAGATATTTTACCTTCTGGTCCTAAGGGACCGTACTATCTATTACCTATTTATCTTCTGTACCTTCAACTTCTTTCTCCTCTATATTCTTCTTACAAGCATTTAAATACGCTCATATCTCTGACACTTACACATTTTCTTTGGTCCCATTTTCCTCTCCAGTGTTTATCTCAGCCCTCTGCAAACTCCAAAATGTTATTTCTGCTGTGTCCCTACTTCTTAACTTTCATTCATGCCACAAATCTCTGTTATCTGGCTTCAGTTCTCACTCTTTTCCCCTGAAACTAGCATTGTGATATCACAAATATCTTTATTATTAAGAAATATAATGGACACCTTCAGTTTTATCATATCCTTGGGGCATTTTACATTGTATTGTTTCTTTTTGAAATACTTCCGTGTAACCATACATCTGGGGTTCCCTTCTTTTTATTTTTTTTATTGCATTTCTAGTGAAATACTCTTCCTTTTCTCATCTCATATTATATTCAGAGTTTTTACCCATCCTTTCATGATTCAGTTCACATTAATTCTGATGATACACTCATCTGGATAGCCAAACACCACTTTAATGACTGTCAGACTTATATGTCGACCTAAAGACAAAACATCACAGTTAACTCAAGACCAACGTGATTAAAACTGACAACAGTTTGTCTCTTGCTTCTCCTTATGTACATCTTGTCTCAGAGAACAGCATGATCATCTACCACACTCTCAACGCCTAAAACACAGAATCATCTTTGCATACCTCTTTCCCTCACTTTGCACAATCAGTGGATCTTCAATTCCTGAAATTCAGTTGATTCTACTTCCAAATTGTATATATATATATATATATATATATATATATATATATATAAATATATTTAACTTTTTATTTTATATTGGAGTATAGTTGATTAACAATGTTTTGTTAGTTTCAGGTGTACAGCGAAGTGTTTCAGTTATACATATACATATATCTATTGCTTTTTTCAAATTCTTTCCCCATTTAGGTTGTTACATAATATTGAGCAGAGCTCTCTGTGCTATACAGTAGGTCTTAGTTGGTTATCCATGTTAAATATAGCAGTGTGTACATGTCAATCCCAAACTCCCTAACTATCCCTTCCCCCGGCCCTTACCCCTGGACACCATAAGTTCATTCTCTAAGTCTGTGAGTCTGTTTCTATTTTGTAAGTAAGTTCTTTTGTATCATTTTATTTTTAGATTCTGCATATAAGCGATATCATATGATATTTCTCTTTCTCTGTCTGACTTACTTCATTCAGTATGACAATCTCTAGGTTCATCAATGAAATAATGCTGCAAATGGCATTATTTCATTCTTTTTAATGGCTGAGTAATATTCCATTGTATATATGTACCACATCTTCTTTATCCATTCGTCTGTTGATGGAAACAGCTCATGTGTCTTAATATCATCAAAACAAATAACCCAATCAAAAAATGGGCAGAAGACTTAAATAGACTTCTCCAAAGAAGAAGTCTATTTCTCCAAAGAAGACATACAGACGGCCAAGAGGCACATGAAAAGATGTTCAACATTGCTAATTATTAGAGAAATTCAAATCAAAACTACAATGAGATGTCACCTCACACCAGTCAGAATGGCCATCATCAAAAAATCTACAAACAATAAATGCTGAAGAGGGTGTGGAGAAAAGGGAACCCTCTTGCACTGTTGGTGGGAATTAAATTGATACAGCCACTATGGAGAACAGTATGGAGGTTCCTTAAAAATCTAAAAGTAGAGCTACCATATTATCCTGCAATCCCACTCCTGGGCATATATCTGGAGAAAAACATGGTGCTGAAGAATACATTCACCCCAACATTCATTGCAGCACCGTTTACAATATCCAAGACATGGAACCAAATTATATTTTTAAAACTTCCACTTGTCTTCATTTCCTCTGTCACATTTGTAATTCAAATAAAAGTATATTTTCCTTCTGACAACTAAAAATGTCTCTTAACTAACATTTTTCTATATTTCCAAGTCTCTTTTTTCTCTGTATTGGCTGAGAGTAATTTTTCCAATACATTAAATACGTCATGTCATTTTTTAGCTTAACAATCATAAATAGTTTTCTACTAGTACTAGAAGTAAGCCCAGACTTCTTAGTGTGATTGAAAAGGTATGCAACTTAATGGATACATTGTTAAAGGGAAATCACAAAACTCATGGGAAAGGGTGTTTCCAAAGAGCACCCTTGATAGAAGTTACTGGAACACATAAATCTCACCAAGTTGAAATTCTTCAATGAAACCAGTAATAGGGTTTGTTTTGGTAAAATGTTATTTCTACACCAAATTTCTCATTTAACTTCAAATGTCATTTTATTTAAGATGGAGGAATTGTCATTTATTCATGTAAAATAGATCAAATTAGAAAGTTTTCCTATTCACTGCTTAATTTTGTTTCAAACTCCTTAAACTTTTAAAATTTACACTATTAGATAGTTTGTGAGCAAATTCACCTTCAATGCTGTCAGCAGATAACAAGTTAATATACAAATGGAAAGTCCCACCCTGCTGGGATACTGTGACATTTTAATACCAACCAAAATATATTGGGGCTTTGGGGATCTTGCAACATATGAGAAACTTACAAATTTCCAGCACCATCCTAGCCTAATAAAGACAAATTCAAAGAACAAAAGAAATAGAAGAGCCAGTCCATTTTCTGATTTGTAGGAATTTTCTTATTCCTATCAAATTTGACCAGAACTTACAATAATACTGACTTTTAATTAACATTGAAAAACAATTTCTGGAAAAAATATTTTAAAAACAGAAAAATAAAAAAGAAGAATGCAAAGCAATGTTATTCTCACAAAGGGAAATAACTCACATCCTATAAATTCATTAATTTATCCAGACTATCTAGACTGAGTTGTTTTGTTTCTTGATTTCCAGAGAAAAAAATAACATTTTAGACCATGTTTTAGAGCATGATAGTGCATTCTAAATTATTTCTTTTAGTCATGGAATTAAAATTGGCTATTGAATGGTTATTAAATATGTGAGTGGTTACATTTTAAGACATTTTACTCACAAATTGGTTGGTATAGACATTTTTTGTCCTTAATTTGTGTCCTTGATTACAAATTTCTCATGGAAAAGCATTCACATCTCATATTTTTATAATCCCAGCCCCCGTCTGTCTCCCTGATTGAAGCATAAATGTCTCCTAATTGTCCCCATGTGTAGTCATTCTTCCTCCAGTTTACATCAAAATAATCTTCCTAAAGTTGAGCTCTAATCCCTACTTCCCTACTGTGGGTGAAATAGAGAAGACCTAAATGCCATCACCTAACTCGGTGTACTGTTTAAGGTCCATGCCGTTTCCCCAGAGATAAACTGTAGGCAGGGAATCAATACAGATGAAATCAGCCTAAATTCACAGTTAGAGTCCTTGACAAGCCTAGCACCAGTTTGAAGTGACCAAGTGGAGAATTAGTCACACAAGGGAATTAGTTCAGTAGGTACCTCAAAGAGCCTATATAAGTAATTTTGGATTCCAAGAACTTTAGAGTAAGCTGCCTTCAATTGTGTCCAGCTGTATTAGTCTCTACAATATCACATTAAAGCAGGCATGGGATTTTTCCAAAGTTAGAAGATTTTTGTAATTCATTTCTCTGTGGCTGTGTAACAGTTTGTGAGGCAGCATGGAGAAGTCTGCCAAAAAACAGAAGCAGCCGCAGTGAATTGAGATTTTATGCTTTAAAGGAATCTCCTGACTTCCTTCTCAAAAAATTAAAAATACACATAGGGTTTCCCTGGTGGCGCAGTGGTTGGGAGTCTGCCTGCCAATGCAGGGGATACGGGTTCGTGCCCCGGTCCGGGAGGATCCCACATGCCACGGAGTGGCTAGGCCCGTGAGCCATGGCCACTGGGCCTGCACGTCCGGAGCCTGTGCTCTGCAATGGGAGAGGCCACAACAGTGACAGGCCCGCGTACTGCAAAAAAATAATAATAATAATAATACACATAATCATCTATGGATAATGGCTAGATTTTTTCACCCTCTTTAAAAGTCTTGTATGACTTTCACCATAACTCTAAATGTGTGTTGTGATTTTGTTAAAGTGAACAGGTAGTATTCCTGATGTAGTCTCTGATATTCACTACCTCCACATTTTCAAATACATGCTACATATATGAACTTTGGTACAACACTTGGAATATAACACATATTTATTGATGACTCTAAATAGCCTTTCTCAACCAGGGTTCTGAGAAAACTAAGCGCTACTAACTTTTTCTCAGTTCTCCCAAGGAAGGTACATAGCTAGTGCCATCTAGATGCATAAAAGATGAGTTAATTTATTATACACAATGAATGCCTCAAGCATTAGGGAAATTGTGTCATGCAAACTCAGTTGAGAAGGTCTGTTTTTGAAATCAAATTAAATGCAACTTGAGCACCAATTTTCAAAAACAGAAGAGAAATCTAATGTCAGCTATTTTGATCCTTCTTTAGGTCTACACAGGTAGACTCTTTGGAGACACTAGGGTTTACCAGATGTCACTGCAGCTGCATTTTTTTCCCCTGCAGTCATGCATACTGCCATCAAAAACTCTTGGTGGTCATGCTCCATCTGAAGTGTTATTTATTTATTTTTTGATTATAGTAAAACATAAGACCTACTCTCTTAACGAGTTTTTAAACGCACAATACTATGGACACATTTTGTTAAACATAGGCACAATGTTGTATAGGCACAATGTACATTTGGAACTGATCTCCAAAACTTATTCATCTTGTATAACTGAAACTTTGTACCCATTGAATAGCAACTCTCCATTTCCTCCTTCCCACAGCCCCTGGCACTATTCTACTCTCTGTTTATATAGGTTTGACTACTTTAGGTATCTCATGTAAGTGGAATCATGCAGTATTCATTTCTGTGACAAATAACCCAGTTTAAAAAATGCCAAAGGCCTCGAATTGACATTTCCAAAAGACATACAAATGGCCAACAAGCATATGATAAGATGCTCAATATCACTACTAATCAGGGAAATGCAAATCAAAACCACAGTGAAATAACACCTCACACCTATTAGGATGGCTAGTGTCAAAAAAAATAAAAAAAGATAACAAGTGTTTGTGAGGATGTGGAGAAATTAAAATCATTGTGAACTATTGGTGGGACTGTAAAATTGTGCAACTGCTAAAGAAAACAATATGAAGTTTCCTCAAAAATTTAAAAATAGGACTACCATATTATGCAGCAATTCCACTTCTGAATACATATGTAAAAGAATTGAAATGAGGATCTTGAGAAGATATCTGTACTCCCATGTTCATTGCAGTGTTATCCACAATAGGCAAGATATGGAAACAACCTAAATATTCATCAGTAGATGAATGGATAAAAAAATGTGGCATATCTATATGCAATGGACTATTATTCAGCCTAAAAAAGAAGGAAATCCTGCCACATGTAACAATATGGATGAATGTGGAGGACATTACGCTAAGTAAAATAAACCAGTCAGTGAAGTGCTTTTTAATTCTTGACCTAGCCAGTGGACTATGCTGGCTTCTCTGCTGCCCCTTGCCATGTTGAGCTACAAGTGGCTTTTTTGTATCTTTTAAGGCCATGAATCTTGCTGACTATTCACCATGGAAATACTATCTCCTTAAAGATACTCCTTAAAGGGAATTTCCTTGTTGTCCAGTGGTTAGGACTCAGTGCTTTCACTGCCACATGGTGCAGCCAAGAAAAAAAAGAAAGATTATTTTTAGAAGTGCTCCATTCTATAAACCTGTGAACCATAAATGACTTGAAATCTTTGTCCTATAGGATTCAATGCTAGCAAAAAATCAAGTTTCTTTCTCTTGTTCATCAAAAGCCTCATTTCCTTTCTCCAGCTACTTAGTTGTTTTATTCCCTCCATGAACCTAGACTCTAAAAGCAATGGGGCTTATTTAGGAGCTTCCTTCAGGATGATTTACTAGGTCTTCACAGTTTTTCCTTTCTGGCTTTGAATAAAAAAATATTGTTTACTCCTATTGTGGGTAGATAAATCTTTTCAACTTGAGTAATTCATCCTAAGAGGTAGGCTCTCTCTTTTATACATAATACAGCACAAATGCTCAAAACTTTTGAGTTGAAAAAATACATAAGAAATTGCAAAATGCTTGATGATATCTGAAATAGAGTTCAGAGCTGAATTATTATCTTAATTTACCAAGCTGACCCCAGGGATGTGTTGGGCATTACCACATTGAAAGCAGCTTGGTTTATTTTGTGGGGGGTGGGGGGGAGCGTGTTGGGTTATTTTTTTTGTTTTTTAAGCAGCTTGTTTTTCACTTAAGTTCAGAAATGTTGCCTGATCCTTCTTTGAGTCTAACTTTGACAGCTAACATGAAACATACTGCTCATTATTTAGCTAACATGAAACATGCTGCTCACTATTTAGCTTTTGTTTTCACTTCATTTTGTATTTATGAAACTTGGTTCCATTTTCCATGCCATTATTTATGAAAGTTTAGAAAACAGTTCTGGTATCCTAGGTTTCTTTAGGTAAGCACCCTTCTTAATTTGATTAATTCTTGGGACTGTTTTCTTCTGGCATTCACACTGAAGCAGTTCTATCCTTAGATTTATTCTCAATCTTGAAGTATTAAAATCCAGTTGTAGGGACTGTGTTTATTCACTCCTGTATTACCAGTGTCCATTTCAGTACCTGGTAGAAATATGTTTAGTTTGCATTTCATGGTAACAAAATTTTCCCCTCTCTCCAAAAGCCATTATTTACATTTTTAGTTTTAATTACTTTTTATCGTTTAAATAACCAATTTAACTTAACATTAAGAAAAAGTAAATAATCTGAGGAATTTGTTGGTTCAAGGGCAGAACAGTTTCAACCTTGGCAGTGTCAGGAGATGATACATAACATGGGAGAACTTTTTTTTTTTATGAGAGACACAACTAATATACGGAGAAAACAGGGACATCTAAGACATAAAAATATACCTATAGCATAGACATTGAATAAGGCAAAAAATTTGGACAGAAGGTGTATGTTTAAACCAACAAATAGAGAAAATCATTTCATGAGCTATCATCAGTTATTAAATTTTAGCAGGTGTTCATTATAGGATGGTATTTTGTCCCACACTACATCATGTAGAAATCTGAAATTTGTCTTTTTGTGTTGGCACCTTAGGTGGACAAAATTTATGTTCCAAAATAATGATTTATGTATTGATGATCTCAAATGCTGGTAAGGAGGTGGAGCAACAGGAACTTTCATTCATTGCTGGTTGTAATGCTAAATGATGTAGCCACCTTGGAAGACAGTTTGCTGGTGGCTTACAAAACTAAATTTATCAAGAATAAATTATGATGAAATAGATATTCTAAATAGACTGGATATTAGTAAAGAGATTGAATTAGTAGTCAAAACAAAGCAAAAAGTCCAGGATGAGATGACTTCACTGGTGAATTCTACCAAACATTCAGAAAATAATTAATACATATCCTTTTCAAACTCTTCCAAAAAAATAGAAAAGGAGGGAGCTCTTCCAAACTCACTTTATGAGGCCAGTATTACCCTGATACCAAAACCAGACAAGTATGCCACAAGAAAAGAAAATTACAAGCCAATATCCTTGAACATAGATGTATAATTTCTCAACAATTGTCAACAAACTGAATTCAACAGTACAGTAAAAGGATCATACACCATGATCAAGTGGGTTTTATTCCAGAAATGCAAGGATGATTCAACATCTGCAAATCAGTCAATATGATACATCACATTAACAAAATGAAGGATAAAAACCATATGATCATTTCAATAGATGCAGAAAAAGCATTTGACAAAATGCAACATCCACTTTTGAAAAAATTCTCCTCAACAAAGCAAGTATAGAGTGAATGTACCCCAACATAATAAAGGCCATATATGACAACCCTCAGCTAACTCAATGGTGAAAAGCTGAAAGTTTTTCCTCTAAGATCAGGAACAAGATGAGGGTGCACACTCTTGTCACTTTCATTTAACACAATACTGAAAGTCCTAGCCATAGCAATTAGGCAAGAAAAGAAATAAAAGGCATTCAAATTGGAAAGGAAGAAGTAAAACTATTACTATTTGCAGATGGCATGATATTATACATGGAAAACCCTACACACTCTGTGAAAAACTATTAGAATGAATAAATTCTGTAAACTTTCAGGATACACAATCAATTCACAAAAATCTGTTGTGTTTCTATGCACTAATAAGGGATTATCAGAAAGAGAATTTAAGCAAACAATTCCATTTACAATTGCTTCAAAAAGAATAAAATACCTCAGAAAAATTTAACCAAGGAGGTAAAAGACCTGTATATTGAAAACTACAAGACATTAATAAAAGAAATTAAAGAAGACACAAATAAATGGGAAGATATTCTGTAATCATGGATTGGAAAAGTCAGTGCTGTTAAAATGTCTATACTGCCCAAAATAATCTTTGTATTCAATGCAATTCCTATCAAAATTCCAATGGCATTTTTCACAGAAATAGAATAAGTTATTCTAAAATTTGTATGGGATTACAAAAGACCCCAAAGAGCCCAAGTAATCTTGAGAAAGAAGAACAAAGCTAGAGGTGTCATGCTCCTTGACTTCAAACTATATTCCAAAGCTACAGAAACTAAAACACTATGGTATTGGCACAAAAACAGACACAGAGATCAATGGAACAGAATAGAAAGCCCAGATATAAACAGGAGACAAGTATATACAATGAGGAAAGGACAGTCTCTTCAATAAATGGTGCTGACAAACTGGACAGTCACATGTAAAATAATGAAACTTGACTACTTTCTTACCCCATGCACAAAGACCAACCCACGATGCATTAAAGACTTAAACATAAGAGCTGAAATCATAAAACTCCTAAAAGAAAACATAGGCTGTAAGCTCCTTCACATAGATCTTGGTGATAATTTTTTGAATCTGATACCAAAAGCAAAAGCTACAGAAGCAAAAATCAATAGTGGGATTACATCAAACTTAAAAGCTGCTGCACAGCTAAAGAAACTATCAACAAAATATAAAAAAGCAACTTGCTGAATGGGAGAAAATAATTGCAAATCACATATCTGATGAGAAACTGATATCCAAAATATATAAAAAACTCATACAACTCAACAGCATAAAAACAAACAAGCGGATTAAAAAATGACAGAAGATCTGAATAGACATTTTTCCAAGGAAGACCTACAGATGGCCAACAGGAACATGAAAAGGTGCTCAACATCACTAATCATCAGGGAAATACAAATCAGAGCTACAATATTATGTCACCTTACAACTGTTAAAATTGCTATTATCAAAAAGACAAGGAGCAACAAGTATTGGCAAGGATGGAAGAAAAAAGAACCCTTGTACACTGTTAGTGGGAATGTAAATTGGTTCACTTGCTATGGAAAACACTATGGAAATTCCTCAAAAATAAAAATAGAACTACTATATGATCCAGCAGTTCTACTTCTTGGTATTTATCCACAGAAAATGAAAACACTAAGATGAAAAGGTATGTGCAACATTTTTGACAAGAGCCAAGATATGGAAACTACTTAAGTGTCCACTGATGTATGAACAAATAAAGAAATTGTTTTATATATATTTATATATATATGGAATAGAATATTGTTAAGTCATAAAAAAGAATGAAATCTTGCTATTTGAACAACATCGATGGATCTTGAGGGCATTAAGGCAAGAAAAATAAGCCAGACAAAGACAAATACCATATGATCTCTCTGATATGTAAAATCAAAACCAAAACAGAAACAAACAAGAAAAACAAGCTGCGAGATACAGAGAACAGATTAGTGGTTGCCAGAAGTGGGGGCTTGCCAGTGGGAAGAATGGGTAAAAGATATTGAAAGGTTAAAAGAACTATACATACTCTTATTATACGATCCAATAATCCTGGTCCTTAATATTTATTCCAAGGAGTTGAAAATCTATGTCTACATTTAAAAGTGACATGTGGATATTACAGCACCTTTATTCATAATTGCCAAAATCTGGAAGCAACCCCGATGTCCTTCATAGCTGAATAGATTTTTAAAAATTGTGGTACATGTAGACAATGGAATATTACTCAGTACTAAAAATAAATGAAATTTTCTAAAAGGAAATTTCTAAAAAGAAATGAACTATCAAGCCACAAAAAGACATAGAGGAATCTTAAATGCATGTTACTAAGTGAAAGAAGCTAATCTGAAAAGGCTACACACTGTGTGATCCCAACTATATGACATTCTGGAAAAACCGAAATTATGGAGACGATAAAAAGAGCAATGGTTGCCAAGGGTTGGGGCTGAGATGAGATGAATAGGTAGACCACAAAGAATTTTTAGGGTAGTGAAAATACTCTGTATGATACCATAAATTTGAACACATGTCATTACTCATTTGTCCAAACCCACAGAATGTACAAAAAGAGTGAAAAGAAATGTAAACTATGGACTTTGGGGGATTATGATGCATCAATGTAGATTCATCATTTGTAAATGTACTGCTCTGGTGGGGGATATCGATCATGCAGGAGGCTTTGAATGTGTGGAGGCAGGGCATATGTGAGAAATCTTTTTACTCTTCCTTAAATTTTGCTGTGAACCTAAAACTGCTGTTAAAAAAAATAGTCAATTAAAAAAATTAGTGTGGCCTTGAATAAAGACCTCTATTTATTTTAGATGAAACTTTAAATTAAGTTGTTTAAAACTTCTTTATCCTTTCCATTTTTTTCCCACCATCAATTAATCACTGATATAGTCCTTCAATGTTTATTTTACTTTATTTGAAATTATCTAATTTGTTTTCATTTAAACATGTTTAAAATTATTTTATTTTCCTGTGGAGTTGGATCTTTTATGTTTACATCCCACCCTTTTTATCGTGGGCAAAACTTAATCTATTTGATTTGCTGTTAATATAGCTATACAACCCTTCATTTGATGATATTTGCAGTCAAATGTTCTGTCACTGAGCTATACCCCCTTGTTTAATGATATTCATTAGCTCACTATTCATTTGACTTCACTTCTCAAGGTCCTTGTATTTCTTGAAATGACAAATATCTATATTTTCTTAAAATTCAGTCTGGCAGTCTTTAACTGGAAAGTTTATTGAATTTATTGTGATATTTTAGATATATTTGGACTTATCTGTTCCATATATTGTATTCTTTCAATTCTTTTTATTCCTTTGTTGCTTCTTCTTCCTGTCATCCTTTGTTTCAATTTTCTAGATATTTTTTCTTTGTTATATTTTCCCCCTTTATTCTTTTAGAGAGGAGAATTATGTTCTTCATGTCTATAACTTTAATAATAATTTGAATAGTAATCTTAATAAAATCTAAAGTTAATCAGCATCTTTAACTTCTTTTTGAACAATAAAAATATAAATTTAATATAATGCACAATGGATAAAATAATTACAATGATCCTCCTCTAACTTTTAATCTGTTGTTGTTCAGTAATCTAGTTCTAATCTGCTTTCAACCCAACAATTAGACATTAACATTAATTTATACTGTAAATATTGGATCAGTTTCACTATATTATTTACAATATTTACAGTCATCTGTCATTCTTAAATGTTCATTCTTTCATCTGAGAACATTCTTCTTCCTAAATGCATTCATTAGAATTTCCTTTATTGTATGTATTTTGGTGGTACAGTTTGTTCTTCTGAGAATGGTTTTTATTTCATCCTCTTTCTTGAAATATAATGCACTATTGTCACAGGTTGAGTTGGCCAAAACACAAACTCTGATATACAGATAAGTGTACAATAGTATTGTTAGGAATTCTGGAGTTAACACCTGTGAGAGGAAAGGGAAGAAAACAGGATTAAGGAATGGGAGAAGTCAAGCTTCAGTGGAAGCTTCAGTCAACCTTAGAGAAGCTAGAATGGTGGAATGCCCCTTCAGAGCTACTTCTAGTTGATGGGATACCAAGATTTTGAACCTTGGCTATGTTCCGCACGAGAAAGAAGCTGTGACCTCAGTAAAGCAGCTTTCATCAGCTGAGACAATGCCCAAAGGGGACTCAAAGCTGTCTTCCTGAAGCATTCTCAGGAGCTGGTATGATAAATCCTTTATTCTTGAAGAGGGATCTCCACAATTCTTTTCAGTGACCTCTCACAATTGTGCATAAAATTTTACGTTAACAATTGTTTTCTACTATTACATAGAACGATGTGATGGATTTTTTGTTTTGTTTGGAATCATAGAACAATGATTCCATTGTATTCTGGCTTCTACTCTTGCTCTTGAGAAAAGAGAAATCCATCTAACTGTTTTATTCTAATGGACTTACTCGTTGTCTCTGGCTACTTTTAAAATTCCCTCTCTCTTTCTCACTCTCTTTCAGAAAACTATTTTTTATGTGTGTGTTCTGCAGTTGCATTATGATGTTACTTGCTGGGGAATATTTTCATTTATCTTGAAAGCAATTTGGAGAGCTTTCTAGATATAAGTATTTGTGGGTTTTATTTTCCTTTTTCACAATTACAGAAACATTTAAGCAATTGTCTGAATTTTTTACTTATTGTTTCATGTTTTCTCTCTGTTACAGTCTTCTGCAACTCCAAATATACATGGTAAAACGAACTCTATCTTGATATTTTTTATGATGCCTTTCTTATTTTCCTTAGCTTTGTCTTTTGGATTGCATTCTGCATAGTTGATTTTGTTCTATCTTCTTTTCATTAGTTCTCTTTAGCTGGGTTTATTTATTGTTTAGTCCATCCATAGAGTTTTTAACTTAAATTATTATTTATTTCCAAAAGTTCTATTTTATTTGGCAAAGCTGATTTGTTTTCTGTTGTTCCATGTCATTTTTTTTCTCTTTTAGTTTTCAAAACAATATGCATGGTTACTTTATATTCTGTGTCTGGTAAATCTTATATCTAATTTTGATATGAACTTGTGAACGTTTCTCTACCTTGTCTGTTAGCTTTGATACATGGGAGCATCATTCCATGGAATGCTTGATAAATTAATTGTGAGCTGTCTCACAATTTTCCTTAGAACTTTTTGGAATTTTTTTGAAGAGTAGATTGAAGTACAGTTTCTTTAGAGAGCATCTGCCTTGTTTCTGCTAGTCAACTAAGTGGTACATTAAATCAAAATCTGTTATTTTTTCAGACGGCATAGTTAGCGTGAATTTGGATTTTAAACACTGAAAATGATGATTCTGTGTTTGCAAGTTCCCAGGGAAGATCTTTCCCATCAACTCAACATCATGTTTATGAAGAATGATTGTCCTTCAAAGTGGGATTTATTTGTCATTTATCTTTACACTGAGACTGTAACTATTTAAGGTCTCAACTTTATACCCGGTCTCACTTTAAATTGGAATATGTTATTATATTTCTAATATTGGGAATAGACTCTACATCCTGTTCTTAATATTCTGTGCAGTCCCCAAATTAGAAGCTTACAACTCCCAGGTTTTGGCAAAAACATGGTTTTGGCTCCTAAATGCTTTCTAAGTTTCCTGTATTCATTTTGTTTCTGAGATCTATGGATTCATTATTTTAAATGTTCAGTGATTCATTTTTAAAAAGTACACAGACACACACGCACACATATCTATCTATCTACATATTCTAATTTTAGATATTTCAGTAAGTGATAATCCAGTTATCTAATCAACTGTTTTTGCACACATCAATAAATATCAATATAAATATCGATCTAAATCCTTCAAATATCCTTGAAATTATGATTTTATGGATGAAACAAAATATTTGTTTATTTTGTCAAATAATAGGATGACCTTCATCAGACTTTCCAAATACTAATTCAAATATCTCCTTATATAATTCACTGAGAATCACTGATTTTTAGGTTACCTCTTTAAAATTTTCTAAATTCTAAAAAACAAAAAGTATTAGTTTCAATTATGCTGATAGTCTAATAATACATATTATAAATTATTAACAAACATGAAGCCATTACATAATAAAGTTCAGAAACTAGCTTTAAGATGATTGTGGGAGTATGATAAATTTGACATGGAAATCCAAAATTCTCAAAATAGCAGTCTATCCTTCTAGCTTTATATATTTGGCCTAAGATAAAATAAAGAGAATTCACACTAAGTTATGTAATAAAGCATAAGTAATTACCATTTCACACTTCTCAAAATTATGTAAAATTTGTAAAAATATGTGTATAGTTAGGGTGATGTTTATATTTAAAAATAGTAATAGGAAAAAAATTCAAAATAATAACAGTGTCTTTATTTCAATATTCTCACTCTTAAATTCAGATTATTGAACTATGCATCAAATTTTAAAGTAACTCTAAATAATGGAAAGAATGAAGTACAAAGAAATAAGAAATTTTAAGAATACCATGCTGCAGTGTCCTATGCTATGAGGAAACTCTAGATTGAACTCTAAGAAGTCAAGAAATGTGATGAATAAGGTATTGTCATTCTGACCTCCATCTTCTTCAGAAGAAACAGCTAGACATTTACATCATGATATTTCTGCTTTATACTGTGATAGTATTTTGCTTCATCCTTCGTTCGTGAGTCATGTCCAAAATGGCAGAGCTACTTAACAGTTTCACTAGATAGCTATAACCTTTGAAAATTACTTCTGTCTCATGAAGATATATAAAAATTCAAATAGGAGACAGATTTTAGAAATTCTAGTAAGAAAATATTGCAAACAAGCGATTTGAAATTCCAAATACTTTTGTCGTGTAGAGTTTGGCTGCAGTCAAATCTTGAAAAGACTGTTGTAAATGCATGAGGAATGTTGGTAACTCATGTAAGCAGAAAGTAGGAACTGCAGTGGGCAGAGCTCTTCCTCTGAAAGGCAGCTGTACTGTGTGGTAGTTTATGTTGTAAAGTCACGATATTAAGTTAGATGAGGGGTATCTCAACTGGTATATGGAGAATAAATCTAGGGAATCTAAAGGCAGGAAATTTTAAAGTTTGAAGAAGCATGTATGTAGACAGTAGTGTTAGGAATTTATACTAACACATAACTGGAATTCAGAGAAAGGCTCCAGTCTGTGGAGGGGAAGGTAGAATTAGCAAAAATAAGGCCTAAAATGTACTTGCATATAACAGATTACTGTGGTAGAAACTTGCTGTCAGGAGTAGAAAACAGTATCCAATAAACCAGAGTGTAAGGTGGGAATGGGATTACAGAAATAGAACAAAAGCCCAATAATCAGAATTGAGGTATAAAGAGCAAAATTATATTAGCGTACAGATCGCTGATTTTTAGCATTAGTCCCTATTGGGCTGGAGAAAGATACCAAAATGAAAGCCTGTAGAACTAAAAGCAGTATATTTGAGTGAAATGGTGAAGTATAAGACAACAGGGCATGATGGGAACTGAATGAACCCCAGGGTGCATGCCTCACAGGAAGGGGCAACATGTAGGCCCCGTAGACAGGTCTTTTTTTTTTTTCCCTAAAGAAAATATCTACCTTGTTTTTTCTTCATACATCTTATGACAATTTAATTTTGACAGTTAAGTTATTTTTTTCAGGCTCAATTCTCTTCTACTCAGTTCCCACTTTGTTTCCTCTAAACTAGAGATTGTCATCTTGCTTCTTTTTAGGGTCAGGGATGTTTTACTGATGGCAGAGACTGAAAAGAGGCTCGTTCTAGAGCTGAGTACCAAGGGGACTTAGATGTGGAGAAAGCCAGCATTCAAAGCCTGCAAATGCAGCCATGCCTGAAAAAAAAGCGCTTATGTCTATTTAATGTTTTAAATTTGGAAGATCACTATTATAAGACACAAACTATTTAATCATCTCTAAGTCCTTTTGTGGTAAATAGTGTTCTTACCATTTTTAGCAAACAAGAAATTTGAAGTTCAGAAGTTGAAGTGACTGATTCAGATCTTACAGGCAGCAAATGAAAGGCTGGGCTCAGCTCAGTGCTTTCAAACACTGCCGAGTTCTCCGTGTGCTCCTACACACTGACCTCTCAGAGGCAGGCAGAGGAAGAGTTACCCTATAGCATCCTGAATCACAATGATTTCTCCTGTGAATAGCAGAATCTCCTCTCAAACTGGCCTAAATCACAGGACTTTTATTGCGTCACATAATTATGGCTCTGATTCCATTTCTTTCGGAGGGATTATATTGACTTCAGCTTCCTTTTTAGGTTGGCTTTATCGTCAGGTAACTTCCTTTATGGTTGCAGGATGGCTATTGAGCAACTCAGGCAACACGCTCCCACATTCACCCCTAGGAAGAGAGATAAACTGTAACGATCACAAATTACCATGGCTCCATAGGCAAAATTCTCTGAACATTTTATGGGTTGAAAATGGCTTAAATCAGTATACATCTGAGCCAAATGCAGGCAAGAGGAATGAATAGACTAATCAAGTCACGCTACCGGGTAGAACAGAGTCAATTCCCAAAATTTAATTGCTGCTATATAATGCAGGATGTGTGAAATGGAGCTTGGAATGTCCATTTCAATAAGCACAATGGGTCCCTACAGCATGAAGCAGGCACATTTTGGCTGATGTGCGTCGTAGCCCCTGGTTTTGCTATAAGCATGGTTACTTCTTGGTAAAAGTAGCATTTTCTGTATTTCAGAAGTCTTTTAGCCTTGAAGCTATCCCAGAATTCAGAGATTTCCTTCTTTTGACTAGAGTCACATTTAACCTAGGATTCAATAAGTATTTCAGCCAGACTCATTGAAAAACCATCAGCTATTCTGGACTCATATTAATCACCCCAAGAGTTGCTGCCCTGTGCTATTTGAAAAGAAATAGATCTCACTTTCCAAACCAAGATCAAAGCAATTTAGGAAGATATCCATGCAATTAAATTCAACAAATATTTACCGAATAACACTTTACTTCAGCAGTTGGTGATGACTCACACATTCCTTTTGCACTGTGTTAATATATTTATATGCATTTCTTGTTGCACTTGTTGATTGCTCAGTAAATAGTTTTTGTTTGTCTGTTTATTTGTTGTACCTGTATTTATAGATTTTTATCTTTCAACCTGGATTTAACCAGGCTTAGAAAATACCCTTCCTCCTCACCAATATCCTAAACATAGTACTCTTCCTCTGACAAAAAAGCAGAAATCTTACTGAATACACAGAAAGGTAACATTAGAGGGATTGGATGTATGTTCAAGAAAAGGGGTTCAGGGTGAAAATCTTGTCCTTTACCGATCTCTTGTCAAAGCTTTAACTTTTCTGCACATGCACTCCAGGCTTGATCCAAATGCCTTATGTGTCAATATCAATAGTATTTCCTTGAAAAATAATCTGGACCTTTTCTTTTTCTGTCCTGAAGTGGTTGAGATAGTGCATTTCTGGATATTAACAATGCAAGAATCTTTGCTGCCCTTTTTCTTTGCCATTTAGCCCAGTTCCACCTTAGTACTTTGAGAGAGAAATGGGATTTTATTTAGAATTCTTCAGTTTCAACATCACTAATAGTAGAGATCTATAAACCTTCAGGAAGGGAATGTGCAAACTTAACATTTTTTGTTTTGCTGGGGGAAGAGGATATAATATTTTTTATTTTGCTCAAATATTCCTGAGTATTGTTCAGTTTTTTTAAACAATAAATAAGCAAAGATGCCCTCAAAGCAATTAAAGGCTAACAAGCTAAATACGCTGTTTGCAGTTTTTACTTAAAGGCTCTGGAAAGCATAAAAACATTATATATGGGGCAAAGAAATAAACACTTTATAATCTTGGAATATTTTCCATGGTGTAAAAGCAGAGAATTTATCACTCTTTTCCAAGGTAATTTATATTTCATAGGTCTCAAGAGAAGAAGAGAAGTTGAAACACTAATGAAGAATTTAAAAGTCCAGAAAAATAGTATATTAGTCCAGAGTTGCCCTTTTTTGGTTTTAAAGGAGTTATTTTTCGCTTTGCCTTCAACTACATAAAATTTGATTTGGCATTTAAACTTTAAATAAATAAACTAGTTTTACAAATTAGAAATACATTTTAACAAATAGGATTTTAAAATGTCATAAGATCCATCATAAGATTAAATACTATCCTGAGAAATATGGAATAGATTCTTATAGCACAAATGAGAGTAACTAATATGAATTACAAAAATAAAATTTTCACCTATTATGAGCAAGGTATTGTAGTAAGGTTTTTATAGAAATTGCCTAGTTAAAACCTCTCCACAACCTCATATGGCAAGTATAATAATTCCTATGTAGCACTACTTAGATGTATTCAATTTCTTAGGAGACATAATCCCCTTTTATATAGACACATGTTTTGTTTAATTAGTAATATGATTAGTCACTAGTGGTGTGGTAGCAAATAAGACCCTCTCCCAATAGCATGTGAGAGGATAACAAATTTTCAGTACAGTGATGACCTCTGTGCTTTTATTTGACTGATTATGGTTTGGAATGGAGGGCAAGAACTAATATTTAATAATCAACTGATAGGATTATTAGATAGGACAGGGAAAGACAGGAGACGATGACTTGCAGAGAAAAGATCTTGGTGAAGAAGAAGGAAGCCACGAAATAGCAATTTGAGTAAGATTTTTCTGTGTGGTGTGTAACATGAAACCTGGTCACATATCCCCACAGTCTCTTCAGTAAACTAAGCACTCTTGTTAATGTATGAAGGAGCTGGATCTATTTTATGGGTAGAATACTAACAATTGATATTTAGTGAATTCTTATCCTGAGCCAAATATATGATCACATTTGTTCCCCCAAGTAATGTTTTTAATGGTTGGATGGAGAAACTGATTCTTTGAGAGATTTCATCATTTGTCCAAGTTTATGAGTTGGTAAATGGTGGAGTGGGGATTTAAACCAAGGTCATGTGACTCCTGAGCTGCCATTCTTAACTATTAGACAATGCTGCCATTGTGAGTCGGGGTTGAAAACAAGAACTGCTCACATGATCCTGTCATAACTGGTAGATGATTTTATTACAGATGATGAAATTGAGGCTTAAAGAGATTAAATAACTAGCATAAGATTACTTAGCTAATGTAGGGAAGGATCAGAATTCAAGCATCAAATTCAAAAGCCCCTGAATTTTCCATTCACCACATTTTAGATAAATGTGTTTAATTTTTCTTAACAAGGCAACAGCTCTATTCCCTTAAAAAGTATTCATTGTAACTTTGGTCTAGTTGATTTGCCTGGGTTAATTTATACTTATAATAGTTCCTCCAATAACAAGTCTAACTCCAATTTTGTGGTTTGACTACTAACAGCTTTAAAGACGCACCATTCCCCTCCCCCTCCTGTCCCACGTCACCTCTCACCCTTCTGCTCCACGTCACCACTCCCCTCCCCCTCCTGCCCCACATCTAGGAAAGCTGATGTAAAGCCCAGATGCTACCTCCTTTGGTACCTGCAAGGTCAACCCATGAAACTGACATCACAGAACACTTGAGAACCTTCATCAAGCTAACCACCCCTAATCACTGTAAATATCAAACCAGTCTACTTCCCTAGCTCTCTAAAGACATTTTTTTGGCCAGCTTGGGAGCCAGCACTGTTTTCCTCAGCCAGCTTCTTAATGGGTAAATAAAGCTTTTCATGTCTTCTTGGTGAGTGTGTGTTTGTGGTGTCATCAGTTTTGACTTTAGAATCAAATCTTAGATGGAGATCCATCTTGTCTCAACAGAATTACTTCAACAGTTTCCAATATATATATTTAAAATTCAAGCAGAGGGACATCCCTGGTGGTGCAGTGGTTAAGAACCCACCTGCCAATGCAGGGGACACGAGTTAGAGCCCTGGTCCAGGAAGATCCCACGTGCAGCGGAACTAAGCCCATGAGCCACAACTACTGAGCTCACGTGGCACAACTACTGAAGCCTGTGAGCCTAGAGACCATGCTCTGCAACAAGAGAATCCACCTCAAGGAGAAGCCCGCGCACTGCAATGAAGAGCACCCCCAGCTCACCACAACTAGAGAAAGCCTGCATGCAGCAACGAAGACCCAACACAGCCAAAAATAAACAAACAAATAAATATTACATTAAAAAAAAACTCAAGCAGAAAAAAAGTTGCTGGAAGAATATATGGTAGCTTATAATATTAACAGAAGGCTGGAAAGCCAGGCTCAGAAGTTGGGTAACTACCAAGAGCATCTAGGTAGCAGGAAAGAGAGCCAGTATTATGCCTCAGGAACAATCTAGTTAGGATTTTGCTGCTGGCCCTAATACCACTGAGTACTTATCACTGCCTCCATTCCTGAACTCTCACAGCACTGATTGCCAAAGCTGCATGGAATAGTCTCCATATACCCATATCATTTGGTCACTTTTCAAGATTCAAACCTGGAGGTGTGAGTATTTAATTATCAGAGCCCTAGTTTCCATACTCTAGTCAGCTACAAAGCTGGGAGAAGGTTTAACTGACTTCTGATTTAATAATGTCTCCTATTAAGATATGCACAATTGATGATAGCCTCAAAGTAGAAAGGTTGTTCTGATTCTGGGTAACATAAAACTATGCAAAGCACCCTTTCTTCATTTGGGAGATAGAAAGAAGAGGAAAATCAATGAAAATTGATTATAATATTATTATTACCCATATGGATGGTACTAAGTCTATATCTCTAACCCAAATATCTCTCTGTAGATTCAGTCTTTCATTTCTATTTCCCTTTGGGATATTTACATCCAGATTCTCTCCTGCAAGTTCAAAGTGAAAATGTCAGAGACCTAACCATCATCTCCCAAAGCCAGCTCTTTTCTAAGGTTTACCTATTTCTGTAGGCTACCTTGTCTTCTAATCATGTCACTGCCACCATGGAGTCGGCTTTCTTCCTTGTGGCCTGTGTCACCAAAGATTGTCAATTGCTCCACAACCTTTTTATATATAAAATTGTTATATACTTATTATAATCAGGTTCATGCATTTCAGAACACATAAACCAAACTATTATAATCAGATTGATGCATATCAGAACACACAAACCAAATTAGATTTTACCGGATCTGGCTAAAGATAATTTTGACCAAGGGCTTCATTGAATTCATGTGTTTGTATCTTCAAACTTTTTGATGAAATAAATTCTTTAAGGAGACATATACGATCCCAATTTGGAAGAGAAATTATTCTATGAGAATTTCAGGGGGTATTGTTAGGAATATAACCTAGAAGAGGTAAACCTCACAGCTTTTCACCAATTAGAAATAGCTATAATATTTTGACTTTCTTTTAAAAGATTAATTTGCTTAGGTACTGTATCAGATACCTCTTCTACACTACTTTCTATCCACTCTGCATCACCCATTTCTGGTGTTTTCAGCCACTGTTCCCAGCCTTGCCATTGTTGCTCATTAACTGACTCCAGGAGGTCTTCAAAAAGTGTCACACATGCACCCGCTCCTCACAACACACACCTCTCATTCACTGCCCTGGGGCTTACCTAGTGATGCTAAAGTGTGAGGGGACATGCTCAGTGCCTACAATTTGGAAGTAAGGGGAAATTAATGCCCCACAGATAAATTCCTGACAATAGAATACCAGACTGGAGAGCAGATTATTCTCACTTCCTTCCCAACTATCATTTAAGTAGTGGTATTTCTATTTTTTTAGAAGATAGTCCCATGAGATCAAGCAAGCTGTTGTGCATATAGTAAGTGTGTACACTCTTGTACTGGCTCTCCCTCCATTCCTGCTTCACTCCCTTTTCCCCTAACTTGCTTCTATATGTTTATAACTCACTACCTTAATAAAGTGGAAGCCCATGCTTCAAACTTTGCTTTCTGGTCAACCCAGGCTAATGTAGATGATTGCACTGTATCTTTCATAAATAGTCTGAGATTATTTAGAAGAAACTGGGTTTAGAGAACCAAATCATATGAAGACTGCCAAGGCCAAGATGGGGATAAGAGTAGGCAGGTAGGGAAAATTTGTTTCAGAAAGCAAAAGTTTGAAAGTATACTGTTTATGATAGAAATTATGTATCTATGTTGATTAACTATAGTTAAAAAGGAATTAATCTACTGGAGAGGCTAAAGTAGGAAATGTTTATGGAAGCTTTGTTTCCTAGGCACCAAATGGCTCATATTTACATTACCTTATGTGGAGACAACAAATTTGATACTTTCAGTAGAAGTAGTGGCAAAGTACAGAGCTAAAGCCAGATTTCCTTTTTAGAATAATTTTCTTTCCTTTTTCTTTTTTGAAAATTAATTAATTAATTAATTAATTAATTAATTAATTAATTAATATTTTAGCTGCGCCAGGTCTTAGTCACGGCATGCATGCAGGATCCAGTTCCCCGACCAGGGATCGAACCCCGGCCCCCTATATTGGGAGCGTGGAGTCTTACCCACTGGACTCTTCCCGACCAGGGAAGTCCCTAGAACAAATTTTATATCTTCAAACTGTCAATCACATGAGTGAACATAAATCAACAAAATAGAAAAGGGACATTATGTAACAAAACAATTGCCACTTAGTATTGTCAATGAGTTTGCAGAAATCTTTATCCAAGTTTGCATATTATGACTTATCTTTGATTTATTTGCTTGAGATCTGTGATATTATTGAAATTTTAGACACATCTATTCTTTCACAACTATCTTTTTGAAATGTTCTGGGACTTCTTGTACAAGTTAGTGAGAAAACAGAATTAAATGAAGTGTAATGAAAAATAACTCAAGTTTGGAAATCTGAGTTTTTTCTTATAGTTGAAACATTTATCATAGTACAATTTTAATCCTTATAAATTTGTACTTATATAGATAAGTATCTTTCTCATTATCTTAGTTGCTAAAATTTTATATGGCAAACTCTTTAAAAACTTTACATAAGAAAGATGGGGCTGAATTTCTTTAAAGAACAAATGTTCTGATTTCTAGTAAAAAAAGAAAAAGAAATCTTATATAGAAATCCATCCATAGGTTCAGTCAGTTTGAAATACATTCTTGAAATTAATCTTGGCATTAAAAATTTAAGACTAAATTTACTCTGAAAAGAAAGTAGCAAGTAAATTGGACAGAAAGTAGCTTTTCCAGATATAAAAAAAATCCTATATTTTAAATTTCTGGCATGTCTTAATATTAACATTTATTGAGACAGTATTTGGCTTGGCAGAGGTCCCATGTGATTTACCTCCTAGTCATGCAAAAAGTGGCATATAATATTAGACAAATATATGTTGAATTTGATGTACTTAATGGGTAAAATTATTGGACAGAATATAAAAAGCACCAACACTAAAAGAAAAAAGTGATAAATTATATTTCACCAACATTTAAAATATTTTCTCACCAAAAGGCAAGGAATAATCCATACACTGTGAAATATATTCAGATATATAAATTATAAAAAGAACATATCCAGAATATGTACATAATCCTACAAATAAACAATAAAAAGACGGATAACCCAGTAAAAAAAAAAAAATGGCAAAAGACTCGAAGAGACACTTCACAAAAGGTAAGTGAATGACCAATAAATATATAAAAAGGTGGTCAACATTTTTATTAATAGTCATTGAGGATATGTACAATAAAGTGACGACAAGATACTATTCACACCCTAGAAAGGTTAACCAAAGGAAAACAAGAAACAGAAACTAAAAATATCAAATGTTATAAAGCATGTAGGCCAGTTGGAACTCTCAAAAACTGCAGTTGGGTGTTATATCAGTTTGCTAGGGCTGTCAAAATGAAGTATTGCAAAGTGGAGGCTTACACAACAGAAATCTGTTTTCTCAGTTCTGGAAACCAGAAGTGTGAAGTCAAAGTGTTGGCAGGGTTGGTTCCTTTTGAGAGCTCTGAGGAAAGGATCTCTTTCAGGCCTCTCTCTTTGGCTTGTAGATGACTATCTTCATGTTCATATGGCATTCTCCCTCTTTATGTACGTCTGTTTCTAAATTCCCCCTTTTAATAAGAATACCAGTCATATCGGATTAGGACCCACCCAACGATCTCATTTTAATTTAACTAATTACATCTGTGACAATTCCCTTTTTGAAGAAGAACACATTCTGAAGTAATGGGAATTAGGACTCAACATATGAATCTTGGAGGTACACAATTCAACCCATAATAGGTATTAAAAAAGTATAATCACTTTGTAGTACTGATTGTAGTTAAATATCTCTACACTACAATCTAACAATTTCATACTTTAGATATGTACTCAAGGTATGTGAAATCATATTTTGCCCAAAAGACTTGTAGAAAAATGTTTATAGCAGACTTACTCATAGTGGCTGAAATCTGGAAATGGAAATGATCCCAGATATCCATCTACAAGAAAAAATGTTTAACAAACTATGAAATATCCATACAATGAAATATTACTCAGCAGTTAAAATGGATGAAGTAAATGGAACAACATGGATCATTGCAAAATCATTATGTTAAGCAGGTGAGTCAGGAACAAGTCCTGGAAGGTGACGGAGGTCAGATAATGGTGAACAGTTATAACATCTTTCATACACAGGTGATGAGAAAGGCAGATTCTGGGGATGCTTAAAAATCATACAAGTTTCTTTCCAAACCAGTAAAAAAGAAGAAATGTAATTGGCTTATATAGTTAGAAAGTCCTCAATTTACTGATATAAGTAAATAATTTATCAACAGATTTTAAGAGCTAAAATGATTTGAATAGTGCCTCCTAAACTCCCACTAAAATATCAACTGCTTATAACTACAGGACAAAATGTAAAAGAACGAAATAAAATAGAATGTACAAGATGTAATAGTCTTTCTTTGGCTCATCGGAAGACTCTCAATTGTCTAAGTGGTCTAATGATCACAGCCCCTGAAAGACTAATTTGCTAATTTGCAAAATAAATTTCAAGGTCCTTTCTTTCTTGCTTCAACTGCTCCTGATCAAACATTAAAAATATTTGCTGAAAAACACTAACTTTAATTGAAAGGAAAGAAAGGGGAAAAAAAACTCACAACCTCATTACCACAGCCATTATAGTGGTTTTGCTTTTCCATGTTTACATTTCAGCCGTTGTCCATTTGCAGACATAATTTTTTACATATTATTAGACACATCATAAATATAGTTAATGCTTCTTTTTCACTGACCAATATATTTATAAGCATTTTCTATGCATTTTACTGTATATTTAAGCAGAATACGTGCTGTGAAATCTGTGAATCCATAAAAAAATAAACATCAAATTATAAGGCACTGTGGCAAAGATGACTAGTTTCCTACCCCAATATCATCTCTTCTCCTTAGGAAGTTAAAAATATATATACTTAGGAAAGCAAAGTATAATGCAGATAACGATTGTATTTCTCAGCCTCTCATGAATTAAGGGTCATTAAATTTTGACCAATAAGTGGTAAGGAGAACTTTTCTTATGGTATTTCTGGTTACGATCCTTAAGCAGGAATGATCACTTCCTTTTTTACTTTTTCCTCATTTGGGATTTAGACAGGATGGCCAAGTTTGAGAAAATCATCTTAAAATATCAAGTTAGAATGAACCAAGATTCTGGAAGAGAAGATCTGGGTTGAAATGCCTTGAGAGATAAACAAGTTGTTCACCCATTATTTACTGTTTTTTTGATTTTGATTTAGTTTAGTTTTGTCATATGTTGCTGAATCTAACACTAACAAATACAGGTCCAGTAAAATTCTGCAGCAAAAAAATACACATTGACACTTTGTAAGCTTCTAGAAATGCATATGTTTAAAAAAATTCCAACAGTAAAAAAAGGTATAAAACAAAAATTAAAACTATTCACTCTCTATTTCCTCCCCCCACAATAATGTCTATTGAAAATTTGTTTTGTTCCTCCAAATAAATATTTATTTGCTCATATGATAAAAAGATATAAGTACAGATGGATAACTAGCTATAAAAGTACATCTTGACTGTCAGTTATTTTAGTTACTTTTATCTATGTATACAGGTATTGATGTAGATATAAATACATACATATGCACATTTTTCCTGATCTTAGCATTATACAGTACCTATTTATATGTTCTGAAGGCTGAGAAAAGTAGCTAATTTTCACTTTCTTCTATCCTCCCTCTCTTCTTAACCTCCTTGATTTCATTATGTTACATTTTTTCTAACATTCCTTCTATAACATTATATGACTACTTATAATTTTATTTCTTGATTGCTTCAGGTTGATTCAATGCTTGTTAATTTTCCACCAAGTAAGTTGAGAAAATTAATAGAATTCTCTTAACTACTATTCTCCACTCCACTTCCCATTTTTTGTTTCTTGTCATTATGACACATATATATATATATATATATGTGCTAGCATATATGTGTTATATGTTATTATGACATATATACAATATATAGTGTATAACATTTAATGTCTGTAACTACATTTTATATAGTTGTATATATGAATGACTTCAATAATGATCATTGTTCTTTCATCATGACTTATTTTGAGTTGCCTGGATTTTTCTAATAGTTATATCTAAAAAGGATTTTATGTTTGGAAATGTCTTGCTGCTTCCTCTATACATTAACACATTTGGATGAACATAGCTTTCTTGAGCCTTCATGATCTCACAGTCATAGCTCCATTGTCACTGGGGATTTAGTATAGATCATCCTGGCTCTGAAGAACCCTGAGGTATGGTTTCCCTTATTTCTCTCTCTAAATGTTTGAGAAGTCCTTTATTCTTGAAATTCAATGTTTGTCTCAGTACAGATGATTTTTACATCAGTTTTCCCTAAATTAGGGTGGGTGATTTCAATCTCAGAAAATCCAATTCTTCCTTAATTTCAGGGAGAATTCACACAAAGTTTTTGTCAAATTTCGCCCACACGGTTTACATTATATATGTCAAGGGCATCATTTTCTTTAACCTGGGGCCAGTTTTTTTTAAATCTTTTAATAATTCTAAAATATAAAATAATACTTGATTGTTGGTTTATGCTCACAAGTAAAGGAACAGTTTGTTTTATGTTAGTAATTTTACTTCATTTCCTCCACAGTTTTAAAAGGTTGTTAGGTAAACAGAACTTAAACCTAAACAATTTATATTCAGAAATTTTTCTGAGGTTCTGAGAAAAATGACAGGTAATTTGAGGGGAAAGAGAGGTGTTTGCTTACTAAAAATGTCCTTATTCTACATTTTCATCTAATAGATAATTTGACTGGATATATAATTCTGGGTGGAAGTTATTTTCTCCCAGAGTTTGGAAGCCTTTACTCCATTTTCTTTAGCTTCTAACATTTGCTGTTGAAGACTTCTCTCTTTCTGTTTTTGGATTCTTTATATGAATAAATAATACTATTATTTCTCTCTGAAAGCTTTTAGAATAATTTATTTCTTTGTATTCTAAAATTTCAGGATGATAATATTTATATTGACCTTTTTGCATTTATTTTGCTCAGCAGTTAGTGATCATTTACAATTTGGAAATTCATGTCTCTCAGTTCTTAAGACATTTTAGCATTACTTGCTTCATATTTTTCTCTCCTCTTAGCTTATTTTCCTGGAATTCCTGTTATTTGTATTTGGAATATCTGAAATAGTTCTTTGAAACTTTTATCCTTACCTTCCTAATTTTCAATTTTCTTTACTCTCTCTTCTAGAAGATTCTTCAACTTTATCTTTCTTTCTTTCATTTATACTATAAAAGTATTGATTTCTCAGAGTATTTTTGTTGTTGTTATCTCTGTTGTTTTATATGGCATCTTGTTTTTTCTTACAGATGTAATACTTTTACTGATGGAAGATGTTTGATCCTCTGTAGAGAATAAAACTCCAGATTTCTGAGAGCATAATGAAAGATAAATTCCCTAGCAGGGCAGACTGAGGAAGAGTCTTTAGGGGTTTAACCACTTCTTATTTATTTATTTATTTATTTATTTTTGCATTGGGTCTTCGTTGCTTTCTCTAGTTGCAGTGAGTGGGGCCTACTCTTTGTTGCAGTGTGCGGGCTTCTCATTGCAGTGGCTTCTCTTGTTGTGGAGCACAGGCTCTAGGCATGTGGGCTTCAGTAGTTATGGTGTGTAGGCTCAGTAGTTGTGGCTCATGGGCTCTAGAGTGTAGGCTCAGTAGCTGTGGTGCACAGGCTTAGTTGCTCCCTGGCATGTGGGATCTTCCCAGACCCGGGCTGGAACCCAAGTCCCCTGAATTGGCAGGTGGATTCTTAACCACTGTGCCACCAGGGAAGCCCTCTAACCACTTCTTTAAAAAAACTTTCAAACTATCTTGATTTAGTTTAGACTCATCAACCCCACCCTTGCATCCCAGCCTCCTTCCCCTTTCTGAGAGACACCAGATGCTAACACTCCCTGAGCCTTTAGATCTCTGTACTGTAAACTGGGTTGCTTTATTGTTAACACCACGGATTTAGAATTGAGCTTTAGGATTTGACTTCCTTGGGTATAAGTTACCATTCATAAGTCTGTCTACAGCTCTTAAAATTGTTTTGATATTTCCTCTCTCCTGTTAGCTATGTCCTTTTAGGTGCTTTGTGACTTAAAAGAAATTTTAATAGCTATGAGGATGGAACAAATATAAATATGTGCCTTCATTCTATCTTCTTTATCTAGATGGCCTTTTAATCAATTTTGTGATAAAAATGATTGTTGACTACTTTTTAAAATTTAGTATTTACTTGTTGCCATTATTTGTAAAATATAAACAAATTTTAAAAGAAAGAAAATGTTAAATATAAGCAAACTGCCAAGATAATAAGAGGAGAAGAGAAAGAACCTGCTTAACATGAAGACATGCAAGTTTTCTCGTCTTGAAGGTGAGGATTATGTGACTTGGGTTAGTAATGGCCATTGTAAGATAAACTAAATTCTTTAGGGTCTTATTTATATTTTCATATAAATATTTAATTGTTTGGTTGCATTAAGCTCAAAGAAGCGGTCTAAACTGTTCTGATCTAAATTAAGAAAAATCCCTCATAATCTTTAAAATTTCTAAATGATACAATAATACTTAATGGGGATGCAAATAACTAGTGTCATTATTTCTCTTGCCTACACAAGGTTTATGAAAAGCTCAAGAGAAAATGCTCTGAGTTGATCACAGACTGTTTTGTTTTTCCTTCCCCTTTGCTTTCCCACTCCCACTGCCCCTTTCCCTCTCTCTTCTCCCTCTCTCAATCCCTCTGCATCTTTTCTTTCTCAGACATGAATTTTGGCATCTGAACGTAAGTGCAAGTAGAATGTAAGAAGGAAAGAAGAAACTGAATGTTATGGATTTGAAACTTCTTGACAAAACACAGCTGCTCATACTGGAGGACATTTTATTGAAAACATAAATTCCCACAAGCAGCACATGGAGTCCAGTAGTTTTCAAGCTGACAAGACTGTGTTGTGAACATTCTAACTGAATATTTAACAACTGTGGTAACTGTCAATTATGTAAATGGTAAAATGATATACTCTAGATTTATGGAGCACAAAATAAACTCATAGTGGGAAAATTTTCACATAAATAATTACTGGAGGAATTCTTTGTTTCTTGCATGCAATGTTCTAAAAAACTCAGTAAACATGAGTGCAAACCACTATTTTCCATCAGAGAATAATTAATAAATACAGATGGAATAGAAACTGACAATATGATACTGAAGAAGTTAATAATGGAATTGTAATATTCTTAACCTTAAAATGATATTATAGATATGATACTAATTTCTTCCTGTAAACGACCTGCTCCAACTCTCTCCCCACCCACAAATTGAAAGGAGCTAAGGATCTGTGCTTTATAAGGCTATTAGATTTTTCAGATATAATTATTGATTGCCAGAAATACAGGGTCAATATATGCAAACATCACTTATTTTCAACTTTTAACAGTACAAAAACAATTTTGAGTAATTGTATTTTGAAATCATTAAGCAAAGAATTTTAGGTTTTGAGAATTTATGTAACTGATTGTATCTTTAAAAAGATATAAAGTCTAAAGATGATGGAACAACATGAAAGAAATCTGGAATTACAGAAGAAATGAAATTCTGAAAGGTGAACTTAAATTAATCATTAGCCTAACAACAGCATTAGATCAAACTGATTGAGTGTTAGTTATATACCAGACACTGTTCTAGGTATTTTATGTGAATTAACCAATTTACTTCTCAAAGAAATCCTTTGATAATTTACTCCTAGAAGCAACCTTTTGACATTATTATTATTTTCTTCATATTAGTAGTGAAATATATGGTTATGTTAAGGCAATGGATGAGGAGATAGGAGAGCTTGTATCCAATTTTGGTCTTGCTTTTGGTCTAGGCACAATGCTCAGTTGCTTTTAAAATGAGATTTTGTGCCAAGAAGACTTGAATTTATCTTTCAGTTATAAAAAGCTACAGATTTTAAGCTTGTCTGTCTTATGGATTGAGTGAAAAATAAGTTATTGTATTTAGGCAATTTCTTGTTCTTGATTCAGACTTATGGGCTGTACCTCAGGTTTTTCAAATCGCTAACATAATGATAGTAATAATATTTTTCTCAGAGGATTGATTGGAAAAGGTAATGAGTTATTATAATGTTACGGAAGGTAAATATTTAGGATAGTGCTTGGTCTGCAACAAACACTCAATAAATTAAAGCTAATACTGTTTTTGACTAAATATCAGGATTTAAAGATTTTTTTATTTTTCTGTAAAATTTTTAAAGATAGTATTTTGCATATTATTCAGCAAGTCTGCTCTTAATGCTTTAGAATAAAATAATTTAGCTATTAACAATAATAGTAAACAACTGATAAATGTAAACTGTTAATACAATCTTAACATCTTAAGTATTATGATGTTATCCATTACCATAATTCAATAATATTGCATTGTTTACTTCTTATTTCACCTAGTGCTTAAACTATTGTTTACTCCAAGTATTATAATCTTTACTCAAAGGAGGTTTACTTCTTTTTTCTCTTCAACATTCCTTTGAGATGGTTAATTTAGAATACTCAGAGACATTTTATTTATAATTAATCTAAAATTCTCTGTTTGATTTTCAAACTTCCGCACAGTCACATCTCACAATATTTTCATGTTGCTTTTATCCACTTCTATTAGTGTCTGCTGTCCCCAAATTTTAACAGCTAGATCTCTCACAAAAATTCAATCCTGCCTAATTTTCTAATTCACTTTTGACCAGATCAGGAAATAATATATATCAACACCACAGTCTCCTGTGTGACAAGAGCAGGAATCTAAATAAACTGTAACTACCTTATCACGGATGAGATTTGGTAACCAACGAAAATTTCAAAACTCAATTTTCTCTAAAAAAGTAATCTTCTGATATACTTCCTTGTACACCTCCAAAAAGGTTTTTTGAAAAGTTATATACATCCTCAAAAATTTGTAAATTCAACAAAAATTTAAATAGTATGAAAGTGAGCAATGTCCTACATTATGTAAATATTGCCATTTAAAACTAAAACTGTTACCTCACCCTTGCAAATTTATCCATTGGACTTGAAATACCATATCAATTTGATACCTAATATAATTAAATTAAAATATACATAATCAAGAATATGAATTTATCATTGTTCCCTTTTCTCCTTAAACTCACATTTCCATTCCATTCCATTTTCTGAATTCAGAGTTCACCCATTGTATAGTATAGTTATGCTTGAAAGTGTTTTACTGATCACCCTATCATACACCTCTGCATCAAAAATACATATATTGTTTAAATTTATTTCAATAAAATTATTTTATTACAAGATTTTATATTAGCATATGTTTCTTAAATATTTTTATTAAAACATTGTAATTGCAGATTTGGTTGATTCTATCTCTAAAACAATGACTGTCTTGTGACTAAATTGTAGAGGCATTTCTTTTTGACAGATAACCTATAACATCAGGCTAAGTTGTTTTTTTTCTAACATCTTTATTGGAGTATAATTGCTTTACAATGTTGTGTTAATTTCTGCTGTATAGCAAAGCAAATCAGTTATATGTATTCATATATCCACATATCCCCTCCTTCTTGCACCTCACTCCCAACTTCCCTATCCCACCCCTCTAGGTGGTCACAAAGCAACAAGCTGATCTCCCTGTGCTATGCAACTGCTTCCCACTAGCTATCTATTTTATATTTGGTAGTGTATATATGTAAATGCTACCCTTTCACTTCGTCCCAGCTTACCCTTCCCCATCCCCGTGTCCTCAAGTCTATTCTCTACACCTGTGTCTTTATTCCTGTCCTGCCCCTAGGTTCATCAGAACCTTTTTTTTTTTTTACATTCCATATATATGTGTTAGCATATGGTATTTGTTTTTCCCTTTCTGACTTACTTCACTACTCTATATGACAGACTCTAGGTCCATCCACGTCACTACAAAAAACTCAATTTTGTTTCTTTTTATGGCTGAGTAATATTCCATTGTGTATATGTACCACATTTTCTTTATCCATTCATCTGTCGATGGACACTTAGGTTGCTTCCATGACCTGGCTATTGTAAATAGAGCTGAAATGAACATTGTGGTACATGACTCTTTTTGAATTATGGTTTTCTCAGTGTATATGCCCAGTAGTGGGATTGCCAGGTAATATGGTAGTCCTATTTTCAGTTTTTTAAGGAACCTTCATACTGTTCTCCATAGTGGCTATATCAATTTACATTCCCACCAACAGTGCAAGAGGGTTCCCTTTTCACCACACCCTATCCAGCATTTATTGTTTGTAAATTTTTTGATGATGGCCATTCTGGCTGGTGTGAGGTGATACCTCACTGTAGTTTTGATCTGCATTTCTCCAATGATAAGTGATGTTAAGCATCCTTTCATGTGTTTGTTGGCAATCTGTATATCTTCTCTGGAGAAATGTTTATTTAGGCCTTCCACTCATTTTTGGATTGGGTTTTTTGTTTTTTTGATATTGAGACTGCATGAGCTGCTTGTATATTTTGGAGATAAATCCTTTGTCAGTTGCTTCATTTGCAAATATTTTCTCTCATTCTTAGGGTTGTCTTTTCATCTTGTTTATGGTTTCCTTTTCTGTGCAAAAGCTTTTAATTTTCATCAGGTCCCATTTCTTAATTTTTGTTTTTATTTCCATTACTCTAGGAGGCGAGTCAAAAAGGATCTTGTTGGGATTTATGTCTTAGAGTGTTCTGCCTATGTTTTCCTCTAAGAGATTTATAGTTTTTGGCCTTACACTTAGGTCTTTAATCCATTTTGAGTTTATTTTTGTGTATGGTGTTAGGAAGTGTTCTAATTTCATTCTTTTACATGTAGCTGTCCAGTTTTCCCAGCACCACTTTTTACAGGCTTTTTCTCCATTGTATACTCTTGCCTCCTTTGTCAAAGATAAGGTGACCATAGGAGCATGGGTTTATCTCTGGGCTTTCTATCCAGTTCTATTGATCTATATTTCTGTTTTTGTGCCAGTACCATAGTGTCTTGATTACTGTAGCTTTGTAGTATAGACTGAAGTCAGGGAACCTGATTCCTCCAGCTCCATTTTTCTTTCTCAAGACTGCTTTGGCTATTCTGGGTCTTCTGTGTTTCTATACAAATTGTAAAATTTTTTGTTCTAGTTCTGTGAAAAATGCCATTGGTAGCTTGATAGGGTTTGCATTGAATCTGTAGGTTTCTTTGGGTGGTATAGTCATTTTCACAATATTCCTTCTTCCAATCCAAGAAAATGGTATATCTCTCCATCTGTTTGTAACTTCTTCACTTTCTTTCATCAGTGTCTTATAGTTTTCTGCATACAGGGCTTTTGACTCCTTAGGATGGTTTATTCCTAGGTATTTTATTCTTTTTGTTGCAATGGTAAATGGGATTGTTTCCTTATTTTCTCTTTCAGATATTTTGTCATTAGTGTATATGAATGCAGGAGATTTCTATGCCTTAATTTTGTATCCTGCTACTATACAAAATTCATTGATTAACTCTAGTAGTTTTCTGGTGGCACCTTTGGATTCTCTATGTATAGTATCATGTTATCTGCAAACAGTGACATTTTTACTTCTTTTCTGATTTGGATTCCTTTTATTTCTTTTTCTTCTCTGATTGCGGTGGCTAAAATTTCCAAAACTATGTTGAATAATAGTGGTGAGAGTGGGCAACCTTGTCTTATTCCTGATCTTAGAGGAAATGGTTTCAGTTTTTCACCATTGAGAACAATGTTGGCTGTGGGTTTGTCATATATGTCCTTTATTATGTTGAGGTAGGTTCCCTCTATTCCTACTTTCTGGAGAGTTTTTGTCATAAATGGGTGTTTAATTTTGTTGAAAGCTTTTTCTGCGTCTATCGAGATGATCATATGGATTTAAGCCTTCAATTTGTTAATATGGTTTATTACTTTGATTGATTTGTGTATATTGACGAATCCTTGCATTCCTGGGATAAACCCCAGTTGATCATGATGTATGGTCCTTTTAATGTGCTGTTGGATTCTGTTTACTAGTATTTTGTTGAGGAATTTTGCATCTATGTTCTTTAGTGATATTAGTCTATAGTTTTCTTTTTTTGTGACATCTTTGTCTCGTTTTGATATCAGGGTGATGGTGACCTCGTAGAATGAGTTTGGGAGTGTTCCTTCCTCTGCTATATTTTGGAAGAGTTGGAGAAAGATAGGTGTTAGCTCTTCTCTAAATGTTCGATAGAATTCACCTGTGAAGCCATCTGTTCCTGATATTTTGTTTGTTGGAAGATTTTTAATCACAGTTTCAATTTCAGTGCTTGTGATTTATCTGTTCATATTTTCTATTTCTTCCTGGTTCAGTCTTGGAAAGTTGTACTTTTCTAAGAATTTGTCCATTTCTTCCAGATTGTCCATTTTATTGGCATAGAGTTGTTTGTAGTAGTGTCTCATGATCCTTTGTATTTTTGCAGTGTCAATGTTTACTTCTTTTTCATTTCTAATTCTGTTGATTTGAGTCTTCTCCCCTTTTTTCTTGATGAGTCTGGGTAATGGTTTATCAATTTTGTTTATCTTCTCAAAGAACCAGCTTTTAGTTTTATTGATCATTCCTATTGTTTCCTTCATTTCTTTTTCATTTATTTCTGATTGGATCTTTATGATTTCTTTCCTTCTGCTGACTTGGGATTTTTTTTGCTCTTCTTCCTCTAATTGCTCTAGGTGTAAAGTTAGGTTGTTTATTTGAGACTTTTCTTGTTTCTAGAGGTAGGCTTATATAGCTATAAACTTCCCTCTTAGAACTGCTTTTGCTGCATTCCATAGGTTTGGGGTTATCATGTGTTCATTGTCATTTGTATCTAGGTATTTTTTTTATTTTCTCTTTGATTTCTTCAGTGATCTCTTGGTTATTTAGTAGCATATTGTTTAGTCTCCATGTGTTTGTATTTTTTACAGTTTTTTTTCCTGTAATTGATATCTAGTCTCAAAGCATTGTGGTTGGAAAATATACTTGATACAATTTCAAATTTCTTAAATTTACTGAGGCTTGATTTGTGACCCAAGATATGATATACCCTGGAGAATGTTCCATAAGCACTTGAGGAGAAAGTGTATTTTGTTGTGTTTGTTTGGACTGTCCCATAAATGTCAGTTAGGTCTGTCTGTTCTAATGTGTTTTTTAAAGCTTGTGTTCCCTTATTTATGTTCATTTTGGATGATCTGTCCATTGGTGAAAGTGGGGTGTTAAAGTCGCCTACTATTATTATGTTACTATTGATTTCCCTGTTTATGGCTGTTAGCATTTGCCTTATGTATTGAGGTGCTCCTATGTTGGATGCATAAAGATTTACCATTGTTATATCTTCTTCTTGGATTGATCCCTTGATCATTATGTAGTGTCCTTCTTTGTCTCTTGTAATAGTCTTTATGTTAAAGTCTATTGTCTGATATTAGTATTGCTAGTTCAGCTTTCATTTGATTTCCATTTTCATGGAATATCTTTTTCCATCCCCTCACTCTCAGTCTGTATGTGTCCCTAGGTCTGAAGTGGGTCTCTTGTAGACAGCATATATATGGGCCTTTTTTTTGTATTCATTCAGCAGGTCTGTGTGTTTTGGTTGGAGCATTTAATCAATTTACATTTAAGGTAATTATCAATATGTATGTTCCTATTACCATTTTCTTAACTGTTTTGGGTTTGTTTTTGTAGGTCTTTTCCTTGTCTTGTTTTTCCTGTCCAGAGACGTTCCTTTAGCATTTGTTTTAAAGCTGGTTTGGTGGTGCTGCATTCTCCTAACTTTTGCTTATCTGTAAAGGTTTTAATTTTCCGTTGAATCTGAATGATATCCTTGCTGGGTAGAGTAATCTTGGTTGTAGGTTCTTCCTTTTCATCATTTTAAATATGTCCTTCCATTCCCTTCTGGCTTGTAGAGTTTCTGCTGAAAGATCAGCTATTAACCTTATGGGGTTTTCCTTGAATGTTATTTGTTGCTTTTCCCTTGCTGCTTTTTTTTTTTTTTTTTTTTTTTTGTGGTACACAGGCCTCTCACTGTTGTGGCCTCTCTCACTGTGGAGCACAGGCTCCGGACGCGCAGGCTCAGTGGCCATGGCTAACGGGCGTAGCCACTCTGCGGCATGTAGGATCTTCCTGGACCGGGGCACGAACCCGTGTCCCCCGCATCGGCAGGCGGACTCTCAACCACTGCGTCACCAGGGAAGCCCCCTTGCTGCTTTTAATATGTTTTCTTTGAATTTAAATTTTGATATTTTGAGTAATATGTTTCTTGTCATGTTTCTCCTTGGATTTATCCTGTATGGGACTCTCAGAGCTTTCTGAACTTCATTGACTATTTCCTTTCCCATGTTAGGGAAGTTTTCAACTATACTCTCTGCAAATATTTTCTCAGACCCTTTCTTTTTCTCTTCTTCTTCTGGGTCCCCTATATTTCGAATGTTGGTGTGTTTAATGTCCCAGAGGTCTCTGAGACTGTCCTCATTTCTTTTCATCTTTCTTCTTTATTCTGTTCTGTGGTAGTTATTTCCACTATTTTATCTTCCAAGTCACTTATCCTTTCTTCTGCCTCAGTTATTCTGCTATTGATTCCCTCTAAAGAATTTTTTAAATCGTTTATTGTGTTGTTCATCAGTGTTTGTTTGCTCTTTAGTTCTTCTAGCTCCTTGTTAAAGGTTTCTTGTATTTTCTCCATTCTATTTCCAAGATTTTGGATCATCTGTACTATTATTATTCTGAATTCTTTTTCAAATAAAATGCCTATTTCCTCTTCATTTGTTTGGTCTGGTGGATTTTTACTTTGCTTCTTCATCTGCTGCATATTTCTCTGTTTTCTCTTTTTTTTTAACTTACTGTGTTTGGGGTCTCCTTTTTGCAGTCTGCGGGATCATAGTTCCCATTATTTTTGGTGTCTGCACCCAATGTGTGAGGTTGGTTCAGTGGCTTGTATTGGCTTCCTGGTCGAGAGCACTCATGCCTGTGTTCTGGTGGGTGGGACTGGATCTTGTTCTTCTGGTGGCAGGGCCACGTCCGGTGGTGTGTTTTGGAGTTTCTGTGAACTTAGTATGATTTTAGGCAGCATCTCTGCTAATGGGTGTGGTTGTGTTCCTGTTTTTCTAGTTGTTTAGCATGGGGCGTCCAGCACTGAAGCTTGCTGCTGGTTGGGTGGAGCTGGGTCTTAGTGTTGAGATGAAGACCTCTGGCCGAGCTCTCATGGATTGATATTACTTGGGGCTGGGAGGTTTCTGGTGATCCAATGTCTTGGACTCAGCCCACCCACTTCAGAGGCTCAGGCCCAACACCTAGATAGAACACCAAGTCCCTTCCAGCCATGTGGTTCAGAGGAAAAGAAGAAAGAAAAAAAAAGAATAGACAACATCTTAGGACAAATGGTAAAAGCAAACCTATACAGACAAAAATCACACAAAGGAGCATACACATACACACTCACAAAAAAGAGAAAAATGAGAAAAATACATAAATATATATATAAAAAAAGGAAGAGACCAACCAAACCAATAAACAAATCCACAAATGATAGTAAGCACTCAATAATAAACTAAGATAAACATGAAACCAGAAACAAATTAGATGCAGAAAGCAAGCCCCAAGTCTACAGTTGCTCCCAAAGCCCACTGCCTCAATTTTGGGAACGTTTGTTTTCTATTCAGGTATGCTTCAGATGGAGAGTTTATCAAGTTGATTGTGGGGATTTAATCTTCTGCTCCTGAGGATGCATGGAGAAATTTCCCTTTCTCTTCTTTGTTCACACACCTCCTGGGGTTCAGCTTTTGTTTTGGCCCTGCCTCTGTGTTTAGGCCATCCTCAGACATCTGTTCACCACTCAGACTGGACTGGGTTGAAGCAGAGGATAATTAGGTGGTTCTTGTTCACTCAGGCCAGGGTAATGGAGGGGTACAGAATGCACGGTGAGCCTATGGCAGCAGAGACCGGTGTGACTTTGGAACAGCCTGAGGTGTGCCATGTTCTCCTGGAGAAGTTGTTCCTCGATCTCAGGACCCTGGCAGTGGTGTGCTGCACAGGCTCCCAGGGTGGGTGGTGGGTGTGGGTAGTGACCTGTGTTTGCACACAGGATTCTTAGTGGCAGTAACAGCAGCATTAGCAGTTCATGCCCATCTCTGGGGTCCAAGCTGATAGCCATGGCTTGTGCCCGTCTCTGGAGCTCATTTACATGGTGCTGTGCCTTCTGTGGGCACACTGGGAAGGAATCCCCTCTCCCTGTACACCCCAAAACAAAGGTCTCTTGCCTTTCTGGCAGGTCTAGACTTTTTCCTGGACTCCCTCCCAGTTAGCTGTGGTGCACTAGCCCCTTTCAGGCTGTCTTTGTGCAGCCAACCTTAGTCCTCTCACTAGGGTCTGACCTCCAAAGCCTGAGCCTCAGCTCCCAGCCCCCACCCACCCCGGTGGGTGAGCAGAAAAGCCTCTCAGGTTGTTGAGTGCTGGTTGGCACTGATCCTCTGTGTGGGAATCTCTCTGCTTTGCCCTCTGCACCCCTGTTGCTGCACTCTCTTTCATGGCTCCAAAGCTTCCCCCCAACCCGCCCATCCTCCATTCCTGCCAGTGAAGGGGTTCCCTTGTGTGTGGAAACTTTTCTTCCTTCACAGCTCCCTCCCAGAGGTGCAGGTCCCATCCCTATTCTTTCATCTCTGTTTTTTCTTTTCCCTACCCATTTATGTGGGGATTTTCTTCCTTTTTGGAAAGTCTGAGGTCTTCTGCCAGCATTCAGTAGGTGTTCTGTAGGAGTTGTTCCACATGTACATGTATTGTTTATGTATTTATGGGGAGGAAATTGATCTCCACATCTTACTCCTCTGCCCTCTTGAAAGTCTCCCCTCAGAGTAAGTTTTTACCGAGAAAAATATGACTTCACGTTTCAATACAAATAAATTTCTGAGATTATCATTTGACTTATGAGTTTTAGTTCTAAGATGGATGGAGGAGTGACTAGCTCAATAAAAACTTGGAACCTTACCATGAATTTGTTGCCTGGATGAAAAGAGGCAATGCTTTTATCAAAATTTCTTATCAATGCTTCACTTTGATCTCATGAGTCTCTCCTCAACAACAATGCATTTTTCAAAAATAACTGAAGAGAGGCAGTGTGGAGTAAGGAGGCAATATAGATGAAAATTTTCATATTCCTTAAATTCCACTCTATAAAATATTTAAATTCAGAAAATATTAAATTCATTAGTAAAAATGCACCATTCCTAAAGCCATTTAAGAGTTAGTAACATTGCCAAAGATATGAAACTCCATATATGCTTTGTCTTACTTTGTCTATATCAGGCATTGGTGATACCAATTCTTTGAATTCTCCCTATAGTTAGTTGACCTATGGGCTTTGACACCCTGAGGCAGTGCAGCATAGCGAGACTGACAGTTGTGAAAGAAAAAGTTGCTAAGAAAAACAGGCTGATTGTCTCCACCAAATGTCTTCTCAGGAAGACAAATTTTAAGAAAGAGAATATTAGTGTTCAAAGTTGGAAATTTGATTCTCTTAAAACCATTCATGACCAGGTACACATTAGAAAATCTTTGCGAGCTGTGGAGGTTGTACATCTCAGCTTGAAGACCACTGTTTTAAACCAGGGATCCCAAGTGTTGGTGTACATAGGAGCAAGGCAGGTAAAGTAACTGCATTAAGTCATCATGGTCTTAATAATGGTATTAAGCAGATGAAATAAGAAGTTGGGTATATTTAAGAGGAGGTGCCCTAATAGGGCATCTTCTTCATTCAGAAATCAGAACCCAATTTTGCGATTGGGTTTTTCAAAGTTAGAATTCCAAGGTTTTTTTTTTCTTTTTCTAATATTAAATATTCTAATTTCTAAATGTTTGGAACTCATTCAATATTCCAGTATATTTCTCATATTAGAAACTGGCCTTGCTAGGGCATACACTCCTGGTTTGTTCTCAGCATTGCTTCCCGAAGTTGGGCTAGATTCTACTTTTCCTTATACCCTGGTTGGAATCCACACACAAATGGACAGATCACTTGGGATAATGAATTTCTAGGCATTTATCTTAAAGGTAACAGGCTGTGTGAGATCTTCTGCTACTTCCTAACACACGTTAAGTTGAAAGATTTATTTCTCTTTAATGCCACACAGACTTTCAAAAATAAAGTCTGAAGTTGTTTTGCCTTTGCAAATGTTATGCATTCAGCCATCCAGTGGCTTGAAAATGGTCCAGCCTCTATACACTTTAGCATTCCATTAGTAATCCCCCCTCTTTTTTCTCTGTTTCCAGCTGGTCCTGTTGATGTGAACACCAAAGTCTGTCTCCTAAGTCACCGCGTATTTAGAGACACCAGTTTCCTCAGATTCCTCTTCCCTGTATCCTATGCAACTTCTCTACTTATAGCCAACTGTGCACTTTGTCATTAACCATTTTGGAGTGGTCTCTTCCTTGAAATTCTTCCTGCATCCTTACCATCTATCAACATACTCATTTTTCAGTATTAATTCTAGTTTCATACACTCCAGTTACCCTGTGTCTCTTTTTTGAAAACCTATAATATCATTAAGTTCATACTAAAAAATCAATTACATTATCTTGAAGTATTGATATTATTAGTAGTATTTTTATATATTTTCACCAACTATATTTTAAATTTTCAAAAGCCAGTCATGTAATTGGACTCAACAAACTGCTTTATAAATTATTAATGACTGATTTTAAGTTATGTTCCCATCTTTTGTAGTTAGTGTTTTCTTTCTACTTTTCTCTGAATTCTGTTGGATTACATGTCCTTTTTCAACCACAACATTTAGATAGTTTAAATCACATCTTAAATGCCATTTAGCAACTTAACGGAAATGAAAACAGCAAACTCTTCTCAAGGAAGAAAAGAGCTATGAAATGGTCAAAAAAAATAGTAATCTTTACATCTGTAATATTTACCAATTTTATACAAGATTCTTCTTAGGAAGGAAGCTTACACAAAAACTGTGTATCAGAAAAGTAAACTTTGGTTCCTTCAGTGTTAGGTAGAGATAAGTTTCAGTATGTTTTGGAATAAATTCAATCTAATCTCTCTTCCCTTATATACTTCCTTCTCTTTTTTTGACTATCAAATATTTCTCTGAGTTCTCACTAGTCTGTTATTCTCACTCTTATAATATCACTGAGAGTTTTCTGATTTTGTGTTCTTCTCATTGGAAAGTTACAGGAAAGAGGCAATGCTTAGTGATGGAACAGTGATGACTGATATCATCTTTAAACTTGTTTTACATTTAATTTACATTTACAAACAAACTCCTTGCTTCATCTAACTTTAGTGTCCATTCAACTTTACAGCCACAGAGAGCCCTCTGAGGTGATACAAAGAAATTAATCTACTTTCATGTTTGTGCTATGGTTAAATTCATGATTATGTAGAATAATTATCAAGTTTGATGGAGGAAACTATTTTAATGCACAAAATCTTATGAAGGTAATTAGAACTGGAACTTCTTTGAGCTGCAGGGAAGATGGCTTGGGGATGTATTTGCCTTTACAAATTCTGTACAAGATTACAATAAACTTATCAAGTACATTTGCACTCTTATCCTCTATGGACCCTTCTAGAATGGCAGACTCAACTCTAGGTTCTAACTACCTGGCGTCAATGTTCCCAACAGAGTTAATTTCTCAATGTATACTTTAACATCTGTTAAGTGAATATAGCATTAACTATAAAATAGATTTCACTATTAATATCAGATTTTCTTTGGATTTGCTCTGTCTTCAGCTCAAATTTTTCTCTCCTGTACACTGACACTTTATATGGTAATCTGTTAATGACTAAGATTCTGATCAGTTGATTTCTGGGTGTCAACATTTTCACTTTTCTTTAATGAAACAAGTTTTATGTTGCAGAAAAATCTTTCCCATGTGAGGCTTACTCATGCATATTCTGCATCTGTACATCAATAGCTCCTCTGGTTTAAACTGAAAGCACAGATTTTTTGAAAATGAAATACAAGCTTATGCCATAAAGAAGTTGAATAGCTGGACCATAATGGATCAGCAATGAGTCATTAGTGGCTAAGGTGAAGGAAAAATTGCTGTAAAGCAATAAATGGCTTTGCAGTACATGCAACATTCGGCAAGAATCAAATATCAATGGGAATCCAGGTGCCAAGCCTTCCTGTGAGTTTACAAACTATTCAGAAGAACACAAACGATTTATACTTTATAGTAGAGAATAAAACTGAATGCTTAAATCCCCAATTCTCATTAAGCCTAAGCCACTTTTGTGGTAAAGAGAGCAGTATAAACAGTTAAGAAAATTGTGTAGCATACTGATTACTCTCAGCTCTTTCTAAAGTCAGACATATAATCATATTCTAAAACGGTTGCTGGCAGTGCTCCTTATTTCTTTGAAACTGGTTCTCTTTTCTGAAAGGTTAAGCAGAGACCTTAAATTCTCTGACAGTGCCATGTATGTCTCATTCTGAGAGGCACTTAGTATGCTCAAGAAATATCTGTTAGAAGCAAGAGTATTTTAAAAACTAATTTACAACCAGGATAGCAAGAGTTCTGTTTAGTTAGAAATGATGTAAGCTGTGGAATTGCAGCAGGATTCTGGAGGGTCCTGCTGGGCCCTTTTATTTTCTGGACAACAGGGCGGTCTAAGGGATAAGAGAAGAAGGTAGAAGAGACAGCCTGGGAAGAGGAGAGGCACTCAGGACCCAGAGAAGCAATTATTTACTCTTCAGGAAGTATTTTCATATTTTAATCACCAGTATTTGTTTATCATGGCATAATGGCTGAACATTAGCCCCGACTGAATGAATGATATCTTCAACTTTCCCAACAAAGAATTGGCTAATGCTTATGTTACCACATGACACAGTCACCAGAAGTCCTCAGTGAGGCTGATGCTTTTCATTTTCAGTAGACATTTCTTTTTTCTGTTCACAGATTAAAACATAAAGACTCAGTCAAGTTATGTGACAATTTACAGAGCTAGCAAGTGGCAGAGCAGAACTTCAGCACATGAGATATCTTGCCAGACCCAGTACTTATTAAACTATCTCAGCTAGAGGATAAAAGATCCCCTAACAGAAACTGACATAAGAACTCTAAGTCCAAGTTGAAACCTTGGGAAGAAGTGAAAGACTGCTCAGGTTTAAGGGGAGGGAAGGGGAAAAGGATATCCTTGAAAGTACTTGCAACACTTGGTTCTTTATAAGTCTAAAAAATAAAACTTCAAATATATCATCCAGTAAAATACACTGTATGAAATATATTGAAATAAGGCTTTGTGATGGCAGGTTGTTCAGGGAACACAGGTGCTCTGGACAGTGAATGAAGGTGAACTCTACTGAGTTTACTAGGGTGCTCTGTGAAGTCAGCTGTGGAGCCAGCCCACCGCAGGGTGAGTCCTGACTACAGCCTTCACTAAACGTGGGACATGGGGCATGAGGCTCGTATCCTTGAGTCTCAGTTCCCTCACCTGTAATACAGAAATGTTTCTCTTCATTCCATTGTTGTGAAAATATTGTGAGATGATTTATATTTGGAGCTTGGCATTGTGACTGGCAAAAAAAAAAAAGTACTAAATAAATGTTAGTACTTACTATAGCTATTTTTACATAAGGAAAAGGAAAAGTTTTATCTTCAAAGCCTTAGAAGCTGCTATAGAAATATTTGTAGAGTGGATATTTGATAATTGTCTGTTGAATGAATGACCTATGAATGATACCATGAAAGTAATTTCTTTCTTGACCGTTTTCTGGTTTGGGGGTGACTTTCCACTCATACAAATTATTCATTAGAGTGAGGATCACATAATTTTTAATTTGTTTTTCCTGTAGATGTATTTCTAGAGTCCTTTATATAGTAGTCTAGAATATACTAGGCTTCAAGACTGTGGCAGACCATAAATTATAATGTTATAAATGGTAAACTCTAAATTTGTTCCACTTTTATAGGTGTACCTGTAAAGCATATAAATAAAAACATAATGTAGTATAACATGATCCTGTAGTATGACAGTGTAAATAAGCTAAAGACAATTAAATCAGAGCATGCATAATATTTAGTATTTGTTATATTCTATGCAAATCAACAAGTGCTATGTGGTACCAAGAAATATGACATGATCTAAGCCCTTAAGGGTACCACTCTAAGTTACCAGGTAACACATTCCTATTTCTTTGCTCATTTATGTATGCATTCAATCAATTAATCTACAAAAGTTTACTGGACACTTGCAATGCACACTCTAAGCACTGATACACTGAAACTACAATAACAGCAAAACAATGTTCTTGCTTTCAAGACCCTCCCAGTCTTATTGAGGAGACAGACATGTAAATAACTAATTGAAATGAAATGTAAAAGTATTATAAGAGTGAGATGGAAAACCATGAAACAGAATGTGAAAGATCTTTAGGACAAATTGAATGTAAACTGGGAATGAATTTGGTAGGAGTTCACAGAGAAGAAAGTTAAGCCCCTAAAAGAAAGGGGTCTAACCAATCCATTACAGTAAATGATATTAAGATAGTTGCAGGTCAGCTGGAAAAAGAAATCATCCTGGAGGAAATGGATCTAAAACAGATCTTAAAGAATGATATTATTTAAGGAGAAGGGAAGGAACAAACCGTTTAATACTCTACTAACCCAGTTGTTTTACATACAGCAGTCCATTTTGAATTTCCACCTGCCAAGCTATGTGGGTCTCTTACTTTGTGTCATGAGTCTTATATTCTTCATGGGAAATGTCTTCAATGTTACTTGAAAGAACTTTTTGTTATTCACTGTCTAGAAGGTGTGCTTGGCATTTGGTCCCTAATACTGGTCTTCCTCTCTCCTTCTATCTGAATGCTCCAGGGGTTGGGTTACTTACTTTCTGCCTCTTTTATGTTTATATTTAGAAACTGTCTCTCTTCTAGGCTCACCTATTTCTCCTAGTCTTCTCTATAGTTTCATAGACTATTTGATACCTTCTCATTAGACACTCCTTCAAAAATGTTAAAAACGATTATTATATTCACAAAGTCCTCTCTTAAAATTAAGCATCAACAGTTTCTTCAACTATATCTATATGGTAGTTTCTAGATCTGTGACCTTTTGGGGAAGATAAATGAAGGTGCCAGTAATGTTTTTCTCTAGCAGAAAGGGAGGATTTGAGACTCTTAATAATACCTTGGGTTAACTGGCCACATTTGCTGATGGTTCTCTTTAGAATAAGGATCATGTAGTGCCTTTTGTTCCCAGTTTTTTTCTTTATTCCCATCCTTTTTCATATTCTCCATTTCCTGTTATAATTTCTTAGCTTTTTTAGGTAAATTATCAATCTTTCCTTATTGTGGTTGTGGTGATTTTATTTTTTGATAATATTAGTGGTTTATTAAGGAAGAAAGCTGTGTCCATGTTAATTTTCTGGAACTCTATTTCCTCCTCTGTAAAATGAAGGGTCTTGAGTGGATAAATTCTCAAGTCTGCCATAGCTCTAAAATTATGATTTCATGTGTATATTATCCCATGGGAACAACTGAGAACATCAGAGGTAACTCTTCTTTTTGCTGACTTTACAATATCTTTTAATATTATAAATAAATAAAATATCAACATTACATAACAACAATAAAGATAAAACAAAAACAATAAAGATAACTCCTAGTTGAAGCATTTATCTTGATCTTTGTTCCTGGCTGGAATTCAGCAGCGTGTGTAATTTAGAGCAGCAGGAAAAAGCAGTAGGGGAAGGGGGAAGGCCAACATGACCTTGTGATGGGAGCACAGCAATTCTTCTTCTCACATGAAAGAGAAAAATAAGGACCAATAAACACCACCACTTCATAGAGTACCAAAGAAAGGAAAAAAGGACCACCAGTAAATAATGGGCGAAGCTCCTACCTCTTGGCATTCTTTATTCCGTTCGTGACATGAATGTGGCCTCATAAATTACTTTCTGAAGATGCAAGTGTTTTTCTTTGAAAAGAGATTCATCATCTGTGATTCCGAATCCCTTTACTGAAATGAATGGAATCAATTGCCTACTCTGTAATAATGCTGAATAAAAATTACCTTTTTGAGACCATAACCTTTTCCAAATAGCATAGTAATTGAAATGCTATCCTGCTACATTACAATTGTGAGAATCTTGCTTTCCCTTCTATTCCATACAAGACCTCAAAATCTCTTAGTGATAATACCTGCTGTTTCATCTTCCTTCCCCTGAGCAGGCTGAGGTATCTCAATTGTGCAAATCTTCAAGAGTAATACACTGTGATGTTATCTGATAATTTAAAAAATTCTTAATTATGTACTTCTTCCAAGAATGTTTACATGACAGATTAAAAATATATAAAAGATTATAAATACAAGTATATAGTGTATAAACATGTGATACATACATATATATGTGTTATACACACACACATACACATACTAATAGTAAGTTTATGTAGTGTCCAGTGCTTTTCTAAGTACTTTGTACAGTAACTCATTTAAACTTGACAATTCACAATAAGCCTATGGGGTATTTTTTTAATCATTATTTTATATATGAAGAATATGAGACACCAAGAAGTGAAGTTGCTTAGTCCAAGTCACAGAGTAAAGTGATGGAGGAAGCACTTTGACTCCAGAGACATTACTGTTATGTCATTGTTTATTTCTATATAGCCATATAGATTTATTCCATAAATTGACATACTGCATATCTGCCCTCTATCTATTATGTATCTATGAAATTAATAATGTTTTCTGCCTTCTATCTATTATGTATCCATGAAATTAATAATGTTAACCAAACCTAATTTTGGCTTAGCAATTTTACATTGAATCATTTGACGTTGGGTAGCAGAAAAGTGTAGAAAATGATGGAGGCAACTTGTTCTCACCAAAACTGAAAACTTGAAGTTGAAAACTGAAATTTAACCTTATCCTTTTTCTTTTCACTTCATCACCCATTTGCTATGCCTTAATGTGGACAGGAGGAAAGTATAATCTGTTACCAAGAAGTTTTTCTATTTCATTATCAGACATGTCTGAGGAGTCCAGTAGAGGATAAAATACAGTTAATAAATCTCCTCACAGGCAGTATTTAGTCTTATTTCATTTTCCTTAGAAGGAGGTGGAGGGTGTGAGTAGAAGGCAGGAGGAAAAGTTACGTCATTCAAAACCTAGGATCGAAAGGAAGGTGATAAGGAAAATGACCTTGCAAGTCTATCCTCACAATTAGTCATCGCAAATGGAAGCAGCCATCCCTACTAAGAATACAAGCAGATGCTGCCAAAATTCTAAGGTATTATCCTACGAAAAGACCCAGTGTTTGATTTCCAATTAATTATTTTATCATCTTAACTCTTTATGTTCCAGGGCCTAATTGCTAATGAGAAACCTCACATATCCAGGAGTATCCTAATGTGAACCTACCTAATACTATTCTAGTTCAGCAGTCACCAGGAATAGAGCTCAGACCAATTAAAAATATAATCTCTGCAGTGATTATAATGTGCGTTCAGAGCATTCTGTGCATTCCCACTTTAGTTAGCTGTTGTAACCCCATTTTAGCAACTAGAATGGAAAGGCAAGAAACTTGGATTTACTGATGGGAGGAAACGGAAGACTTTTAAGGAAATGGTGACCATTTGCCACCTACGTAGCCCATGTAACATGGCAGAACCTCAACCCTGCTTGTCTCTTTAATATCATTTCATGCTCTTCTACTGCTCCTTTACTGTTGTCCAACCACTTTCGTTCTCAGTTCATCAAATATATCAAACACTTTAATGTCTCAGAGATTTCACACATATTCACCACAATGCCTAGAATACACTTTTCCCCGCTCCTTACCTGACCAGCGCAATAGAATCTTACTATGTACACTTAGCTAAGCAGGAATCACATTTCCCTGAAATCGCTTCCCTGCATATTTCCAAATTATAAGCAAACACAAGGATATTTGGCATGAAATTTGAAAGGCAAAAGAGGAGCAACATATATATTTTGTTGAGACTCAACTGGTGCAAAGACACTGTGTGCAGGTGCTGTTATAGTTCACACAGGTTTTTGCTTCTCGGCTGGCTCACCTCGGTAGCAAGGAGTAGAGCAGGGCTGCTAACTCCTTCAGAAATATCAGATCCTCCTTTGGCTTCCTCTGCTCCTATACTAGGTGCATGTTTAGCCCCATGACAAGGGTTGCAGCTTTTCCTGAAAGTAACTTGAATCTTTAAGGTTGATAGCTTGGAGGTGGTGAGCAACTGATGCAGGTTCTAGCCCATTCTCACCTGTTACAGTGTGTGCCTCACTCTTCCCACTTCATATCCATCTTCCCAACTTCTTTTTTTTTTTTTTTTGTGGTACACGGGCCTCTCACTGTTGTGGCCTCTCCCGTTGTGGAGCACAGGCTCCGGACGCGCAGGCTCAGCGGCCATGGCTCACGGACCCAGCCGCTCCGAGGCATGTGGGATCTTCCCAGACCGGGGCACGAACCCATGTCCCCTGCATCGGCAGGCGAACTCTCAACCACTGCGCCACCAGGGAAGCCCCATCTTCCCAACTTCTTGCACTGCAGACTTCAGCCTCCAGCACAAGATGCAAAGAGAGGTTTCACACAGGCTTAATCAGCTCCCATATCCTGTGAGCTCAAATTTTTATAAGAAATCCCTTATATATCACTCTCAGTGACTCAGTTCCTTCGAACAAACCTCACTGATAGTTCTAGCTTCTGTTCTATCCTCAGGCTTCAACTTAAATATACCACCTTGAGAGGTCTTCCCTGACAACATTATCCAGAATGTCCTACTCCTCACTCCTCTAGTTACACTATTCCTCATCTTGTTCATTTCTTTCCAAGCACTTATCATCATTTATACTTATTTTATTAAACTTCCGTGCTATTTGCCTGTCTCCCTCATTACTAAGTATATTCTATAGGAGAAGGAGTTATGTCTGTCCTCTTTGTCACTTCATCTCTAATGTTTGTTATGGTGCCTGATATACAGCAAGTGTTCATTAAATATTTTGTACATGCGAATGAATAAAAAATGAACGGATGTATACTTTTTAAAAAGGTACCTCTGAGGTCCATGTGAACAAAGAATGCAAAAAGAGATTGGTGGATGGCTGACCAGATAGGGGATTATTGAAGTTGATAAAGACATGAAAGGAGGCAGGATGAAAAATGAAGGTGAAGATGGTGAAAAGAAGGTAGAAGATTGCTCATTCTTTTGAAGAAATAGAATCACTAGGAGGGATATATAAGGGATTTCTTATAAAGATTTGAATTCACACAGTGTGGGAGCTGTAAGCCTATGTAAGTCTTCCGTCTTTGCATATGGAGCTGAAGGCCAAACTCAGCAGGGCAGGAAGTTGGGAAGACAGACGTGAAGCAGGGAGAGTGAGGACAAACTGAAACAGGTGAGGTTGGACTGGAACTGCATCAGTTTCTCATTCCTCATTTGTCATAGAGATGATGATGCTTCAGCAGATTAAAGATGAAGAACAGCCTTTGGGGATTCATATATTTTGAATTTTTCAATTCAAATGGAAATTTCTGCATAAAAGTCAAGATTGGTGACAGTACTTTAAATGTATCAAACAGTGGTATTATTTGAACCCATGACAGTACTAAAGATTATCCAGGTAGATTGTAGAAGCGAGTTAAGAAAAGGTCCAAGGAGTCCATAAATATTTGCAATATACGAGGGTGCGTAAAAATGTAAAGCTTAAGAGATCAAAAAAGATTTCCATGCTTTGAATATCAAGTGAATTAGTTTCAGGTCAGCAAGCTGTGCAAACATTAAGAGCGAAGAATCACACACTTCATTCCTCCGAACCAGCAGCCTCAGAACTAGGCTAGCAACACTATGAGCATTTAACATTCTCTTCTTTCCTTTTATTCTCAGCCCTTCTGCCCAAATACTTATTGTAAAATTCCAAACTACCTTCCACTCAAGTTCACACCTGAGTGGAAAACTGCTATCAGTAGTTCTCAAACGGGAGCAATTTTGCCCCTGAGAGTACATTTGGCAATGTTTGGAGATTTTTTTTTTTTTTTTTTTTTTTGCTGTACGCGGGCCTCTCACTGTTGTGGTCTCTCCCGTCGTGGAGCACAGGCTCCGGACGTGCAAGTTCAGCGGCCATGGCTCACGGGCCCAGCCACTCTGCGGCATGTGGGATCTTCCCAGACCGGGGCACGAACCCGTGTCCCCTGCATTGGCAGGCAAACTCTCAACCACTGCGCCACCAGGGAAGCCCTGTAGATATTTTTATTGGTACTGGCATCTGGTGGGTAGGACTCGGGAAGCAGCTAAGCATCGTACAACGCACAGGACAGCAGTCCCTGCCCCCAACCAAGGACTGTGCATCCCCAAATGTCAATAGTGCTGAGGTTGAGAATCACTGGTCTAGAGAAACATTTAGCAAATAGCTGTTTTTAGAACACAATTTGTACAAGTTCCACAGAATATCAATAGATTTTGTGCATGTACATGTTTATACACATACATACACATAAACAACTACGTGGCCCAATTAGTTGACAAGAAGGTTAAATAGGTTGTTTGCTTCAGTATTCCTCAGACTCTTGAATATATTAATGGACATTTTAAATCTCTGAAGTGGTATTTTTCATGCCCTGTTTCCCAAACTTAATTGACCTTGGGTACTACTTCTGATGAAACATGTTGAGAAGTTAATGTTTTGCAAGAAAACTTTGAGAAACACTGTTTTGGAGTCTGGGAATAGAATCTTAAGATATAAGGGGAACAATAATATGAGTGTTGTCTCTTAAAAAATTTTCTTAATGATAAGCATGTAGACCTGTCATCTAATATCAAGCCTGTTAGGTCTATTAATCCAAGGCTAAGAAACAGTTAGTTGTGTGGGGGCTTTAACTTGGGGCCTAGTTATTAATAAGAATTTGATTCTGACAAATAAAAAAATATAATTTTAAGAATGTATTAAACATTCAAAACACAATATCTATGTTATACATTTTCATAGAAAATTAAAATAAGAAATACGCAACAAAAAACATAAACCAGACCCATGAATTCAAACCACAGATAGTGATTATTTCAAAAAATATAAATTAAGTAAACTAATTTTATTTAAAATAAAAAAGCGTAAGATTATACTAAAAATAATATTCAAGCTATGTAGAATAAAAATCTTACTTAAAATTGAGTATCTTGCATTTACTTGTCATCTCCATTAACACATGTCAAATTTAATCACTCGGCAAAATCACTGACCAGATTTCAATACTTTGAATTCACTCCGACATCAGTGGGAAAACATAAATATATTCAAATTCACTGTAACACTGTAATTGCAGCACTTTGTTATTGGCACTACTTTTTAAAAGCAAGGCATCTTATTTGTGAAATAATACTAGTTCTTAGGCCTTATTACTACTTGAAAAAATAATCTCAGGCCATTGAATGGCAAGTATATCAGTAAACATGGATTTTTTGGTATCAAGTTTAGTTTATTCTGAGAATTTTATGGTATAAATTTTAAAGAAGAAAAGAAAACTCTGGAAAGAATCCAGAGAGCAGACATGAGTTATGATAATACTAAATGGTCTGGAAAATAAGTTATATAAAGAAGGCTAAAAAAGATGGCTGGCTTATAAAAGAGAATCCTGAGGAATGGATTACTGAAAATTCTATTTGAACCAAAAACAGAACATGTAAGAATGTACTTAAATTATACCGAGAAAAAAAGGTTAAACAGAAGATGAACTGTGATGCTATACACTTGAATCTTTTCTGAGGTTTGTGCTTCTATAGCATTTTGAGGGCAAGAGACTAAACTCCTAAGCATGTTGAATTATATTTAGTGCTACTTGGATAAAAAGAAAATGTTATTTATTTTTATATGCCCTTCTATGATTTTAATAAATGTGTTTTTCTAAATGCATTTTGCAAAAAGTCATTAAATGAAAAATGCATGCAGCAATGGCAGAGTGAACATACAGCAAAAGATTTTACCAGAATGGAGGTGAGAGTTTGTGTGTATAAGGTTAGAGTACCATTTATGAAGGAACTCAGCATTTTAGGCTTTAAAACTTTATGTTTTATATGGGAGAAATACTTATCTTTTTGACAGACTAAAATTAACCAAAATAAGAAGACTGATGCATAAAACTCTACTACCAATACATTGAATTGACAACAGGAAATGCACCTGTCACACTTATAAGACTTTTCATGGCCTGAACACACATTCTTTTTCAATAATTATGGTTATGTGTAGAGCAAAACTATATTTTTTTGTTTCGTGAATATAAAATTAAAATAAAGTGAATTAGTGCACCAGGCATACAGGCCAGTTTATACTGTGGTACAGGTTTCCCCCACTATCCGAAAGTAGAGCGTTCCTTTGAAACCTTTCAAAACTGAAATGGCATAAAACGAAGAAGCAGTCACCTTAGGACACATCTTGCTAACGGGTGCACTAAAGAAATCCAGATAAATCACAGATGCTCGCAGACGCAGTTCAACGCCATGGCACCTTGATGCTGAGATGCTGAGTGTAGTTCCCGGGGAAGGGGCTGGGTGGCGCCACTCTCGCTGCTCAGGATGCATGCTCTGCTTCTGCAAAGGCTTGCTGCAGAACAAATGAGGAATGCTATTTTCACTTTTTCTGTAAAAGCAAAAATCCTCTTCGGATTTCTTTAAGTTAGTGAAAACAGGTACTAATGTAGGTCTTTTGTAAAAGCAAAGGGGCCTAGGGCAAATTTTAGAAAATCCGGGGATACCTGTCACACATTAAACCCTAAAGCCTCAGTGGCTTAATTTAACTAGGGTTCATTTCTCTCTTGGAGAGGTGGCGCATTGTACATCCAGTCTTAAAAACTCAGTTGAAACTGACGCACATCACTTCTGCTCACAAACAATTGGCCAGAATTAGTCAAATTGCTTAGTTGGAAGAGGGCGGAGAAATGTGGAAATGCATACAAATATTTGGTGAGTTGTAATGACCTTGTCCTGGTTAGATTCCTTGATTATTTAAGGGAGGAGGTTAAGATAGGCTGCTGCAGCCATCCCCATGGTTGTGTGGAATTTGTCCATGATCCAAACAGCTTAAAGAGGAGGACTAATTCTTTTTCTGAAAAGCTCTGGAGTGGACACTGTTTACTTTTTACTCCGAAATTCTACTTTTTCTATGATTCAGTATCTGACCATCTCATTTTTAACTGGCATAGTCCATTTAATAAGTTCATATTTTAAAACAATTTACACTAAAGTGAGCTAGCTCTGTAGCCATTCTGTTTCTTTAAGGTGACTTAACATACCTATGATTTTATTTTGGAACTGGATGGGCGAGTGGGTTTGCAGACATTAAAACAATCATAAATCCATTAAATATTTTAAACTTTCAATTAATCAATTACTATTTTGTTATTAAAAATATAGAATTGGGCTTCCCTGCTGGCGCAGTGGTTGAGAATCCGCCTGCCGATGCAGGGGACACGAGTTCGTGCCCCGGTCCGGGAAGATCCCACATGCAGCGGAGCGGCTGGGCCCGTGAGCCATGGCTGCTGAGCCTGCGCGTCCGGAGCCTGTGCTCCACAACGGGAGGGGCCACAACAGTGAGAGGCCCGCGTACTGTACCGCAAAAAAAAAAAAAAAAAAAGTACAGAATTTAAGATGAAATGTTTATACATGCATTGTCTTTAATAATTGTCATTTTAATCGAAGTGATTAATTCAATGTTAAAAATCAAAAACTGTTAAATCTGAAAGCAAATTAGTTTACCGAAATCATTCTTTCATTGTTTTAAAGCTTATAAATCTACTATTTTCTAAATAACGTGATTTCTGTTTTGTTAAAGAAACACAAACTTTCACAAAATACTCTCATATTGAAAAGATATCAACAGATGATTTCATTAATAAAAAAAGAAAATACACACAGACATTTCATGATGCATAAAAATATTTTGAAAAAAATCTAGAAGATATTTGTAGCTCCAGTTTGAAAGCTATTTTTGACAGGGCAGAATAAAACTTTCTTCACATTTATTGGACCATGCATTTTCAGCCAAAGAGCAATTATATTTCTTAATATCACTAAGCACATTATAATACTGAAAAGAAATCTTGGTGAACATTGTAATTTAAATTACAGTGAAAAACTCTGAAAAGTCAGCATTATTAAAAACTGCTGAAAGTTCAAAATCTAAGTAGGTGACTAAACACCTGGCTTAGGAGAATAGAATAATGGGCTAAATAAGGAAGACACTGAGTGCTAAGAATTTAATTCTTGAAAGAATAGACTCTGAAATTATTCCAAACATTTCTAAAGAAGTGAAAATAAATTGCTGTCTTCTAGGAAGGAAGTGTCATATCCAGGTCTACTTATCTAACAGTGGATAAGCTCCCATTGGACAAACTGGTTTGTGTCTATTCTGTTTGTCAGTGTTCATGCTCTCTGCTTATTCAACATTTTAAATATTGTACCCAGTATTATCTACTAGCTTATGATTAATTGGAGAGGTTAATTTGTGCATTTCTTTGTTTTCTCTTACATATATGATTGAACTTTTTCTTGCATATTTGTTCAGCCTTTATCATTGAAAACCTAAGCAATATCACCATTTCTTTTTTTTTAATTGAGGTATTGTTGATGTTCAATATTATATGTTTCAGATGTACAACATAGTGATTCAAATTTTTAAAGGTAATATTCCATTTATAGTAATTATAAAATATTGGCTATATTCCCTGTATTGTTCTATATATCCTTCTAGCTTATTTATTTTATACGTAGTAGTTCATATCTCTTAATCCCCTATATTTATTTTATACATAGTTGTTTGTATCTCTTAATCCCATACCTCTGTATTACCCTTTCTTTAACTTAATTTTTTTCTCTGTTAAAATTTCAATGGCAGTTTTCTTTAAAAAAATTTTTTTTTACAATTTTTAAAGGTTACTTTCCATTTACAGTTATTACAAAATATTGGCAATATTCCTCATGTTGTACAATACGTTCTTGAGCCTATTTTTTTGTTCTTTTTATGGCTGAGTAGTATTCCACTGTATATTTCTTAAAGATTATATACATTACAATCAAGGCCTCCTTACTTTCAGGTAACTCATAGCCTCATTAAGACCTATAAGAGTCAGCTCAATAAATACTTGCTAAATGTAGGAATAATCCAGCCTCACAACCCCCATTGCTTTTCTGTTTTACTCCTATTTCCCATGTCTCTGGACAGTTTTATGATGACTTTCCTAGTACTGACTCTGCTTAATATACAACAGTGTGTGTATAAATGAAAGCTTAGAATTTACTTCTTCTTTGCTTCAAACCTGTTTTTTCATTTAAATCATTTCTTAGCATAAAACTTTCACTCAAATATCTATTACAATGCCTTTCCTTTATATTTACTTCGTTTTATCAATTTTTCCCCCCAGGTATGAACCCAATCTTTATCTAGCATACATTTATATCTAAAATGTCATTCACTCACAACAAAAAATTATTAATCATCTATTAGCTTAAAAGCAGGCCTGTGCAAGTCAGTGGGATACAAAATGAACAGAATACAATCCTTGTACTTTGGAGATCACAGAAACTTTGCCAAAGGAGGCAAATAATAGACTGACTGTTACCAAGTGTAAGTACTCCAGGCCTTGTGAGAAAACAAGAGGAACTCGGTCTCTGTTAGCTCTGTCAGGTAATGTCAGACAAGGCGTCTCGGATGAGGTAAAATGTAAATTGAATTTTAAAAGAGGAATAAGAAGTTTCCAGATAGAAAAGAGAGTGGAATTAAGAAAATCATACAGAGCAACCTCCATTTAATTAATTGGGTTAATGCCCCACTGTGAATCATTATGACATGGCCCCAAAGCAGGCTTGGGGTAGGAGACTGCTTTCTGGTGGAGCCCATGGTCCTCTCCTCCTGTTAGTTGGGTTGTATGCTTATCACATGCTGAATTTATTCTTAAAATTGTTAAATTTTTATTATCATTTTATTATTAATATAATATTACAGAAACAGATAAAGCAGAACAAAATAAAAGTCACTTATATAAAACCTTATTTGAATGTTTAGAAAGGATTAAGGTGAGTCTCTGAATACTTTGCTGTCAATTTAGGTATAGATGGGCACTGCCAAAAGATATGGTAGACATTTAAAATAGTATTTACTATAAGAATTTTTTACTCATATTTCTTTTCATTAGATTCTTGCTCTACTTCAAATATCCCCAATACAATTGCAGACAGGTGTGGATGTTACAAATCATGCAGCTCTAGTCCTGGGCCCACAGTAAAGAAATACACTCAACTCCACATCTGTTTTACATTCTGGCTCATTGCTTAAAATATGATTGCATTTTGTTAATTATTTCTCACCTGTCAGATTTTTTAAATGAACTGACCACTGGAAATTTTGATTTTTTTCAGAAAAGAGGGTTTCTAAAAATCAGAAAAAGGAGCAAAACTATGGCTTAAAAAGTCATCATTATAGAAAAAAATGAATAATAATGTTTGCCTATCCTGCTTAATAATTAATTTATATAGTCATTAGAATGTAAAAAAATGTTAAAGGCTAAGTTTGAAGTAAACATTTATTACCATGAAGAAGAAAAAGGAATACCAAGAAAAGCAAGTTTTATTGTTTTTTTGAGACACACCGACAGCATCTGCAGTGGTTACAAAAATTACACCAAATGAAAGAGTAATAAAAATTTTGCCACAATGCACAAAATGTTGTTCCCTGTTAGTAGATTGTTAGAAGAGAATTTATTCTTTCACTCCATCAATCTATATGCCAAGCATTGTGCAGTTTACTCAGACTGTTTGTTCAAGAAGAGTTCCTCTCTTTTGGCAGGTAAGATCTGGTTAGAGGCATAACAAACAGAAAATTACAATTCTTTGCTATAAATAAGTTCTAAGTTACAAATACTACACCTGTGTATTAGTTTTTTATTGCTGCTTTAACAAATTACCACAGACTCTGTGGCTTGAAACAATACAAATTTATTATCTTACCATCCTGAAGTTCAGAAGTTTGAAATGCTTAGAATAAAGAACGCCTCTACCACTGACATCAATCAATCCATTAAATAACAAATATTTATTAAGGACATTCTATTTTCAAGATTCAATATATGACACTATCTCTGTTCTTGTGGAATTTACAACTCTTTAGATGATGAGGCAGACATTAATAAAATGATCATAAACATGTAACATTACAATTACAATAGAGTAAGATCTGTGAAGATAAATCACATAGTGCCATAGAGTAGGGGAAAAACCTGTCACTGGGGACTAGGGGAGAGGAAATTAAATTGTGATATCAAGAAATAACAGGAAATGAACACATAGAGAAGGGGAAAGTGCATTTAAGACAGAGGAAGGAACGTGTAAAAGGCCCAGTGGTGAAGTCTGAGGTTCAGTTAAGCAATTGAAAGAAGACCACTGTGTGGTAGTACATAGAAACTAATAATAAAGTAAGATCATACTAGGTTCTATTAAAGTTTTTTGTTGAAAATTTGAAGTATTTTGATTAAGGATCTTGAGCTGATTAGACTTGCTTTGTGAACTAATTGCCTTGGTAGCGATGGGCAAGAGTGAATGCAGAGGGACATGTTCATAGAATTGCATGGCGATAGCCCAGATAGGAGATTATAGTAGCTTGTTCTAGTGAGGAGAATGTGGAGGTCAAGAGATGGATTCTAGAGATCTGTAAAAGGTGAGATCACAAGAACTCTGATGGAAATGGAAGATGAGAGGATATGAAGTGTAAACAATGATTTCTAGTATTCTATCTTGAGGAAGTAAATATATGCTAATACTATTCAGAGTTAAGTACCACTTAAAGGGAATCAGGTTTGCTGGGAGAGGATAAGAAGTTACTTTTGAGAAGTGTAGAGAAGAAAATTCAATTTTCTCTGAATTATCAAGCATTTCTGGTTCTTGTGATGAGATGGTGGTAGTACTCAACTAATAGGCAATAGGAGATTGGTAAAGACTTAGATTAGAGGATTTGAAAGGCCCGTTTTTTCAGTACCAAGTGGAATTTTACTGGGGATGAGTTGAAGGATGGTGGGGAACATTTCACTTGAGAATCCTGGACTTACACAGCAAGAAACAGAGAGGTATACGGCTTTTTCTACCTTCTGGTCCAGGAGCATAAATTTGGAAGTGTAAAAGGAAGATATGTCGTTATTTTAACTTTGTTTTGTTTTGTTTTTTATAAATTTATGTATTCATGTATGTATGCTTATATGGCTGTGTTGGGTCTTTGTTGTTGCATGCGGGCTTTCTCTAGTTGCAGTGAGCAGGGACTACTCTTCGTTGTGGTGCATGGACTTCTCATTGTCATGGCTTCTCTTGTTGCAGAGCACAGGCTCTAGGCATGCAGCCTTCAGTAGTTGTGGCATGTGGCCTCAGTAGTTGTGGTACACGGGCTGAGCTGCTCTGCGGCATGTGGGATCTTCCCGGACCAGGGCTCAAACCCGTGTCCCCTGCATTGGCAGGCGGATTCTTAACCACTGCACCACCAGGGAAGCCCAGATAAATTGCTGAGACAACTGAAAATTAGGAGATTTTGGTCTGAAAGTGGAATACTAGATTTAAATTTGCAGGGTGGAGGATGTTACGGTAATGTCAAGGTTTAAGTGTTAGCCATGGATGTAAATGAATTGAACCTGTTGTTTCACACCGGCTCTTTTTCCAGTTGTGTGACTTCAGATGAGTGACATAAATTCTTGGCACTTACATTTCCTACCTGTAAAATGGGACAACAACAATAACTGTCTCAGAGGTTTGCTGTGAGTTTTAAATTAATTAATATGCAAAATGTGTAGCAAATACCTAGAACATGGTGAATTCTCTACAAATGTTATTTTTATTATATACAATGCACGGATTTCTTTTTCTCCATATTTATACTACAAAATACCCTGAGTTCAACAAAATGTTTACCCTTGCACTTTACGGAACAATTCTATTCTGTATTATTCAATACAACAAATTTTAATAAATATTTCTTCTGTAAATCTTTCTCCAAAGGACAAGATAATAGTAACACTGTACTTGCTAAAAACATAATAGCAGTTTCTCAATTAGACTAGAATTCTAATGGCAATGAATAACAAAATGGTTGTCTATCTGTTAGAAGAATTTTTTTAGTATATATATATATATATATATATATATTTTTTTTTTTTTTTTTTTTTTTTTTTTTTTTTGCGGTATGCGGGCCTCTCACTGTTGTGGCCTCTCCCGCTGTAGAGCACAGGCTCTGGACGCGCAGCCTCAGCGGCCATGGCTCACGGGCCCAGCCGCTCCGCGGCACGTGGGATCTTCCCGGACTGGGGCACGAACCCGTGTCCCCTGCATCGGCGGGCGGACTCTCAACCACTGAGCCACCAGGGAAGCCCTAGTATATTTTTATATGTAGCCATTATGGTCTCATAATTCTGCAGGTTTCTTCTCCTTATTGTTATTATAATTATTACAATTTAGCTGTCACTTGACTCTTTCAGTACTAAAAAAATATTTTTAAAGCAAGATCACAATTAAGATGACATTAGGAGCCTCTCCTCCTATGAACAGAGCTCTCTGTAAATAAAAATAGAAAGAAAGAAATACCACTGTGGAACAACTTACCACTTCTAAATGATCTGTTATTTGTGTTATCTCATTTAATCATCATAAGATACCTGTAAGCGAGGTATTAAGCTGAGGAAACAAATGGCTAGAGATATAAAGCATTTATCTCCTATCACATGGTTACAGAACAGTGGACACAACATTCAAATCTAGGTGTCTGTCTGGTTTCAACATTTGATTTAATTCTTACCATATTTGTCTTTATTTCAAAGAGAATTTGAGCTATCTATAGCTGAGGTTAGGTGTAATTGAGACAAGAAAATACTGATTTCATTTTAAGAAAGATCTTCCAGTAGCATTGAGGTATCATCAAATGTTCTTCAGGGAAATAAAATGCTCTGTGTTGGAAACACATGGCATACAGATCCACAGGCTTTGTAGTAAGTGCAGCAGAAATTAGGGAAGTTGCAAATGATATTTTTAGAAGTGCACTTGTGACAGATCAGATTCCTGAAGACTAGAAAGTGGTTGTCATAACACACTTATCAGAAAGTCATTAAGTGATGACAACTATAAGAATAGAAAATTGGTTGGCTTAACATAAATTATGGGGGAAACTATGTCAGAAAATCAAGTATGGAGAATAAATGCTTACAAAGATATGCCACATTCAAAACGAAAAATAAAATTGCTTCAGTATTGCTTCAATAACTTATTTTTGTTATTTTTGTTATCATTTTAAGACACTACTTTCAGTCACCTGTGGGATATACATTGACATTTATACCTGTACTAGTTTCCCACCTAAAACCATGAACTTGTAGTTTCCAATATAGCAAACATGGTAATGGCTCAAAATAAAGAATATGGATATCAGTAGTGATGTTCAACTTAAATACATTAGTGTGACTTCGTGCTTGGTCTTTTCACAAATATGTTTGGCTATCCAGTTGTATAATAGGGAAGTACTAGATGTATACATTAATTATTGCTGCATATCCAACCACCCCAAACTCAATGGCTTAACACAAAAAATACTTATTCTCATGCCCCTGTGGATTTCTAGAGTTTGATGATATAGACTATGCTTTGCTTCAAGCTGTTGGTCTGATTAGGCTTAACTGACAGCTCTGCTTTAAGCATGTTCATCTGGGGTCCAGGCTGTAGAGGTGGTAGCTACCGAGATATGTTGGCTAATTCTAGGTGTCAACTGGACTGGGCTTAGTGTACCCAGATATTTGGTCAATACTATTCTGAGTGTGTCTGTAACAGTGTTTTCAGATGAGATTAACATTTGAATCAATAGACTGGCTAAAGCAGATTGTCTTCCCTAATGTGAGTGGCCTTCACCCAATCAGCTGGAGATCTGACAAGAACAGAAAGACACACTTGCAGGTAAGAAGGAACTCCTCTCCCTGACTACCGTGAGCCAGGACATGGGTCTTTTCCTGCATTTGGACTCCAACTGAAACATAGATTCTTCTTGAGTCTTAAAACTGTTGACTTGCAGATTTCAGGTCTTGGGATTTCTCAGTCTTCATAATCATATGAGCCAATTCTTGTAATATACATTATATATTATATAGTAAGGAATGATAATATGTTATATGTAATGATGTTATATACAATATATATTAAATATAATATTATATTGTCTTTATACATATAAATAATATACATGTATCTTATTGATTCTGTTTCTCTGGAGAGCCCTGAATAATATAACCAAAGAATCTCTTCTGAAGAAAACAAGAATTTTCTTAAGCCTTAGCTCATTGACACTTTCATCTGTACTCTATTAGCAGAACAATCAGATGTACAAAAGTCATGTCCTAAAGTCAGGGAAGAAGAGAAGGACACTATACTCACTATGTGGCCATGGCAAGGGTGAAGATTTGGGGCCATTCATTCATTATACTTCAGTAGAGCCAAAATTTTAACATGAGGATCCATGAGCATTGATATAATGTCTACTTTTTAGCTTTTTTGCTAATCAAGGTAATAAAACTGCTCATCTGTGGAATATATTTCCATTACATAAAGTATAAGGATCAGACATACAATTTAGAAAATTGTGTTATAAATACCATCTCTCTCCAGTATTTAGAAGGTACTCTAGAAAGTAAACTGACAAAAATATAACTATAACATTAAGAGGTATTAGCTGCTTTAGAGGATTAAAATATCTTGCATTTGGTTTTACTAGATATGGTCATTAAACCTGGAAATTTTAATTTTGCATTCACTGTCACTCACTCCTAAAACCTCAAAATATACATGACAGAAATGCTCCAACTGAAAGGTACAGACAATTAGAAAGAGAGAGGGAGAAAGGAGGGGAGAGAGAAAGAAAGAGAGAGAGGTATTGAGAAGGTAGGCAATTTTTCAAAAATTATAGTTTATATTCTCAAAAAGAGCAAATATTGCATACAGAAGCAAGGAGTATGATATCACAAAAAAATCACAGTAAATAAATAAATAATAAATAAATAAAAGCATTTAGAGAACAAGAAAGATCTTAGGATTTACAATATCATGGCAGAAATATAAAATTTAATAGACTGAGAAAATAATTTGAACACTTTCTGTAAAGTAGAACAACAACAAAAAGAGATGGAAAGTAGGATGTTAGAAAAATTAAAGCATTGACCCAGGATGTCTGATATCCAATATTAATCTACTAAGATTTCCAGAAGGCAGGAGCATAAAAAGCAGAAGTCATCATTCAATAAATAATACAAGAATTCTGCCACTACTCTCCCCAAATCCTCAGAACCGAAAAAAAAAGGAATTTTATCAAACTTTTAAGGTAAGAACATGGCCATGCTATTTAAAATGTTCCACAATGCAAAATAGAAAGGGAAATTTAAAAATAAAATTTTTAATGAAAAAAACCCACACTATGCCTAATAATGATTTTTGTTTTTAAAAAAAGAAAACATTGATTTGCAATAGGCACAAGTATCATGAGTCAGTTGGGCTGAAGTGTGTGTGTAGGAATAAAACATTGAAAGGCTCTGAGGTGAAGGAAGCATGTATTATTGTGTACTTAAAAAAAATGACAGTGTTAATGTAGCAAAGACAGGAAGGTTGCATAACTGATGTGAGAAAAGGCTGGAGAAATAGACAGAGAGTAGAAAATGTAAAATATTCTGGGCTTGTTGAGAAAGTTGTCATTAACTACAATAGGATGGCATGAGAATGTTTTAAAGAGTGGAAAGGACTGATCAGATGTGTTTAATTATGAAGTATGTTCAATTATAATAATTTCACCAATTTTGCAATCTTGAAGAATCCTCTTGGTGTCTAATCATGAGTCACAGAGAAGATGCATACTTGCTCATGATAATGAATCTGATAATGGACAATGAGAGTTAAGTTACATATAAACAGAACAGGTGATAACCTATATTATATAATTTCATAGACAAATAGAAACTACTTACCTAAAGTATTACATTACTTCATATATTTACTGATACCTATAATGTATTCAACACGGCACACATATGAAAATATCATCTTATTCTTCCAATCTCCCCACCCCAATACCCCAATATGGCTTTAGAAGAGGCAATACTTTTTTCAATTTATACTAAAGAGAAAAAGACTATAAAAAGCCTTTAGATTGTTTTATCAAGGTCGACCAGGGATTGAACTCATGCCCCCTACAGTGGACGCTGCCAGGGGTCCCTCTGGGTTAACCACTGGGCTGCCAGGGAAGTCCCTCAAGGTCCTTTTTTTGAGTCAGTTTTTCAAACCTTTCTTTTAAAGGTCTGGTTCTTGCTTACATTTCCAGGCTTATCTTTTGCCTTTTTATCTTTATACATCATGGTCTCTTGCTACAGCAAATTTTTTGCTTTCATAGGAATTTGCATGTCAATTACTCTTTATATATTGTGAGCTGTTTGGGGTCAGAGATGATAACTTTTTATGCTATGGTTATTTATGAGATATATGTCCAACTTATTTCTTTGTCAGATACTATGCTGCAGACCAGGGACAAAAAGATATTATATGGTTTTGTCTTGGTTCTAGTAGTACTGTTCTATAGCAAGTGCTAAATATATATTTCTTGACTGTGTTATTAAGCACCAAATAAATACTTTTTGAATGAATTTTAATCTCAATTTGCTTTTTATCATTTAAAGCTTAAATAGATAGAGCTGTATTCACAGAGAAAACTTTAATTGATAGCTCTTTCTTATCAGGAAATATCTCTATATTAGGCAGAATTCTGTCCCCATGACATTTGTCCCTAGTGTTACATCAAAGAATACATTACATTACATGGCAAAAAAGACACTGGAGCTGTAATTAAGCTTACTAATCAGTTGAGTTTAAGATAGAAAGATTATTTGGGATTATCCAGGTAGGCACAATGCAATCACATGAGCCCTTAAAAGCAGAAAAGCAAGTCGGAGAGATGTGGATAAAGGGTAAATCAGAAAGATTTGAAACATGAGAAAGACTCTGCCTCCTACTGTTGGCTTGACGATGGAGGGAATCACATGGTAAACATGAGAAGGAAATAAATTCTGCCAATAATTACTAATCTTGAAAAAAGACCCCAAGCCCTAGCTTGAATTACAGCCCTGCTGACACTTTGCTCTTGGCCTTGTAACACACTGAACTGAGATTTCACCTATGTCATGCCAGACTTTTGACCTACCAAAACTGTGAGATGATAAATGAGTGTAGTTACAAGCTGCTATGTTTGCAATTGGTTAGGTAGCAATAGAAATCTAATTTACTATCTAAATCGATGTTCATTGCTATTGTGTTTTTAGTTCCCATGACAACACTTCAATGTTAAGAGATTTAATCAAATAGAAAAACCACACATGTAATTAAATTTAATTGTTTGTTTAATTTAATGAATTATGAATATGACACCATTTTTACTTTCAGTGAAAGCATAGTCAATGTACGGGCAGTATACAGATTTGCATCTGTTTCCAAAGACATTTTGTGTTATATTAGAAAAAGCACTGGAAGAGCAACCAAAATAGCTGATATCAAGTGCAATACTGGCCACTTGAGCCTACGAAAATCTCATTTTCTCTGTAAGTAATATTTCTCATATTTAAAGTGGGGGTCATGTCAGCTCTCTCCCCTCTCACGGGGTTGTGAAATTCTAATGAAATAAGATGTATAAATACACTTTGTAAAACATAAAACATAATGCAAATGTGACTTATGATTATTATTAGACTGCTAAGGGAAATATTCATGTTTATGTTTTCTTAGTTAATGAAGATTAGTTTCTATAATTGCATAGTAATTAGGCTTATAATCAATGTAGCCTTCTCAAAAAAGTAAATGGATCAATGAATGGATAGATGGATAGATAGTCAAAGGTATATGCACTTAGATCTTTTTAGAAAAAATATTGTGCTGTAAGGAAGCTTTAAAATGTGTTTAGAAAACCCCTCTTTCTGTATAAATTATTTTAGAGGGTTAATATCATTGGAAATGTCTCATCTCACTAAATGTCACCATATAATTTATATACTTTTTTAAAGCAAAGTTGCTCAAGCAGCAAATTCAAAGGACAAGAATCTTTATATTATATATGTGGCATTATTAATTTTGCAGCATCTCCAGGAGATGCTAAAAATAGTATGTCATTAAATCATAGATGTATATAGAGTTTTCTAAGGTCTAGCTACTCACAAGTCTAAGCTCACAAAGAAAATATAAAGGCATTAAAAATTCATTAATATAAATAATATAGTGAACAAAACAGATATTGCCTTAGGCAGGACATTTATTGGTCAATAACTCTTTATTAGTTGTGTATATTATCATCTCTTTATTTTAGCCCTTCACTTCTAATCCTTTGATCTGGTAATTCCTTTTTATACCCTGGACCCTTGTGTTATTTTCTGGCAAGGAAACTGACCTAGAAAAGATTCAACATAATTAATCTATACTTAAAAGTTTTCACTATATATTTATTAATACTGAATTTTTAAATTAAAGATTTTTTTCTTTTTCAATGATTTTCAAACTCTGACTATAATGTGCTTTTCTTTATAATTTTGCTGACTGGATTTATTGAACTTCTTTTATCCTTAGGTTCATAGTTTTCATCAAACTAGGATATTCCTTGGCCATAATTTCTTAAAATATTTTTTCTTCCACCTTCAGGCCTTATTCCCTTTGTGCTTCATTCTATTACTGTCTTCAAGCGCACTGATCTTTTCTTCTGTGACATCTAATCTGCTGTTAACATGAACCAGTGTACTATTTATTTCAAATATTGTTTTGTACCTCTAAAAGATTTATGGACTTATTTTTTAGAAGCTTTGGTCTTTTTTGCTATCTTCTAATTCCCTCCTCATTGTATTCATAGTTTTGTTTATATTCTGAGCATTTGGGACATATATATTAGGTATTGTAATACATTGTCCACTAATTCCTTCATCTCTGTCATTTCTGCATGTCTTTCTTTTGATTCATTTTTCTGCTGATTAGCAACCATATTTTCTTCCTGCCTATTTGCATACCTAGTATTGTTGTATTAGATCTTAGGAATTATGATTTTTACATTGTGGGTGATGGATTTTGTATTATTTCTTTAACAAGTGTTGGATTTTTCTCTGGCATGTAGGTAAGCTACTTTTTTGATCCTTTTGGGACAGCCATTAAACCTTGTGAGGGTGAGTTCAGAGAAGTCTTGACAGCAGATTTGGCCCAACTTCTAAAGTGATACCCATGTGTGAACTATTTCTTATGCCCCGTAAAGTAAAATGCATTTCTGCTTTTGTATTTTTGAGCTCTAGGATTTGTTTAGATTGGTATTACCCCAGCCACCTCATGGAATATCACCCTATTCATGTTCAGACCAGTAATAAGGTAAATATGCAAGAAAACCTCCTCTCTGTAGTCCTCTGAAGCTCTTTCTCTGTGCTGTCAACTCCTCTCCCATATTCTTTCAGACACATTGAGCCTCCTCTACCTCCTTCCACCCCAACTTCTGGCCCTTCAGCTGGTTGAGAGTACTTGGCTTTGTTTGGTTTCTCTTTCCCTGCACCACAGCCTGGAAACTGACTTCAGAAAGTAATCCATGTCAAGCATAAGGCTGGCTTATTTGTTTTCTTTCTCTCAAGGATCACAGTCCTGTTCTGGCTGTTTTCTAATGTCTGAAACCTGTAGATATATATATGTTTTTATATTTGTTTAAAGCAGCAGAGCCATTCTTAGAGCAGTGCTTTATGGGCAGAAGTGGAGATACGCTTGAAGTCATTAAAAAATTTTTTCTATTTCTTTCACTGAAAAGGCCCAGAAATAATGATACATCATGAACACAAGGATACCCAGCATCCAGATCCTTGTTTTAAAATACTATTAATCACTGAGATGAAACAAAACCCCTTATGGCTGACTTCCAGTTTCCCACTGACTGATTACAGATATGGGACAGGGAAACTAAGAGATGAGGCTGCAAATTCTTGTTACACTCGCAAGTAAAAAATGCTAAAAAAAATGATGACAGTATGTCAAAATTTTAAAGGTGTCTGAACAGCTCATATATCAAACATTTCAAGAGTGCCAGTGAAAACCAGATGGGCTAATGTTTTAGGAGTAAAGGTCTTTCTCAAAATATAGAGTGACATTGACATTGTAGGAAAAAATGAATAAATATAGATTCACTCTAACAAAGCCTAAAATAAAAGCCTTCACAAGATAAAGAGATCCACTAATAATTTAACTGCTAGGAAGAAAAAAATTTAACATTCTTCTGTTGAGGATAACAAAATTAAGATTTTCTGCAATATATCATCTATAATGTTTTATATATAGTTAAAATTTTAGACATGTGAAGAGGCAGGAAAATTGAATCCATAATAAAAGGAGAAAGCAAGTGAATAGAAAAAGATACTCAGATGGCACATTTGTTGGAATTAGCAGCCAAAGACTTCAAATTTACTATTAGAAATATGTTAAATAATTTACAGTAAAAGATGAATAGAGTGGCAAAGATATAAGGAATTTTAGGACAGATTGAAATCTCTTTAAAAAGTACCAAAAAGAAATCTGAGAACTAAAAAGATACAATATTTGAAATAAAATTATTAGATGGGAATAATAATAATACAGAGAAAAGAATCATGGTACTTGAAGACCAGTAAATAGAAACTATTCAATCTAATCTGAAGCACAGATAGAAAAAATATATATATGAAAAAATAAACAGAGCCACAAAGACAAGGGGATGATAAAAACAGTCTAAAATACATGTAATTGTTGTCCCAGGAGGAGGAGCAAAAATGGGAAAGAAAAAATATTAACAGTGACTAAAAATTTTAGTAGATTTTAAAAACATCAATCTGCAGAGCCAAGAAGAAAGGAAATTCCAAGCTGGACAAGCTGGTGTGGTAAAAACCACACCAGGTGTCAGTATGGTCAAACTGCTAAAAATGAGATATAAAGAGAACATCTTGAAAGCAACCAGTTAAAAAAAGAGAGAGAAAAAAAGAAAAAAGGGAGAGAGAGAGAGAGAGCAAGCACAAGCAATGCATGAAGTAGAGAACAATAAACAGGACAGCTAATTTCTCAGAAGTAATGGAGGGCAAAAGGCAAAGAAATGACATCTTTAAAGTGCTTAAGAAAACAAATTGCCCTCCCATCATGAAACTTGCTCAAGCCTCTTAGATAGCTTCATCCACCAGAGGGCAGACAGCAGAAGCAAGAAGAATTACAATCCTGAGGCCTGTGGAACAAAAACCACATTCACAGAAAGACACACAAGATGAAAAGGCAAAGGTCTATGTACCAGATGAAGGACCAAGATAAACCCCCAGAATAACAACTAAATGAAGTGGAGATAGGCAACTTTCCAGAAAAAGAATTCAGAAAAATGATAGTGAAGACTATCCAGGACCTCAGAAAAAGAATGGAGGCAAAGATTGAGAAGATGCAAGAAATGTTTAACAAAGCCCTAGAAGAATTAAAGAACAAACAAACAGAGATGAACAACACAATAACTGAAATGAAAAATACACTAGAAGGAATCAATAACAGAATAACTGAGGCAGAAGAATGGATAAGTGACCTGGAACACAGAATGGTGGAATTCACTGCTGTGGAACAGAATAAAGAAAAAAGAATGAAACGAAATGAAGACAGCCTAAGAGACCTCTGGGACAACATTTAACACAACATTCACATTATACAGGTCCCAGAAGGCAAAGAGAGAGAGAAGGACCTGAGAAAATATTAGGAGAGATTACAGTCGAAAACTTCCCTAACATGGGAAAGGAAATAGCCACCTAAGTCCAGGAAGCACAGAGAGTCTCATACAGCATAATCCCAAGGAGAAACATGCTGAGACACATAGTAATCAAACTGGCAAAAATTAAAGACAAAGAAAAATTATTGAAAGCAGCAAGGGAAAAACAACAAATAACATACAAGGGAACTCCCATAAGGTTAACAGCTAATTTCTCAGCAGAAACTCTACAAGCCAGAAAGGAGAGGCAAGATATAATTAAAGTGATAAAAGGGAAAAACCTACAACCAAGATTACTTTACCCAGCAAGGATCTCATTCAGATTTGATGGAGAAATCAAAAGCTTTACAGACAAGCAAAATCTAAGAGAATTCAGAACCACCAAACCAGTTCTACAACAAATGCTAAAGGAACTTCTCTAAGTAGGAAACAAAAGAGAAGAAAAAGACCTACAAAAACAAACCCAAAACAATTAAGAAAATGGTAATAGGAACATACATAACAATAATTACCTTAAAGGTGAATGGATTAAATGCTCCAACCAAAAGACACAGGCTCGCTGAATGGATACAAAAACAAGATCCATATATAGGCTGTCTACTAGAGACACACTTCAGTCCTAGGGACACATACAGACTGAAAGTGAGGGGATGGAAAAAGATATTCCATGCAAATGGAAATCAAAAGAGAGCTGGAGTAGCAATACTCGTATCAGATAAAATAGACTTGAAAATAAAAAGTGTTACAAGAGACAAGGAAGGACACTACATAATGATTAAGGGATCAATCCAAGAAGAAGATATAACAATTAAAAATATATATGCACCCAACATAGGAGCACCTCAATACATAAGGCAACTGCTAACAGCTCTAAAAGAGGAAATCGACAGTAACACAATAATAGTGGGGGATTTTAACACCTCACTTACACCAATGGACAGATCATCCAAATGAAAATAAATAAGGAAACAGAAGCTTTAAAAGACACAAAAGATCAGATAGATTTAACTGATATTTATAGGACATTCCATCCCAAAATAGTAGAATACACTTTCTTCGCAAGTGCACAATGAACATTCTGCAGGATAGATCACATCTTGGGTCACAAATCAAGCCTCAGTAAATTTAAGAAAATTGAAAACATATAAAGCATCTTTACTAACCACAACGCTATGAGATTAGAAATGAATTACATGCCAAAAAAAGTAAAAAAAATAAAAAATAAAAAAGGGCTTCCCTGGTGGCGCAGTGGTTGAGAGTCTGCCTGCCGATCCAGGGGACATGGGTTCGTGTCCCGGTCTGGGAAGATCCCACATGCCAAGGAGCGGCTAGGCCCATGAGCCATGGCCGCTGAGCCTGCGTGCCCGGAGCCTGTGCTCCAAAACGGGAGAAGCCACAACAGTGAGAGGCCCACATATCGAAAAAAAAAAAAAAAACCGTAAAAAACACAAACACATGGAGGCTAAAAAATACATTACTAAATAACCAAGACATCCCTGAAGAAATCAAAGAGGAAATCAAAAAATTTCTAGAGACAAATGACAATGAAAACACAATGATCCAAAACCTATGGGATGCAGCAAAAGCAGTTCTAAGAGGGAAGTTTAGAGCTATACAAGCCTACCTCAAGAAACAAGAAAAATCTCAAATAAACAATCTAACCTTACACCTAAATGAACTGTAGAAAGAAGAAAAAACAAAACCCAAAGATAGCAGAAGGAAAGAAATCATAAAGATCAGAGCAGGAATAAAGGAAATAGAAACAAAAAAAAATAGCAAAGATCAATAAAACTAAAAGCTGGTTCTTAGAGAAGATAAACAAAATTGATATACCATTAGACAAACTCATCAAGAAAATGAGGGAGAGGACTCAAATCCATAAAATTAGAAATGAAAAAGAAGTTACAACAGAGACTGCAGAAATACAAAGCATCCTAAGAGACTACTACAAGAAAGTCTATGCCAAAAAAATGGACAACCTGGAAGAAATGGACAAATTCTTAGAAAGGTAAACCTTCCAAGACTGAACCAGGAAGAAATAGAAAATATGAACAGACCAATAACAAATAATGAAATTGAAACTGTGATTAAAGGTCTTCCAACAAACAAAAGTCCAGGACCAGATGGCTTCACAGGTGAATTCTAACAAACATTTAAAGAAGAGCTAACACCAATCCTTCTCAAACTCTACTAATAAATTGCAGAGGAAGGAACACTCCCAAATGCATTCTATGAGGCCACCATCACCCTGATACCAAAACCAGACAAAGATACTACAAAAAAAGAAAATTACAGACCAATGTCACTGATGAATATAGATGCAAAAATCCTCAGCAAAATACTAGCAAACAGAATCCAACAACACATTTAAAGAATCATACACCATGATAAAGTGGGATTTATCCCAGGGATGCAAGGATTCTTCAATATACCCAAATCAATCAATATGATACACCATATTAACAAACTGATGGATAAAAACCATATGATCAACTCAATAAATGCAGAAAAAGCTTTTGACAATATTCAACAACCATTTATGATAAAAACTCTCCAGAAAGTTGACATAGAGGGAAACTACCCAAACATAATAAAGGCCATATATGACAAACTTATATCAAACGTCATTCTCAATAGTGAAAAACTGAAAGCATTTCCTCTAAGATCAGGAACAAGACAAGGATGCCCACTCTCACCACTATTATTCAACATAGTTTTGGAAGTCCTAGCTGTGGCAATCAGAGAAGAAAAAGAAAGAAAAGGAATACAAATTGGAAAGGAAGAAGTAAATCTGTCACTGTTTGCAGATGACATGATACTATACATAGAGAATCCTAAAGATGCCACCAGAAAAATACTAGAGCTAATCAATAAATTTGGTAAAGTTGCAGGATACAAAATTAATGCACAGAAATTTCTTGCATTCCTATACACTAATGATGAAAAATCTGAAAGAGAAATGAAGGAAACAGGTACATATAGCATATAAAGCATATATGGCAAAATGTTAACCTTTGGGGAATCTGGGTGAAGGATATATAAAAATTCTTTGTACTATCTTTAAAAGCTTTCTGTACACAGTACAAAGTTAGAAATAAGGAAAAAAAAACTGTACATTTACCTAGAATTTTATATACAGTGAAGGTATTCTTCAAAAAGGAAGCCAAAATAAACTTTCAGAAAAACAAAACCAAAGAGAATCTAGGACTAACAGAGCAGAGTTGCTACGGTCACCACAGGAAGTGAATCCAGCTGAAGGAAATGAGACTGGAAATAATTCTTGCCTTATATGAAGTGGTATGATATTAATTCAAGGTAGGCGAAAAGTTAAGGAAACACATTGTAATCCCTAAAATAACCACTATAAAACTAATTGAACCAGTGAATAATAAAATTCTATGTAGGAGATCAAATAGAATACTAAAAACAGTCAATTATTTTCATTATTTTAACAGAAAGTAAGGGAGGGGATGGAAACTAGGGACTTGAGGGCTCCTGGCCCAGTGTTCTGCCTCCTTGGTGTGGGCTGGACCCTGCTGCCCCCTCAGCAGAAAATTACTAAGGAAATAAATGGCATTCTACAAAAATTGAGGCAGAAGATCAAAATCTGAGTCGTAGGCAGGTTGAATTTCGATAAAGTGCAGGTGAAGCTGGGAAATGATATGGTTAAAAAAATATGATTATGTGTTTCCAGGAAATGGCTTCATAGCATACAAAGATGGGCAACTCTTATATAAACAGAATATTCAAGGTCACCTTGGTAAGGCCCTAATCCAAGATTTAATCAATGACTGTCTGAGCTACATTGTAGAAACCAAACTCCTGAAGAAGAAGGGGTGCTTTCATTGAAATTCTAAATGAGATGTGAATTCATCCTCTATTGAAAGAAGCTGCAGCCCCAAAGAACACATGGAGTTCTATATGCATTATAAAGAAATAAAATATAAGACAAAAATGTGTAGCAGATCTGTGGAAAGCATTTGCAAATAAAGGCCTCACCTTTTCTGTAGGAGGCCAAATCAGCTTTGAGGTCTTTTGGGATCGATAGAGAAAGAGGTATTGCCTGGGACATGTGGAAAATCATGGTTATAAGACCATTTCTTTCTTTGGAGACAAAACTGTGGCAGGTGGGAACGACCATGAGATCTTCACAGACCTGGGAACTGCAGGCCACACGAGTCTGTGCCTGAGGACACAGGAAAGATCTGTGAAGAGCTCTTGTACTCATGGTCATTTTCCCTGTGGGAAGAAGAGGGAGCTAATGAGCCTGACAGGGGCATTCGGTGGCCAAACCCAAGGTCTCCCCTTCATATGCCCACATGACCCAGCCCAGGCCAGGCTCTCCACAGGGTTCAGTCAACTCATAGGGTCCTGACAGTGATATCCTCATGCAGCAGAGAAACCTCCCTCTATCCCCAAACACGTGAGGCCTTCCACCTCCAATGCCAGAAGAGAGAAGAAAAGCCTTGTCAAGAATGGAGCAAAGGAATAACCCCACCAATAGACTTTATCCCCCAACTCCATATTTGCAATCACAGTATGCCTGGGCTTTGGGGAAACTTCCTATCATTCTAGAAAGAACAAATGTGCCGGGACCCTCCCTCTTCATGGGTCCTGTGATAAATGTAACAGATATTTATGTTTGGATCCCCTGCATCAATAACAGAAAGGGGGATTTGTGATGAGAAAGAAAGGACAGGACAATTACAATGATTCAACCCTGGGAAAAAAGTCTAAAAAACACTTTCTGAAATGAAGCTCCCTCCTGAGTGTCAGTTTGATGGGGCTTTGAAACTGAGAAGAATGTGATCACTGTGGTGGTATTCAGTTAAGTGACTCTGTACAATCTTTCTTTTCCAATCCTGCTTCCTATTTGTGAGGTGCAGACCTCAGTACGGGCTGCTGACAGATGACTGGCCAAGTGACCACTGACCCCAAGTAGTTTGCACTCAGCTTTCCCAGAAGGCAGATCAGCTCTGTATCCACTACACCTTGAATACCCTGGCTGGTTCTCAGCAACCACGGAGATGGGAGGAAATAGAAACCAACAACCTCTGGTTAGAGAACTGGCACCAGCAGAACTGCCCTTCCCTTGGATGTAGGTTCTGATCCCAGGTCTGGAGAAACTAACTTGGGATGTTAAATTTTACTAAAAGTATCTTCTTATTGGACCTGGCTGGCTTCCCAAAGGCATTATTTGCCTCTAGTTTCTCAGGTAAGAGCTTAGATTATTCATAGGAATAGGAGCTGCACTTTATCTCTATGCAGGCTTTTTAATAAAAGTTGTCCACTCAGGCCCTCACCTAGACTTTGACTTAAGGGGTGAGAGCAGCTGTGGTTGGGACCCTCTCTCCTCCCTTCCACATTCTGCGAGTTCTTTGTGAAACTGGAGGCAGCTCAAGGCCCTAGTTCAGAACACAGCTGAAGAGAGCTCCCAAGATAATTGTTCACACGTCACTTTTCAGTATCTGGCAATGTTGAGACCCCCAAACCCTGCACAGATAGGTGCTGGGACCAGCTTCAGTCTACAGTGTGGCCTCTGCTGGGGGTCACCTACCTGAATCCTGGGCCAGGGGGAGCCCTGTGCTCTGCATCCCCTGCCTCCCAGCCCCCAAACTGTTGCTTGCATCAGATAAACCTGGTTCCCTCCAAACCTGCTGGCTGCTCAGTCTTCTCTTAGCTCAGGATTGGGTTGGGAGAACAAAAGAAGAAATGCTGGCCTATGAAGTCTGCCCGGCTCAACCACTCTGTTTACTACACACAGGACTGTCTTTCTCAGTGATTCCCAGGCATGACCGTCCAGTGGTATCTTTCCTTGTAGAATTTTGCAAATGATACTGCAATGACCTTTCAAAGTGAAAAGTAGTAAATTAAAGTGATTTTGTTGTTTCCTAAAAAACAAGGCAAAAAAAAAATAAAAAGGCAGTGAAGGCTAAACAAAGGACAAAGAACAGATGATAAAAAATAGGACAGGGCTTCCCTGGTGGCGCAGTGGTTGAGAGTCCGCCTGCCGATACAGGGGACACGGGTTTGTGCCCCGGTCCGGGAAGATCCCACATGCCGCGGAGCGGCTAGGCCAGTTGCCATGGCTGCTGGGCCTGCACGTCTGAAGCCTGTGCTCCACAATGGGAGAGGCCACAACAGTGAGAGGCCCACGTACAGCAAAAAAAAAAAAAAAAAGGACAAATAGCAAGAAGGTACAATTAAACCCCCAAATATCAATAATTATACTAAATATAAGTGGACATAATGCTCCTATTAAGAGTCAGAGATTGTTAAACTGGGTAAATAAGCAAAACTCTGTCTATATGCAGTATACAAGAGATGAATTTTAAACACAGGGAAGTTGAAAGTAAAAACATTGGAAAAGTTATACTATGTAAACACAGCAAACTAAAAGTGACATGACTATACTTAGATAAAGTAGACTTCAGGACATGGGGTGTTTCCAGGTATAATGAATATTCATAATGGTAAGAGAGTCAATTTAACAAGAGGATCTAAAAATATTAAATTGTATGTACCTAATAACAGAGCTCAACAAAACATAAATAATAACTCTCAGAACTAAAGAGAGAACTAGAGAAATCCATCATTATTGTTGAGCATACTGTAGGATTTTATTAACATACATTTCTAGAACACAAAATACTAATCTAATCTGAGGCAAATCTCATTAATGGTTGATCTTGGTGAGGGTTTGATTGTAAAAGACAAATTATATTTTCTCAGGGTGTTGAAGATACTTTCTTTCTTGATCGAGATGGTGGTTTCACAGCAGTACACATCTGTCAAACTCCTCAGGCCATACACCTGTGCTTTTTACTGTATGTAAATTCTTTCTCAACAAAACCTCAAATCAATGCCCATTATTTTCCATAATGCCCTTTTGTCACTTACCACATTTAATATTGGATTTTCTACACATTTAAATGTGTTATTTCCCCTATTGGAATTACAGAGTCCTGCCTGAGTTGTTTATTTACCTTTGCAATTTTGCAGCACTTCTCCCAATTTGGATAATCAATAAATACCAATTGAGCAAATAAAATTGAACTATAAATATTGAATCCAGCATTTTAAATTGGATTAAATTTTATATTGTAGAGCAGGGATTAGCGAATGCTGCCCCATAGGCTAAATTTGGTGCATTGCTTGTTTATGCATGGCCCTCAACCTAGGAATGGTGTTTACATTGTAAATGAAAAAAAAAAAAAAAAAAAAAAATCAGGGCTTCCCTGGTGGCGCAGTGGTTGAGAATCTGCCTGCCAATGCAGGGGACAGGGGTTCAAGCCCTGGTCTGGGAGGATCCCACATGCCACGGAGCAACTAGGCCCGTGAGCCACAACTACTGACCCTGCGTGTCTGGAGCCTGTGCTCCACAATAAGAGAGGCCGCGACAGTGAGAGGCCTGTGCATCGCGATGAAGAGTGGCCCCCGCTCACCGCAACTAGAGAAAGCCCACGCACAGAAACGAAGACCCAGCACAGCCAAAAATAAATAAATAAATAAATAAAATTTTAAAAAAAATCAGAAGAAGAAAATATTATGTGATAAATGAAAAATGATATGAAATTCAAACTTCACAAAACATAAATGGAGTTTTATTGTAACATAGGAAAGTAAAAAGATGAGAAAAGACATACCAAGCAAACACTGAGTGTGACGAAAAGCTGATATGGTTTTACTAGTATCAGATAAAGGAGGCTTTGGGGGCACAGGGTATTACCAAATATAACTGAGGAGAATTCACAAAGGTAAAAGGTGAAATAGAGATTTTTACTGGGCTGACATAGAGCCCAGGAATCTGAATTGTACCAAGCCCTCTGTAACAAAACCTGCTCTAGAGTAACTAGAATAACAAAATAATCCTTAGTCATGAGCCATATAAATAATCAGCTATTTCACAAGATATAAAGTAACAGATGGGGTCACACAGATTTAGTGAGAGGAGTGCAAGTGATTATGTAGGCTATAGGAGAGGATACAATTTGGAAGGCTGTGAGATAAGGAGATAACTGGTTTCTGCCTACACAGTTTCAGCAGCTTTGCAAAGATGAGATTTATAAATACTTTATAAATTAAAGAAATTAACTGCAGCATCACTAAACTGAAAGGACCACCTACGCCACTTGCACAGTTTTCTATTAATAGTGAGTGAAGCATTAGCTGCCAAGGCCTTGGAATAAATTATTATGGAATTAGAGCTTGCAGAGACGAGCTATTGCCTCTCATACACACATTACTTGTAGCAAGAAAATACCATATTTGGAGTCAATCTCTTGGAGAGTCCAAAAGCTACACACATTTACATTGACATAAGACTTACAGCTTTATTGATGTTTTACAGAAACAGGGTGGAGAAGATAAAATGGATAGTAATTTAAATGAAGATGAGATGGTTCTTCAGTACTTCTTAATCCTTTTGGTCTCTCAGCTACTTCTAAGAGTACAAGAAGGCATTCTTTGTTTTAAAAAGAAGCACATCAGGCTTCCCTGGTGGCGCAGCAGTTGAGAGCCTGCCTGCCGATGCAGGGGACACGGGTTCGTGCCCCGGTCAGGGAAGATCCCACGTGCCGCGGAGCGGCTGGGCTTGTGAGCCATGGCCGCTGAGCCTGCGCGTCCGGAGCCTGTGCTCCGCAACGGGAGAGGCCACAACAGTGAGAGGCCCGCGGACCGCAAAAAAAAAAAAAAAAAAAAAGCAGCAGCACATCATTCTATAGCGTTATGTATTAAGGAGGGAATAAATTCAGTATTAATTACATGAAAGATTATAGTTAGAAAATAGTTGAGGTCCACATTTAATAAATTGTCATATAACTCTGTAATGTGGGTATAAAGAGGTTTCTGATCAGGATCATCTACCTATAGTTAATAGAATAATTATTACTCTTACTGGCAAATAACAAACCTATTGGGACTTGCTTCATCAAAAAGGAAAATTTATTAGCAGAATAGAATATAAGGGTAATTCACAGGTCACAAGGGCCTCATGTGGACAGACCTCAGGAAAAGAACTGGAGCCACCAATATGATTGCCATTAGAGCTTTCTCATTAATGGTCACTTTGGGCTGTTTCCTTTTTCAGTCTTGCTGCTGAACAACCTCCTCTCATACCTGAAAATGACTACTGTTAGCTTTCAAGTTTAGAATCCCTATTGTGGAGGGATGCCATGATAAAGGTTAAATGTCTGGATGCCTTACTAAGGAACTATTTGGTCTAGTTGGTGTCAGTACCTCTCCTAGTCTAACCACAATGGGTCCTGCTACTGTGTCCAGAGAAAGAGGTCTCACTATTCCAATCTGACAAGTTATCACTAGTCAAGCCAGAAAATATAGTAATAGGGCCAGATTGACAAGATATCATTTGTCTAAAAAATTCCCTCATCCATAAAAACAATGTTTGATTTTCATTTATTGCCCTCAACCCACCAACCTGGGAAGCTATTGAGAAAATAACGATAACAAGATGAGCTTAATATGAGTCTATGCTCTTTTAAAATTAGTATCTAGATGCATTTGTCAGAATTCATTGAAAGGATACTAAGGGTTTATGCATTTAAGGTATATAAATTTTACCTCAACAGCAATAACAAAAAAGCACTAGAAATAAATATTGAACTCTGGTTAATAATATGCCTGTTGAGATATTTGTGGGACCATACTGATGTCTGTAACTTTGTTTGAAATGCATCAAAAAATAATATACATGAATCAATGGCTAGAGGGATGTGTAGATGAATATAGACAAATAGGTCTGTGATAAAGCAAATATAGTGAAATGTTAATTGCAGCACTGACATAGTATATATATGAATTTTTACAGAAAAGTTCTTTCAACTTTTTTGTATGTTTGAAAATTATCCCAGTGAAATATTGGGAAAAAAAACCTAAATGAATCAGCACTTCCTCACATAATGCATTCTCAATTAGTATTTCTATACACTTGAGAATCTAGAACAATCTCTATGCCTACTACTTTAGATAGTATTTTACATTGGTTTAAACTCATTTGCCTTTGGAGTTTCTAAGTTCAACATGTACCTTTCTCATTGATTACAGTGGGTCATCTTAAACATTCCTTTCAAGTTTTTAATTCCACAATGATGAGTTATGTATTTTTAAATACAAAAGAGCAAAATCTGAAAATATAAATTATCTGTATACTCACTATTCAGAGATATTTGGTGTATGTTCTTCTAGAATTTGTTTTAATAAATGTCCTTTTAAAAGTTGGAGAGACTAAAGCAAATATATGGGAAGTTTGCCATTTAATAGATCTGGCCAGAAACCCGGCCTTATAAAATCCGAATTTATCATTTTCCACCTGAAACTTGTCATGACAAATATTTGTTTTTATCCTTCAGTCCTTTCTCATTGACCTAGTCCATGGGTATTTTATGTTCTATTGATTTTCTCAGCTAGTACAGTATTCTACATGTAGTTCATAATACAATATTATTGGATTGTACTGTCTCAATAGCTTAAGTACTGAGATGTTTATCAAGTACTGCCTAATAGGCACCACTATGAATTATGCCAGAAAAATAATATGAAGGGAGTAAAACTTATTTTAAAAAATAGAATTATGCCACAAAATAATATAAAAGGGGGCTTCCCTGTTGGCGCAGTGGTTGAGAGTCCGCCTGCTGATGTAGGGGACACGGGTTCGTGCCCCGGTCTGGGAAGATCCCACATGCCGCGGAGCGGCTAGGCCCGTGAGCCATGGCCGCTGAGCCTGTGCTCCGCAATGGGAGAGGCCACAGCAGTGAGAGGCCTGCGTACCGCAAAAAAATATATATATATATATATTTATATATAAAGGGAGTAAAACTTATTTTAAAAAATATTAAACAGGTCATTTTGTTGAATGGTTAAGACAGGTAATTACCTTGAGCCCCAGTTCTAGAACCTTAACAGCTTCAAAGGAAGTAAAATAAGACACTTGTAGCACTTCCTCCACTGCAGTCACATGCTCAGTAAATCTAAGTGGGGATTGCTATTCGTATAATTTGCATATTATTTAAATTTGCATATTATTAGCATATTCACAGACTAAAATATGCTAAAAATGTCTGTACTTAAAAGAGGTTTCAATACTTTCCCATAAGTATTTTTTACATTATTGATATTTTTATTAAGCCCATTTTCATTGATAATGCAGCCCAACTTCAGCTTAGACAAGTTATGACACAACAAAGTCTGAATTTTTTGATTTTCAGTAATTGAGATTTTGTTATTTAAGAATCTAAGATAATGAACCTCACTTAATGTTTTAGAGTCTTTGGGATGACATCATTCTTTTATTTCTATACTGGACTAGTGACTCTGGTACTTCATTCGTGTGTAATGCATCACTAAAAACAGTAAAATCTTTGTTCCTCAAATGATACAATATTATTTATGTTTTCTCTTTGAATTAAAGTTTTTCCATTTGTCACGAAACAGCTGTTACTAATCTGTTCAAATCGTTTGTATAATTCTCACTTTCCATCCATGTTTGCTATATTTTTTCAGTCAAAAAGAAGAAAAAATTATCGATTAATTTTGCTGTCCTCCTTATCTGATGGAATTTCCCTTCCAATTCCCCTTATGTGAGTCAACTGACATGTGGCAAATACCCTCCTCACAGATGGATGGGTAATAGCAATTGCACAGTTGCTGAATTTTGCAACACAGGTGCTTGGAGTGGCTCTGCTTGCCTGCCAGCAATATACAGATCTTGGCAGTCCCCACACAGTTGTAAAAAGAAGAGGAAGAGCACATACTCATTCAGCTGGCACTCATCCTTTTCTGCACTGAGGCCCACAGTTGAGCCAGACTCACTGCTTTCATTGCCTCTTAGCCCCTGAATCACTGTCAGATTCTTGACCTAAATCTGAGACTTGCAAGGAAACCATTTTTGTTTAATTACAAATGTGCAAATTTAATATAGAAATAATGTGTTCCTTCATGCAATACTTACTACCAACAAACGAGTGGGAACTGAGAAACTTGAAGATAGTATTTTTTCTTCCTAATAAAAAATGGAATGTTTCTACAACAGAAATAAAAATACATTTAAAGTGAGGTTTTCTTTAATAAAAAAATCATATATTTACTATTAGTTTTTAAATTAAACATTTGATTTTCCAAACATTCCTTGGTCCTATGTACTCGAAGATGTACCTAGAGAGAATGATTGCTATTTATATATGTGGGTGGGTCTAAAATACTACTTGTGAGCTGTTTTTCAGCATGAGAATGTAAGAAAATTTGTCTGTGGTGAGAATTTATGCACTGGGCAAGTTTCCAGGAATCTTAGTATAAATTAGAGACAGACTTACCCTTGAGGAACACATGGTAGAGTTGATGAAAATGTTAGTGTGATACCTTCTCCTAAAAAGAAGGAATAAAATGAAGTGATACTTGTGGGGGAGTGGCAGTTGTGCCTGATAAGGGCCAAGGAAGGCAACAGAAAGAAACTGATATATACTTGGGACTTATAGGATGGGACTTTCTTTAGGAAAGTGTGCAGATGTAGATAGTTTGGACAAAGGGAAATGGAAGAGTAGGTTTGTTTTGGAAAATGGGATTTACATATGTTTATTACGGTTAACTAGAGATGTGGTTCCAGAGATCCTCTTGGATCAGAAATGAAGAAATAATAATTTTTCCTAAGGATTATGAGGTTCATTTAAACATAGGCAGTGTGAATGATATGTCAGAAAGAACACTTGATTTACACCCTCAACTAATGAACTGGCTCCACTTCTTGAGTTTCCTGATCTCAGCTGCCCCATCTCACCTCACCATAATACACTGAGTTAATCAAAACAAAAATCTTAGAGTCACTCTTAAGTCTTCCTTTTTCTTCATACCCCGTATTCAATCCATTAAAAACCTCTGATGTTTTCACCTTCAAAGCGTATTCCACCTTCTCATCCAAACTTTCAAGCCATAATCTTTTCTTGTCTGCAGTATTTTAATAGCCTCCTTATTGGTCTCCCTGCTTCTGTTTGGGGCACCTTTCCCAAGAATCTTTGCCACACAGAAGTCAGAATGATCTTTCAAAATCTAAATCAGATCATGTCATTCCTCCACTTATCACTGTTCTAATAGCTCTCCATTGAATTTATAATAAAATGCAAAGTCCTAATGCTCTTATATGACCTTACACGATTCAACTTCATCTCCTGTGGCTCATGCTATTCTTTCTAAATTCTAATCTTTTCCTCAAACACAATAAGCTTATTATGGCCTTGAGGTCTTTGCACTAACCTAGAGTGCTCTTCCTCAGAAATCTGTGTGATGATCTCATTCTTGTTATTTTCATCTCAGATTTAGATCACTGACTTGGGGGGCCATTTGTGACCATTCAGCCTAAGTCATCCTCCAGGCATACGGTGTCATAGTGTTCCTCTAAATAAGACCTTCTGAGTAGTTGGAAACATGGATAAGGAACTTGCAACAGAATGGAAATCAATGCACTGCTTCTTGAGGGAGAAAGTTTTGCTGTGGAGCAAAAAACAGTATCTTATGTATAAGAGTCATACTTGCTTTATTCAGAAACTGCAGAAGCGAGTATGGTGAACATTCTAAGAAAAAGTGGCTTTATCTTGATCAGAAAACAGACCTGATTATCTGACAAAGAATCTGCCTGGGCATGGTATTATGACTTTTTTGCTTTTTGTTAACCTCCTCTTCTATCTTACCAACAGAAAAAGGGAGGAAGGGAATGTATAGGGGTAACAGAAGGTCAAAGAAATTCTCTCTGGGTATGTTTGTTATTCAAATTTTGATGCTTCTTTTCCTTTATCTTTTAAGGGGGTGAAATGGCCTGGGTTTTGGGCAAGTCTTCACATCCATTTCATGTGTTCCAAAAACCCAGGATATAGGTACATTCTGATACTGATTGAAGCAAACTGTAAGTGCTCATTTTGGAAATTAAAGACTATAAATTGTATTTTCATTTAAGGAGTCCTATTGTCTATATATATTTTTTTCCTGTAAAAGAATCAATGCCTTGGTTGAGATCCCAGAGTTCTGCACTGCGGAGCGTGGAAGAGCCATTTTGGCCTGGAAATGTTAAGGGCAGGTGTTACCAGTTATCCATAGACATTGAAGGACTTTAGTAAATTTCTTTGCCAAATATATAATTTTGAATGACACTGCCTTCATGGATCCTCCAGAATGAGTTAGCAGCAAAGTACTACTCTAAGTAATTGAAGGTGAAACCGCGTGAAGCCCTGTGGAGCTTCCAGGCACAGAGGCCCTTTTGTCCCCCATTTCTTATAGGCAAGACTCCAGCCTTCATGACCTTCCCTGAGTTCCAAAAGGTGGATTCAAGCAGTTACTAATCAAGGTGGGTAGCGGCCAAGAAACCACCTGAGGCAAGAATGAAGGGACCAGAGAAGCTCATCAAGATTAGGAGACCAAAGGCCACCTGAAACGAGATTAAAGGAGTGCAGGCCCTGCACACACCCTAATCTTGTCAGAGACTTCACCTTTGAATTATTGTTATAAAACCCCTCATCAAATCCTTTGGGATTGGCACACATAGTTTTTCGAGGCAGAAACCCCTGGTGTGTCTCCCTTTGCCTGGCAAAGTAATAAAGCTATCCTTTCCTACTTCACCTAAAACTCTGTCTCCGAGATTTGATTTGGCACCAGTGTACAGAGAGGTCGAGCTTTTGGTAACAAAGGTATTAACATGTTTGATATTGCAGAAAAATGCCTGTCAAAAGCAACAGTATGGGTATTCAGTTGTTGTTATATATTTTTTTCCCTGCAAATAATTTAACAGGTTTGGCTGCCTTTTTACAATTACGTGTTATTATTTGTTTTGAATAGGTAATATATGCCCATGCTACAAAATATAAAAGGCACTCAAAGACAGAACATGACAAATAATTCTCAGTCTGACATTTTTATCACAGTCATCTAGTTCCTTCCCCAGAGGTATTCACTGCTATAGTACTTTTAAAACGTGTTCCCAGAGAGCATCTATGTATATCTAAGCATAGATACCAAACATATTGCTTTTAAATAGAAATAATAATGTAACCGAAAGTGGGGTCTGGCTACTCGCCGCTCAAAACCTAATAAAGAGGCCAGGTTGGTGGAAAGGAAAGTTTTCTTTATTTTGGATGCCAGCAACCAGGGGGAGGGTGGACACCTGTCCAGAGGCCATCTCCCCCCCTCCCCCGACAATCAGTGGGCAAGAGCTTTTATAGACAAAAGGAGGGGGCTACAGGCAGAAACAATACAGTCAGCTCTGACAGTCATCTTGAAATTGGTCATCAGTGGTCTGACCAGCGTCAATTGGATTGTTTTAAGTACAGTTAATCTTCAGTTCCAGGGTTGGTTTGTTCCAATTTCTTTGAGGCCAGTTCTCAGAATTGTGGCAGCTTATGTCATGGCTACAGCCTGGTCATCACATAGTTGACTTCTTCCACCTGCTGGAGGTTTTAGTATCTATAAGATGGCTCACAGGGTATGGCTCAGAATATTATCTGTAGCCCTTGAGGAGGAACTAAAGGTCCTTGATTATGCTCAATGACTAAACTATTATTATTTGGTCTCTGACTGTTTTCCTTTGTTTCTGCATTTTCTCACTTGTCTGATTAAACTTATTCTTTGGATAAAGTTTTTCCACAGACAAAAGGCAGGCTGAGGACATGGTGTGGGGGGGGCAAGGGCCATAGGGTCCTGCTCTGTTTCAATAACACATCTTTAATATTATTCACATTGATATCTTTCAATTAAAAGAATCTTCGAGATTTTTCCATATCAACACATAAGGAGTCAATTACCTATTCCAACTGCTGCATGGTATTCCATTTTCTGAATAAACCAAATTAGCTTTAACACCTTCCTATTAGTGGACATTTATGTTGTTTTCTAATCTTTCTCACAAAGAAGTTTTTTAAAGTCTTGGAGAAGTCCTAGGATACTGTACTACTCTAACATTTTTTTCTCCCTGAGAAATAGTGCCCTTACTCAATTTATAGGCAAAAAGTTTGTATTTAACATACTTTTTTCCCTGAATTACATCATCAATTCTTTTTTGTCCTCCTGTTTCAGTTTTCACAGTTAGCAAGCTGATTGTGTTGTATCTCCTTCTTCAATCGTTCCTATTCATCTTTGTCTTTTTTTACTCCTGCTTTCCTTTTATCTTATTTTGTTTATTTTCCAATCCTGTCATATTGTCAGTGTGTTTTCAGCCAGGATCGTTCTCTTTTATGATGTTCTTAATGTGGGCTTCCTACCTGAGATTTTATTTTTTCCTCCTTCTGTCTGGTGCTTTGCTGACTCATGTGTTGTATCTCTGTTACTTATGATGTCTTTCCTGAATTCTTTTATCTCTGCTTTGAACTATTTGTTATATAATTACTTATTAAGATTTTTTAGTTTAATGACAATATATTTGGTCACAATTTTTATCTGCTCCAAGAATTTTTTTTTTCATAGTGGGTGTTTTTTGTCCATCCTTTATTTTCCTGATTTTTTTTTCTTTTGATTCTAGCATTTTCCTGTAAATCCTGTGCTGGTTTTGATCTTGGGTGGCCTTGGCCTGCACTGGCTTGAAGCAGGATGTTGGTTCCCAGCCAGAGATTGAAGTCAGGCCATGGCACTAGACTACTGGCTAGTGACAAGGCCCTGGCCCTGCATCTTTGTAGAAATGAATTCCCACAAAGACGGAAAGTAGTGAAACAAATAAAGTGTTTATTAAGAGGAAAAATAGTACATGTCAATAAGCACACAGGGGTGAGCTCAGAGAGAGGTCTCACTCTCATGGTAGCTTGAATCACTTATATGGGGCATTTCTTCTGGGTTTCCTTTGGCCAATCATCTTGCTTTGCCTGGTTCTGAGTCCGTATTTGGTATATCTCAGGGTCCTTCCCTGTGTGCATGCGCATCTCTTAGCCAAGACGGATTATAGTGAAGAGGCCTATGGGTAGGTTGACATCACTCCCTTTTGACCTCCAACAAGCCTTTCTGTGAATGTAGAGTCGAGAAGGTCTCCTTGACTTCAAGAATGAGATATATGTGGTCTCTGATCTGGGCAGGGCTCAGCTTCTCCTCCCTCCTGCTATTTTGGAGTATCTGTCCACAGGGGACAAACTCCAGCTGCTCAGCCTAGGGCCCATCAATCTCCTGCCTCAGTTTCATAATTTCAATGAGTTCAGTTTTGGGACCAAGAATTTGCAGAAATTTTGCATGAGGCAAGAATTTTTCTTAGAACTTACTGAATTAGGTCATTATTTCCTTAGTTTATTACTGAAAAATATTATCATATTTAAAATACATTTTGATATTTAATTATGGCATCTACAATCTCTTCGCTTAGTGGTTCCCACTTATTCATTTTGAGTGCTATTTTTTTAATTAATTAATTAATTTTTGGCTGCGTTGGGTCTTCATTTCTGCGTGCGGGCTTTCTCTAGTTGCGGCGAGCAGGGGCTACTCTTCATTGTGGTGCGCGGGCCTCTCATTGCTGTGGCTTCTCTTGTTGTGGAGCACAAGAGGCATGCAGGCTTCAGTAGTTGTGGCACGTGGGCTCGGTAGTTGTGGCTCACAGCATCTAGAGTGCAGGCTCAGTAGTTGTGGTGCACGGACTTAGTTGCTCCACGGTATGTGGGATCTTCCCGGACCAAGGCTTGAACCCGTGTCCCCTGCATTGGCAGGTGGATTCTTAACCACTACGCCGCCAGGGAAGCCCTTGAGGGCTATTTTAAAACAATAAAAAGAAGAAGCATTTGGTGAATTTACTATGCCCGAGTCACGAGTTGATTTATTCCATCTCAGAGTTACCGGCACCATGCCTCTTGACTTAATCGAAAAAAACATCTCAGTGAAAAATGGAGTTTTTAAATGCTGCTGAACATATAGGCATACTATATAAGGTATATCTGACAGTTATTGAGCTTCTATTACAACAAAAATAAAATTACTGTTGGAAGTGCCTACTCAAAATGAAAACTAGTGCTGTGATCCAGTAAAAATAATTTTACAGTTCTTGTGACTATTATTTGAAACATTTTCAGTAGTCTTTTCTACAGGACAATGAATACCAATAGTGTGATCATCAGTTGATATCACCATAGCTGAGTTATTTCTTCTTGAGTGATATATCTCTTTGAGTTTCTGATGTAAGATTTCTGACACACTGATTCACAGGTTTTGAGGATGTAGTTTTTTTTTCTTTTTCCAGCATAGAAATTTCTGCACAGATGTCACACATAATTCCAACCTATACCCCTTTACTTTTTTAGAATTAAAAAAAAATTTTTTTTAATTCAGGCTTTCAGATGAATTATCGCCTGTTTTGAAATTCTGCTAGTGCAGAAATAAAAGAAAATTTTAGAGTATTTATAAACATATAAAAATTTATTTTTGAAAGATCAAAGGAATTTTTATACTTATGAAATTGTAACAATGAATTATAAAGAGAGAATAAGTTGAAATAAGAAAAACTATATGAGATGCAAAAAATTATAAAATTTAATAAAAATAATTGTGGTAATAAAAATAATGGATTAGTTACAGAAGACAAATCTGGGAGCAAGAGCAAACACCAGAAGGAAATTTTCCCAAATCAGAGTATTTCTAAGGAAAGGAATAAAGAAAAATTAAAGCGAGGGTAAAGGGGGACAGATTAAGGTAATTTGACTCATGTATAATAGGACTATGGGAGGCAAGAACAGAGCAGACAAAGCAGAAATAACAGAAAGATATACACATGAAAACTTTCACCAAATTAAGGTGTATATTAGCTGGCAGATTGAAAGTAGCTTTGAAATCCTAGGAAAAATTATGTTAGATAAATAATACTTAGATATATCTTGGTGAAATTTTATTTTATATATTAGTTTCTTATGGCTGCTGTAATACAGTAACACAAACTTAAGGTTTAAACAATGGAAATTTATTCTTTCACAGTTCTGGGGATTAGAAATTTGAAATCGGTTTCATTGTGTCAAAACCAAGGTGTCAGCAGGGCCACCTTCCCTCCATAGGCTCCAGGGAAGAATTTGTTATTTGTCTCTTCTACTTTTGGTGGCCTCTGGCATTCCTTGGCTTGTGGCTGCATCACTTTAAACTCTGCCTCTGTGGTTACATCGCCTTCTCTTCTGTGTGTCAAATCTCCCTCTGCCTCTCTCTTATAAGGATACATGTTATTGCATTTACTGCTCACCTAGATAATCCAATATTATCTACTTCTCTCAAGATCTTCAACTTAAACACTTATACAAAATTATTTTATGCAATATAAGGCAACTGTTACAAGTTCCAAGGATTCGAAAATGGCTGTCTTTTGGGCTTCCATTATTTAGTCTGTGAGTTATAAGTATGCTTGCATGTACGTGTAAATCTAGCAAACACCCAAACAAAAGATATAGATTATATGCATAAAAACAAAACTCTAGTTGCTCTTAGACTTTCATTCTGTAGAGAATTCTATGGAGTTGAGAAAAATATATTTAAATGGTGATATTATAAATTCAATGAAATAATCATTTACTTGTGAGGACACCAAAAGATTTTCTCAACTATAAAAAGGCTTGGTTTACTTCTCCTGAGGAAAAAATTGTGTTGAATTACAGATGAATGGGAGATGAATCAAGGTTAGAAACTTAAGGATAGGGAAGTCATTTTATAAAGGTCTGGCAATAAGCACAGACCTTTATAAAATTGACAGACTTAAACATCAAATTAAGTCTCAGGGCTGGAGTGCTGGCTTGGCTCAGTCCAGATTTACACACAATCTCTAGGTAATTTTCAGTCCTATGACTTTATATACCATCTTTATTCTGGAAACAACTTAATTCATATCTCTAATTTAGACATCTCCCTACTACTCTACTCTCATTTAACAAAGTGTTTTCTTGGTTTCTTTCTTAGAGACCACATAGGCATCTGAAACCTAGCATGCCCTGAACCAAACTCTTGTTTCTCTGTTTAGATCTATTTCTCTATTTAGACCTATAGCTTTCCCTGTCTCAGAGCATGATAAATCCATTCAACCAGTTATTTAAGCAGAAAATTCTTGTAAAAATCATTGTTTACTCCTCTCTATCTTTTGGCAAATCTTGTTGGCTATGGCTTAGAAATATAATAAATATAATACCTCTTACTTCTCGACAGGTACTAACTAGGCTCCAGCCATTCTTTTCTCTTGCCTGGAATAATTAAACAGCTTTCTTTATGCCCATTCTTGCCTTTGTATAGTCTAGCCTCCAAGGAACTAGAGTGTTCCTGCTAAAATAAAGGATGATCATGATTATGTTACTCATCTGCTCAAAGCCCTATGATGGCTTCCTATCTGCCCTTCTCCTCACTTCCCGCCCCATTTCCTACCACCTTCCTCTATTTCCTCCAGTAGTTTAGATCTCTTGCCTGTTCCCTAAACACAGTAAGTGAGACGATCTCCCCAGGGCCTTCTCATTTGTTCCCTCTGCCTGAACTTAAGTGGGACAGTGTCCCCAAACATTCCACTATTCAATTTCTTTAGGTAGGATCCAAGCCAGACTCAATTTACTAAAACTGACATCCTTGGAGGGATAATGTAATGTGATAAATCAAATACTTTTCATTAAGACATTAGCATAGGATAGTTGGAATTTTTGTTCTTCCAAGGGATAGTGAGTCAAAAAGAGGTTGAAAAGATGATTGAAAGACACCCTAGAAAAAGAATGTTTTTCAGGCATTGAAAAATATACATGAAAAAGTAGAATTCCATATAGCAGTGCCAACGAATGATCAAGAACCTTAGGTGCTCTGGAATTCGAGGCATTCCTTTGTAGCCTTCAATGTACTCTAAGATAAGAAAATTGCTGCCTCTCTAACTGGCTGTAACACCAGATGACCTGAGAGGAAGGACATGGTATTCACTCTCTGTCTTTGAAAACTTCAAAAATCTTAAAAGAAGGACTAGTGTTCTGTTAGAATTCTCACTTAATATTTTGCACATGACTTCAAAGAGACAACTCCAAAGGAGATTATTAAAATTTTATCTTTCATGGTTATGTGAAACTGTTAATTCACTTACCAAAGAGAATATTATACACATATTTGGTTTAAAATTGAAATGCCACAGCAGATGTTAGCATTTGAGTTTTTCACTCACTTATTACCTTGCACAAAGATAGTAACTTCAGAATTAGCATATTACAATGTTGTAATACAATGATAGCACATTTCAACTAAAGAAAGCCAGTAGAATATCTTTAAAGGCAGTGGGGGGAGGAAGAGTCCTCTTAGACTAAAAATGTTGTTTTGTGCCTGGGGCTATAGACTAAAGACTCATTTCCACTGATGTGGTGAAAAATAACAACTAAACCAAGTTTTGTTCCTCCTGTGGAAACTGTCTTTAAGAAAAATAATATAAAATTACCTAGAGTGCCTTCAAAGGGGTCCTTGCAAGTAGGATTCCTGAAGTTTAAGCTATTCTTCATGATAAATTTTTTTCTGAGAAAATGCTATTTTTTGTTCCCAAAGGCCTAACAGCATAATGAAATTTGCATTATAGATGTATAGGCAATCTTTTATATCACCAGTGACTCCTAGACCACTGTACAAGAATCTGTATCTAATTTATTTTTTCTTTTTTTTTTTTTTTGCATTCATGAAAAAGAAAAGGAAAGAGGAGAGGAAAGAAGAGAAAAAAAGAAAAAACATCCTACACATAAAATGGGGGAATCCATTTGTTTACAGCCATTCTATCAGGAAAAGAGTATGCCCATGAAAATTTAAATTTGATGTGGAAGGGAAGAAAAAAAATACTATGGAACATTAAGAAATGCTAAAAATGAAAAATTCCAAAAACTTGAGATTAACACGAGAATGAAAATTACCATCTGCTTAAAGTGTAAAAGATATTAGAAAAAAATACTAAAAAATAGATAGTCAACACCTCATAAATTCAAGTTTTACTGCCCTCTTCACTAGGGAATCACTCTTTCAGAGGAATATCTGCTGCAAGAAAACATTTGTATTTTCCTGATATGATATTGATAGTAGAATATTAATATAAATGTGAATGTGCCCTAGGCACTTTAAGAAGTGTTGAATTTTGGTTTAGGCTGTGAAAGCAAATATTGCACTGAACAAAGTTCAACAGTCAAGAAAGACTTTATATAAGACTACTGCAATAGGGGAGAGAGACTGAACTCAACTCCCCTGAAATAAAAGATGTGAATGTTTCTAAGTTTTGAGGTGAGCTAGTGAAAAAGTACAGGAGGACTTTGGGGGAGGGTTGACCAGTGGGATGTGTCAAGCTTGTAGAGTTATCCTACAGTTTGAAATGTTTTCTTCTGGGATTAAGCCATCTGTGGCTGGTAACTGGCTCCCAAAATAGTTAGGCTCCTACCTTCCCATCAAGACTGAGAGATGGAGGCACTATCTCTTATAATGTTTAATTGCAAAGTAATAGTTCCCAGATCCTTGAGAAAGACATTTCCTGGGTAGTAAAACTGGCAAGAGGTCAAGAGGCTGGGAGATTTATATACATTTCAAAGGGACAGAGAAAGAATTTACAATTGCAATATTTCTGAAGCAAATTCTCTAAGAAACTGGAAGTCAGAGGCCCACAGCTGGGAAGAAATCTGTCTAAAAGTTAGTCAAGCTGAGGGGAAGAGTAAGGCTATCTTGGTCAAGGCAATGGCTTTGAATTTATTTTCCAGGTTGTATTAAGTATACTAGTAACCCTCCCTTTGGTTAAAATTGGGAGTGGCTATCCTAGATAGATGATAGATAGACAGACAGATGATAGATGATAGATAGATAGATCGATAGATGATAGATAGATAGATGATAGATCATTCTCTTCATATATTCACTTCAAGGATTATAGAATGCTTAACACTGTTACATACATTTTTATAGTTTATTATCCAGAGACTTCTTTGATAAGTTTCCTCCCCTTTTCTCCCTGAACCATTGAAAGAAATCAAAAACAATTAAAACAGAATGGAAGGTCTCACTTCAGAAAAACAAGGTAATACAGTAATTACCTCAAGCAAAAGACTTCTGCAAATTCTTCTGAGGCGAAAAAAAAAACTCTTAGTACTCACCTACCTAGTTTAATAATCATTAAGTAATTAATCCCTAACAACATCTCTTTTTGAGCCTGGCAAGAATGATTATTTATCCATATTTTTGAGATTGCATAAGACAGTCAATACTCTTTACATGAAAAGTGCAATGGAAAATGGGAATTAAAGTTCTGATTCCTATCTTGAATCTGAATTACTATTACTAATTATTGTCAAGTGAAAAAATTCTGGTTTCGCTCAAACCAAATGATGATCTTCTGTAATAACTGCAGTTACATAAAACACTGTAAAATATTGTATGTATTTTATGTACTCTTTCTAATTTTTCAAACATACCTCTCAAAGCATATATTTATGGTAAAAATGACATCCTGAAAAGATAACTTTCTGGTGTGGAGGTCATAGAAAACAAGTGTGCATGCCAAATTTATTTTACACATTCAGTAATATCTGTTACAGTTCCTTGTTCAGAGAAAAACAATTAGGTCCTCAGATATCAATATCAAGTACATTTCTTTCTCCTGCCAAACTGCAAGGTTTTTGTTTGTTTGTTTTTTTTGTTTGTTTGTTTTTGCGGTACGCGGGCCTCTCACTGTTATGGCCTCTCCTGTTGCGGAGCACGGGCTCCGGACGTGCAGGCTCAGCGGCCATGGCTCACGGGCCCAGCCGCTCTGTGGCATGTGGGATCTTCCCAGACTGGGGCACGAACCCGTGTCCCCTGCATCGGCAGGTGGACTCTCAACCACTGCACCACCAGGGAAGCCCTTCTTCTACTTTTTTAATGCTTCCTCCTGGCTCTCTGAGGATTCACAGTGCAATTTTCCTGCTACACAAAGGAACTGAACTTGGCTGTATCTCATCCTCCCATCTATTCACTCAACAAGCACCTACACAGTGTGATGGCACTTTGCAAGTAGTTCCCAGCTGTGAATCTAGAGATGAATCTCACAATATCAAGGCACTGACAATTAACTGCCTTGGAAATTTGGGTTTTTTCACTTTTCAGAGTAACTATAAAGGATTAAACCAGGCCAAGAAAATGGGCAATGTCTGGAGAAGAAAACAGCCTTTTTTTTTTTTTTGGTGAGATAAATGAGTTTTTGTGTTGTGTGTGCATGGTTATTTGTGTTAGCATTCACTTCTAAAATCACTGTCACTCCTACTGCTTTATTATCGTCTCATCAATTGATAGCTCTAATGATGAGATTTCAGACCAGGGATAAAGACAGAGTAAAGCAAAATAAACTCATGGATAAAAGCTTCAGAGTAAGTCAAGAGGTGTTCTAGTTAAAATTCAAGAATGAAGCAATTGGTTGTCCAAGGTAGGACAAAGTGGTCCATGGGATCTTTTCATATGACTGGATTTGTCATATGAGGGAGGTTACAGGTATTCTACAAACATTAGTTATGTTTTCCTCATTATTGCTCTCATTAAGAGAACTTTTAAAGGGTCTTTAATGCTGTTGAACAGGCATCATCCAGTTATTTCATATGTAAGAGGGTTTTACATAAAAAGGAGGCTCAAGTGATTCAGAAAACATAATAGATCCTACGAGAATGGTATCTGAAATGAAGATGGTGGTGTAGAATGGAAAGCCAGATAATTTGTCTATCCTGTGTGGTTTTTTTCTTCATCTCAGGATGAAGGAAGAAATATAAAGCGAAATGTCCGTTTACAGCAGCACTGAAATGAACTAACTTGGCTTGTATAACAACTCTCTTTAATCAGCTGAATTTGATAAAATGCCATGATCTTTGAGTGACAATTTGATAAGGATGGCAGACCTATGTTGGATCTAACTATAGACATAGTTATGACCAATGAATAATGAAACTGCGTTAACCAACAGTCTACAGACCAATAGATTCACTTTATCCTATCCTGAGTGCTAGTTTTCAATGTTTAATTAGCATAATCAACAGTATTGCCCTTTCCTGGGATTTAAAATCCCCTGACTTCTCCCCTTTAGTGAAAGACAGTGAATTCATTCATGGGATGTGTTCTCTTGTCATTCAAGTTAGTAAATGCAACTTTGTAATTTTTTAAATTATTAAAACAATATAGTTGGTCTGCAGAAAGTGTAATCATTTCTTTTTTGGAATTGAACAACTTCTCTACTAAAATCCTGACATTTCTGGGTCCAGCCAAGGGTTCCCTTATTCCAGATGGTACATGACTTCTGAAATTGTTCATTTAGACTTCTGCTTATCCACATTTTTTAATTTTTGAGTTACCGGAAGAGTAATTTACATGTGGGCATGTTTGAGGAGAGTTGGGAGTGAGGAGGTGAGGAAAAAAAGGGTTGAAAGAATGAGGAATATAATTTGAGGACTCCAAGCATACATATTTTTAAAAATACAAAATATAAATAATTATATTCTTTTACATTTTGTCTCTTGGTAGTAACATTTTGTTTCTATCATAAGGTGTTTCCAAGTGGTCAAGTCTGTTATTTTAAGATTCTCTTAAATATATAAATTCTCTTGCCTTTATATAAAAAAAATCAAAGCAGCCAATTATTTTCTGTTTGTTTTAATATATCATATTAACATTAAATGCATAAATTAATTAAAGGAAGAAATATTGTAAATTATAGTATCTAATGTTTCAAGAACTTATCCATTTTTAAAAGATACCTTTTATAAGTGGTAATAAAAATAAAGTTGAGACTGGAAAAAGAACACAGATACTTCTTAGGGAAAAAAAAATCTTAAAGTTATTCAGGAAAGAGAGTTTGAAGCTGCAAATTGTTTTAATATGCATATAATTAATTGTGAAACTTTATAATGTGAAATTTAATTAAACTTGTTCTAGCCATTTAGGTTTTGAAATGTTAGGTACAATAATAAGTGAAAGATGTGAGAAATCGATATTATCCTTCTGGCATTTTTGTTTCAGCTATATAGTAGCTTTCTTACCAGGTGTGTAAGAGAGCCACAGATATTTTTGCCTTGATCTACAGGAAGAAGAATGTTCTATAAAGGGTAAATCTATTAATTAGAGACCTGCACAGCTTTCTTTCTTGCTAGTGTAGTCATTAAATTGATTTTTCCAGTCCATCATGTAATTGTTCCACCGATGGAATCCTGCTTTCCATTCTCGTTCTGCTTCATCAATATTTCCTGTAAAACATGGAATGAGTTGTATTAATCTAAGTTTTATCTCTGTTTACGTTCATTGAAAAATAATTTTGATTGCAGATGCCGTTTTCTCCAAGTACACTGTACAGCGATGTTTATTTTTTGTTTTTGTTTTTTTTGTTTTTTTGCGGTCTGCGGGCCTCTCACTGCTGTGGCCTCTCCCATTGCGGAGCACAGGCTCCGGACGCGCAGGCTCAGCGGCCATGGCTCACGGGCCCAGCCGCTCCGCGGCATGTGGGATCTTCCCGGACCGGGGCACGAACCCGCCTCCCCTGCATCGGCAGGCGGACTCTCAACCACTGCGCCACCAGGGAAACCCTACAGCGATGTTTTATTCATTATTTATTATCAACTTCTCTCACTACCTGAAAAGATTTTAATTGAATTTTTATATATTATATGAAAATGCAAATAATATATATGTACAAAATATATATAACATAAATGCAAAAAAGTCCGTTCATGTATTATGTCAAATTATGTTACATTACATATATTTGCTTTAGTTTCTGAGAAGATGCATAAATATTATTCTTCTCTTGACTCTCCTAGGCATAGCAAAAATCTCATTTAATGCATCTCATTTACATATATAATTATATAGTGGAGTATTATTTCTGATTTAAATGTTTATATATGAATATTTATTAATGCATAAGGAGAACTTTGTAATTGGCATTCTGTATAGATTCTACACTCATCATATATCAATATATTTTAACTCCAAACAATGCCTGGTCATTGAAAGCAACTTATTGAAACTATTGTACCATATGATAGAAGTTTATTAATTGCTTTGCAAATTAGAAGGATGATTAAGAAAATCTCCAGCAATTTGCAAAGTATATGTATGTGTCAGGGCAGAGGAGTGTTTATACCAGAAATAATGTGAGACAATGAATCGAAAAGGGTTTATGTACTACAAAAACCTTGAAATCTTGATTTATTTGAAAGTGTATTATATTAAAGAATAAAGTCTGTGAACAACAGAAAATCTTAAATTACAAACTTTTAAAACCGTATATTTATGTTCCTAATATAAATAGATATAATAAAGCTAGAAGATAGTTTATTTAAATCTATAGGTATTTTATACATTTGTAGTTCTTTTACTTTTTAAACTTTTAGGATGCTGAGCTATAGTCATTGAATTAAAAACAAAATTTTAAGTGATTTCAACTATTGTGAAAATAAGAACTGACGATTTTTTTTTTTTTTAAAGAAGATGTTGGGGGTAGTAGTTTATTAATTAATTTATTTATTTTTGCTGTGTTGTGTCTTCGTTTCTGTGCGAGGGCTTTGTCTAGTTGTGGCAAGCAGGGGCCACTCTTCATCGTGGTGTGCGGGTCTCTCACTATTGCGGCCTCTCTTGTTGCGGAGCACAGGCTCCAGACGTGCAGGCTCAGTAGTTGTGGCTCACGGGCCTTGTTGCTCCGTGGCATGTGGGATCCTCCCAGACCAGGGCTCGAACCTGTGTCCCCTGCATTAGCAGGCAAATTCTCAACCACTGCGCCACCAGGGAAGCCCGGGAACTGACAATTTTTTAATGTATACTTTTCAGTGAGGAATTTTCTAAAATTATAAATTTGTAGGATGTTAATTTGGAGAAGAAAGTTCATGTGATCTCATACTACATTATAATGTATATGAAAAAGTGCCTTCACTCATGTTATCACAATGGAGCACATTCAGTGATTTGTTTTTAGTTTATATGAAAATCAAAATATTTAAAACATTTGTACAGCCATTAAGAGATCCCCTGTAATTTAAGATATATTTAGGTCTCAAATGTTCACAATGCTTGGACATTGGATAAATATTTAAGAATTTACACAAAAATGTCCTATTTTTATGTAAAATGCCTTTTAAGTCAATGGCTATAATTTTTTGTGAATAAAAGAATTTTTCTGAAGAGTCAAAACCATTAAATGTGGAAGAAAGATGTTAAATATCATACCAAATTATCCACTTTTATGTTCTTTTTTATGATAATTAAATGCTGTTTTAAATGTTATTTACACAAAATAAGAACTCTAAAATTCTGAAAAAACAAAATTTTTAATATAACAAATAAATGACTGGTAATTTAGCATTTAGATCATGAATTTTAATATTTAGAGAAAAGGTCTTATATCTGATTTTCATTTCCTCTTCATGGAATGATACCAAATCCATTGATTCATATAAATATAAATTTATTTCCTTATGTGTCATAATCAAATATCTATACAATTTAGTTATTAAAGTAGTTTACTTTTTAGTGCACAAATGCTCTGTAAACCTGAGTACATTTTTACTTTAGAAGTACTGGACATTGATTGAGACAATAAAGTTCAAAACATTTAATTATTTTCTAACAGTATCCAAAGGAACTGAATATACCATAATAAAAAGACAATAAAAAACCTGAGTCCTTTGTCATAAGTCAAAACCAAAATTAGAAGTTTTTCTCCTCCCCCTCCTTCTTTTCTTCCTCCAAAACTGGAACACTACTTAAGTGGCTATAGATTTATCATCATCGGTGAGATGTAGATCTATTTGTTTTGTAGTTAACAGGGTGCTGCAGTGTGAAATAAAGAAAAGAATATCAGTATAGGCTTTGGAGTGACATGGGTTGAAATTCCAGCTTGATCAATTATGGTATTAGTGACATAAAAAAAAATTCTTAACTTTTCAAATTAGTTTTCCAAATGTAAATGGAGTTAGTAATCCCTATTTTGCAATGTTGCCATGAGGGATAAATGAGATGGTGCTTACATTGTGAAATCAAGTTATATGCATCTACGGGGAGCTCTGGAAATGAATTTACTGCCCTTGTTATAAAAATGTATTCCTAACTTTGCTCTTTATTGAATCAGTGTATAGCTAGATCAATACCAGTAGTTCATGAACATATTGACACAACTTTTTCAGGACTTTGGTGACCTTCATTTTGCCCACATTGTGTCTCATTTGGGGGAAAATTAGGCTCTCTTCCTTATAGAAAGAGGGATAGTAATGAAACTGTTTTTTTGTCTTGTCAATTAAAAAAGGGTGAGCAATATTTCACCAGAGCTGAGTCTATTTAGCCAAGTCTGAGGAGTTAGGACAGAACATAAGAGAGGTGAGTCAACCCCAAATAGTTATTGGAGATGAAGTTAGATGACATTACATTGATATTTAATGGTGCTGAACATTTTGATTAAAAAAATAACATATTTCCTGTACTTTGAGAGTTCATTAAAAATATCTTCTGTCCTCTTTACTTGCTTATTTTCCTGTTTGCCAACTAGTTATTAAAATTGCAAAGGATTTCATAATTCTTTATGGAGTAGATCACAAACTTACTAGTTGTCCTTTTATAATTTTTGGTAGAATGAGACAGTAGAATGAACTACGATAAACTCAGGCTGGGCTTTCTGAAGACTTCATGTACTTTTACAGTGAAACAAATAGATCATTTAATTTGATTATCAAGTTACCCAAAGCCTTTGTTTATTTGTTCATTTTGTTTTGCTTTTAACAAAGAATGGAAAACTCAAATATGAAATCAGCAAAACTAGCTTGATTTTTTTTCTTCAAACCACCTTTGCACTATCTCATTTTTGTTTGCCATTCTTGCTAAATGATTAGCAAATAGCAGTATATGAGGTTCCAAAGTGACCAATCCAAGTGGTATCTCAACTCTTAAATTTATATGTGGTCTTCTTTAGTTGTAGCAAGCAACAACTAAAGAACACTTTGGTTCATGATTTATTCAACGCTTTGATTCATGATGTATTCAAAGGTCAAAGGAGGAACCACTGGATCTGATACTTTTTTTACTGGGAAGATGTGAAGGTTAAATATTTTTTCCTTTAAATAAATTTACTTTCTCAGTTTTAATGAAAAATATTGATATTTTATTGACATTGAATGCCTCATTTCTCTACTTCCTTTTCTTTTTTCAAATGATTATGAGATATTGTGGAGTTATATTCTTAGTGAAAAATCTGAATTTGATAACAGTTGAAACAAATATTGTATTTTATTTCTTGCAGGTGTATGTTATAACAGCCTAGCTGTGTGCTGAAGTATAGTCTGAAAGTTAAGTGCTAGAATTTGTGTGTTTAAACAAGTCTTAAGGATCATTTTATTTGAGAATATTTATTGCTCAGATGTAAACAACTGCTCAGATGGTATTTATAAAGTCTATTGGGCTTCCATCATGAGTGAGGTAAACATTTCTCCTTTTAAGAAATCCAGTCACTAGTTATTTTTTGAAATTTTCCTTTACTTGTAAAGTTATCTTTTTTAAAAAAAGTAATTTTTCCATAAAAACTTCAGCCCAGGTCATCTGAATAACTCCAATTTTCAGAACATTGAAAATTAAAATGTTTGAAGTTTTGTGACTTGAAAACTATAAGGTATGGTAAGAACATATTTTCTTAATCTTTTAGTCCCTTTATATTTCTTAATCTTTTAGTCCCTTTATGTTTATAAAACCTAAAAACATGGCATTTCAAACTGGTTCTGTTTGTTTAAATGTAAACATTTTTATTATTAATGAATACATTGTTGATGTTATAACAATTATATCATGCATTTACTTTAAATTTTATTAAATATATTTCATATAACTCCTTTGGGGGAATTATCTGAAAAAAATACTGCTAAAATACAAAGTTATGTTTTCAAGACACACTGGAAATATCCCAGAGCAAGGTATGGTATTTCCATACAGCTCAGTGTTGCTTACACTAGAAAGTTGTTCAGCCTTGTGTAGGTTGGAGCAGCAACTAGCTAAAAATTTAGGAGCTTGTTTATTCAACCTGCTTTATAGTAGTTGAGTATTTAGAGAGAGAGATTTTGAAGTACATTTTCAAAAATTACTGAGATTGAAATTTTATTTTACCAACAAATACATCACAGTAGACCACATTAGCTTGAACCAGAATGACTCAGTTTGGTTTATAATAAATTAGTCATTTAAAATTTGCCCCTACCCCACCTTATTTCCCTTCAAATTATGACCCTCTCATTTAAAAATATTTTAAGTAACAATTGAGAATATGTAGTCTGTGATTTGTTAAATGGTACCTCTTCTGGTCTCTTGGCAGATTAAATGTGTTACCTCATTGCTATTCACACCCAGAGGACACAAGGGCAGCGCTGTAGTTCTGCCAAGGGATGCAGGAGCCCATCTCTGATATATATTGTGCCACCCAGCATTTAGTGATGCACAGATAACTGGTCTATCAATAATGTTTCCCAAACAGATGAGTCCATAATTATAATTTTGGTGAGTAAAATCTGAGAATCAAAAGGCATATTAAACAATCAAATACAACTCTGAGATGTCCATATTTGCCTGAAAGTAACTCCTAATCGCTCTAAAGAAGAAACTAAAAACATCTGCTGTATTGTGATATCTAGTATGTAGCCTGAAAATTGCGGAATGTTCTGATGAACAGAATGGTAAAGTATAAAGGAACTAGTTAGCGATGTGTCTGGTGATTGAAAGTCAATTACTTTTATTTGAAAAATATGGAAAATAGACCTGAGGAGCCACATCAGTTATAAATAGCTGACATTTAAAAAAAAAAAAAACAGGCAGTGAATTGTATATGTATGTCATTTTTCTCACAGAAAATGTGATCATTCATGTTGGTCATTCAAGTTTAGCCAAATATCTTCTTACCAATGAATTCTGAAATAGTAGGATAATCTGAACAATTTTTCTAGTATTTCCTTATACAAATCTAAGTAATCACTTCCTGAAGAGTAGTTAACTAAATCACTACTTTTTTTATTGTATTATGTAATGTATGTAAGTGGTCTTAAATATCTCCAAGCTTAGAATATTTAGAAATATTTGGATTGTGTTTTTAGATATGTAAATTTTAGGTATTTTTCCCCCCTTAGAAATCAAGGGTTTTACTATTTATCACTATTTTTTTTCTTATGAGTTATCTATTCCATACATATTAGTGTATATATGTCAATCCCAGCCTCCCAATTCATCCCACCACCACCACCACCCCCGTCACTTTCCCCCATATGTTTGTTCTCTACATCTGTATCACTAAATTTGTTTTGCCTCTTTTTGAGTATAAATATATAAAATAAACAATTACACATTATTTATTTTATATATTTATTTTTTCATTTATCCATTAGTTAATTCCACAAAAATTGGCTGAATAGCGAGAGTGCCCTATTTTAGTTCCACTGCTAGGTTTCCTGTTCCTCTAGGGAAAAATTCCTAGTTTTGCTTTCTTTATTTAACTGCTAAGGTGCTGCTTATATAGTAAGCCCTCAAAACATATCTAAACTTGATGGAAGAAGGTTGTTAAAATAATGTACACATTGGAATCAATTAATTGTAAAGTCACAGATGAACATTATCACTGTGCCATGAATAGTCTACTTTTTCCCCCTTTTACATAATCCATAACCAATTATTTAACCAAATACTAAAACAAAACAAAACAAAATAAAAAACAACACACACCTGTCATTTCCAAGACTTTGGGAAAAAATAGTGTCCAGAATCGGCACTGTTGAGCACGTAGTTTAGTGTATACTCTTGGTGACTCTGTATTCAAGGTTAAATATTTTTGTTCATTGCTTTTGAAGACAGGCCATCTTGTACTATTGTTTTGGGTCCCATTTGGATTTCTAAAAAATTAAAGAGAGATATTATAGTTCTACTGAAATCAATGATAGATTAAAAATATATATATATATATATAGTTCTCAAAAAACAATAAGAGCTTTTAAAAAGTCAGGAAAATTGTGGATAAAGAAAAATTGTGGATTTGTTTGATGATGTCAAGCATAAATGAACTGGGTTGAATATTTTCAGCACCTTGAAGCACTATGTTAGTTAAAATTGTAGGAATTAAAATTTAAAGAAGAACTTATTACACACATTTCTGCTTAACATACAGGGAGAAAAATATATTCTATTCTAGAATGCTTATATTTTCTTCACACTTAAACATGTGGTTAAATTTGGGACTGATTACACATTTCCTTAGTATGTAATAACCTCGTTACCCTAGGGAACTGCCCTCAGTCTCATTTTTAAGTTGATCTTACATTCTTACAGATCTGTTCACTGATTAAAAATCTTTCAATAATTCCCCAGTGAGTTAGTTCAATAAAGGTTAGTGAACATGCTGCCACCCACATTTCCAAAAGTACTTTCAGGTATTCTCTTCATGGGCCAACCAACAGGAATTAGGGACAGTTCCTTAGTGATTCCCTCCTCTATTTTACCTCCTGTCTTTGCCTAGCTATTACTTGTGCTTGGAATTCCTTCATTTTCTAACATCAGGAGTCTAGAACCTTCAGATTCTCTTTTTTGTGCTGATGTTTCCCATATCTTTGTGATTTTTAAATCAGTAACACTTGGCGCTATTTTTCAGAAATTTATGATTTTTGGTTCTTTTGTACCTTGTAGGACTCAATAATATATTATTGCCTAGGTCACACAAACAGAAACTCAAAGAGTAAACATTCTGGAAGTGACTCTGTTTAGATAGTCACTGGTGATTCTAAAGATTTTTCTTTAATATATTTGTATGCTATTATTATGAGTCAGACCCTGCCTGGGCTCTAGAAACACAAATAAATATGGAAAACATAGTTTCCCTCAGGGAATTTACAATCAAGGACATCCATGAAAACAAAGAACCAACAATATATGGTAGACTAAATCAAGCATAAACAAAGGGACAAAAATTGTCAGAAGAGGGAATTACCTAAAGGAATGCGATTTTAGCTGAAGTAAGGAGAAAAAATAAGGAATTGAACCAGAAAGAGAAGTTTGGAGTGCTAGAGAAAGGGAACAGAATTAACATAGTATAAATAATAAGTGTTCTCTTAGTTCAAATAGCAATGAAAAAACTAGTTTTCTTGGATTCTAAGATAGAGGAGATCCTTTTAGAATTATAGCTTTAGGATATGTGTTATAGCAGTAAGATCTGACAGCCTAGGAAAATGGTTTAGACTTTAGCTTGTAGGCATTTACAATTCTTGAGGGATTCTTTGCTAGATGGCTTATTGTGTACATAACATTTTAGAAATATTGACCCGGAGGTGGTATCTAGAATAATCAAGAAACCTAGAAACTAGTCACAGATACTTGTATCATAAAAGGAAGACTAAAGTGATAGGGATAAGTAATTCATTCCTTTCTCTTAGATTCGTCTAACTTAAGCAAAGTCATATAAGAAAAACTCCAGTTGAACTTTTCTAAAAGTTTAGCACACAGAATTCTTCATCATTCAAATACCTTCTGTATATTATTAATGGTTGGGAGTAGTGATAGCAGATACACTTTTTTTTTTTTTTTTTGGCCGAAAGCCTGTGAACCCCTAGAATTTGGAAAGCGAAGCAGGCATTCATCCAGTGTGGTTAACTAGAGGCAGATTTTGCCAACAAGAACTTGTGTTGAATAAGTACCATAAATTCCTAATTTATCACAGATGCACAAATATTCAGCCATGATTCAGGGGCTGTAGAGATAAACAGCTTTTGATGAACTAGTTGATTTTATGTAGGAGTTGGATGATTTAATAAGAATTATTAATAACCAGAGCTATTCAAGCTAAGCCAATATCATAACAGGATTGAAACCTCTTGCTTTAGGGTATTATTTGAAAGAGGTCAGGAAGAAAATTTCTCCAGATCACAGATGGCACACTTGTCTAGGTGAATTATGTAGTCTTTTTCTTTTCTGTTAAAGCTTTAGAAATGAACAAGTACAGCTGCTGGAGGCTGGATATTAAACCAGGAGAACCATTGGTCTGATTTGGTACAGCAATCCTTATGTTCCTAAATTGCCCACTTTCCTTCTAATTCCATTCTAATTAACTTATGGCACCATTTTAACTGCACATTTATTTCTGGCTTCTGCAAATGGTGACTTAAATAGAGCTGACTTGTACTTGAGTTCAAGAGCGAAACACTAATGGCACTGCCAGTGTTCATTTAACAAACTTTGTCCTATGAAATAACTCATGAGATTCCAAATTGTAATTCAGAGATAATAAAATTCCTTTGCCTATGGATGCAGATATAGTTTTCAAAAAGTGATTGAAATAGCTCTTGAAGTGATGAAGCATTTTACTCTATAATTGCAGAAACCTCCAAAGACTCTAAAACTTAACCAGAGACATAATTCTCTTCCTATTTGTATCAATTAAACACTTTGTGAAATACAGTATAATTCCCAGATACAGAATTCTGAAACACTATATAATTTTAATTCCAAAATTATAAGATAAATTTAAACATCTTGAGTTTATTATTTTTCAAAAATATTTTCTATTCTGGTTATAAAATAAAGACCTCAAAGTGATAATACTTAACACTTTCCATGAGATAAAGAAATCTCTTCTCTTTTTGTTACCAGGTTCTTTTCCCAATTTGTGGTATACAAAAGCGGTCTAACAGTCATCCATTTCACTTTTCCTCTGATGTAGGATAGAAAAATTTTAAGACATGGCTTATTTAACTAAAAAAGCAGAGTACCTTTCAAACTGTATTACAGGAAATTACCTGCTTGTCATTGGTATTTGAGCACAGATTTGATAATTCATTTTATGAAGAAATTCTTTAAAAAGACATTAATTTACTCAGGATGCCAGGTATGAAGAAGTAGGATGCACTCAACTTCATGCATCAAGTTTTCTTTGAATTACAAATTCCAATATTGTCTACCCAATCCTAACACAAGACTTAAGATTCCCTTTAAGAATTCAGGGACAGTTATTTCTCTTTTTTTTTTTTTCTCATTTGAAGAACTTGTCTTTATTTTTACGGGATTTAAGCAAATATCAGAATTGTTAAAGGTGTGTTCCATTTGTTTCTTTAGCTTTTTAAAAATTTCCCAGGACCACAGACATCATTTGTTCTTTCTTTCTGGCACAGGCAGCTCACTTCACCTGTCATCTATTCAGTCCCTCTAATGTGGTCAAGCGTAGGCACTGACAATTTTATTTATTTATTTATTTTTGGCTGCATTGGGTCTTCGTTGCTGCGCACGGGCTTTCTCTAGTTACGGCGACTCGGGGTTACTCTTTGTTGCAGTGCGTGGGCTTCTCATTGCGGCAGCTTCTCTTGTTGCAAAGCATGGGCTCTAGGCTGGCAGGCTTCAGTAACTGTGGCACGTGGGCTCAGTAGTTGTGGCTCATGGGCTCTAGAGCACAGGCTCAGTAGTTTTGGTGCACGGGCTTAGTTGCTCTGCGTCATGTGGGATCTTCCCGGACCAGGGCTTGAACCCGTGTCCCCTTCATTGGCAGGCGGATTCTTAACCACTGGGCCCCCAGGGAAGCCCAGCACTGACATTTTTAGAAGGTGAAACTTCTAACTATATTTTGTGTTTCCAAACAGTTGCCTTTGGGTCTACCTTCTTCTACTTTGAGATGTGTCCTCCAGAGCTACGGGTTTCCCTGGGGCCGATTGCCGCACCGCAGGTCTAAGGCCCAGGTGTCCAGTCGGCTTTATGAATGATTAAAGTGGTTTTGATCTCCTCTGTTAGACACCTGTGTCTGTCTCCCAGCTCCAAATCACATGCCGCCTCTGGGAAACCTGTCCGGCTCTCGTTTCCCATCCCATGAGGTGACATCTCCTGTCCTGCTATAATTTCTAGGAAGTCCTGGGGAAGCAAACACTGTGTCCTTACGTTGGTGTATCCTGGTAACGTACCCTGACACTTAGGCAGTGCAGGCAAGCTCTGCTGTGACGTCAGATAAGGAACTTCATTTCATGTGCCTCGGTTTCCTCGTCTGGACCCTGAGATGGGGCCTGGCGCTGTGTGTGTTCCGTGGGAGCAGGTGAACCACCTCTTCTAGGTGGGCATTTTGACTATGTATTCACTTGTCCTGTTATTTTGGAGGCTCCTTTAGTCCAGAGCTGTCAGTAAATTCCACTTGATCCTCTTTTCTTCCCGGATTTCCTTTAAACAGGCATCCTGGGCTGTCTGGTAAGGAGCAGGGCCATGAGAACCGTAGCATTTGGTTGCTTGGGCTTCTGCAAACAAAAACCTCAACAAAGAGTAGCTTAAAAATAAAGTTTTTTTTTTTTTCCTGACACTAAAAGGACAAAAGGAGGACAATTCCCAGTTTGGTCGGGTCAGTGACTTACAAGCATTTTTTACCCAGGATCCAGGCCTTCCCCTCTTCCCACTTGGTCATTCTCAGTGTGTCCCCGGTCCTTGAGTGGCTTCAGGAATTCTGGGTGTCCTTACTGTATTCCTTTCTGTATTGGTTCAGTTATCAATCTCTGCAACTAGTTTTTTTTTTTCTTTTTTTTGCAGTACGCGAGCCTCTCACTGTTGTGGCCTCTCCCGTTGCGGAGCACAGGCTCCGGACACGCAGGCTCAGAGGCCATGGCTCACGGGCCCAGCCGTTCCGCGGTATGTGGGATCTTCCCAGACCGGGGCACAAACCCGTGTCCCCTGCATTGGCAGGCGGACTCTCAACCACTGCACCACCAGGGAAGCCCTGCAACTAGTTTTTAAGATGTGTGACTACATCTAACTTTAGTAAGATTCTTGATCCCCAGCTTCAGGGCAGGGTGGCCCAGTGATTCACTGAGTTTATGGATCGTGGGTTTTTCCTTGCAACTCGAGTCACATTTAACCAAAGCAAATCTCTTCTTCTTCAGTGTCATCATCTGTCAGAAACGTAGACCTTAAGTGGGAACCCACACACAGGACGACCCTGTGTCCTGGGGGAGCTCAGGGGTGACAGGGAGGTGCCTTGTGATTGCAGTAGCTGTTAGGGGTCCCCTTCAGAGCCTCTGTTCTGTGATCCTGGCCACTGGAACAGGTTTCAGAGGGGAGCATCAGGCCCATGCCCCCTTCCACACAGCCTGGGGGCCTCTGCCAGACACCTCAGTGTCCACGTATCTGCCTTAGCAGATTCCTGCTAGTGTTGGAGGGTCTTCTGCAGAGGCAAGGGGTGGCTATGTCCCACTGTGAGGACAAGTACACTGGCAGCAGAAGCTTTGGGAAGCACTCCCTGGTGTAAGCCCCCCCAGAGTCCGCCATCAGCCCCACTAAAGAGCCTGCGTAGGCTCCAGTGCCGGGTTGCCTCAGGCCAAACAACCAGCAGGGAGCCAGAGACAGTTCTTTCTAACTAAGATATACAGTGATTTTAAAGTGAATATATTTTAGAGTGCTTTATAGTCTAGTAAAATGAAGCCATGATTAGTAGTTGTAAATTGAAAGGCCACCTGAAATATTCCACAATCATAAGAGTGCTAAAGGGATACAGTATATATTGGATAATTTCTTAAATATGCACATATTTGTGGATTTATATTCCATGTCATGTCATGCTTAAATAAAACTGTATTTTTTGGGGGGGTGTGAGGTAGAAAAGGATAGTTTTATTACTTTGCCGGGCAAAGGGGGACACAGTGGGATTTTGCCTTCAAAAACTATGTGTCCACAAACAGTACTTTAACTTAAAGAATAGAGGGGTTATAAGAGAATCTGAATTTAGAGATTAAATCCATTCTTTCATTAAACAAATATTAACTGAGAGTATAGCATTGAAACTGTGCAACTCAGATTGGGAATTGAACCCACATTCTTTTAACTGAGATCACACACCTGGTCGCAGGACTTGGTGAAGCTCAGGTTCTTGATGTCTCATCACAGAAAGTATTCAGAAAGTATAACTCTCAGTTAATATTTGTTTAATGAAAGAATGGATTTAATCTCTAAATTCAGATTCTCTTATAACCCCTCTATTCTTTAAGTTAAAGTACTGTTTGTGGACACATAGTTTTTGAAGGCAAAATCAGAAAGAGACAAAGTGATAGGTAAGAAGTGGATTTATTTAGAGAGAAATACACTCCACAGATGGAGTGTGGGCAATCTCAGAAGGCGAGAGGCACCAGGGTATGGGGTTGTCAGTTTTTATAGGGCTGGGTAATTTCATAGACTAATGAGTGGGAGGAGTATTCCAGCTATTTTGGGGAAGGTGTAGGAATTTCCAGAAATTGGCCCACCACCCACTTTTTGACCTTTATGGACACCCTTGGAACTGTCATGGCACCTGTGGGTGTGTCATTTAGCATGCTGATGTGTTACAATGAGTATACTGAGGCTCAAGGTCTAGTGGAAGTCTGCCATCTAGGACCTATTTGGTTCTAATCAGTTTATGTTGTATCCTCAGGCTATGTCATTCTTTTAAAGTTGTGCCCTGCCCCCTTCCCTCCTGTTTCATTATGTCAGGCTTGTTTGAATCACTGAAGATTCAACAAAAACAAAAAAGACAGAAATTCCTACCTCTTACAGTTTTCATTCTATGAGAAAGATAGATGATAAAGATGAAAATAAAGGAAAATGTATAGTATGTTAAACAGTAATAGCTGCTAGAAATAATAATAAAGTGGAGAGTGGGGATGATAGGAAATGAGTATATATTATTGTGTGTGTGTGTGTGTGTGTGTGTGTGTGTGTGTGAAGGGGCAGTGGTGAGGGACTGTATAATAATGAATTTGATTGGCCTTTGTCCACATTTCCTTGTGAGATAACCCCTAAGTCTTTGGAATTTTTCAGTGTACCTGATACTTTATGCTAACAAGGTGACTCATATTGTGCACATGATGCCTTTTGCTAATGCCACGACTCAGGGTGAGGCTGCTCACACTGATAATTTTAGGGAAAGAAGTATCCTCACCAGAAAGGCTAACCATGTGATTAAAGGGTTGGGACTTTGAACCAAGTGATATCATCCTGATCTCCAGGAAGGAGAGGAGCCTGAAGATTGAGTTTCACCACTTGGCCAATAATACAATCAAACATGCTTTTATGATGAAACACCAGTAAAACTGTGAACCTCAAGTTCAGGTGAGCTTCCTGGGTTGGCAATTCTCCATGTGCATATTGCCACAATTTTTTTTTTATGATAAAGACACTGGATTTTATTTTACATGCCATCAGAATATTTCAAAATATTTAAGAGCATTAAGTGAAAGGATAAGATCTATGTTTTATTGTGTGAATTTTTGAATTTTATTTTATTTTTTATACAGCAGGTTCTTATTAGTCATCAATTTTATACACATCAGTGTATACATGTCAATCCCAATCACCCAATTCATCACACATACACAACCCCCACTGCTTTCCCCCCTTGGTGTCCATACGTTTGTTCTCTACATCTGTGTCTCAATTTCTGCCCTGCAAACCAGTTCATCTGTACCATTTTTCTATGTTCCACATATATGCGTTAATATATGATATTTGTTTTTCTCTTTCTGACTTACTTCACTCTGTATGACACTCTCTAGATCCATACATGTCTCTACAAATGACCCAATTTCCTTCCTTTTTATGGCTGAGTAATATTCAATTGTATATATGTACCACATCTTTTTTATCCATTCGTCTGTCGATGGGCATGCAGGTTGCTTCCATGACCTGGCTATTATAAATAGTGATGCAATGAACATTGGGGTGCATGTGTCTTGTTGAATTATGGTTTGCTCTGGGTATATGCCAAGTAGTGGGACTGCTGGGTCATATGGCAATTCTATTTTTAGTTTTTTAAGGAACCTCCATACTGTTCTCCATAGTGGCTGTATCAATTTACATTCCCACCAACAGTGCAAAAGTGTTCCCTTTTCTCCACACCCTCTCCAGCATTTGTTTGTAGATTTTCTGATGGTGCCCATTTTAATTGCTGTGAGGTGATACCTCATTGTAGTTTTGATTTGCATTTCTGTAATAATTAGTGATGTTGAGCAACTTTTCATGTGCTTCTTGGCCATCTGTATGTCTTCTTTGGGGAAATGTTTATTTAGGTCTTCTGTCCATTTTTTGATTGGGCTCTTTGTTTTTTTTTAATATTGAGCTGCATGTGCTGTTTATATATTTTGCAGATTAATCCTTGGTCCATTGATTCATTTGCAAATATTTTCTCACATTCTGAGGGTTGCCTTTTCATCTTGTTTGTAGTTTCCTTTGCTTTGCAAAAGCTTTTCAGTTTCACTAGGTCCTATTCATTTATTTTTGTTTTAATTTCCATTATTCTAGGAGGTGATCAAAAAAGATCTTGCTGTGATTTATGTTAAAGAGTGTTTTTCCTATGTTTTCCTCTAAGAGTTTTATAGTGTCCAGTCTTACATTTAGGTCTTTAATCCATTTTGAGTTTATTTTTGTGTATGGTGTTACGGAGTATTCTAATTTCATTCCTTTACATGTAGCTGTCCATTTCTCCCAGCACCACATATTGAAGAGGCTGTCTTTTCTCCACTGTATATCCTTGCTTCCTTTGTCATAGATTAGTTGACCAAACATGCATGGGTTTATCTCTCAGCTTTCTATCCTATTCCATTGATCTATATTTCTGTTTTTGTACCAGTACCATATTGTCTACATTACTATAGCTTTGTAGTATAGTCTGAAGTCAGGGAATCTGGTTCCAAGCTCTGTTTTTTTTTACCTCAAGACTACTTTGGCTATTCAGGGTCTTTTCTGTCTCCTTATAAATTTTAAGAGTTTTTGTTCTAGTTCTGTAAAAAATGCCACAGGTAATTTGATAGGGATTGCATTAAATCTGTAGATTGCTTTGGGTAGCATAGTCATTTTCACAATATTGATTCTTCCAATCCAAGAACATGGTATATCTTTCCATCTGTGTCACCTTTGATTTCTTTCATCAGTGTCTTATAGTTTTCTGAGTACAGTTCTTTACCTCATTATGTAGGTTTATTCCTAGGTTTTTATCATTTTTGTTGCAGTGGTGAATGGGATTTTTTCCATAATTTCTCTTTCTAATATTTCGTTTTTAGTGTATAGGAATGAAAGAGATTTCTGTGCATTAATTACGTACCCTGCAACTGTACCAAATTCATTGATTAGCTCTAGTAGTTTTCTGGTGGCATCTTTAGGATTCTCTATGTATACTATCATGTCATCTGCAAACAGTGACAGCTTCACTTCTTCTTTTCCAATTTGTATTCCTTTTATATCATTTTCTTTTCTGCAATGGCAAGGACTTCCAAAACTATGTTAAATAATAGTGGTAAGAGTGGACATTCTTGTCTTGTTCCTGAACTTAGAGGAAATGCTTTCAGTTTTTCACCATTGAGAATGATGTTTGCTGTGGGTTTTTCATACATGGCCTTTATTATGTTGACGTAGGTTCCCTCTATGCCCACTTTCTGGAGAGTTTTTATCATAAATGGGTGTTGAATTTTGTCCAAAGTTTTTTCTGCATTTATTGAGATGATCATATGGTTTTTATTCTTCAGTTTGTTAATATGGTGTATCATATTGATTGATTTGCATATATTAAAGAATCCTTGCATCCATGTGAAAATTCCCACTTGATCTTGGTGTATGATCCTTTTAATGTGTTGTTGAATTCTGTTTGCTAGTATTTGGTTGAGGATTTTTGCATCTATATTCATCAGTGATATTGGTCTGCAATTTCCCTTTTTTGTAGTAGCTTTGTCTGGTTTTGGTATCAGGGTGCTGGTGGCCTCATAGAATGAGTTTGGCAGTGTTCTTTCCTCTGCAAATTTTGGAAGAGTTTGAAAAGGATGGGTGTTAGCTCTTCTCTAAATATTTGATAGAATTCACCTGTGAAGCCATCTTTTGGACTTTTGTTTGTTGGAAGATTTTTAATCACAGGTTCAATTTCAGTGCTTGTGATCATCTGTTCATATTTTATATTTCTTCCTGGTTCAGTCTTGGAAAGTAAACCATTCTAACAATTTCTCCATTTCTTCCAGGTTGTCCATTTTATTGGCATAGAGTTACTATAGTAGTCTCTTATGATGCTTTGTATTTCTTCAGTGTCTGTTGTAACTTCTCCTTTTTCCATTTCTAATTCGATTGATTTGTGTCTTTTCCCTTTTTTTCTTGATGAGTCTGGCTGGTAAGTTTAATCCATTCATGTTTAAGGTAATTATCCATATGTATGCTCCTATTACCATTTTCTTAATTGTTATGGCTTTGTTTTTGTAGGTCCTTTTCCATTTTATCAATTTTGTTTATCTTCTCAAAAAAAACAGCTTTTAGTTTGATTGATCTTTGCTATTGCTTTCTTTGTTTCTATTTCGTTTATTTCTGCCATGATCTTTATGATTTCTTTTCTTCTACTAACTTTGGGTTTTGTTTGTTCTTCTAGTTCCCTTAGGTGTAAGGTTAGATAGTTTATTTGAGATTTTTGTTGTCTCTTGAGGTAGGATTGTATTCCTATATACTTCCCTCTTAGAACTGATTTTGCTGCATCCCATAAGTTTTGGGCTGTCATGTTTTGTTGTAATTGTCTCTAGGTAGTTTTTGATTTCCTCTTTGATTTCTTCAGTGATCTCTTGGTTATGTATTAACATATTGTTTAGCCTCCATGTGTTTGTGTTTTTTCAGTTGTTTTCCCTGTAACTGATTTCTCATCTCATAGCGTTGTGGTCAGAAATGATGCTTGATATGATTTCAATATTCCTAAATTTACCAAGGCTTGATTTGTGACCCAAGATGTGATGTATCCTGGAGAATGTTCTGTGTGCACTTGAGAATAAAGTGCAATCTGCTGTTTTTGGATGGAATGTCCTATAAATATCAATTAAATCTATCTGGTCTATTGTGTCATTTAAAGCTTGTGTTTCCTTATTAATTTTCTGTCTGGATGATCTGTCCATTGGTGTAAGTGAGGTGTTAAAGTCCCCCACTGTTATTGTGTTACTGTCAAATTCCTATTTTATAGTTGTTAGCAGTTGCCTATGTATTGAGGTGCTCCTATGTTGGGTGTATATATATTTATAATTGTTATATCTTCTTCTTGGATTGTTCCCTTGATCATTATGTAGTGTCCTTCCTTGTTTCTTGTAACATTATTCATTTTAAAGTCTATTTCATCTGATATGAGTATTGCTACTCCAGCTTTCTTTTGATTTCCATTTTCATGGAATACCTTTTTCCATTCCCTCACTTTCAGTCTGTATGGGTCCTTAAGTCTGAAGTGGGTCTCTTGTAGATAGCATATATATTGGTCTTGTTTTTGTATCCATTCACTGAGCCTGTGTCTTTTGGTTGGAGCATTTAATCCATTCATGTTTAAGGTAATTATTGATATGTATGTTCCTATTACCATTTTCTTAATTGTTATGGGTTTGTTTTTGTAGGTCCTTTTCTTCCCTTGTGTTTCCCACTTATAGAAGTTCCTTTAGCATTTGTTGTAGAGCTGGTTTGGTGGTGCTGAATTCTCTTAGCTTTTGCTTGTCTGTAAAGCTTTTGATTTCTCCATCGAATATAAATGAGATTCTTGCTGGGTAGAGTAATCTTGGTTGTAGTTTCTTCCCTATCATTACTTTAAATATATTGTTCCACTCTTTTCTGGTTTGTAGAGTTTCTGCTGAGAAATCAGGTGTTAACCTTATGGGAGTTCTCTTGTATGTTATCTGTCATTTTTCCCTTCTTGCTTTCAATAATTTTTCTTTGTCTTTAACTTTTGTCAATTTGATTACTATGTGTCTTAGTGTGTTTCTCCTGCTTGGAACTCTGCAATTCCCTGACTTGAGTGGCTATTTCCTTTCCCATGTTAGGGAAGTTTTCAACTATAATTTCTTCAAACATTTTCTCGGGTCCTTTCTCTCTTCTCCTTCTGGGACCACTATAGTGCTAATGTTGTTGTGTTTAATGTTGTCCCAGAGATCTCTTAGGCTGTCTTCATTTCTTTTCATTCTTTTTTCTTTATTCTGTTCCACAGCAGTGAATTCCACCATTCTGTCTTCCAGGTCATTTATCCGTTCTTCTGCCTCAGTTATTCTGCTATTGATTCCTTCTAGTGTATTTTTTATTTCAGTTATTGTATTGTTCATCTCTTTTTGTTTGTTCTTTAATTGTTCTATGTCTTTGTTAATCATTTCTTGCATCTTCTCAATCTTTGCCTCCATTCTTTTTCCAAGGTCCTGGATCATCTTCACCATCATTTTTCTGAATTCTTTTTCTGGAATGTTGCCTATTTCCACTTCATTTAGTTGCTTTTCTGGGGTTTTATCTTATTCCTTCATCTAGTACAAAGTACTCTGCCTTTTTATTTTGTCTAGCTGTCTGTGAATGTGGTTTTCCTTCCACAGGCTGCAGAATTGTAATTCTTCTTGCTTCTGCTGTCTGCCCTCTGGTGGATGTGGCTATCTAAGAGGCTTGTTGCACACTGCCACAATTGATACCATGAAGGTAATATATCTCTGAGGACATTGAAAGTTTCTGTTTGGAACATTGTCAGTCATAGATTTTGCTCTATGTATCTCTTACGTTCATTCTGAACTATATCTTTTTGCTATAGTAAAACTGTTCATTGTAATTATAGCATTGTTCTCAGTTCAGTGAATCACTCTAGTGAATTATCAAATCTGAGGGCATCAGTGGGGACTCTGAACTTGCAAGGGTTGTCAGAAATCTTGGGCCAACTTGACAGTCTGAAGGCTGTGTCTTCACCTTGACTTTGGCTACCTCTGGGTAGTGAAACTCTGCAATATTTGATAGGAAATAAACTTTTAAGTGAAGAGTTGACAGAGGACAAGAGTATGCCATCCAATTTATTTGAGGGAAGAATATTTTAACAAGAGCAAGAGGAGACCTTCAAGGTGACAGAGGAGTAAGACGTGGAGATCAGTTTCCTCCCCATAAATACATCAAAAACACATTCTTGTGGAACAACTCCTATGTAACACCTACTGAATACTGGTGGACCTCGGACTTCCCAAAAGGCAAGAAAATCCCCACGCAAATGGGTAGATCAAAAGAAAAAAAAAGAATAGGGAGGAGACCTGTACCTCTGGGAGGGAGCTGTGAAGGAGGAAAAGTTTCCACACACTAGAGGGCCCTTTTACTGGTGGGGATTGGGGGGGCATGAGGGGAATCTTTGGAGCCATGAAGGAGAGCACATCAACAGGGGTGCAGATGGCAAAGCGGAGAGATTCCTGCACAAAGGATCTATGCCGCCAAGCACTCACCAACCTGAGAGGCTTCTCTGCTCACCCGCTGGGATGGGTGGGGGCTGGAAGCTGAGGTTATGGCTTTAGAGGTAAGACCCCAGGGAGAGGACAGGGGCTGGTGATATGAAGACTGTCTGAAGGGGGTTAGTGCACCACAGCTAGCTGGGAGGGAGTCCAGGAAAAAGTCTGGACCTGCCAAAGAGACAAGAGACCATTATTCCAGGGTGCACGAGGAGAAGGGATTCCTTCCCTGTGTGCCCACAGAAGCAGAGCACAACCTAAGTGAGCTCTAGATACAGGCGCGAGCCATGGCTATTAGTTCGGACCACAGAGATGGGCATGAACTGCTAATGCTGCTGCCACTATAACAGCAGAATCCTATGTGAAGGTGCAGGTAACTACCCCAACACCCCTCCACACACTGGGAGCCCGTGCAGCACACACTGCCAGGGTCCCATTATATAGGGACAATTTCCCCAGGAGAACACATCTTGTGCCTCAGGCTGTTGCAATGACACGCCAGCTTCTGTCACTGCAGGATCACCCCACATTCTAATTATGACTACCATACCCCTACTTCTCCCCAGCCTGAATGAGCAAGAGAGCCCTAATCAGCTGCTGACCCGCTCCTGTCTGGGTGGAGAACAGACTCCTGAGGGAGGCCAGCACACAGAGGTAGGGCCCAAACCAAAGCTGAACCCCTTTGTGAGCTGTGCAAACAAAGAAGAGAAAGGGAAATTTGTCCTCGCAGCCTCAGGAGCAGCAGAAAAAATCCGCACAATCAACTTGATAAACTCTGCATCTGAAGAATACCTCAATTGACAATGAATGTTAACAAAATTGAGGCAGTGGAATTTGGGAGCAACTGTAGACTTGGGGTTTGCTTTCTGAGTCTAATTTCTTTCTGGTTTTATGTTTATCTTAGTTTAGTTTTTAGTGCTTATTATCATTGGTAGATTTGTTTATTGGTTTGGTTGCTCTCTTCCTTTTTTTTTTTTCTTTTTCCCATTTTGTTTTAGTGTGTATACATATGCTTCTTTGTGTGATTTTGTCTGTTTAGGTTTGTTTTTACCATTTGTCCTAGTGTTTGGTCTGTTTGCTTTTTTCTTTCTTTCTTTCTTCCTTTACTTCTGAACCACATGGGTGGCAGGGTCTTGGTGCTCTGAACAGGTGTAGGGCCTGAGCCTCTGAGGTGGGAGGGCCAAGTCCAGGACATTGGATCACCAGAAACCTCCCTGCCCCACATAATATCAGTTGGCGAGAGCTCTGCTAGAGATCTTTGTTTCAACACTAAGACCCAGCTCCAGCCAATGGCCAGCAAGCTCCAGTGCTGGATGCCCCATGCCAAACAATTAGCAAGACAGGAGCACAAACCCACTCATTAGCAGACAGGCTGCCTAAAGTCATACTATGTTCACAGACACTCCAAAACACACCACCAGACACAACCGTGCCCACTAGTAGGACAAGATACAGCCCCACCCACCAGAACAAAGGCACCAACCCTTCCACCAGGAAGTCTACACAAGCCACTGAACCAACCTCACCCACTGGGAGCAGACACCAAAAATAAAAGAAACTATGAACCTGCAAACTGTGAAAAGGAGATCGCAAACCCAGTAAGTTAAACAAAATGAGAAGACAGAGAAATATGCAGCAGATGAAGGAGGAAGGTAAAAACTGATCAGCCCAAAAAAAGGAAGAGGAAATAGCAGTCTACCTGAAAAATAATTCATAATAATGATAGTAAAGATATACAAAATCTCAGAAATAGAATGGAGAAAATACAAGAAACTTTTAACAGGGAGCTAGAAGAACTAAAGAGCAAACAAACAATGATGGACTACACAATAAATGAAATTAAAAATACTCTAGAAGGAATCAAAAGCAGAAAAACTGATGCAGAAGTATGGGTAAGTGACCTGGAAGATAAAATAGTGGAAATAACTGCCACAGAGCAGAATAAAGAAAAATGAATGAAAAGAATTGAGGACAGTCTCAGAGACCTCTGGGACAACATTAAATGCACCAATATTCGAATTATCGGGATCCCAGAAGAAGAAGAGAAAAAGAAAGGGTCTGAGAAAATATTTGAAGAGATTATAGTTGAAAACTTCCCTAAAGTGGGAAAGGAAATAGTCAATCAAGTCTAGGAAGTGCAGGGAGTCCCATACAGGAGAAATCCAAGGAGACACACCCAGACACATATTAATCAAACTATCAAAAATTAAATTCAAAGAAAAAATATTAAAAGCAGCAAGGGAAAATCAACAAATAACATTAATGGGAAATCCCATAAGGTTAAAAGCTGACCTCTGCAGAAAGCAGTGGCAAGACATATTTAAAGTGATGAAAGGGAAGAAACTACAACCAAGATTACTCTACCCAGCAAGGATCTCGTTCAGATTCAATAGAGAAATTAAGAGCTTTACAGATGAGTAAAAGTTAAGAGATTTCAGCACCACAAAACCAGCTTTACAACAAATGCTAAAGGAACTTCTCTAGGCAGGAAACACAAGAGAAGGAAAAGATGTACAATAACAAACCCAAAACAATTATGAAAATGGTAATAGGAAAATACATATCGATAATTACCTTAAATATAAATGGATTAAATGCTTCAACCAAAAGACATAGACTGGCTGAATGGATACAAAGACAAGACCCATATGTATGGTGTCTTCAAGAGACCCACTTCAGACCTAGGAACACATACAGACTGAAAGTGAGGGGATAAGAAAATGTACTCCATGCAAATAGAAATCAAAAGAAAACTGGAGTAGCAATTCTCATATAAGACAAAATGGACTTTAAAATAAAGACTATTACAAGAGATAAAGAAGGACACTACATAATGATCAAATGATCATTCCAAGAAGAAGATATAACAATTGCAAATATTTAGGCACCCAACATAGGAGCACATCAAAACATAAGGAAAATGCTAACAGCTATAACAGGGGAAATCGACAGTAACACAATAATAGTAGGGAACATTAACACTCCACTTTCACCAACAGACAGATCATCCAAAATGAAAATAAATAAGGAAACACAAGCTTTAAATGACACATTAGAACAGATAGACTTAATTGATAGTTATAGGACATTCCATCCAAAAACAACAGCATACACTTTCTTCTCAAGTACTCATGGAACATTCTCAAGCATAGACCATATCTTGGATCACAAATTAAGCCTTGATACATTTAAGAAAACTGACATCATATCAAGTATCCTTTCCAACCACAATGCTATGAGACAAGATATCAATTACAGGAAAAAAACTGAAAAATACAAACACATGGAGGCTAAACAGTACACTACTAAATAACCAAGAGACCACTGAAAAAATCAAAAAGGAAATCAAAAAATACCTAGAAACAAATGACAATGAAAACATGATGACCCAAAACCTATGAAATGCAGCAAAAGCAGCCTTAAGAGAAAAGTTTATAGCAATACAATCCTACCTCAAGAAACAAGAAAAGTCTCAAATAAACAACCTAATGTTACATCTAAAGCAATTAGAGAAAGAAAAACAAAAAAGTCCCCAAAGTTAGCAGAAGGAAAGAAATCATAAAGATCAGATCAGAAAAAAATGAAAAAGAAATGAAGGAAACAATAACAATGATCAATAAAACTAAAAGATGGTTCTTTGAGAAGATAAATAAAATCGATAAACCATTAGGCAGACTCATCAAGAAAAAAAAGGAGAAGACTCATATCAGTAGAATTAGAAATGAAAAAGGAGAAGTAACAACTGACACTGCAGAAATATAAAGGATCATGAGAGATTACTACAAGAAACAATATGCCAATAAAATGGACAATCTGGAAGAAATGGACAAATTCTTAGAAAAGTACAACCTTCCAAGACAGAACCAGGAAGAAACAGAAAATATGAACAGACAAATCACAAGCACTGAAGTTGAAACTGTGATAAAAATTTTCCAACAAACAAAAGTCCAGGACCAGATGGCTTCACAGGTGAATTCTATCAAACATTTAGAGAAGCGCTAACACCTATCCTTCTCAAACTCTTCCAAATATAGCAGAGGGAAGAAAACTCCTATACTCATTCTACGAGGCCACCATCACCCTGATACCAAAACCAGACAAAGATGTCACAAAAAACAAAAACTACAGGCCCATATCACCGATGAACATAGATGCAAAAATCCTCATCAAAATACTAGCAAACAGAACCAATAGCACATTTAAAGGATTATACACCATGATCAAGTGAGGTTTATCCTAGGAATGCAAGGATTCTTCAATATATGCAAATCAATCAATGTGATACACCATATTAACAAATTGAAGAATAAAAACCATACGATAATCTCAATAGATGCAGAGAAAGCTTTTGACAAAATTCAACACCGATTTATGACAAAAACTCTCCAGAAAGTGGGCACAGAGGGAACCTACCTCAACATAATAAAAGCCGTATATGACAAACCCACAGTCAACATCATTCTCAATGGTGAAAAACTGAAAGCATTTCTTCTAAGATCAGGAACAAGACAAGGTTGCCCACTCTTACCACTATTATTCAACATAGTTTTGGAAGTTTTAGCCAAGGCAATCAGAGAAGAAAAAGATATAAAAGGAATCCACATTGGAAAAGAAGTAAAACTGTCACTGTTTGCAGATGACATGATATTATACATAGAGAATCCTAAAGATGACACCAGAAAAATACTAGAGCTAATCATTGAATTTGGTAAAGTAGTAGGATACAAAATTAATGCACAAAAATCTTTTGCATTCCTATACACTAACAACAAAAAATGTGAAAGAGAAATTAAGGAAACACTCCCACTTACCACTGCAACAAAAAGAATAAATTACCTAGGAATCAACCTTCTTAAGGAGACAAAAGTCCTGTATTCAGAAAACTATAAGACACTGATGAAAGAAATTAAAGAAGATACAAACAGATGGAGAGATATACTATTTTCTTTAATTGGAAGAATGAACATTGTGAAAATGAATATACTATCCAAAGCAATCTAAAGATTCAGTGCAATGCCTATCAAACTACCAATGGCATTTTTCACAGAACTAGAACAAAAAATTTCACAATTTGTATGGAAACACAAAACACCCTATATAGCCAAAGCAGTCTTGAGGAAGAAAAATGGAGCTGGAGGAATTAGGCTCCCTGACTTCAGTCTATACTGCAAAGCTACAGTAATCAAGACACTATGGTACTGGCACAAAAACAGAACTATATATCAATGGAACAGGATAGAAAGCCCAGAGATAAGCCCACCCACCTCTGGTCACCTTATCTTTGATAAAGGACCAAGAATATACAAAGGCGAAAAGAGAGCCTCTTCAATAAGTGGTGCTGGGAAAACTGGACAGCCACATGTAAAAGAATGAAATTAGAACACTTCCTAACACCATTCACAAAAATAAACTCAAAATGGATTAAAGACCTAAATGTAAGGCTAGACACTAGAAGACTCTTAGAGGAAATATTAGCCAGAACACTCTTTGCCATAAATCACAGCAAGATCATTTTTGACCCACCTCCTAGAGTAATGTTAATAAAAATAAACATAAATGGGACCTAATGGATCTTAAAAGCTTTTTAAAAGCTACTGTACAGTAAAGGAAACCATAAACAAGATGAAAAGACAATCCTCAGAATGGGAGAAAATATTTGCAAATGAAGCAACAGACAAAGGATTAATATCCAAAATATACAAGCAGCTCATGCAGCTCAATATAAAGAAAACAAACAACCCAATCCATAAATGCACAGAAGACCTAAATAGACACTTCTCCAAAGAAGATATACAGACTGCCAACAAACACATGAAAGGATGCTCAACATCACTAATCATTAGAGAAATGCAAATCAAAATGACAATGAGCTATCACATCACACTGGTTAGAATGGCCATCATCAAAAACTCTAGAAACAATAAATGCTGGAGAGGGTGTGGAGAAAAGGGAACCCTTTTACACTATTGGTGGGAATGTAAATTGATACAGCCACTATGGAGAAAAGTATGGAGGTTCCTTATAATACTAAAAATAAAACTATCATATGACCCAGCAATCTCACTAATGGGCATATACCCTGAGAAAACCATAATTCAAAAAGAGACATGTGGGACTTCCCTGGTGGCCAGTGGTTAAGAATCCGCCAGCCAATGCAGGGCACACAGGTTCCAGCCCTGGTCCAGGAAGATCCCACATGCCATGGAGCAACTAAGCCCGTGTGCCACAACTACTGAGACCGCATGCCACAACTACTGAACTCACATGCCACAACTGCTGCAGCCTGCATGCCTAGAGCCTGTGCTCTGCAACAAAGAGAAGCCACCACAATGAGAAGCCCACACACCACAACAAATAGTAGCCCTGCTCGCCGCAACTAGAGAAAGCATGAGCACAGCAATGAAGAACCAACACAGCCAAAATAAATAAATAAATAAATAAATTTATTTTAAAAAAGAGAGAGATGTACCACAATATTCATTGCATCACTATTTACAATATCCACGACATGGAAGCAACCTAAGTGTCCATCGACAGATGAATGGATAAAGAAGATGTGGCACATACATACAATGGAATATTATTTGGCCATAAAAAGAAATGAAACTGAGTTATTTGTAGGCAGGTGGCTGGACCTTGAGTCTGTCATACAGAGTGAGGTAAGTCAGAAAGACAAAAACAAATACTGTATGCTAATACATATATATGGAATCTAAAAAAAGTGATTCTGTTGAATCTAGGGTCAGGACAGAAATAAAGACACAGACATGGAGAATGGACTTGAGGACACATGGATGGGGAAGGATAAGATGAGATGAAATGAGACAGTAACATTGACATATATGCACTATCAAATGTAAAATAGATAGTTGGAAGCAGCTACATAGCACAGGGAAATCAGCTCTTTGCTTTGTAACCACCTAGAGGTGTGGGATAGGGAGGGTGGGAGGATATGCAAGAGGGAGGGGATATGGGGTATATGTATACATATAGCTTGTTCACTTTATTATACAGCAGAAACTAATACAACATTGTAAAGCAATTATACTCCAATAAAGATGTTAAAAGAACAAAAAGAAAAAGGAGGAAACAAAGGCTGGTGAGACAGGTGTGTGCCTGGAGTTTTCCAAGAATAACAAGTAGGAGAGTGTGGCTCGGGTGAAGCCAGCCAGGGAGGGAGGATTGAGAGTTGACATTATTTAGTGACCTGTGTCCTTTATGTCTGATTGAGAAAATAAGCAATTGGAGGGTTTGCACAAAGAAAGGATAAGATCTCAATTGTATTTTTAAAAATATTATCTCTGAGAATTGACTGCAGAGAATCCAAGAGCAGAAGCAGGACGATTAGTAAGGAGACCACAGGAATAATTTAGGTGAGAGATGATGATTGCTTGATCCAGGGAAGTAGTAGCAGAAAATGAGAGAAGTGCTCAGAGCTTGCAATATTTAGAAGGTAGAGCTCTTGCAATTGGTCAATGGATTAGATGTGGAGAGAAGGAGAGCAGTCAAAGATGACTCCAAGGATTCTGGCCTGAGGAATTGGGAGGATTAACGGAGTTGCCATTATTCAGATACGAAATGCTGCAAGAAGAGCATATTTGGAGGAAAATATCACGAGTCAGCTCTTCCAATGTCTTTAGGGAAAACGTCAGCTTTTTTCTTCCTATTCAGGGAAATCCTCATTTCTTCCCTACTGTGTATTTCTTCCCTGTGTGTCTCCTTTCCTATCACATAGAACACTTCACTTCTGACACTTCTGGTCATCAACTGTGTGAAGGCTTTTCTCACAACAATAAGCAAGTCTTTGACATCAGCTTGGTGTCCTACAATTTAACTGAATTCTGACACTATCTACCTCGACAGAGCATCAGATCTCACAGGAAAGGACTCAGTCCCACAAGACTGCCCCACCCTCTTGACACACTTTAGATGCCAGTAGAAAGTTCAGGTTATCACCTGTGCTTCTGACCAACCAACTATAGACTGGAGGTTCCAAGGACCCCTTTCTCAGGTTTGATTAATTTGCAAGAACAGTTCACAGAACTCAGAGAAACACTTATTTATAATTACCAGTTTATTAAAGGATATGATAAAGGATACAGATGAACAGCCTGATGAAGACATACATGGAGTGAGCTCTGGGAGGGTCCAGAACACAGGAGCTTCTGTCCGCATGGAGTTGGGGTGTGTCACCCTTCCAGTGTGGATGTGTTCTCCAGCTGAGAAGCTCTCCAACCCCACACTTCTGGGATTTTATGAAGGCTTCCTCAGGTATTTATGATCAATTATTAACTTTCTTTCTAGCCCCTCTCCCCTCTCTGGAGGATGAGGGGTAGAGCTGAAAATTCTAAGCTTCTACTCATGGCTTGTTCTTTCTGGTGACCAGTCCGCATCCAGAAGCCCATCCAGAGTCACCTCATCAGAAAAAAAGATGCTCCTGGTGCTCTTACCACTTAAGAATTTACAAGGGTTTTAGGAGCCTTGTGTTAGGGGCAGGGCTAAAGACAAAATAATAGAACCAGAGATTCTCCTAATGTTCTTACCACCTAGGAATTTATAAGGTGTTAGGATGTCTGTGCCAGGAAACAGGCACAGCGACCAACATATATATATATATTTCTTATCATTTCACAAGTTAAATTTGAGATCCAAAGGGAAATGGTAAGTAAGCAGTTGCAATTTAGTGGTTAGTCTTTATTTTACTGAGGGTAACTCTGCATTTCAAATGGATTCACAAACTCTTTAATGTAGTGTTCCCCCAGGAGCACTAAAAATGTGACTAAATTTACAAATTTCAATACATAAATGATATTTTAAAGTATATATATTACAATAAATTAATTCATAGGAGATACAGCACCTGCCCTCTCCCAGATCCTTGTCCCATGTTTGTTCTACCATTTCCTCAGATAGGCCTTCCTTCAACTATAGAAAATTTTCACATTTAAAAATTACCACTACATAGAAAATTATATTTCACAGATGGTAATTACTCTAATTTCAGAAAAATTAATGCTCTGAGCTAAATAATGTGAAACTCTGCATCAAATAAATTTTTACTATGACTATAAGACACCATGGGGCAGTTTTAAAATGTGCCTTACATGTAAACTATTTTTTACCATGATAGTTCAACATTTAAATAAAAATAATTGATAACATAGCATATAGCCTGTTCCTAAAGCATCCATATTTTAGAAACGAGATGTACAGTACCCTTTCTAGTACCCTTAGAAAAAGTCAGAAACCAACTGAGCAAAATTGAGAAAAAGAAAACACAAAGGAGACATTTAGTTAATATCACAATTACTAGTGGGAGCATCAAATGAAACATTTCACACGTTGTTTCTATTACTTTGACATATTTACATGAAGAACAGACAAAGCAATTTTCATAGAGTGAACAAATTTACTCTTCACATTTAAGCATATAAAGATGAACATGAATTCCTAACAGAATCTGTTTTAGAAAAATATGGAGACACAGGTGAAACAGCAAAGGACAATAAACAGCAAAGGATAAATACAATCTTGTTTCTCCCAAGATCATACTCTCTGCTTTGTCTTGCATACAGGAAACTTCTTAGGATAAATATGGGCATTAAATATATTTTGAAGTAGTTTTGGATTCCTTCTAGAAGACTGTAATATATTTGTATATTTTTTAATTAAAAAAATTTATTGGAGTATAGTTGATTTACAATGTGGTGTTAGTTAATATATTTATAAAATTGATCAAGTTCCATTACTAATTATGTTTGTGTTCTAAAATCTGAACAGTCTTTGAAACCAACTCAAAGATAGCTTTTTTAAAATTAAATAAGTAAATTATAAAATTTATTCTTAATTATATAGCAAAATAAAATGAGTTTAATACCCACTGAACTCTATTAAAATAACTGAGTATTAATTCATAAATTCATACCAGTAATTCAATGATACTGGTTCCATTTTCATCTATAAGGCTATATCCTAGGCTGATTAGTTTTATAAAACTTCTTATACTGAATCTCATGGTTTTCTACAAGCTTCCGAGATGAATCTTCAACAATGAATGGAATGATTAAATAATTTTTCTTCACAAATATATACACACAAATGCATACATTCCTGTTTATCTGGCTCCTGACTCCTATATATTATCTATATACATATGTGTGTGTGTGTGTGTGTGTATTACACAACTTAAATATTAGGGATACCAAAAACAATTAAGCAAATATCATTTACATAAAAATTTAATCTATATCATAACATCATACTATTGCAATACACTGTAACAGTGCCAAATTATATAAATAACAATGATGTTTTGAGATTTGGAACACATCACCTTATTTATTTTTGCATGTTCAGTACCTGTCATAAGCCTGAGCAGAAAGTATATGCTCAGTAAATGCTTGTTGAAATGAGAACTAAGTGAATAGCCTTCAGAACTTTGGATATATTATGAATTAATTCAGTATCAGTTATAAAATATTTTTCACAGTAGTATAAGAAAAGAGTAATTCCCTTTTTTCTCATGTGTTAAGGTGAATTAAAATGTCTGGTAGGAGGGGGGAGCTTCGAAGCCGCGCAGGAGTGCACAGCAACAGGGGTGCGGAGGGCAAAGCGGAGAGATTCCCGCATAGAGGATCGGTGCCGACTGGCACTCACCAGCCCGAGAGGCCTGACTGCTCACCCGCCGGGGCGGGCGGGGCTGGGAGCTGAGGCTCGGGTTTCGGTTGGAGCGCAGGGAGAGGACTGGGGCGGCTTGAACACAACCTGAAGGGGTTAGTGCACCATGGCTAGCCGGGAGGGAGTCCGGGGAAATGTCTGCACCTGCCGAAGAGGCAAGAGACTTTTTCTTCCCTCTTTGTTTCCTGGTGCGCGAGGAGAGGGGTTTAAGAGCGCTGCTTAAAGGAACTCCAGAGACGGGCGCTAGCCGCGGCTAAAAGCGGGAACCCCAGAGACGGGCGTGAGCCGCGGCTAAAAGCGTGGACCCCAGAGACGGGCGCGAGCCGTGGCTAAAAGCGCGGACCCCAGAGACGGGCGCGAGCCAAGCACAGACCCCAGGGACGGGCGGGAGACGCTAAGGCTGCTGCTGCCGCCACCAAGGGACCTGTGTGCGAGCACAGGTCACTATCCACACCCCTCTTCCGCGGAGCCTGTGCAGCCCGCCACCGCCAGGTTCCCGGGATCCAGGGACAACTCCCCCGGGAGAACGCACGGCGGGCCTCAGGCTGGTGCAACGTCACGCCGGCCTCTGCCACCGCAGGCCTGCCCCGCACGCAGTGCCCTTCCCTCCCCCCCCGGCCTGAGTGCGCCAGAGCCCCCGAATCAGCGGCTCCTTTAACCCCGTCCTGTCTGAGCATTAAAACAGACGCCCTCCAGCGACCTACACGCAGAGGCAGGGCCAAATCCAAAGCTGAGCCCCTGTGAGCTGTGAGAACAAAGAAGAGAAAGGGAAATCTCTCCCAGCAGCCTCAGAAACAGCGGATTAAAGCTCCACAATCAACTTGATGTACCCTGCATCTGTGGAATACATGAATAGACAACGATTCATCCCAAATTGAGGAGGTGGGCTTCGAGAGCAAGATCTATGATTTTTTCCCCTTTTCCTCTTTTTGTGAATGTGTATGTGTATGCTTCTGTGTGAGATCTTGTCTGTATAGTTTTGCTTCCACCATTTGTCCTAGGGTTCTATCCGTCCATGGCTTTTTAAAAAATTTTTTTTCTTAATAATTAATTTTAATAACTTTATTATACTTTTCTTTCTTTCTTTCTTTCTTTCTTTCTTTCTTTCTTTCTTTCTTTCTTTCTTTCTTTCTTTCTTTCTTTCTTTCCTTCCTTCCTTCCTTCCCTCCTTTAGACAATGAATCATCCCAAATTGAGGTGGTCTCTGAGAGCAAGATTTATGATTTTTTCCCCTTTACCTGTTTTTGTGAGTGTGTATGTGTATGCTTCTGTGTAAGATTTTGTCTGTATAGCTTTGCTTCCAACACTTGTCCTAAGGTTATATCCATCTCTTTTTTTTTCTTCTAAATAATTATTTTTTAATTCAATAACTTTATTATACTTTATTTTATTTTACTGTATCTTCTTTCTTTCTGTCTTTTTTCCTTCCTTCCCTCCTTCCTTCCTTCCTCCCTCCCTCCCTCCCTCCCTCCTTTCTTTCCTTCTTGCCTTCTTTGCTTCTTTCTTCCTTCCTTCCTTCCTTCCCTCCTTTCTTTCTTTCTTTCTTCATACTTCTACTAATTCTCTCTCCTTTTTCTCCCTTTTATTCTGAGCCGTGTGGATGAAAGGCTCTTGGTGGCCAGCCAGGAGTCACGGCTCTGCCTCTGAGGTGGGAGAGCCAACTTCAGGACACTGGTCAACAAGAGACCTCCCAGCTCCACTTAATATCAAACGATGAAAATCTCCCAGAGACCTCCATCTTAACACCAGCACCCAGCTTCACTCAACGACCAGCAACCTACAGTGCTGGACAACCTATGCCAAACAACTAGCAAAACAGGAACACAACCCCACCCATTAGCAGAGAGGCTGCCGAAAATCATAATAAGGCCACAGACACCACAAAACACACCACCAGACGTGAACCTGCCCACTAGAGAGCCAAGATCCAGCCTCATCCACCACAACACAGGCACTAGTCCCCTCCACCAGGAAGCCTACAAACCCACTGAACCAACCTTAGCCACTGGAGACAGACATCAAAAACAGCAGGAACTACGAACCTGCAGCCTGCAAAAAGGAGACCCCAAACACAGTAAGATAAGCAAAATGAGAAGACAGAAAAACAAACAGCAGATAAAGGAGCAAGATAAAAATGCACCAGACCTAACAAATGAAGAGGAAATAGGCAGTCTACCTGAAAAAGAATTCAGAATAATGATAGTAAGGATGATCCAATATCTTGGAAATAGAATGGACAAAATGCAAGAAACAGTTAACAAGAACCTAGAAGAAATAAAGATGAAAAAAGCAATGATGAACAACACAATAAATGAAATTAAAAGTACTCTAGATGGGATCAATAGCAGAATAACTGAGGCAGAAGAACGGATAAGTGACCTGGAAGATAAAATAGTGGAAATAACTACTGCAGAGCAGAATAAACAAAAAAGAATGAAAAGAACTGAAGACAGTCTCAGAGACCTCTGGGACAACATTAAACGCACCAACATTCGAATTATAGGGGCTCCAGAAGAAGAAGAGAAAAAGAAAGGGACTGAGAAAATACTTGAAGAGATTATAGTTGAAAACTTCCCTAATATGGGAAAGGAAATAGCTAATCAAGTCCAGGAAGCACAGAGAGTCCCATACAGGATAAATCCAAGGAGAAATACGCCAAGACACATATTAATCAAACTGTCAAAAATTATATACAAAGAAAGCATATTAAAAGCAGCAAGGGAAAAACAACAAATAACACACAAGGGAATCCCCATAAGGTTAACAGCTCATCTCTCAGCAGAAACCCTACAAGCCAGAAGGGAGTGGCAGGACATACTGAAAGTGATGAAGGAGAAAAACCTGCAACCAAGACTACTCTACCCAGCAAGGATCTCATTCAGATTTGATGGAGAAATTAAAACCTTTACAGACAAGCAAAAGCTGAGAGAGTTCAGCACCACCAAACCAGCTTTACAACAAATGCTAAAGGAACTTCTCTAGACAAGAAACACAAGAGAAGGAAAAGACCTATAATAATGAACCCAAAACAATTTAGAAAATGGGAATAGGAACATACATATCGATAATTACCTTAAATGTAAATGGACTAAATGCTCCCACCAAAAGACACAGATTGGCTGAATGGATACAAAAGAAGACCCTTATACATGCTGTCTACAAGAGACCCACTTCAGACCTAGAAACACATACAGACTGAAAGTAAGGGGATGGAAAAAGATATTCCATGCAAATGGAAACCAAAAGAAATCTGGACTGGCAATTCTCATATCAGACAAAATAGACTTTAAAATAAGGACTATTAGAAGAGACAAAGAAGGACACTACATAATGATCAAGGGATCGATCCAAGAAGAAGATATAACAATTGTAAATGTTTATGCACCCAACATAGGAGCACCTCAACACATAAGGCAAATACTAACAGCCATAAAAGGGGAAATCGACAGTAACACATTCATAGTAGGGGACTTAAACACCCCACTTTCACCCATGGACAGATCACCCAAAATGAAAGTAAATAAGGAAACACAAGCTTTAAATGATACATTAAACAAGATGGACTTAATTGATATTTATAGGACATTCCATCCAAAAACAACAGAATACACATTTTTCTCAAGTGCCCATGGAACATTCTCCAGGATAGATCATATCTTGGGTCACAAATCAAGCCTTGGTAAATTTAAGAAAATTGAAATTGTATCAAGTATCTTTTCCGACCACAACGCTATGAGACTAGATATCAATTACAGGAAAAGATCTGTAAAAAATACAAACACATGGAGGCTAAACAATACACTACTTAATAATGAAGTGATCACTGAAGAAATCAAAGAGGAAATAAAAAAATACCTAGAAACAAATGACAATGGAGACACAACGACCCAAAACCTATGGGATGCAGCAAAAGCAGTTCTAAGGGGGAAGTTTATAGCAATATAAGCCCACCTTAAGAAGCAGGAAACATCTCGAATAAACAACCTAACCTTGCACCTCAAGCAATTAGAGAAAGAAGAACAAAAAAAAACTCAAAGCTAGCAGAAGGAAAGAAATCATAAAAATCAGATCAGAAATAAATAAAAAAGAAACGAAGGAAATGATAGCAAAGATCAATAAAACTAAAACCTGATTCTTTGAGAAGATAAACAAAATAAACCACTAGCCAGACTCATCAAGCAAAAAAGGGAGAAGACTCAAATCAATAGAATTAGAAATGAAAAAGGAGAAGTAACAACTGACACTGCAGAAATAAAAAAGATCATGAGAGATTACTACAAGCAACTCTATGCCAATAAAAAGGACAATCTGGAAGAAATGGACAAATTCTTAGAAATGTACAACCTGCCAAGACTGAATCAGGAAGAAATAGAAGATATGAACAGACCAATCACAAGCACTGAAATTGAAACTGTGATTAAAAATCTTCCAACAAAAAAAAGCCCAGGACCATATGGCTTCACAGGAGAATTCTATAAAACATTTAGAGAAGAGCTAACACCTATCCTTCTCAAACTCTTCCAAAATATAGCAGAGGGAGGAACACTCCCAAATTCCTTCTACGAGGCCACCATCACCTTGATACCAAAACCAGACAAGGATATCACAAAGAAAGAAAACTACAGGCCAATATCACCGATTAACATAGATGCAAAAATCCTCAACAAAACACTAGCAAACAGAATCCAACAGCACATTAAAAGGATCATACACCATGATCAAGTGAGGTTTATTCCAGGAATGCAAGGATTCTTCAATATACACAAATCTATAAATGTGATAAACCATATTAACAAATTGAAGGAGAAAAACCATATAGTCATCTCAATAGATGCAGAGAAAGCTTTTGACAAAATTCAACACTGATTTATGATAAAAACCCTGCAGAAAGTAGGCATAGAGGGAACTTCCCTCAACATAATAAAGGCCATATATGACAAGCCCACAGCCAACATCATCCTCAAAGGTGAAAAACTGAAAGCATTTCCACTAAGATCAGGAACAAGACAAGGTTGCCCACTCTCACCACTCTTATTCAACATAGTTTTGGAAGTTTTAGCCACAGCAATCAGAGAAGAAAAGGAAATAAAAGGAATACAAATCGGAAAAGAAGAAGTAAAGCTGTCACTGTTTGCAGATGACATGATCCTATACATAGAGAATCCTAAATATGCGACCAGAAAACTACTAGAGCTAATCAATGAATTTGGTAAAGTAGCCGGATACAAAATTAATGCACAGAAATCTCTGGCATTCCTATATACTAATGATGAAAAATCTGAAAGAGAAATGAAGGAAACACTCCCATTTACCATTGCAACAAAAAGAATAAAATATCTAGGAATAAACCTACTTAATGAGACAAAAGACCTGTATGCAGAAAATTATAAGACACTGATGAAAGAAATTAAAGATGATACAGATAGATGGAGAGATATACCATGTTCTTGGATTGGAAGAATCAACATTGTGAAAATGACTCTACTACCCAAAGCAATCTATAGATTCAATGCAATCCCTATCAAACTACCACTGGCATTTTTCACAGAACTAGAACAAAAAATTTCGCAATTTGTATGGAAAGACAAAAGACCCCGAATAGCCAAAGCAATCTTGAGAACGAATAAAGGAGCTGGAGGAATCAGGTTCCCTGACTTCAGACTATACTACAAAGCTACAGTAATCAAGACAGTATGGTACTGGCACAAAAACAGAAAGATAGATCAATGGAACAGGATACAAAGCCCAGAGATAAACCCACGCACATATGGACACCTTATCTTTGATAAAGGTGGCAGGAATGTACAGTGGAGAAAGGACAGCCTCTTCAATAAGTGGTGTTGGGAAAACTGGACAGATACTTGTAAAAGTATGAGATTAGTTCACTCCCTAACACCATACACAAAAATAAGCTCAAAATGGATTAAAGACCTAAATGTAAGGCCAGAAACTATCAAACTCTTAGAGGAAAACATAGGCAGAACACTCTATGACATAAATCACAGCAAGATCCTTTCTGACCCACCTCCTAGAGTAACGGAAATCAAAACAAAAATAAACAAATGGGACCTAATGAAACTTCAAAGCTTTTGCACAGCAAAGGAAACCATAAACAAGACCAAAAGAGAACCCTCAGAATGGGAGAAAATATTTGCAAATGAAGCAACTGACAAAGGATTAATCTCCAAAATTTACAAGCAGCTCATGCAGCTCAATAAGATAAAAACAAACAACCCAACCCAAAAATGGACAGAAGACCTAAATAGACATTTCTCCAAAGAAGATATACAGACTGCCAACAAACACATGAAAGAATGCTCAACATCATTAATCATTAGAGAAATGCAAATCAAAACTACAATGAGATATCATCTCACACCAGTCAGAATGGCCATCATCAAAAAATCTAGAAACAATAAATGCTGGAGAGGGTGTGGAGAAAAGGGAACACTCTTGCACTGCTGGTGTGAATTGGTTCAGCCACTATGGAGAACAGTATGGAGCTTCCTTTAAAAACTACAAATAGAACTACCATATGACCCAGCAATCCCACTACTGGGCATATACCCTGAGAAAACCAAAATTCAAAAAGAGTCATGTACCAAAATGTTCATTGCAGCTCTATTTACAATAGCCCGGAGATGGAAACAACCTAAGTGCCCATCATCGGATGAATGGATAAAGAAGATGTGGCACATATATACAATGGAATATTACTCAGCCATAAAAAGAAACGAAATTGAGCTATTTGTAATGAGGTGGATAGACCTAGAGTCTGTCATACAGAGTGAAGTAAGTCAGAAAGAGAAAGACAAATACCGTATGCTAACACATATATATGGAATTTAAGGGAAAAAAATGTCATGAAGAACCTAGGGGTAAGACAGGAATAAAGACACAGACCTACTGGAGAACGGACTTGAGGATATGGGGAGGGGGAAGGGTGAGCTGTGACAGGGCGAGAGAGAGTCATGGACATATACACACTAACAAACGTAAGGTAGATAGCTAGTGGGAAGCAGCCGCATGGCACAGGGATATCGGCTCGGTGCTTTGTGACCGCCTGGAGGGGTGGGATAGGGAGGGTGGGAGGGAGGGAGAGGCAAGAGGGAAGAGATATGGGAACATATGTATATGTATAACTGATTCACTTTGTTATAAAGCAGAAACTAACACACCATTGTAAAGCAATTATACCCCAATAAAGATGTTAAAAAAAAAAAAAGTCTGGTAAATATTACTCTTCTAAGATTAAAATCTTGAAAACGCACATTGATTCTTCAAGTGCCTAAAGCAATAATATATTTGACTTCAAAGTCCTATATGAGCTGATGGAGGGTCACAATGTGCATTAGTTTCTCTTAAAAGTGTTCACAAATTGAATCTCAACTCTTTTCCAAGGCTTGTGTCCTCCATCTAGATGCACTGTATATCTTTAGGAAGTTTTTTATGACTGTACTATTTTCCCCCTGGATGTAATAAGGGCAAAAAAAATCAGTTACTAAAGCAATAATAATGTAGTTGTGCATAGAAAAATTTTTATAGGTGGATTATTTGCAATTTAGCTTATATGTAATGCAAACGTCTAAATCTAGGTCACTTTTTTTTTTTTTTTGCAGTACGCGGGCCTCTCACCATTGTGGCCTCTCCTGTTGCAGAGCACAGGCTCCGGACGCGCAGGCTCAGCGGCCATGGCTCACGGGCCCAGCCGCTCTGCAGCATGTGGGATCTTCCCAGACCGGGGCACAAACCCGTGTCCCCTGCATTGGCAGGCGGACTCTAAACCACTGCGCCACCAGGGAAGCCCTAGGTCACTTTTGTTATTTGTTTCCTCCCATCTCCTGACATTTCCATTGCAAACTGTGGAAATGAGAGAAGTAATTATTGAAGAACAATTCCCTAGCTTCGTGAGCTTAAGTTTCCTCCTTACTTCAACAGGTTTTTTTACATCTTTATTGGAGTATAATTGCTTTACAATGGTGTAGAAACAACCTAAGTCTCCATCATCGGATGAATGGATAAAGAAGATGTGGAACAGGTTTGGTTTTCTAGGCAGGAATCTAGGTACCCAGGGGGGCAGGATTGTACTAGTACACTGTAGAAGTTTGCAATAATTCAGAAATTCTCTAGCAATGATTTCTTCCATCTAAATATACTGTATAAGTAGGATCCATGGTCAAGTTGTTTATTAAATTTTTATTATCTCATCATTCCTAACTAGTGGACTGGGATACATTCTCAACTTCACAGAGAAATAGGAATACAGACTTTTATGAGAGAAAGAAGAGAAAAGAGAAGGCAAGGGAAGGAAGAGAATTAAAGACTCCCAAAGAAATACACAAATTGTATAATCCTGTTACCAAATTTGATCAAAAGGCAAAACACATCAAGGATCAAACTTTCTGGGGGGAAGGAAAAAAAGGGAGGAAGATTTATTTTCACTCAGCACAAATAAAAAGGAACAAATTACATTTCGGTTATATAAATACCATTTGGAAGATGAGATATATTTAGCTGCGCATCATCCTCTAACTTTAAAAATAATTAGCAACTGTAGTAACTGGAGGCATGCAGAATATGGGATGAGGTTTCAGTGCTAGCAATAAGCAAAGGCCAATTATGATATAGTACAGATAGATATGTGCTGTGAAAATGGATGCCTGGGAAATAAGAAAAAAACATCCGGCCTAAAGGATGATTAATAAAAGTAAAGCTGAACATTTCATATAAGGTGAGACTTCCTGAGTGTTCCCTGGTGTCAGTACCTTATCTAATCTTTTTTATTTTTTACTAACACTTAGCGAAGAAACTGGCACAGATTTTCAGTGTTGTTGAACTTGATAATATTTAAGGGAAAAGAAAAAGGAGTTAAAAATGTCTTAAACACACACAAAGATGCTTCTCCTTTTAATCAAAATCTAAATGTTCCAAAACATTACCACCTTTGCTGAGATGTAGTTTCTTTTTTTCTCTAAATATATAACTAAAAATCAGGTACCCACTTTAAAGCACATTTTCTATTATTTTGTAGGAACATTTAAATTGTAATTAGTATTTAAAAGAGGATTTTGTACTTAACCCAGTCTCCTAAATACTTCACTAAAGTGGTTGGATAGAATCATGCAAATAAATTGATTCCCAGGGCACAGTTTGCATTTAGCAGTTAGGTTGCACTGCACATCTTCAGTTGTTCATCAGCTGAAAGGGCAAAAGGTTGCCAGACAAAAGATCTCTAAGATCTGCACTAGGTGGTTGGTATGATGGATGAACAAAGCTTTCATAGTTTGGAAGATTATTCTTTCTTCTTTCCTGTACATTGTTTGGACAGAAGGTTTGACTTAATTAGCTGGAGCATTAAAGAGGAATACCAGGCAATGTTTAGCCTCCTCCAGCTCTCTAGAAAAATGAACTGGGCTGAATATTTGATTGATTTAAAAAGAAGCAGAAATGTTTCCTCTCTTCCTTCCTTCCTTCTTCCTTCTTACTTTACCTTATTAGCTTGGAAAGTGCATCCAGATATCCTGCCTAATTTCTAAATGTGAAAATGCATTATATTTGTACCTGTTTCTGTCTTCTAGTGACACTAGAGCAGTTGCTATCATTTGGATGCAAACATAACAATCCCAGAGGGGCTACAGCCCAACAGTCTGTAGAAAGTTCAAATGCACTTTTACATAATGACACCAGAGCACTTATTTTAATAAGGGTGCAGACTTAGTATTAATTATGGTTAAGAAAATAATCCCAAACTTGAAACAAATTGGCTTGTCTTTTGAGTATTCCAAATTCTACCAGTTTTGTTCTTCTTCATGTTGGTTTGCTCTAGTCTGTGCCATAAAGTTGATGACGGCAAGCCCACAGTTTCAAGAATAAGCCTAGGAAATGCCAAGAAAAAGTCCTGGAAACTTAGTTTTGTAGTAGCATATGCAAGTCTTAAAATAGCTTGATTTTAAGAGAACACTTGAACATTAGAAGGGATTGGGACAGCAAATGCTCTGAGAAAATTACAAAAAACCTTAATTATTGCAGCTTTTTTCTTTACTGGAGAGTTTGAGTATATCAAATAATTCTTCCTGAATTCAAACTTATTGTTCTTTATATCACTGTTCACTGGGGGTTGCTTTATTTGAATAATCAACTCCATTAGGCTGGAAAGCTCCATGAGAGTAGATAACATGCCTGTTTGTTTCATTCCTGTAGCCTAGCACAGTCCGTGCTCAATAAAATCTGCTTGCTAAAGATTTTTCCTATCAGAGGGCTTGCTTAAGTAAGTAAATGATTAGACTGATTGTATTGAAACTGATTGTAATTTTATGAAAAAAGTATATATATCTCCAATGTGCAAAGAAAAGATTTAGGTAATATGATGAATATATTGCAAACTAAAATTATAAAAATATTCACGTATATTTGATTTTATTTTACAGGACATTGATTCTAGGGAAAGTAAGGTGAAGGAAAAAAATATATCATATTAAGGTGCAGAGAGAGCAGTGACATTATTTTTGGAGAAACAAATATTTTAAGTAAATTTTATTGTAATACACATATGTACAGAATAGAGTGCCAAATCATGCTTAATGAATTTTCCAAAGTGAGCACCCAAGCATATTGAATTTCTATCATTAAAATGGTTATACACATAAAATAATCTTATTTCATTTAAGATCAATTTTGTGTAATTTAACTAATCAGTGAAATTCTTTGGCCCTAGTGATATTAAATCTATATTAACATTGGAGAGATAACAACAAATACGTGTTTTTTATCTGCCATATAAGATACCATGCCTTTTTCAATAATTCTTCTATCATATTAATTATTTGACCAAAACCTAGTAAATTAAAAATAATATTTTACATTATTTAAAACTTTTATGATGTGCCATATAAGCCTTCAATTATTTCTCATGAAAACATTGTATTTTATTAACAGGTAGTTGGATATATTTTATAGTCAAAGATTTTCTATTCTTAAATTGTTTCAGTTAACTTTTTTCTGGATACTTTTCCTAGATTTTCTATTAAATAATTTTTGTTTTTTTTATTCAGAGATAAATATTATGACCTTTAAATGAAGTTGAGATAATGTTGCTTAATGTCCTATTCAGTCTCTCATTGTCTCTAGAATATCTGCTTCAAGCTCTTCTAGCTTGTTTGTTCACTTTCCATAATGGGATCTGTGTCACATTCTGGACAAAGTCATTCTAATTCCTGACAACCTTATTCATCGTTCACTCTAGTTGATCAAACAGATCTGTATTAAGACTCTTCTAGAATTCCAGGCACTAGAGTTATTGTTTATTTTTTCTCAAAGAGAAATAGTTTTGAAGTTTTTTTATACTAAGCTAAAATGATCTCTCTATGAATTTTACCTAAATGTTCTCTGCTTTGTGCCCACATAAAATATATTAAAACTCTCTTTATGACAAAATTTTTGTTTTACTTGAAGCCAGATACCTCACCCCCTCACTCAAACACCTCTTTTTGTCTACCAGACTAAAGATAACCTCTTGGTTCATGAGAAAATGAGGTTATTTTTATTTGGAGATGTATCATATGATAGCCAGGATTCTGTTGAATTTTTTTTAATCCACAATAAAATATCAAACATGTTTTTTTCAGGAAGTTGTTTGTTACTCACTTATTGAATTCTATTGCCTAGTGTGTGCCAGGAACTCCATGGGCAATGGACATAGCAGTGACAGCTGATAAGGGCCCTGATCACAGATTTCCATCAATTTAATGAGTGGAGATAGACAACAAATAAAGTAATATCGTTAAAAATTCAGGTAGTTATTTTATCTATGAAGACAAGACAAGCAGTATAACCAAATATCTTTCAAGAACATGTGATAATTCAGAGCTGGCTATTGAGTCATAGAAAGGAATTGTGAGAGGAACTAAGGAAGGATAATGAAAGTGAACCTTACTTCCTGCACTGGTTCTTGGTTACAGCCTTCTGGCTTTTATCTAGAAAGAGAAATGCGAGAAGGAGTGGACTTTGCAGTTCTCATAGATGCTAAATACAGCCCAGACAATTTCTTCTGGGCTCTTCTTTAGTGACAATGATGAATGTGGCTTCTAAATGACTTGCGAATTGCAGCTAAGTCAGTCACAGGACTCTACTTCTTATGTCCAAGGCAGATGAACCATAATAAAAACTAAAAAGGTAGTTATTTTACACTGGGAAGTGTGATTTAATAACTTGTGAATTTAAAAGAAGTGTTCCTTGGACACTATTGAATTTTATGCAAAAATATTGAGGTAATGAAAAATTAATATCTTTTCTATTAAATTGTATTGTCTTATGATTAGGGCTATAGATATATTTCTCTTGTTATGATCAGATACATTTTCAACATTTTATGACTATAGAATTATGAAATGAAATATAAATTATGAAATATAATATAAATATGATTTTTGGAATTAGAAATATTAAAATGTCCTTAATCTGAGAGGTGGGATAAACGTTTATTTTCTACATAGAGAATGGTAGATTTTTAAAGAAGATAAGGAGTATTTCTGCCAACAACATATTCCTCTTATGTTTCAAAGTGTGTTTTATTTTTGTTTTTTTTTTGATACGAGGGGTTCTAAAGTGTTATTGCAGGTGTCATAATTTAAAAATAGTTTTAATTTCATAAAATGAAGCAGAAGAAGTTTGTTATAAATGTTATTGGTTGTGTGATCTTGGGCAATGTGCCTAAATTCTCCAATCATTAGTTGATTTGTAATATAGGGATATTAATGCATTTTACATAGAGTGGTTGTAAACTAAATATGAAATATCTATACAGAATATTTAGAGCCATACCTGGATATGAATAAAATATTTAACAAATGGAAGCTATGATGATGAAGAGGAGGATAGCGATAGTGGTGACAACACTGTCCTGTAATCACTGGAGCTATTCTAGCAGCTGTTTGCTGACTTCCCACAGTAGGATCCACATTACTCACTGGACAAAGTTTGCCAATAAAGATGTGAGATAGATTTTATTTGGGAAATAGAGACACAGAAGAATTAATTATCTTTGTAACTCTGTGGTAAACATGGGCTTCAAAAATCAAGTATGTGTTTGTCTAAAGGCCATGCTATTTCTGATGCATCATTGTTTGTTAGAAGTTTAATAAAAAAGCAAGGCTTTGTGTGTGTGTGTGTGGAGGTGAAAGAAAAACCAAGAAATCCATACTAAAGTGTGTGTTTAGATTTTTAACTTTTAACATCATTTATTTCAATATTTTCAGGATTAAAAAGTAATTAAAATAGAAGTATTGCGTCTTTTAAATGTGTTCATACTTCTAAACATTATCATCCCAACTCTTTTTTGGAAAGTACATTCTTTTGGACATTCATGTACCAGTAATTTATATTATCCATACAATGGTGACAGTGTTATACATGAGATAGCTTTTTTTTCTTTTTGCGGTACGCAGGGCTCTCACTGTTGTGGCCTCTCCCGTTGCGGAGCACAGGCTCTGGACGCGCAGGCTCAGCGGCTATGGCTCACGGGCCCAGCCGCTCCGAGGCATGTGGGATCCTCCTGGACTGGGGCACGAACCCGTGTCCCCTGCATCGGCAGGCGGACTCTCAACCACTGCGCCACCAGGGAAGCCCATGAGATAGCTTTTAATTTAAATGTATATTTATTTTATGCTGTGTCTCTTTTGCTACTACCATCATTTCCTCTTACATTTTTAACGTTTTTTGTTGGTATAGTTTGAAAAGAAGTATTTTAGGTGTTTCTGCTTCCTATGCTGTAAATCAGTGATTCTCAATAGGAAGGGAAATAAGAGTAAAAGAAAATGGTGATGATTAGGAGACACATCCATTTAGGGGTCTACCAGACTTATTTGCAGGACTTTTTAAAATTGCACATACCTACCTGGAAACTTTGATGAAGATGTATGTCTTATTCTCTACCTTTAAAATCACTGTCATTGTGACTCAATATTCCAAAGGCAAGTAAGACCTTGTTATTCAAAGGTTTGTAATTAGTAAAAACAGAAAACAAATTGCCATTCAGATTCTGGGTTTCCCGGGTGTAACTTTTTGTAAGGTTCATTCCCCAGGCTCAAATTTTCTTTGTGACTCTCTCCACTCCTTTAATGAACTTATCCACTCTCGTTTTAATTATTCTTGTCTATGGTGAACTTCCCTGCGTCTCTCCACATTCTTATCCACAGCACCTTGCTGGACCCTAGAGATAAAATCCCAGTCACTTGTATATATACCTATGTTTAGCATTCTGCTTCCCTGTTCAACTCAGTGAGACCACACTATATTTAACCTCCACAAAAGTGCACACTTCTGTGTTCTCCCATTCAATGGATACCCTTAACCTTCTCCCAGTATCACATTACATCCTGAAGGGATGCATGATATTTGATTTATAATCACAGGGCTTGTGCTCAGACTCTAATACTAAAAATAGGGTAAACTTGCATGAAGTTATTCAACTTCTCAGGGACTATTTATCCATACATTTTTACTCGATTGTATCAAGGAGACCAAAGTGACTGGAGTATAGTGAGCAGGGAGATAATTTTAACAGAAGTAGGCAAAGAACATGCCATATAAGTTCTTTTAGATAATGATAAAATTTGGATTTTATTCTAGATAAACTAAGAAATCACTGGAGAGTTATCTCGGCAGTGATAAGATCTGGCTTACATCTTGAAAAATTAATTGCAACCATAGTGCGGAGAATAAACTACAGAGAGACAATCGTGGAACCAGGGAGACTGGCTATTGTAGTAAACTAGAAGATACTTTCATGGCATAGATTAGGTTTCTAACTGAGGATAGTAAGATCTGTTATTTTTTGGAATATTTTGAAGTTTGAGCTACTAGAATTTGCTGATATGATATGGAGGGAGTAAGGATTCAAAGATAGCAAAGATTTGGGTTTTGAGAAACTTGAACATATAGGGGACATTTACAGAGATATAAAAAAATTCATGAGTATATATATGGTGTTTAACATTATAGAAATAAGATGAGATTACTTAGGGAAGCATATAGGAAAACAGAAGGGAAGAGATCTAAAACCTAAGCTCTGGAAAGCTTTAGATGTAGGGAAGATAAGAATAATTCACTTAATTATTTATCTATTCACTTTACTGAGTAATTATTCATTGACTATCTATTATGTGCCTAACAATGTTGTAGGTACTGGATAATAAAGCTCTGAACAAAATAAACAAAACCCCTTTTTCTTCTGGAGCTTATATTTTGGTGAGAGAGAGAGAGAGACGATGTATAATATCAACCAGTTAAATACTACATGCTTAGGGGACAAAAGAAGCAGAGAAGGAAAATGTTTAGCATGTAGAAAGCTGAAAATGTAATAAGGTGACCAGGAAAGTCTTTACCAAGAAGGTGATTTTGGATCGACCTGAAGAAAATGAAAGATATATTCATGTACTAATCTAGGGAAGGAGGCAAAGAAACCAGTGAAAGAGACTCAGTGCAAAAGTTCTGACTATACTTAGTATAGGAGTGTGCCAGTAAGTTCAAGAAACAGCAGGGAAACCAGTGTGGCTGGTGTGGAATGGAGGCGGTTAAGGCAGAGGAGATGAAGTCAGAGAAGAGATTGTTTAAGGGGCCTATAAATCATTGTAAAAGATTTCATTTTACTCCGAGTGAGATGAAAGCAAATGAAGGCTTCTTAACAAAGAAATGACATGACCTGACAAACTTAATAGCTCCTTTTGGCTGCTGTGTTGAGAACAGATGGAAGTTGAACAAACACAGAAAATAGACACCATACAGGAGGCTAGTGCAAAAATACATGTGGGAGATGATGTTGGTTGGAACCTAAGAAGTAGCAGTGGAAGTGGCCAAAACTGGTTAAATTCTGGGTATTTTCCAACTTATTCTATTTATTTGTTTGTTTTATGCTATAGTGTAGGCATCACATTCTTCACCTAAGGAATTCAGTATGCATCTTCCTCCCCTCAAATAAGGCATATTCTTAATTATCCAAAATAACATCATCCTTAACAAATTGAACAATGATTTCTTAATATCACCTAATGCCCAGACTATATTTATGATTATTTTAGATTAAAAGATACATAATGAATATTACCAATTGTAAGCAAAGTGTACTCTTGAAGAGATTTCTTTTTTTAATTTAATTTTTTTATACAGCAGGTTCTTATTAGTTATCCATTTTATACATATCAGTGTATACATGTCAATCCCAATCACCCAATTCATCACACCACCACCCTCCACGCCGTTTTCTTCCTCAGTGTCCATACATTTGTTCTCTACATCTGTGTCTCAATTTCTCTCCTACAAACCAGTTCATCTGTACCATTTTTCTAGGTTCCACATATATGCATTAATATATGATATTGGTTTTTCTCTTTCTGACTTCACTCTGTATGACAGTCTCTAAATCCATCCACATCTCTACAAATAACCCAATTTCCTTCCTTCTTATGACTGAATAATATTCTATTGTATATATGTACCATATCTTCTTTATCTATTCATCAGTCGATGGGCATTTAGGTTGCTTCCATGACCTGGATATTGTAAATAGTGCCGCAATGAACATTGGGGTGCATACGTCTTTTTGAATTATGGTGTTTTCTGGGTATATGCCAAGTAGTGGCACTGCTGGGTCATATGGCAATTCTATTTTTAGTTTTTTAAGGAACCTCCATACTGTTTTCCATAGTGGCTATATCAATTTACATTCCCATGAATAGTGCAAGAGGGTTCCATTTTCTCCACACCCTCTCCAGCATTTATTGTTTGTAGATTTTCTGATGATGCCCATTCTAACTGGTGTGAGGTGATACCTCATGGTAGTTTTGATTTGCATTTCTCTAATAATTAGTGATGTTGAGCAGCTTTGCATGTGCTTTTTGGTCATTTGTATGCCTTCTTTGAAGAAATGGCTATTCAGGTCTTCTACCCATTTTAGATTGGGTTGTTTGTTTTTTGATATTGAGCTGCATGAGCTGCTTGTATATTTTAGAGATTAATCCTTTGTCCGTTGATTCATTTGCAAATATTTTCTCCCATTCTGAGGGTTGTTTTTTGGTCTTGTTTGTAGATTCCTTTCCTTTGCAAAAGATTTTAAGTTTCATTAGGTCCCATTTGTTTATTTTAGTTTTGATTTCCATTACTCTAGGAGGTGGATCAAAAAAGATCTTGCTGTGATTTATGTCAAAGAGTATTCTTCCTATGTTTTCCTCTAAGAGTTTTATGGTGTCCGGTCTTACATTTAGATCTCTAATTCATTTTGGGATTATTTTTGTGTATGGTGCTAGGGAGTGTTCTAATTTCATTCTTTTACATGTAGCTGCCCAGTTTTCCCAGCACAACTTATTGAAGAGGCTGTCTTTTCTCCATTGTATATCCTTGCTTTCTTTGTCATAGATTCGTTGACCAAAGGTGCGTGGGTTTACCTCTGGGCTTTCTATCCTGTTCTATTGATCTATATCTCTGTTTTTGTGCCAGTACCATATTGCCTTGATTAGTGTAGCTTTGTAATATAGTATGAAGTCAGGGAGTCTGATTCCTCCAACTCCATTTTTTTCCCTCAAGACAGCTTTTGCTATTCGGGGTCTTTTGTGTCTCCATACAAATTTTAAGATTTTTTTGTTGTAGTTCTGTAAAAAGTGCCATTGGTAATTTCAGAGGGATTGCATTGAATATGTAGATTGCTTTGGGTAGTATAGTCATTTTCACAATGTTGATTCTTCCAATCAAAGAACATGGTATATCTCTCCATCAGTTTGTATCATCTTTAATTTCTTTTGTCCGTGTCTTATAGTTTTTGCATACAGGTCTTTTGTCTCCCTAGGTAGATTTATTCTTAAGTATTTTATTCTTTTTGTTGCAGTGATAAATGGGAGTGTTTCCTTAATTTCTCTTTCAGATTTTTCATCATTAGTGTATAGAAATGCAAGAGATTTCTGTGCATTAATTTTGTATCCTGCTACTTTACCAAATTCATTGATCAGCTCTAGTAGTTTTCTGGTGACATCTTTAGGATTCTCTATGTATAGGCATCATGTCATCTGTAAACAGTGACAGTTTTGCTTATTCTTTTCCAATTTGTATTCCTTTTATTACTTTTACTTCTCTGATTGCCATGTCTAGGACTTCCAAAACTATGTTGCATAATAATGGTGAGAGTGGGCAACCTTGTCTTATTCCTGATCTTAGAGGAAATGCTTTCAGTTTTTCAACATTAAGAATGATTTTTGCTGTGGGTTTGTCATATATGGCCTTTATTATGTTGAGGTAGGTTCCCTCTATGCTCACTTTCTGGAGAGTTTTTATCATAAAAGGGTGTTGGATTTTTTTCAAAAGATTTTTCTACATCTATTGAGATGATCATATGGTTTTAAGCCTTCAATTTGTTAATATGCTCTATCACATTGATTGATTTGCATATATTGAAGAATCCTTGCATCCCTGTGATAAATCCCACTTGATCATGGTGTATGATCCTTTTAATGTGTTGTTGGATTTGGTTTGCTAGTATTTGGTTGAGGATTTTTGCATCTATATTCATCAGTGATATTGGTCTGTAATTTTCTTTTTTCGTAGTATCTTTGTCTGAATTTGGTATCAGGGTGCTGGTGGCCTCATAGAATGAGTTGGCGAATGTTCCTTCCTCTGCAATTTATTGGAAGAGTTTGAGCAGGATGGGTGCTAGCTCTTTTCTAAATGTTTGATAGAAATCACCTGTGAAGCCATCTGGTCCTGGACTTTTGTTTGTTGGAAGATTTTTAATCACAGTTTCAATTTCATTACTTGTCATTGGTCTGTTCATATTTTCTATTTCTTCCTGGTTCAGTCTTGGAAGTTTATACCTTTCTAAGAATTTGTCCATTTCTTCCAGGTTGTCCATTTTATAGGTATAGAGTTGCTTGTAGTAGTCTCTTAGGATGCTTGGTATTTCTGCGGTGTCTGTTGTAACTTCCCCTTTTTCATTTGTAGTTTTATTGATTTGAGTCCTCTCCCTCTTTTTCTTGATGAGTCTGGCTAATGGTTTATCAATTTTGTCATCTCAAAGAACCAGCTTTTAGATTTACTGATCTTTGCTATTGTTTTCTTTGTTTCAGTTTCATTTATTTCTGCTTTGATCTTTATGATTTCTTTCCTTCTGCTAACTTTGGGTTTTGTTTGTTCTTCTTTCTCTAGTTCCTTTAGGTGTAAGGTTAAATTGTTCATTTGAGGGTTTTCATGTTTTTTAAGGTAGGCTTGTATTATTATAAACTTCCCTCTTAGAACTGCTTTTGCTGCATCACATAGGTTTTGGATCATTGTGTTTTCATTGTCATTTGTCTCTAGATATTTTTTGATTTCCTCTTTGATTTCTTCAGTGATATCTTGGTTATTTAGTAATATATTGGTTAGCCTCCATGTGTTTGTGTTTTTTACATTTTTTTCCATTTAATTTATTTCTAATCTCATAGCATTGTGGTTAGAAAAGATGCTTGATATGATTTCAATTTTCTTAAATTTACTGAGGCTTGATTTGTGACCCAAGATGTGATCTATCCTGGAGAATGTTCTGAGTGCACTTGAGAAGAAAGTTTAATCTGCTGGTTTTGAATGGAATGTCCTATAAATATCAATTAAATCTACCTGGTCTGTTGTGTCATTTAAAGCTTGTGTTTCCTTAATAATTTTCTGTTTGGATGATCTGTCCATTGGTGTAAGTGAGGTGTTAAATTCCCTCACTAGTATTGTGTTACTGTTGATTTCCTCTTTTATAGCTGTTAGCAGTTGCCTTATGTATTGAGGTGCTCCTATGTTGGGAGCATATATATTTATAATTGTTATATCTTCTTCTTGGATTGATCCCTTGATCATTATGTAGTGTCCTTCCTTGTCTCTTATAACATCCTTCATCTTAAAGTCTATTTAATCTGACATGAGTATTGCTACTCCAGCTTTCTTTTGATTTCCATTTGCCTGGAATATCTTTTTCCATCCCCTCCCTTTCAGTATGGATGTGTCCCTAGGTCTGAAGTGGGTCTCTCGTAGACAGCATATATATGGGTCTTGTTTTTGAATCCATTCAGCGAGCCTGTTTCTTTTGGTTGGAGCATTTAATGCATTCACGTTTAAGGTACTTATCGCCATGTATGTTCCTATTACCATTTTCTTAATTGTTTTGGGTTTGTTTTTGTAGGTCTTTTTCTTCTCTTTTGTTTCCCACTTAGAGAAGTTCCTTTAGCATTTGTTGTAGAGCTGGTTTGGCCGTGCTGAATTCTCTTAGCTTTTGCTTGTCTGTAAAGCTTTTGATTTCTCCGTCAAATCTGAATGAGATCCTTGCTGGGTAGAGTAATCTTGGTTGTAGGTTCTTCCCTTTCATCACTTTAAATATGTCATGCCACTCCCTTCTGGCTTGTAGAGTTTCTGCTGAGAAATCAGCTGTTAACCTTATGGGAGTCCCCTTGTATGTTATTTGTCATTTTTCCCTGGCTGCTTTCACTAATTTTTCTTTGTCTTTAATTTTTGCCAGTCTGATTACTATGTGTCTCAGTGTATTTCTCCTTGGGTTTATCCTCCCTGGGACTCTGCGCTTTCTGGACTTGGGTGGCTATTCCTTTCCCATGTTAAGGAAGTTTTCGACTATAATCTCTTCAAATATTTTCTCGGGTCCTTTCTCTCTCTCTTCTCCTTCTGAGACCCCTAAAATGTGAATATTGTTACTTTTAATGTTGTCCCAGAGGTCTCTTAGGCTGTCTTCATTTCTTTTCTTTTTTTTTTTTTCTTTATTTTGTTCCACAGCAGTGAATTCCACCATTCTGTCTTCCAGGTCACCTATCCATTCTTCTGCCTCAGTTATTCTGCTATTGATTCCTTCTAATGTATTTTCATTTCAGTTATTGTACTGTTCATCTTTGTTTATTTCTTCTTTAATTCTTCTTGGTCTTTGTTGAACATTTCTTGCCTCTTCTCGATCATGCCTCCATTCTTTTTCCAAGGTCCTGGATCATCTTCACTATCATTATTCTGAATTCTTTTTCTGGAAGGTTGCCTATCTCCACTTTTTCTGGTTGTTTTTCTGGGGTTTTATCTTGTTCCTTCATCTTGTATATAGCCTTCTGCCTTTTCGTCTTGTCTGTCTTTCTGTGAATGTGGTTTTCATTTCGTAGGCTGCAGGATTGTAGTTATTCTTGCTTTTGCTGTCCGTCCTCTGGTCTCTGGTGGATGAGGCTATCTAAGAGGCTTGAGCAAGTTTCCTGATGGGAGGGAGTGGTGGTGGGTAGAGCCAGCTGTTGCTCTGGTGGGCAGAGCTCAGTAAACTTTTTTGCACTTGTCTGCTGATGGGTGCGGCTGGTTTCCCTCCCTGTTAGTTTTTTGGCCTGATGTGACCCAACACTGGAGCCTACCTGGGCTCTTTAGTGGGGCTAATATCAGACCCTGGGAGGGCTCATGCCAAAGAGTACTTCCCAAAATTTCTGCTGCCAGTGTCCTTGTCCTCACGGTGAGATACAGCCACCTTCCATCTCTGCAGGAGACCCTCCAACACTAGCAGGTAGGCCTGGTTCAGTCTCTTATGGGGTCACTGCTCCTTCCCCTGGGTCTTGATGTGCACACTACTTTGTGTGTGCCCTCCAAGAGTGGAGTCTTTGTTTCCCTCAGTCCTGTCAAAGTCCTGCAATCACATCCCACTAGCCTTCAAAGTCTGATTCTCTAGGAATTCCTCCTCCTGTTGCCAGAACCCCAGGTTGGGAAGCCTGACATGGGGCTCAGAACTTTCACCCCAGTGGGTGGACTTCTGTGGTATAAGTGTTCTCCAGTTTGTGAGTCACCCACCCAGCAGTTATGTGATTTGATTTTATTGTGATTGCACCCCTCCTACCATCTCATTATGGCTTGTCCTTTGTCTTTGGATGTGGGGTATCTTTTTTGGTGTGTTCCAGTGTCTCCCTGTCAATGATTTTTCAGCAGTTAGTTTTGATTCTGGTGTTCTTGCAAAAGGGAGTGAGAGCACGTCCTTCTACTCTGCCATCTTGAACCAATCTCCTTGAAGAGAATTCTGATTTGTTACTTTTTTGAAGGTCAAGTTGACAGAATTTACTGATGAACTGGATGTGAGGAATGATAAAAAGGGAGACAGCAACACTGATGTTGAAGTTTGGAGCATAAGCAAGTGGAAGAATGGAGTCATTTTTAACTGAAATGGGAAAGAAAGCCCATGAGGAAAATATTAAAAACCAATTATGGCTATAAATGTTTGTGATAGTAGATATCTAAGTGGATGTGTACATTAAGTCCAGGGTTTCAGGGAGAGATCTGGGCTGCAGATATAACTTTGGAAGTCATCAGCATGTTGATGGTAGTTAAAATTGTGAAACTAGGTTGGATCCCCTATGGAATAAATATGTAGAGAAAATAGAATATGTCCAAGAACTGAGTTTTGGAACACTGAATCATTTAGAGATGAGAAGAGGAAATACCAAAGGAGGCTAAAATAGCAGTTTTGGAAAAGTTAGACAAAACCTGGTGATTTCTGGGTTCCCAAGACCTAACTGAAGATGTTTCAAGGAAGAGAAGATGCAAAATATGTTGAACATTGATGACAGGTTAAATAAGAAGATTGAGAAATGATTATATGACTTAGCAATGTGGAAGTAACTGCCAACCGTTATGAGAGTGATCAACATGAGGTGACTGGGATAGTGAAATAGTGTAAATATAGAATGAGAGGATAGAAGTAAGTAATTAGTAGCATAACTCATTTAGAGGGTTTTGTTGTCAAGAGAGTAGGAACGCAAGGAAGTAGCTATTGAACAATGCATGGTCTTTTTTAAAGATTAGAGGTACTACTATATATTAGTAAACTAATGGGAATGATTCAGTAGAGAGGAAAAAATGATGATGAAAGAGAAAAGAAAAATAAATTTAAAAGCTGAGTTCTTGCATAGTCATGCATGGGCCCTGCATAATCCTGCCCATGGTTAGAGATGAGAGACAAAATATACACTGTAGAAGGAGGGAGGTAAAGTAGTTAGGTGTGGATTTTGATAGGTTGATTGGTGAGCTGATTGAGTCTGGGATTTTTTTTTTCAATGTAAAATGAAAGTTTATAACAGAAAGTGTGTCTGGAAGAGGAATTTTTAAGCTTTGAAGAGAGAGAAGATATAAATGTTATTTAGAAAATTTGTGGAAATGAATTGGTGAGGGACACAACACTGGGCAACATTAAAGACCTTGAGGATAAGGTCTTGAATTCATTAGTAAGGTGTGTGTGTGTGTGTGTGTGTGTGAGAGAGAGAGAGAGAGAGAGAGAGAGAGAGAGAGATAAAGATTGAGAGAAAGAAGTCAAAACGTTGGATAGATTATTAGTATGAACACTAAAATAATTAAAAGTGCTTATATGATTTATGGTAGAGAGAAGAAAAGTAAGCTAGATGCTAAAAATTTCTATAAAATTTCAATAAAATTCATTTCATTGAATGAATAGGATTCACCAGGATTTAAGCAGATGACTATAGCAAAAATGGAGAGTGGATAGCATAGTCTGATGTAGTCTGACACAATCTGCTTCACGTGAACTGAAATATTCTGAGGGAGAAGGGAGGAACAATGTTTTCAAAATGGTAACCACTACTCAAATAAATAAATAAATAAATAAATAAATAAATATATAAATATATAAATAAATATATATATATATATATATATACACAAATCTATGGTACAAGAATAGTGAAATAAAAACAGCCATCAGTTTAATGGACTGAAGGTGAAATAGAATCTTTAGGATCAGCCATACATCACTTAAAGTCAGAGTTAAGGAAATATTCAGAAGTTGAAACTGTTGTGGTCAGATTTGAATCTCAGAAGGAACAGTTGATAGGGTTTGGAGGTTTGAAAAAGGTAGTAATGTGATTAGTATCTTTTTTTCAGTATAGATATTATCAAAACTTTAGACAAACTATGATCTATCATATTTTTCTAAAGAAGTTATTACTTTTTTTTTTTTTTGGTTGGTGGAGTGGAGATAGTAAGTCAACTAGTACATAATTTTCATTTCTTCGTATTTTTTTGAGGTAAATATTACTGAAAAACAAAAAAAGTTATATTACGTTCCTCACATTAATTAAAATTTTCCAGCATCTGTTTCTTTGAAAAAATAAGTTTAGAACAAAAATCCTGCAGATTAAGGTAAATTATAGTTGAATTACAATGTTTGTCTACCTTTCTGACATCATACAAGATTCTTTTTTTTAAAGAATTTTGTTCCAATTTCTCATGATAAAGGCCATTTTTAAAGTAAAGTAACATTTTTTTTTTTTTGCGGGACGCGGGCCTCTCACTGTTGTGGCCTCTCCCGTTGCGGAGCACAGGCTCCGGACACGCAGGCTCAGCAGCCATGGCTCACAGGCCTAGCCACTCCGCAGCATGTGGGATCTTCCCGGACCGGGACACGAACCCGTTTCCCCTGCATAGGCAGGCGGACTCTCAACCACTGCGCCACCAGGGAAGCCCCAAAGTAAAGTAACATTTTTTAGAAGCTTATTTGTCCAATAACTTTCCATATTGGAAAGAAAATAGAGTTGAAATTCTCCCTACATGGAGCACAATATTATTTTAATACACTTAAAATAGTTACAGTTGTTTTTAATAACCAGTTAACACTGTAGTGGACACTGAGATACTCATTTTAAAAATGATTGAGATCAAAATAGAGAAATTTGATTAGAATCTTAAAAATAAAAAGTGTTTTCCTCACATTGAAATTTTTATGATTAAGGTTTTGTTGGGTTGGATTTCATTAAGAAAAACTGACCACCGAGTAGTATAGTCTTGCTTATTTTAAATATTAAGTATTCTGACACCAGCTATTAGGAAAGGAATGATAGATATGTCAGATACCATTTATGAATTCATAAATACTGAGGAAAAATAGATTTTTAGGAATTTTTTTGAACTTGCCAAATATATATCTAATCTTTGTATATACTAATTACATACATTATAAGGAAACAATGAAAAAAGTTTGCTATTTTTTTAAAGTAATTTTTGGTATGTTTAATTTCTAATACTCCAGTGATACTTTATGAAAAAATGCTGCATAATCAATCCACTGTGATAAGATTGTCTTTAGGAAATATCTTTGAATTAAATACCAATTTTGTCTTCTATAAACATAATAAATAAATATTTAATTTTAAAGGCTATGACTATATTGTGGTTACTTTATTTCTGCTACAACTTAAGAAGGCCGATTTTGAAAGCATTTAGCCTGTTATGAATATTCTCCCAAAATGCTATTTATATCTACAAAACAGAGGTATATACTACAGAAAAATGCTGAATATATTCTTATCTGTGGGTAAGTTAAGAAAGTGAAATGTAGAGGAAAAAAATCATCAATTAAGGAGTGGTATATTACAGTTATTTATTCCTTTTGACTTTATATATATTATTTCATCACTAAGAAAGTCAAAGACTATTTTTACCTTTTATATTTAAAGAATAGACAATCCATAAGTATTTCTCAAGATATTATGAAATTATTTCCTTTTATGATAAATGGGTGTCCATAATATTACATAGTACTTAGCTTATGGAAGACAAAACTGTTATGAACTTTCATTTTTCTATATTTTCAGTAAAAATGTTTATCCTTTATTTTCTGTGGACTATTTTGAAGGTTGGATGGATAACATTAAGCGAATATAAATTAAAATATTGAAGTTCAGGTACAAAAAAAAGCTAAACCCAATTTCCATGTGGTTTCTATTTAAAAATTTTATGAGAATTTTTCAACTTTTATGATAAGACATCAAACTATTGCCAAATTTGAATGTTTGTAGGTCTCTTGTGTGACATAACAGCTTAAATACAGGATACTCTTATTTTATTGTTATATAATAACAATTTAGAATGAATGAGTAGATTTAAAGAATTTTTGACATTCAAGATGCATTAAAATATGTTACCTGCCGTTATATATGTGTCTATATAATTGTACATGCGTAACTGTTTAGATCCATTGCTCATATTTAGCATAAGTTTATTAGTGATACCTTAAAACAAGTTTGCGTTGGGTATATGCCCCTCTAACTAATCTCACTCATATTGCTATGCATTTTTATAATCTGAGGATAGCATATTTTCATATTTACAGTACCTTCCAAAGTAGAGTACATAATATAATAATGTACACAAGTTACCTAAGAAAAGTGACATGGTTTTTATGATTAACTTGTAATATTTAGTAAAAGTTGACTTTAGCATGTTTAGTAAAGCATGGCCCTTAATTAAATTTCCTTCACTGCCAAAATTTCAAAAACACGGTGTTGTCTAGATAAGAATTATGTTATTATCATAATTTATTGGAAAATGCCCCTATTTCTTCAGTATTTTATAGAGGTCAGTAGAGTTTTACTCATTCTTAGGAGGATTTTTAATGTTTATTATTAGTAGTAATATTAAAATTGCCATTCTTAATCATGCCTACTATGTGATAAACATTGTATTAGGTAATTTAAATTCATTCTCTATTTTCACACTAATTACAGAATTTGAGATTTATTTTGGTGACAAAAGTAACAAGTTTTAGGTAGGCTGTATTCTTGCTAACTGAATTTTTTTTTTTTTTTTTTTTTTGGTACGCGGGCCTCTCACTGTTGTGGCCTCTCCCGCTGCGGAGCACAGGCTCCGGACACGCAAGTGTAGTGGCCATGGCTCACGGGCCCAGCCGCTCCACGGCATGTGGGATCTTCCCGGACTGGGGCACAAACCCGTGTCCCCTGCATTGGCAGGCGGACTCTCAACCACTGCGCCACCAGGGAAGCCCGCTAACTGAATTTTTAAAAATACATATTCATTAATGGATGGATGGATAAAGAAGTTGTGGTATATATATACAATGGGATATTATTCAACCATAAAATAAGAGAAAATACTACCATTTGCAATAATATGGACAGACCCTTAAGACATTATGCTCAGTGAAATAAGTTAGAGAAAGAAAAATACTGTATATAATCTCTCTTATACATGGAATCCAAAAACAAAAACATACCAAACTCATAGAAAAAGAGAACAGATTTGCGGTTACCAGAGGTGGAGGGTGGGGAGGGGGAATTGGAGGAAGGTGGTCAAAAGGAGCAAACTAGATTAGTACAAGGGATGTAATGTACAACATGATGGCCGCTGTATGATATGTAGGAAAGTTGTTAAGAGAATAGGTACTAAGAGTTCTCATTACAAGGAGAAATTTTCCTTTTCTTTTTATTATATCTATATGAGATAATGGATGTTAACTAAACCTATTGTGGTAATAATTTCACAATATATATAAATCAAACCATAATGCTGTATACCTTAAACTTACACAGTGATGTATGTCAATTATTTCTCAATAAAACTGCGAAAAGTAATTAGGTTTGTTATCTATAGTTATACTCAGTATGAGCTAGGGATAATATTTTTCTGTTTAATTTGTGATTTTCTAGCAGCAGGTTCAAATTCATAGGCAAGATGTTTATGACAGTTTTCCATATTGTCTCTACTAGGAAGATTATGTCCACACAAAATATCTTGATATACACTATACATAGTGTCCTGGAAGAGTGCAGATTCCGGGACATACACTCCCTTCATTTGTGTACTAATGTATTTTAAGGGATTCACTGAATACTTTACATAGCTTTATCACTTTATAACATTTGTTCTTATTTTGTCCTTGGGTGTATTATTTTGTTACCAGCTTTCCACTCAGAGGCTAGGCTGTGATATTGGGACAAACACCACTAGTCACAATGCCACTGGGAATAAGGATGCTTATTAAGGAATAAGTATGTGCATCAGCTCTGCTTTGATGACCATCTGGAGAATCAAGTTCCTCCATTTGAAATTAATAGCAAGTTATTTGACATTGGTTTCCTTAGTAGTCCTTGAGGTAAGCTGTTATCTCTTTTAAATATTTTTGTTCTTCAGTATAACATTAAATGAAGAATTGGTGTGGTGCTTTCAACTCAAAGAACAAACTGTAGCAAGATCAGAACATAAGACTGAGGGGAAACTTCTGCACAAACAGAAACATCTGATTCAGGATTAATACATTAAAACTCCAATTAAAACATGCAGTTGAATGAATTATCCTTTTTTTTTTTTACATTTTACTTGAGCTATAAATTAAATTGACCCAAGTTTATTTCACAGTGATGATAAAAATGAAGCTGCAGTACACAATAGATAGCTGAAGTAGACACAATAAATCTTTAATTTTTTAAATCAGCCATGAAAACAGCAGCAATGCTAAATTTTAACCAGTAGAATATGACAACCTGAGAAATGAAACAACCTGGCTCAAAAGTGGAAGCCTCAAACTGCAAAAGAATCTAAAGTGGAGGGATTTAGATCTCCATTTAAGAGGCAGTTACAAACCTCACAGAAGAGGTGAAATTAGGAATGATTCTGCACATGCAGGTGGAGGTCTAGTTCTTCTTCTAACTAAATTTCCATTTAATGCCAAAGGACAAGAGTCAAATAAAAGTGAAGACACACCTACCTATATATTCATGAAGAGGAGCCCCACCTGTGTGCAAATGTGCTTGACAGAGGGATGTAAATGTGGAGAGAAATTCAAGAATGAAGGATAAATTGAAAAGTAATAAAATTATTTTAAACATGAGAGGAGTTTTGTATGAATAGACAATGGTAATGTTCTGGGAATAAATGAATTATCTGCATCTACCAAAAAACACAAAACTCAACTGACAGTAGAAATTAATTTGATTTGCTCTTCAAAAATTCTATTTTTGGATTTCTATTTTCAGCATTAAAATTTTAATTTCTAAATTTGAAATAAAGACAATTTAGTCTGATAATTTAGACCTCTTGTTTCCTCAACAAGACAGTAGGGCACGTGGATAACCATTGTTACCTTCCTAGTGCATAGAGTTTCAGCTTAAGCAGAGAATTTTCTGTGAGTAATTATTGGATATAGTAGGGATTAAAAAATAATAGTAAACAGTAAAATCTAGAGTGGCAAGGTGGCTACGTGATCTAGTGGGAAAAAAATGGGCTTTGGCATCAGAAAGACTTGGGTCAGAAACCCATTACAAACCATGTCTAACCTTTGATTTTCCCCAACTTTATTCACCCTATCTCTTCATCTAACTAGGAGAGATAATACCTTCTAAGCAAATTTGTTGTCAAAATTAAATTAAATGCATTAATATATGTAAACACACTTAGTCCAAAGCTAGAAACTTGATAAATTTCTTTTTTATTTTTTTCCTTTCTTTTCTCTCCTTCTCATCCATCATTCTCTAGAGATTCTTTTTACTGTAGATCAGTTCAAGAGTTCAAAATATCTGCAGGCTGGATCCTGAAGATTCTGTGAGTACAGACTTTCAAGAACAGATAAGGGACCACCTCATTCTATCAGGAACAAACAGAAAATTATATAAGTAAATATTTTTAGTCTTTATCCATTCTTAACACTTTGGTACTAACTCTGAAATACATAATTTTATCAATAGTTAAACAGTTTGATGAGATAAAAATATACTGTAGTATCCTTGTTCAAAGTTTTCTTAGATATAAATCCATAACTGGATAAAAATTGTACCTCATAAGTCTTTTATATTTTTGTGGATCTACCACAAGACTTAAAAGACAAAAGTATTATATTTATCACTGTTTATACTCTATGTTTAGGTTTAAGGCATTAAATATGCTCTTGGTGGCATGATAACCTAACCATTTGTTTCACATGCTAGACATAAGAAAACTATAAAACTACAGTATTATGGTTTCAAATAAATGGAAAGTTCAATTTTTAAACTGTGCTTAAAATTGGCATTTCTAATTTTGTGAATTTTTAAATTCAATTCTTGCATTCTAGTTATAACTTAACTGTTGTAGAGTGCCAGGGAAGTTAAATGAAAATGAAATATTTTACATACATTTTTCATATTTTTTGCTAGTTACTAATGATGTCATTAATATTTATTTGAGCCGTCTTTAATGTGGTATCTTCCCATGGTGAAAAATGTTCAAATAATATTCTATAGAAAGAGATGTAATACTGTGGCTAGGCATACACCCTGATAGTGTATGGGTGTGAAGGGGGAAACTTACTAAATATACCTTCTTTAATATGGAAGTATGTATATTCTAGTTATTAAGGGATATGCTCCAAAGCATTGTACGTTGGCATTAGTTCTTCCCGATTTTTTCTAACCCCTTTCTCTGTTGTTTACCATTTCAAGCTAGTAAAAATGTTTAGTATGCCCTTCATAATGTCATAGGGTTTCCACAATTCTCTAATTGCTCAACCATCTTTACTTTCATTCCATGACGGTCTTCTGCATACATTTTTTTTTGTTGTTGTTCAGGATTATGGTTCCAAACTTTTTAACCAGGGAAAAAATGGTATAAAGAGAAGCTACCGTGGATTAAACCACACAAACTGCAGAATTATAATAAATCAATGTTCTGTGTCATTTTGTTAAACAAGAAATAAGTTCACTTAGACTATTTACTAATAATTTTTTTAAATACTTCAAAAAATTAAATAAAAATACTTCAATATGTAGCTGGAATCTTTTTGATGTTGAACTAATTTTTATATTATTTTCAATATTAAATTATCAAATATTTTTGTTCATATTCTTACAATCATCTTTTATTCTCTTGTTTTTCTTCTTTACTGAATAATTTTCAGTTCTTAAATCACTAAAGATTGAAGATCAATTTTGATTTTTCATCACCTTATTACCTTCCACTTGTGGATATCTGATTATGTTTATATCTAGAGCAGGTTTACAATGGGAGAATTTACATATGATGCACCAATATTTTATAAAGTCAAAACTACTTTACAAGATAAAGGTTATTGATCCTTAACTACGTTGAAAAGTTGGTTGAGCATATTCTGTTAAAACCTTAATTGATCCACCATTTAGATTCACTTATTGACACCAAAATCTTTCCCTAGTCCAAAAACTGGAGACAAAAATGTTAAAAGACAATGTTGAAATAATTTCTAGGCCTATGATGGAACTGCTCCTGCCTGAGGTGCTATATCAGCAAACCCAAACTTTGAAAACATTTGTACTCCTGTAAATGCTCTGTTTTACCAGAAAAGTAGTACAGTTAACCCTTGAACAACATGGGTTTGAACTACTCAGGTCCACTTATATGCATATTTTTCTCAATAATAAATACTACAGTACTACGCGATCCTCTGTTGTTTGAATCTGAGGCTGTGGAATATGTATACGGAGGCCAACTATAAATTATACTGGATTTTCAACTTCACAGGAGGGTGGGTGCCCCTAATCCCAGCATTGTTCAAGGGTCAACTGTACATCCAGTCAGCCAACCCCCAAACATCAAGTCAACTCTGGGCTCTATACTTATTTCCTTATCCTTGATCTTTATTAAGGTCACACATGCAACACCAGCCAGTCCTGTCCTGTCTCCTTCTTACTGCTTCTAAAGTCTATAAAACTCGCTCCTGTCCAAACATCCCTCAGGAAGAGCACTACACTGCTTGTGAAACACTGTATTCCCCCAGTCCATAGACTGTTTTCCCTTGAATAGAACACCAAACCCGATACTAAGTTGTTTTATTTTTGTCGTTTGACAGCAATGAATATAAATTTATGTTTTAAGCAAATTTTCTGTAAAAGTTTCCACATAAGAAAGGGCAATTGTAAAGATGAGGTTCAATTTCATATTTAGAAGTTAATAATTTTTCTCACTTTAAAAATTACTTATTCATTACATATAAATGATCTCCATTGTACTCATGATAGAAAAAGAATGTAATTAATTAAAGATAAAAACCATCCAATGTGGCTCTATATTATAATTTAGGTAGAGATCAAAAAACCTATCTTAATTTACACTTAGTTCATTAGAAGCCCGAGTAACTAATAGAATATCTGAATCCCAAGTTGATGGAGGAGACAAGATTAGGACTTGTACATCCTTGAATTTTAATTATTTTTATAGTTGTTATGTTTCTTTAACTTCCACAATGGTTACTTTGTAATAAACCCCCTTATATTACAAGGTCTGAGTAATTTATTTTCTAATAACTCAAATTGATAAGTAGATAGAACATTATAAATAATTTGGGGGGGTAATAACTTGAAAATGAAATCTGAGATTGCAGTCTAGTGTTATAAATAGAATTAGTTTGAAGAATCTACAAATAACATATTTTCTGGTTTATGTTATTTTTCCCTCATTCTTTATTTCAGTGTTCACTAATATGATTCAAAAGTCTTTATGAACACATTTTATGAAACATTCATTTCCCAGAGGTTATCTTTTCTTAAGCAGAAAAGAAAACAAAACAAAAATCCAAAAATAAATGATAAAATAAACTCAAATGCATATTCAGAGATTTAGGCTGAGGGAGAAGGAAACCTTATTTCTATTATAATGCTAATATTTAGACCAAGTTTTGCCCTTATGATGTTGATCTTTACTTTCCTCAGCTCATTTAACACTTAATGGAAACCCTAAATATGCAGACTGAGTCCTGCCTAAACCCAGAGCCAACCTTGAGAAATGCAGCCAGGACAGTAGAAATGCAGTGAGTCCCTTTGAAAGTGGAGGGAATGGGGCAGGGCACAACATTTAAAAGAATGACATAGCCCCAAGGGCATGACATAAACTGGTTAGAACCAGCTAGGTCCAAGATGACAGACAACTGACTTCCACTAGACCTTGAGCATGCTAAATGACACACCCACAGGCACCATGACAGCTCCAAGGCTGACCACAAAAGGTCAAAAAGTGGGCAGTGGCCTAACCCCTGGAAATCCCCACCCCTTCCCCAAAATAGCTGGAATACTCCTCCTACTCATTAGCCTATGAAATTAACCACCCCTATAAAAACTGACAACCCCCATACCCTGGTTCCTCTCTTGCCTTTTGAGATGTTCCATACTCCGTCTGTGGAGTGTGTTTCTCTCTAAATAATCCACTTCTTGCCTATCACTTTGCCTCTCATTGAATACCTTCTGTGCTGAGACACAAAGAACCTGAGCCTCAGTAAGTCCAGACACCGGGTGAGTGAATGTAATTAAAAGACTGTGGGTTCAAGTCCCAGTCTGGGTTTTGGCTGGGTTCAAGTCCTGGCATGTGGATTCAAGTCCTAATCTCAGTTGCACGGTTTCACCTTGATAGCCTCATTCTCCAATCCCTGCTGGCCTGATCCAGTTGTGAGAATGAGTTCTCACTTCAGTGTCCATTGTTTTATTCTGTTCTTCTTCCTACCAGCCTGTGGGCCTGATACCGAGCAGGACCCTGTGGGGCTCTTGGGCACAAAAGCCTTTCTGTGTCCCCCATTTCTTGGTTACAGGAAATAGGCTTCATTCAGACTCTATGACCTTCCCTGAGTTCCAATGAGCAGGTTCAAACAGTTGCTAATTAGGGAAGGGAGGGGATGTGGAGACAATGGAGGAACAGTCAAAAGAAACAATGGTGCAGCCTTGGGGCAAAGTCCTGGTTCCCCTTCAAGGGATATACATAACATACGTATACTTTGAGCTGTTTTGCAGATACTGAAACTCCCACCAGGTGGGAGAAGATAACGGTATGTTGCCCACAAGCACGTAGACCCCAGACCAGTTGGAACCAAGAGGTTGATGATGCGTACTCCCACTTACTTTACCACCAACCATTCAGAAGAATGTCCATGAGCTGATCACGCCCTTTTTGAACCATTGCTATAAAACTTCTTACTGCCTCTCCAAGTTGGGACACACGGTTTTGAGGGCATTAGCCCACTGTGGCCCCCTTTCCCTGGCAAAGCAATAAAGCTATTCTTTTCTACTTCATCCAAAACTCTGTCTCCAAGATTTAATTTGTTGTCGGGGTACAGAGGCTGGATTCGGCTTCAGGCCCTTCACTGAACTTCCCTCCGACACTTTTTCAGCTTTTGCCAAACTTTGTTTCTTGAGGCTACTTCACATTTGCTGTAGGCCGTCTGACTTCCAGTTAGGGTTACCAGATTTAGCACAAACAAAACAAAACAAAACAGAACCCCACATTAATAGTGAATTTTAGCTAAACAAGTAATTTATCGATTTATTTTTTTAGTTTAAGCATGCCCCATGCAGACTTATGAGACATACTTACACTAAAATAAATCTGTTTAGCTGACCTAAACAATATGTAACTAATCAACTAGGTATCCTGTTCTTTATCCATCAACTCTACTTGCAGTATGTGTCTGGAAATATGTCAGATATTTTACATGTGGTTTCTCAAATTTTCATGACAGCCAGGAGATAGGTATTAGCATTCCCATATTAAAGATAAGGAAACTAAGGGCAGAAAAGATTCAATTATTTGCTCTTTCCCTTTCCCATTGGTATACAAAAATTCTAATATAGAGGGGACAAAGTAGGGGAAAGAAGTACCTGGGTTCTTCCATCAGAACACAGGGCTCAAGCTGGAGCTCTGGTTTTTACTAATACATGTGGAATTTTGAGCAGCTTAAGTTCTTTAAATACCCTCAGTAACCTTGTCACCACATGTTGATGATGATTATACTTCCTTAGAAAGTTGTCTGTCCTAATGAAAGTGAAGTCCTGAGCAGAGAACGAGCACATGTTAGCAGTTAATACATTCTAACTGATGTTATTATTGATATGAACAATACTATAGGCTTAAAATTGTTAATCCAAATGCTACTTGGTCAGTACTTTCTTAAGAATATTCAGACCACAACAAAAGCCTAAATTATTATATATAGGTCATGTGTGAGGCATATTCCTTAAGGGCTCAGTTATTTTTATTGTAACTGCATTTATTTTATTATAACAAATTAATTTTCCTAACAGATATTGAATAATACTTCCTTGAATCTTAAAGGATACATGGAAGGCACTACATAACATGTTTTGTGGACTCAGGGTCAATATTTTGTCACTACTTAACAGGAGGTTGTGCATCAGAGGTTCCTGTCCCTCCCCCACCCACAGCTGCTTGTCTGGCTGTTAGTTTGTGACCTCTCAGTTTTGTTGTAAAGTTGCTTGCTTCCTGCCCTAGCTCTCAGAAATCTGCTGCTTCTGATTGTGTCTCATTTTAAAAAATAGAGAAATAATTCTTTCAGAATTTAGGGCACATTATAAGCCCATAGGTTCCAAAGGATGAAATACAACCTTTTCTGTGGAATGAATATCAAAGAAATATTTCATGACAGCCTTTTTTTGATGTTCAGAATATTTGGGTGGTGGTTTTATTTTCCCTTTGCTTCCCATCTCTTGATTCCCTTAGTTTGTGCTCTTCAAAATCCAAGTTACTGACAGCCTGATTTCTAACCAAAGGGTTTGCATTGTATTTAGATTCATTGTTTTCTAAAAAGAAAATAAATAAATGAATAAAGTTAGGTAGATGATTATGATGCTGACACAAAACCATTATTAGTCACATTCATCACTATACCATTCCCATCAGCACACAAACCTGTTGCAACATCTCCCATGAAAAAGCAAAAACAATCCAAAAACCTCCTGCTCTCTTGTTCCCATATCCCCTGTTTCAATTCCCCTGTTCCACTTAAAAGTAAAGCTCTTTGAAAAAGACGATTCAAATTGCAATTTCTAATTATTTTCCTCTCATTCTCCTTTGAATTGCCATTAAGGTTTTAGTCCCTATCACTCCATCAAAATATCAGGTATCTTTGCCACCAATAATCTGCACAGTTCCAAACCCACGAAACTTTATATACAGTTTCATATAGTTTTCCTTATACTTATCCTATATTTGATACAGATATTCACTCCCTCCTTGAAATGCTTTCTTCATTTGGTCTTGGGAGATATTTTGTTCTCTTAGTTGGCCTTCTAACTCATTGGCTAAACATTCTATTCTCTTTGATGGTTACTCTTCCTTCTCCAAATCTCTAGCCTTGAAGAACTCAGACATCTGCCTCCGTAAATGATATAGTCCTTTCTCATGACTTTAAATACCATTTTCATGTTGTTAGATACCAAATTTATACCTCCAGCTTCTACCTCTCCCTTGAATTTCAGACTTCAGCATTAGAATAGCTATTTTATTGCTCCAAGTGTCTACAGAATAGGCAGCTTAAATTTAAAATGTTTAAATCAGCACTTTTGATTACACAGTCTCAACCATTATCCTACCATAGTCATCCCTATCTCAGAAATTGGCACTTCTGTTCTTCTGGTGGCTCAGGTCTAAAAGCTTGGTGCATCCTCTTCTCCACTTGCTCTCTCATATCCCACATCCAATCTATCAGCAAATCCTGTCAGATCTTCTTTCATAGTATATCCTGACCATGGCTTTCCAGTTATACCTAATTCAAGACACCACCTGGATTGCTACAGTAGCCTCCTAGTTCCTTTCTCAGATTCACTCTTATTTACCTACCAGTCAGAGAGATGAGATGCTTATAAAGTTTGAGTCAAATTATGCCACTCGATTGCCCCAAATGTTCCACGGCTTACTGTTTCACTCAGAGTAGATTCCAGAAAACGTATCTAAGCTCCAAATCTTATATAGCTTGACCCTCTGTGCTTCTCTGACTTTGCCTTTTACCACTTACCCCTCACATACACTCGCTGTCTTGCTGTTCCTGCAAAATCCTAAATATTTCAGTCTTAGGGCACGTCCTTGCTGCTTTCTCTCCTGAGAAAACTTTTTCCCAAGATATCGACACATTTTTCTCTGAATATCCACATAATTAACTCTGTCATTTTGCTCTAATATAACTCTGTGAGAGGCTTTTCATGGCAACCCTACAAATAGTGTCACATTCCACTCATTTCAGGCTCTATGTCCCTAAATATGCTTAATATTTTTTCAGAGCTCTGATCACTATAAGACATATTATACATTTGTTTATTGTCTTTTTCCATCTATAAATTGTAAGGCCCCTGAAGGTAGAAACTTTCTCCGGGATTTTTTTTTTCCCCTCCAACATTTTCCTTTTCATGTTTTTTTCTCTCTTTCCCTTGGTATATTTTGATTACTACTGTATTCACATCACCTAAGTAATACTTGGTGCATACAGGCTTTCAAATATATTTGTTGAGTGACTAAATGGAAGAATGAATAAACAAATCATCATATTCCATGACCCATCTAAAGAAACATTATTAATTTGTGATTAGCAAGTGCTTTATAAAAGATGTGAATTTTAATTACAATGAGCTTCATAAAATGTGTAATTTTTCCTATTTCCAGAAACATTATCAAACCAGCATGAGCCTGATTGGCATTGTGACTTTTAAGAAAAACATAAATTCTAACACTTGGGATATCATTGGGTTATTATTTGGTTTATAATGGTTTATCAGATAAAATATATTTTGTAATTAATAATTCTAGTCATAAAAATATTATTTATATATCAATCCTTAGAGAATGATACACCAAAAGTAATTCAATTTAATTTGTAAGATAAAGATTCACTTGCTTTTACATAACAGAGATCTGTGGACAAGTGAATATTAACATTTCATGTATAATAAATCAATAGATTATCCCATCAGGTTAATAGTACCTATCATGCTAATATGATGATGTCCAGGAGAGATATTAACATACAGAAAAGTTAAAAGAGTGGAATTATGCTTTTTAGCTCTGATCTTGAGTGTTATTGACTGGGAAGGAAAATTGGAGCAAAAACAATTTCTTGGAACTTAATATAACCAACCACATTTTAATCATATCTGATTATGGAACAGTCAGAAAAATATAGTATTTTAAACAGAAAAATATTTAAAGTCACATTTTGGTTACTGCATTTTGTTATTTTGAGGTTATTATTTTGTATCTGACAAGTCTTTTGAAGTATTGCGTTTATGTGTACATTCCTGAAAATTTGATGCTGACTTTTAAAATATAATTGATAATTAATTCTAATTTCAGATTGAACTTAAGATTTACAAGTAGACTGGATGTTATAATTTTTCCAAATACAGAAAAAACTTTGGGCAAACATAGAGAACAAATCACATTAAGCTATTTCCAAGTAAACTGATCCTATAAATATGATTTTCTATGTTTGAATGAGCTCTCTTATATCCCCAAAACATTAGTTTTCCCCTACTTCACTATGAAGAGTATTTCAAAACACTTAGTCAAATATATTTTAGTATAGCTATCTTTATAGAGGTAGTAGCCTTTTGGGGAATCTGGTTTCTCCTCATTCCACTGTCACTGATGGTAAAATATTGCTGCACTCTAATATGGTTTTGCAAATAACCTTATGTACATTTTAAATTGTCCTGTAACATAATTCTTTTTTTTTCATATAAGTTACACTAATGCATATGTATATTTTTTCACTTACATTTCTATTCTATTTGTTAAACTAAGGTATTTTACAGGAACACTGCAGCCAACTTTTATTTTATTCCTTACTAAATCCTCACCTAATTCCTAAGGGGGAAAAAAGAATTTGAAGTGATAGAACATTGATGTATTGGTGCGGTCATGATAACAATAAAATAAATCCCAGGGGATTTGAACCCTAACCCTTTTGTGAAGTCATCAAAATGTTCCAGTTAGGTTAATTATGATAATGTACCACAAATAATTATAGAATCAAAGAGTAAGGACTTTTTCCCTCTCTCTGGAAACCACTTGAACTATTATCTGTCAAAAAATCTAATTATAAGCCTGATAATAATTGGACTAGATGGCCAGATGACAGTCTTTCACAAACTTAAATTTGTCTCTGTATGTCACGATGTCTAATTTTAGTCTATGCTCTGCCCTTACCTCTATAACATTAACCAGGCAGGTATCAGCATGCTAACATGTTAAAATTATAAGTTTGCAACCAAATGCATTTCCTAAGCATATTTAATGACTGCTTTCATAATAATTCATGGTGAAGACAGCCTGGAGAATGGATAATAGAAGGAAATGAAAGTTAATCGCCTTGAGTCATAGCTAATCTTTGTTCTTCCCCTATTAGCTCCAATTCACTTTTCTTCTATGGACCACACTCTTCTCATCAGAAAATGTTAAATAGTGTCATCATTTCAGCAAATTTTCATTCTAATAATAGCATCCATATACTTCATACCTTGTCAGTATAATGGTACCGTTCACTTTAAAACTATCTTTAACTGCTACCCTTTTGGTATATTTGAGACATCTCTTATTAAAAGGTGTGTTGTGATTAAGTCCTAGAATATTTATTTTTAGTTGAAAAATATAATAAAAATAAATTCAAGTGTAATTTGAAAATTAATTTCTTGGTGAAGGGATACAAACTCTATAAAAAGAGAACAGACACATGCTAAGTTCCTATACAGAGATTTAGAATAAAGGGGTACCTGTTCTCCACTAATATTTTCTTTAACTTTTCTTCAGTTTTTCTATTACCTTTTAAAAACATAAAATGATTCCAGGAGATGAAAAGAAAAGAACACACAAAGAAAATATACTTGTTTGAAAATTAAGTGGGGTTGAAATGTTATTTCAATCACTTTATTTCTTCTGTCATATATAAGTAAACACAATAGAAATATAGCTATTAAACACTAAATATTAAATAAACTTCACATTACAAATATTAGAAAATACATTATTATTAAGTTCACTCCTACTAGTAAAATGAAGTTATAGCAATACATATGAAACACCCATCCTATATATATCTGGAATATAGCAATAAAGTTCACTATTTTAGAAATCTGGCAAATCTGTAATTTCTAATTATTGCAATTATAATTAATTACACAGAAGCAGGCCTATTTTAAATTCTCCCAATTATTCAAAGTAATCTTGTGCACTAAGGAATAATGACTTAGCATTTCATTTAATGTCACTTACTTTCCAGTACAAATGTCAAGAAATGTTCATATTTATTTTTTAAAGATCAGTGAACCAGGGGACTGAAAGTTTAGTAATACATTTTTGTTCCTATTTAATAAGTTGTTCCTCACACTGTAGGGGAATAAATAATAAATAAATAAAACACACAAGGATAGCAGCAGGTATACTGATGTGAAGTTACTAAAAATACTTTGTTAAGTAACTTTTTGGTTTCATGACATCAAAATAGGACAAAATAAAAGTGCCTTGTGATATATCATTTATTTCTGGCAAAAAAGTATTAGGAAACAGTAACAAATTCAGAGCAGTTCTGAATAAATGAATTCTCACCAAAAAGACAGAAGCAAGTTAATTGCCTCAATTTTGCAGTTTACCTTTATTTGTTTGAAAACTTGATTAATGTTGAGTCAGGAAGTTAAACAATTATACATTCTTGGGAGGAAGCCAAGTTTAATCTTAGATGAGAATAAATTGAAGTAGTTTATGCCTGGTAGGGGCAAAACTGAATTTGTTTAATGGAAAGGAGGAATGCAGTTTCCTGTCAAGGTTTATTTCAACATGTCAATAGGGTTGTATATTTATAGTCCCATTTTTCAGATAAGGAGAAACAGTAAGGAATTTTAAGTAACTTGTCTAAGGTTATATTATATACAAAGGATCTGTAGAAAGATTAACACTGGACACATTAGGGCTATCACTTATGATCAGGAAGACTGTGTAACTGCACTGTAAATAGCTCTCCTTGAGGTTGTGCCCTGGAAGAGCTCTGAAAATAGCACCCAGAGAGGACATAGCAAACAAAAGATGCTCTGCAACAGCAGGAGGCAACTGGAGTTGTCCTGGAATAATGATCCTCTATCTGTCCTTATGCTACTAATTGTATTTTGGCTTATTTTCCTTCTTTAGCTGTTCTGTCTATCTGACAAATCAAGTTTGATTTCACCAATTTCCTGTATCACTGAGGTAGTGCTGAAAATACATCATTAAGTGTTGGTTAATTTAATCTATTGGTCATCAAGCTATTGACTGGATGAATAATTGATGTATATATATGTTATATTGATATTTAAACAACTTCTATTATAGGATATTGGATATAATGCACATATGGACCTGTCTGCTATTTGGATATGGGTTTCATTCATTTTTAGAGATGGGATTGAGGGAAAAGCAGAAACAAGCAAAGTACGTATGGGTGGAAATTCCAGCTAGCAAAGGCATAAATGCATTGTGGCTTCTACTTTATGAGGACTCTCTAAGACTGCAACTAAAGACACTAAATTTGAATACCATTTAGTGCTTTCACAGAATAATGTTTTCTTTATTTTTGCAAGAAGTCAAATTAAAAAGGTTTTTTTTTCTAATATATTTTGGAAATTGACAAGATCTTTTAAAGTTACTGAAAAAAATGAATTTCATGGAACTGAATGAGAAATGTAAGGTTAAGATTCTCTTAAAATACAAATGGGAGAGAGGTTGGGCTTTCATCTTCATCCATGATGGAGTGATTGAAACTGGATTAACTCTGCTACCAAAAACAATTATATACTAGACCAAAAACAAACAAACCAAAACAAAAAGACAATGAGTTTCAGGAACTGGATAACAGGCAGCATAAGTCTATGATGTTTGAGAGAAGGGGAAGTTCAAGGTAAGTCCACATTTACTGTGGTTACTCACATAAGGATAAATTATTGTCCAAGATGCAGGGAGCTTGAGACTAAGCAGAGTACAGTAGGTTCACTGAGGTTAAAAGACAGAAATAAGAGTTCTAGGATACAGAAGAAACTAGAATCTGTGGGACTGGTCTCCCTGCAGATCTTTGGCTGAGTCTTGGGCTAAATATGTACAAGATGAGAGTATGAGAGGCTAAACAGAGAGAAGACGCTGCAGGGCTGAGAGCAGAAAAGAGATGGGAAAACTGGAGAGTGAATAACTATTATAATGTTGTCAACACTTTTGTTTTCATCTCACTAATACCTCATTAATACTCAGTCTAGCTGAGTGGAAAGTTATAACTTGGGAGTAAAGAGACTCAGTCTATCCCCATCCTAATAGACACTTAAACCAAGTAACTGTAATACCCTCAGTGACAACAGACATTGGAGTTTAAGTCCTGTCAAGTGAGAGGGTCTATAAAATATCTTGGGCCTTTCACAAAATATAAAACCAAGCCTATATACATTTGAGAAAAATTCATGTCTATACACATCCCTTAATTGAACTAGTAAAATTAAAAACAAACAAACATTATTCCATGGAAGCATACATTCTTCAGAGGAGGCTAAAATAATACAGAATTTCTACTCATAACATCCACAAAGTCTAGTACAAATTTGAAAATTTCTAGACATGCAAAGAAATAGGAAAACAGAAAATGAACCTGTGAAACATATTGGATGAGCAAACAAAACCTTAAGGCAGCTATTGTAAGTATGTTCAAGAACTTAAAGGATAATATCTTTAAATAGAAAACAGGGAGGAACTCAGAAAAATAATGAAACTACTGGGAAAAATAGATCTGAACACTAATGAGTGAAATAAAAAAATCATTGGGTAAGTTCAACCACAGATTGAAGAAGATAGAAGAGTCATTGAGCTTGCAGAGAAACCAACTTAAAAATGTACCTAATTTGAAAAACAGAAGCAAAACTGAAGAAAAGGCAAGAAAAGAAATGAAACTGAGTTATCTGTAGTGAGGTGGATGGACCTAGAGTCTGTCATACAGAGTGAAGTAAGTCAGAAAGAGAAAAGCAAATACCATATGCTAACGCATATATACAGATTATAAAAAGACGGTACTGATGAACCTAGTGACAGGGCAGGAATAAAGACACAGACATAGAGAATGGACTTGAGGACATGTAGGGGGAAGGGGAAGCTGGGACGAAGTGAGAGAGTAGCATTGACATATATACACTACCAAATGCAAAATGGATGGCTAGTGGGAAGCTACTGCATAGCACAGGGAGATCAGCTGGATGTTTTGTGATGACCTAAAGAGATGGGATAGGGAGGATGGGAGGAAGGCTGAAGAGGGAGGGGATATGGGGATATATGTATGTATATGGCTGATTCACTTTGTTGTACAACAGAAACTAACACAGTATTGTGAAACAATTATACTCCAATAAAGATATATTAAAAATAAATAAATAAAATAGAAAAAAAATGTATCTAATTTGAAAAACAGAAGCAAAACTGAAGAAAAGGGAACAGAACCTTAGAGACCTGTGGAACAAAATTCAATAGTCTAGTGCATGTATATTTGGAGTTCTTGAAGGAGATAAGAGTGAGAATGGGGCAGAAAGAATATTTGATGGAATACTGACACAAAATTTCTCAAATGTGACAGTGAAAATCACTAGGAAGAATCTTAGTAAACACCAGGCCAAAACAAAACAAAACTCCTGACCAAAGAAATCACACTTGGAAACATCATGAACAAACTATTGAAACCAAAGATAAAAAGAAAATTTTGAAATCAACCAAAGGAAACATTTTTTTAAATTGTATACAGGGGACAATCATATGAATAAAGGCTCACTTTACATCAGAACTGAAGAGATAAGAAGAAAATGAAACACAGCTTTAAACTGATAAAAGAATAAATGATCAAATCAGAATTCTATCTTCTTAAAAAAATATATCATTCAATTGAAGCAAAATAAAGGTATTTTCAGATTTAAAAAAGCTGAGGAAATTTGTAAGTAGCCAACCTGCCGATGAGAAATCCTAAAGGATGTTCTTCAGCACAAAGGGAAATGATGTCAGATGAGAGCTAGAATCCACAAGAAAGAGTAAAGAACACTGGAAAGGTATATACATGAGTAAACATAAAAGAATATTTTTTTCTTTTCTTTTATGAATTTATATTAATATAACTGATCATTTAAGGCAAATAAAATTTTATGAGGGATTTTATATTATACATTGTATAAACGTATGACAACAATATAAAAAAACATGGAGGACAATAAATGAAACTATACTGTTAGTTTCTTACATTTGTGAAGTAGTAAGAATGAAAAGGAAAATAGGAAGCATGAATTGTTTAGAAAGTGGGAAATGTCAATGGCAAAGTGTTAAGTGGTTCAGTATTAACTCTAAGTAGATAGTTATAAGTTACAGAAACAATTGTTAGCATTAAGACAAATACTGGGGAAAAAATTAAAGGCAAACTAAAACATCTGTTTAAAAATAAAATCAAATAAAACATTAAAATAATGCAGAAAAAAGTTGAAAAGGAGCAATAAGAAGGATGGATTAAAAATAGTAAGGTGGTACCAGAAAACTACTAGAGCTAATCAATGAATTTGGTAAAGTTGCAGGATACAAAATTAAGGCACAGAAATCTCTTGCATTCCTATACACTAATGATGAAGAATCTGAAAGAGAAATTAAGGAAACATTCCCATTTACCATTGCAACAAAAAGAATAAAATACCTAGGAATAAGCTTACCTAGGGAGATAAAAGACCTGTATGCAGAAAATTATAAGACATTGATGAAAGAAATTAAAGATGATACCAACAGATGGAGAGATATACCATGTTCTTGGATTGGAAGAATCAATATTGTGAAAATGACTATACTACCCAAAGCAATCTACAGATTCAATGCAATCCCTATCAAATTACCAATGGCAATTTTTATGGAACTAGAACAAAATATCTTAAAATTTGTATGGAGACTCAAAAGACCTGGAATAGCCAAAGCAGTTTTGAGAAAGAAAAATGGAGCTGGAGGAATCAGACTCCCTGACTTCAGACTATACTACAAAGTTATAGTAATCAAGACAATATGGTACTGGCACAAAAACAGAAACATAGATCAATACAACAAGATAAAAAACACAGAGATAAACCCACGCACCTATGGTCAACTAATCTATGACAAAGGAGGCAAGGATATACAATGGAAAGAAGACAGTCTCTTCAATAAGTGGTGCTGGGAAAACTGGACAGCTACATATAAAAGAATGAAATTAGAACACTCCCTAACACCATACTCAAAAACAAACTCAAAATGGATTCGAGACCTAAATGTAAGGCCAAACATCATCAAACTCTTAGAGGAAAACATAGGAAGAATACTCTTTGACATAAATCACAGCAAGGTCTTTTTTGATCCACCTCCTAGAGTAATGGAAATAAAAACCAAAATAAACAAATGGGACCTAATGAAACTTCAAAGCTTTTGCACAGCAAAGGAAACCATAAACAAGATGAAAAGACAACCCTCAGAATGGGACAAAATATTTGCAAATGAAGCAATGGACAAAGGATTAATCTCCAAAATACAGAAACAGCTCATGCAGCTCAATATTTAAAAAAAACAAACAACCTAATCCAAAAATGGGCAGAAGACCTAAACAGACATTTCTCCAAAGAAGACATACAGATTGCCAAGAAGCACATGAAAAGCTTCTCAGCATCACTAATTATTAGAGAAATGCAAATCAAAACTACAATGAGGTATCACCTCACACCAGATAGAATGGGCATCAACAGAAAATCTACAAACAACAGATGCTGGAGAGGGTGTGGAGAAAAGGGAACCCTCTTGCACTGCTGGTGAGAATGTAAATTGATACAGCCATTATGAAGAACAGTATGGAGGTTCCTTAAAAATCTAATAGAATTACCATATGATCCAGCAATCCCACTACTGGGCATATACCCAAAGAAAACCATAATTCAAAAAGACACATGCATGCCAATGTTCATTGCAGCACTATTTACAATAGCCAGGTCATGGAAGCAACCTAAATGCCCATCAACAGATGAATGGATAAAGAAGATGTGGTGCATATATACAATGGAATATTACTTGGCCATAAAAAGGAACAAAATTGGGTCATTTGTTGAGACGTGGATGGATCTAGAGACTGTCATATAGAGTGAAGTAAGTCAGAAAGAGAAAAACCAATATCGTATATTAACGCATATATGTGGAACCTAGAAAAATGGTACAGATGAACCAGTTTGCAGGGCAGAAATTGAGACACAGATGTTGAGAACAAATGTGTGGACACCAAGGGGGGAAAGCGGAAGGGGGTTTGGAATGGTGGTGTGATGAATTAGGCGATTGGGATTGACATGTATAGACTGATGAGTATAAAATTGATGACTAATAAGAACCTGCTGTATAAAAAAAATAAAATAAAATTCAAAAAAAAAGAGAAAAAAATAATAGCAAGGTGGTAGATTTAAACAAAAACATATTGACAATTACATTAAATATCAAATAGGTTAATCACACCAACTGTAAGAAAGGGGTTTTTTTTGCTTGTTTTTTGTTTTTAAATAGGTGGGTTTGAGTAAAAGGATGGAACAAAATATATTATGCAAATAAGCATGGGAAACTTGATGTATCTATCTTAATATTAGGCAAAGTCAACTTCAGGACAGAGACATTTCATAATGATAAAACAGTCAATTAATCAGGACTACATAATCCTAAAAGTACATGGAATTAATAGTATAGATTTAAAATATTATAAGGAAAATTAGCAGAACTAAATGGAGAAATAAATAATACCATAGTTATAGTCCAAGATGTTAATACCCTTCTCTCAGTATTTAAAACAAGTAGGCAAAAAATATTAGTAAGACTATTAGAAGACCTGAGCAACCATGAACTAATTAATTTACAGAACACACCATACCAAATAATTGAAGAACACACATTCTTTTCAAGAGCACATAAAATAATCACCCATAAGGATCATATGCTGGGTCATAAAATAATTCTCAATATATTTCAAAGGGAAAAATCTTACAGAGTATAGTCTCTTACTAGAAGTGAATTCAATTAGAAATCCACAACAAGATATCTAGAAATTACCCAAATAGCTGGAAGTTAAACAGTAGACTACTAAACAACCCATTGGCAAAATAAAATATCACAAAGAAAAATTCAAAATTATTTTGAACTTAATCCTAATGAGAAATACAATATATACTAAACTTACTATTTAAGGAGAAAAATTCATTAAAACATTTTATGAACCACGAACTGGAAAACTCATTTTCCTGGATGATTACTACAATGCTCAGTTCTACTTTTGTACTTTCTTGATGTGTCATTTTGGGGTTATATGGAAGTAAAATCCTGCAGTTTCCCAGTCTTGGCATTACTGACCTTTGGAATGAATAATTCGCTGTTGTGGGGGGCTGTCGTGTGCATTTTAAGATGTTTAGCAGCACCCCTGGCCTCTACCTTGCTAGTAGCATCCCAACTCCAGACATTGTTAAATGTCCCCGGTATGGGGAGTAGAGGGGAACCAAGGGGGAGAATCTCTCTGGGAAGAGAACATCAAACATCATGTTTGTGGTCAAATAAATATGGGTGGATTTCCAAACCTAACGCTTAAACCAACTTTGTTTCCATGAAGTTTATTTAATCATTCTAAATTTCTGTATTTATTCATAGGTATACTTTGAAAACAGATAGTGCACAGCAGGAGATTAAAATTATGTTTGCCATCAAGTCAAATCTCAACACAAATGACATGCTATTATCTGTTCAACTGTGCAAACATGGGCTCTAAAGAAACTCACCGACTGAAATGACATCTTGTTATGGCTGAACTTCTTAAAAAAGTTTAATTTTTATAATCTTGTTTATATGAATTTATCATTATAATTAAAATGTGTCAACCTTTATTTATTTCCCATTAAAATATGCTAACCATAGAAGGAGATTAGGATTAAACAATCTATTATTCTATTAATTGTCAAATATTCTCTTCTTTGACCTGTTGCTATCTGTGTGCCATAAATATGACCTTTACCACATCTGGTTCTCAGTGTTCCCAATTGTGAAATAAGAAAATATAAATTTCTTGATGATTTAAACATGCAAAGTATGAAGTCCTTTAAAAATTTATAGGCATCAATAATTTGAAGAAATATTGATATTTCCCTTAAATTCCCTTAATATTCCCCTTAAGTTATTTATAATCTCTAGAATTGCCAGAAAGAATTAAAAGTATATTCAGATGATTTAATACGGATAGAACCTTGAGGGAGAGAACAGAATGAAATATACATAATTCTAATGCAGCTCTAGAAATAAGATGATCCTTCTTAAGCAGAAATTTAGACTGATGTTTAGAAGGTGTAAGATATTGCACAGCTACAGATAATATAATAACAGATAATATAATAGCCTACATATCTTGAAAAAGAAATTTTTTACCCATACTAGCTTTTACCTGCTTTCATTGAATCATTAACCAAATATTTGTGAAGTGTGACATATACTAATGTCAGTACTTTAATGAGTATCCAATAAAACCACAAGTTCTCTTTCAAGAAGTTAGTTCTTAGTCTAGTTTAGGAGGTTCAGAATACAATGAAAGATAGGATTTAGACACGTGACAGTCAGTGGCTTCTGTAAGAGTGAAAAAGAAGTCTGAAGGAACTACAACTCTAGGAATTAAATATACATTGTATGAAACATGTAGTCAGTCAAAACTTTAACAAAATAGTAGGACTTGTGTCATTAAAAAGGAGAGAGGTAAATGTTCTAAGCAGGGCACATAGCAAGAACAAGGCTCTAAGGTGTAGTTAAGCTTGAAATCTTTGGTATTCATGAGATAACTCATCTACCAAGCAACAAGGTGTTGGGGAGTACGGGTTGCAACAAGATTATAGAAGGCTCTTAATGCCACATGGAGAGTTTTAGTTTTATACACAGTAAATAAGTATCAAAAATTTTGAGATGAATTATATCATACAAGTACTTTGTAGAGAGATACATACAGTAACATGGAGTACAATGAATTCCAAATGGAGGATGGAGAAGAAAACCAGAAAGCAAAATCATTCTCAACATTCTTTTCAATTGTAAAACACAGGATGACAAATTGGATTAATGCATCAATCAGATTATGAGTTTCTGTAAGCACTTTTCAAAAAAAGAGATGCCCAAATTTCTATTCTTTTATTATTCTCATTGATACAAATTATTCCAATGTATAAAATTCAATTTGGGGTTACAAACAGTAAAAAAAAAAAACTTATTTTTTACACACAAAATATTAAAAAAAATAGAATATATATTAAAAGAGATTATTTTCCTCTGATTATTGAAAACATACTATCACAATATTTATAAAATACGAGGGAAAACATGTTCTTTTGTAACATCTCTGATTATGTAATGTCATCTATATGACTACTCAAGTGTAAAACAGCTTAGCTGAACAAGATGTAGCTTGTTGTAGCTCTCGCTCAACACAGGTTACCTAAAAGCTCTGAACAAACATATTAGGGAACAAAAAACGTTGATAAAATGGCAAATTCTGTATTTTGAATAATCTGAGGGACAACCCTATCACCATCTTGCCCTTTGATTTTCCTGAGCAGTGATGTATTTCTTTGTGTATCAGGTAACAATGTACTAGTGCTTAAGAGCATGAGAAAAAGAGAGATATTCCTAATCTTTCTTAAACCTGTGAACACTATAAACTTTCAGGCTTAATGACATGTCACAGTAATTTTAGTTCTCAAGGTAAACATCTATTTCCGTACAAACTTTGGTGAACATTGTTAAAGTACTTTGAAGTACTTTGGAAATGAAATCAGAAAATATTTTTCATAAAAGTTCTTTGATTATTTCTCTTAAGCACTCTGATGCAAGGAACTGAAATGCAGTACATAATAAAAAACAAAACCAGCTTAAGGCATGAAGAGAATAAATAATCAAAATGTTTCTGTACCTTTAATGAAGTCTACACTGGAGACCAAGAAAAGTTAAGCAAAACAAAACAAAGCCAAACAAGAACAACTACAAAAATTGGCACTTACCCATATTTTGCAAAATTTGCCCAGCGTTTCATAATGGATCTACTCAAAATTTCCTCAGCTTTTGTGTAATTAACTCTTCTTTCCAGAGGTAAACCGAAGACAAATTCAATCTCATAACCATGCATCACTCCCATCCATTCTGGCCAAGGGAGTTTGGAGGATCGGTGTTCAAAATAGTAGAAAAAGGCATTGTTTCCCATATCTGAGAACTTTTTGGTGAACTCCAAGGCAGGGCATATGATATTATAATCCCCAACAACATCATCCAAGGCCTCACGGTAGTTTTCAGCTCTCTGATCATCTAACCAGTCCATGTAGTGGAAAAGGATCGATTCCTTTCCAAATTCACTCAATCCCGGAAAAAATATTTTTAAACCTTCTTGAAATTCTTTTCTAGTTATAATACTATTGTTATCTTTGCTGAAACCAGGAGCACCATATACTAAAAATGCTGTCCCTTCATCTTTGTTAACACCCACCAAGATCTGGGTTTTTTTGAACTGTCCAAGTTGGAGTAGTGTGTCTGGCATGTCAGTGAGAAAATCACCATCCACAGTTGGACCAAAGTTTACTGACAAGAGCGTACCATAAGGGACAACAAATACTTCATTCAGAAGAATTTCCTGGGGATCTTTATTTCGAAGACATTTGATTATCTCAGTCTCATTTTCTCTAGAGCAACCAATAAATTTAGCTAAAGTTAATGTTCTCTTCCTAGCTTCATAAAGAGATGTCACTACCCAAGGGGAATTAGAGGATCCACTTTGCAGAATGGCTCTGGTAAACAATGGGTGGCTTCTGGGAGAAAGTAAATGAAGGCTAACTGAAGCTGCTCCTGCACTTTCTCCAAAGAGAGTTACACTCTTAGGATTTCCACCAAAGGCTGCTATATTTTTTTGGACCCACTGAAGGGCCATCTGTTGATCAAATAAGCCTGTGTTTCCTGGCGCCTCAGGATTTCCCGGTAAAGCTAAGAATCCTAGGGCACCCACCCTATAGTTCATTGAAACCACAATAACTCTTTCAGCCCGTGCCAGAAACTTGCCATCATAAACATGCAAAGATGATGTCCCAGTCTGAAAACCACCACCATAGATCCATATCATTACAGTAGCATTTTTTGGTTTAGGTGCTGGAATCCACACATTCAGATATAAACAGTCTTCACTGAGGTCAGTGTTTGGGTTCCACATCTCTGATCCAAGGAAGCCTGGGAAACTTTGATCTGTGTTCTGATAGCAAGAATTTGCATATTTTGTGGCATTCCAAATATTGGGCCACTTGGTCAAGGACTGTGGCTTTTTGAATCGAAGTCTACCAAGAGGTGGCTGTGCATAGGGGATTCCAAGAAAGGCTGTTACTGTGCCACCAAGAACTGGCAAGTTCATCCCTCTGACTTTTCCATTCTTGGTGGTAATTATGACGTCTTCTTCAGTGTGTGACTTCCCAAAGAGCACCCAGAGCAGAAGAAACCGCAAGAGAAATCTGATGTATATGATTGTACCCTTGCTCTGCATATTGGTTTCTGCAAGAGAGATAAGTGGGAAGTTTTAACAGCCTCATGCATCTAGTATTATATTTTATTGATGATAATTAACTAAAATTTAGTAGTTTTTAATCAATCCTACAAATTATGAAAACTAATAAATCTATTACTGCTGTAAAGACACATAAAAAAACATAGAAAATGGTTGGAGATATTTCAGTTTTCAATTTAGAAATAAATGAGTGAAATGGAAAAGGAGAAATTTGTTCAATTTGGAAAGATTCATTTTCAAACCTCTGTAAGAAAGATGTCATTTTTTAAGGAGGAAATTTGTCCAAGGCATTAGTGTATATATATATATATATATATATATATATATATATATATATATATATATATATACTTCTTTACCATACACAGCACCACCAAAGGTGGCATTAAATGGTAGTCTACTTAATGATAGATATAATAGATTAAATTTCTACCATAGTTAGAAGAGGAAATACAAGCTTATATATTCTCTGAAATATATACAGTTCTAATCATGGCTGGCTAGCTCTTGACAGTAGGTTAAGAACCTTTAAGGATCCTCAGACTTCTATTACTGCCTTTTTCTGTTTGCATGGTCCCGTCTGTGGTCCTTTTTGCCTAGTGTTTTCTTCCTCTATATAATTGTACCCTGCGGTCAGAAGAGAATTTGGACAAGCAATTCACAGAATGTGAAGTAACAAAAAAATACAGTAGTTGCCATTTTTCCTACAAATTGTGAAAACTAACAAATCTGCTACCACTATAAAGGCCTACGGGAAAAACTGGAAAGGGAAGACTGGATATATACCAATTCCTCTGAAACTGAATAACCACGAAGGGCTTTTCTATCTGAATTATATTGTCAATGGAGATAACATTAGATGTGGGAGAAGAAACTGACTTAGAAGAAATTTTACACTCAGGGATTACTCAATGCATGCCTGTTAATTTGTTAATTGATTAAAGCATGTGCAACTAGGGAGGTTAAATGTGTTAGCATGGTCAGATTTACTTGTATTTTGATAGTGGACACGATGAGTGAAATAAGAGGATTAAACTGAGAAATTACTGGGAAAAGTGGGAGAAGCAAAAGTAATCTTTGAGACCTATAAAATCATAACTATTTGGCATTTTATTAAATAATACTTATTAATGATATGAAGAGAACATTTGGGGAAATCAAATTTTCATTAAAAATTCATAATGCATACTTGAGATTCTTTTAAATAAAAAAAAATTTAACTCAGATTCTGAAACTCCAAGTGGCAAAGAGGGACAGAAAAATGTAATGCAGATATCATTTGAAAGAACTAACATCTTTATATAACTGAAAGAAAAAAGAAAATCTGATTAAAACTGTCAAATACAAACACTGATTCTCATCCACATAACAATAGCAAAGGTCCATACATGTACAAAATATTTTTATTATGTTTTGATAGTGTAATAATAAGTCCAACCTATATGTCCAAGAAGCTAATCCTGTGAGCACTGAGAATTTGTAATAGTCTTTTTATTCTACTTTTTAAATTACATTGTCTTGGAAGGCAGAGATTAAGGCACTATCTATGGTAATAAGTGTCTCAGATCTACGATCCTCACTGTAATCAGCCTCATTCACCACTGCTCATAGGACAGCTAGTGATCAACAAGTATTTTTTGATCCCCCAAAATACCTGAATAAACTAGTCCATTGTGTATACTATTTTGTTCAGTGTCTAGTATTTATAGCTATATCTCCATCTATACCTCTATCTCTGTCTCTATTTCTGCCTCTATCTTTTTCTGTTTATGGCTGTGTCTATATCTATATATCTAATTCTACTGATGTCCATATGTTTATGCATATATATACATATATATTTATACATAATGATTGTTATAAGGTTTAAAAAAATCAAGCCATGAGATCAATTTTTATGCTCTCAATGTTGATACAACTGAATTTGTGCTAATACCAATAAATATATATTATTGAAGTATACAATATTTTAACACTATGTATATACTATTATAAAATTTAGCTTTATTATAATCATAACAAAGTGCAATTTATCTTCTAAAAAAATAAGTAAATAAAATGTCATAACAATGTAAAGTTTCCTGTAAAGTTGACACTTACTAATAAAATTTTATATTTCTGAGAGTTAGGAGTTTTAGAGACACTGCTACCACATACCACAGTTGTGTGGTTTTTTTTCTTCCTTCTGATAATTCCTAAGACATTTCTTTTAAATAAATGGAGGAGAGCATTTGGAAGAAAGCAAAGTGCTGTGATAGATTTTTTTTTTTTCATTTTTAAAATCTTGCTTTAGAAAGGAAAAGGAATTAAGATACAAAGCTGGTTTATTCTAAGCTGCATTTCAACAGATAAATTGCAGCATCTTTGGTTGGACTCATTCCTGCCTTTGGCCTAGCTCAATCAATGTCTTCTGAGTCTAATAAAGACAATCATTTTTTTTTTTTGGTTTTATATAAATCTTTTTTTGTCTTTTAAACCATAAAACAAATCCTAATAATTTTTGCTTTCTGACAATTTTCAAACTTTCATTCTATTGTTTATTAATTTTATTGCATAGCAAATATAAAATTACTACCAAAATTTTGGTTGTGTATGTAATTAATAAATATAATAATTTTCATTGCATGTGTTATGAAAGGCTGCTATAACATCTAAAAGGTTGTACTATCATCCCCATGTCATTTAGTTTGATTTATACTACTACTTTTGTGTGTGTGTGTGTGTGCGGTACACGGGCCTCTCACTGTTGTGGCCTCTCCCGTTGCGGAGCAACAGGCTCCAGACGCGCAGGCTCAGCAGCCATGGCTCACAGGCCCAGCCGCTCCTTGGCATGTGTGATCCTCCCGGACCGGGGCACGAACCTGTGTCCCCTGCATCGGCAGGCGGACTCTCAACCACTGCGCCACCAGGGAAGCCCTATACTACTACTTCTTGTATGTTTTTATTTATATTTTGTGCTGAGTAGAACTTAATGTTATATAATATGATTTATATGAATAATAATCTTGCTTTTTCAACAATGATATCTGTGAGTCATCATCTTGATATTAGTAATACAAGTACTTACACCTTGTAATTGTAAATAATGTAATTAGTAACATTCACAAAATCATTGTAAGCCTTTGTTTATTGCAAGAATGGCAATATAATTCCAATTCACTTTCATGGTACCTGTTGTAGTGTATTATACACCATATTATTAAATATAGGTTTTAATAGGAAAATATGCTTATGTTCACATACTCATTGTTAGCATAGGCTAGTTTTTTTTTATATATATTTAGCTGCAGTACTTTATTTAAGTAAGCATTATTTTGTTCTTTTCATAACCTGTTATTCTCTAGTCTCACATGTTGCACTGTGGTTTTACCATTAAGAGATGTTCATGTTTTTAATATATGCTATCACATGATTAAACAATCAAAAGAGAGACAAATAAAGGAGACTAAGAAATGTTATTACTCTATATCTCTAAGTCTTTACTAATAATTAAAATATTCAATAAAATTTCATTTATTTCCTCCTATACTTTCTGGTGCAAATTGACTACTGGCACATTAAATAATTTAAACTCTGAGAACACATAACATGTTTATCATAAAGAACGGGGTAAAGTTTTATACCAAGGACAACTAAATATCTGAATTTAGATCAATTAACTTATTGTAATAAATCTTTAATATTTGATTAAAGGAAGGAGGTTTTGTTTGGAATTGCAAAAGAGAATGGATGGGAGTGGGAAGAGAGAAAAACCTGAAAGACAATTGATACTATAGTGTTCCAAGTTTATCAAATGCTCCAGGATATCAAAATCTACTGGCAATTTTGGGAAAATATTCTAAACTTAAAAAAAAAATTTTTTAATTAAAAAAAGGTAAAAAATAATTTCCTTCTTTTTGCATTCTTAATTCAATTTTGAAAGTATCAAAATTCCTTGACTGATTTCTAAAATATATAAGGTTATGCTATATAATATGGGTGCAATCAAATTATTGATATAAAGAGCTATTTATTTGCCATAATTGGATATCAGCCAAATTTTCAAAATAATTGGCCAGTCAAGGACTTCTTAATTGATGGTCATGCAAAAATTGATAATAGTTTCTCTGAATGTAATTTTCCTGTCTTTTAAAAAGTTTCATTAGAATATATATTTCTATATAAAAATAGACTGTTACAATGGTGTGGAAAGAGCCATCTAGAAAATATGATCTAGAACAAGTGCCACTAAAATGTATTTAGTTCAATTAAAACAACTGAGCCTTTATACCAAACCTAAAGAGCTTGTTTTGTTGTAGGCTAAGTGAAGTGGGGAACTGAGGAAGTCTGTTTATAAATAGACTATACCACTGTCTTTCAGGGATCCTTCAGATACCCAGTAGGCACTAAAAGGATGTGTATACATAGAAGACACTATATTAGGTATGAGAAACAGATCTGTAACTGTCCTCAATCAGGAAGAACATCCACAAACTTTTCATTGTGTGAACAATTTGAACATTTAAAATTAGAGAGATATCTTGGGTCTTCTTTGAAAGTTCAATCTGTTCTTAGGTTAACATCTATCCAATTATAATTTTCCAATGTTTGAAACAGTTTAGTTTTGATAAGAATGAGCAGATTTTGGCATGAAAGCATTAAAATGAAGACAGCATACAATTTAAGTATATATTATTAATTGTTACCAAGAAATAAATCAAAGCACAAACTAAATTTGTAACTAAGATATCATTTGCTAAGACATTATTAGCTTATATATTATTATTATTATATTATATTATTAGCTTATATTCTAAAAACTGAAATGTGGAGTAGATCCCAAATATTTTCTTACAATTAAAGAAGCAGGACATTAAAAACGAACAACAACAACACGTCTAGGAGAATAAAACAGAACTTTGCAAATCCAATTAGAAATTTAATTTGCTTCCAAAAGGTCACGTTATTTCAAATACACAGAGAATTCTAAACATGTCATTTAAAGTAAAAGTCACTCTTTAAAAGCTCATTCTTATCCTTAAACAAAGTAACTATTTATATAAGTGAAATGTAATATTTATCATAGATATGAGATAGCTTATATTATGGAAGCATTACACAGCCTAGTGACAGTAACTCCTAATTGAGTTTATTATCATGCAATATCTTCATAAAAATTTGGAAGAGATAATTTTAATTTTTTAAATTACAAATAGAAATCATAAATAATGAAATAATTTTGCTCACATTTCAGTTTACTTTTAATCATTCATATATTTTATACTCAATGCTTAATCCTCTGGTTAAACAAGAACTGATATCAAAATAAAGGTAGAGTTACAAAATCACAGGATGAGCAGAAAGTCTATATTTGCTTATTATTTCCATAATAATAAAATAATAGCAATTGTAAAATATGTTGCTATGAACACACATATTAAAAGAAAGAGAACAAACGGCAAATGGGTGGGACAAAAGTTTGTAAATCAAACTGGGAAATAGCTTTTTCCTTTTAGAGAAAAGAAACTTAGACTTTTCCTTTGCCAATTGATATTGTTAAAGTTTCAGATGGCAAAATGTTAAGTACCCTGTAGAGCCAGACAATTCAAACCACTTTAGAAAAAGAAAAAACTAGTGAGTAATACTGGTCAAAAAACACTTCTGTTACTCTTTTAAGGAAAAATTCACTAAACAGTGCATTTAAGGGTAAAACACAGCATAAAGTGTTTTCCCTTTGAGGGTGCATTAGGAACATATATTACAGTGATTCCACAAGTGCTACGGTCCTTTATACAAAGTTGAATAAATTCATTATTTCCTTAGCAGTTAAATGGCCACAGTCTGCGTTCCCTGAATAATCAATCGGAAGATTTGATGCATGTGGCTTCTCCCTTACTTTATCTGTCCCATTTGCAATGACTGTCTCCCACAGAGCACCAAAGGGGCACAGCAAACACGTGAAGGGATCACGTTCCTCCCACAGAACAAGCTTCACAGTAACTTGCATCTCTAACAGGAAGATGTAAATTCAGAGCAACTTACCCGACTCACTGCAACGAAGATGATAAAGTTTGCAAGGAATTGGAAATCATATAATACTTCAGGGAAATGCAGTAAGCAGCTTCTGCTCCAGCCTGTAAATTGGACTGCACTGACATTACAATCAACTGTTACTGACAAAGCTCGCGAGAGTTGGCAGCGGCAACTTGATCTAGAGGCAGCCAATCTTTACTTTCTGACATCTGTTCAGAGGCTAATTGTATGAATGCAATAGTGATTCATTTACAGAGGTATTACCGGAGTCATGCTTTACGATTGCAGGCGCTCATCTAACAGTGAAGAAAAAAAAGACACAGAGCTTCATTAACAGACGCTGAAATTGAACAGCAAATACACAGGTTATTTTTGTTTGTTTTCTTAAACACTACCAGAACTTTTAAGATTTTTTTTCTCCTTTAAGGAATATACATTTTTCTTATGCTTGTTTTGATTTAAAGATATACATGTTGCTTTAAAGAAATGCTGTTATTGAAATCTTTGTACCTTCAATCCGTGGCAATCATGGAGCTATAAAGGACTGTAAAAGATTAAATAGGAAACTAATTACTCTGTAGATAAAGCTATGAAAATCAAAAGACTAGTTATATAAATGAATTAATGTCTCTGATATGTACATCCTTCCAGCTCCCACACTCCAACACTTATTTAAGTCATGCAGATCTCAGCGTTCGTAATTTCCTAATCGGGGACCCTGCAAGCAGTCAAGTGTAACGAGAAGCCCCAGATTTTCTGGTTGAGACAAGGAAAATAAAATGCAATAAACAATCAGCACTAAACTTTATAGAAAAACACATTTGTCAGCGGAAAGGATGTACTTATGTCTTTCAACCTTATCTTCTTTGACTTAGATATTTGGGAAAATGAAAAGACAAAATACAAAAAAAACTTATAAACTGCTTAATGCCTGACTGTTTCCAAGATAATAACCACTTTGGTCTTTTAAAATTATCTTTTCTGGGAAAATTTCTGTTTAGGAGGTATTTATTAGACAACGAATTTCACAATCACAATGATTTATATTGTATTTAGAATATAGTTTATGTAATGACAACCTAGCAACACAAAAGTTACAGAGTATATGGTCTATCTAAAAGGAGAAAAAGATTTTTTCGAAGGTGGTACACTGACAATCATGCAATGGATAGTAACGTGATGGTGTTTCTGTTTGAAATGTAGTCATTCTGGTGGCCCATGTGGAAGAGAGTTCATTGGTTTAATATGTGATTTTTTTTTAATCCAAATGTCAAAATTCTTCTCTCCAACACAGCTCCACTGCACTGTTCTCTGTGCTAGCATATGGTTGGTCTTATTCTCAAATCCTGCAATTATACAATAATTTGTTGCATCGTTTGTTACTTATACGATGATAATAATAATTTGCATACACTACTATTTGTAAACACTGTTCTAAGCCTTTGAATACATTAACTCTTTTAAAACTCAAAACCCATCTTATAAGTAAGTACTATTATTATCCCTATTTTATGGTTGAGGAAATGTATCCACAAAGTGTTTTAGTAACTTACCAAAAATCATACAGGTAATAAAAGTATTTTCTATTTTTTTAAATGTAAACACTTGCAATTGGCATTTTTGCAACTTTTGCTTGTTTTCTTAATTTATTTTCCCAGAAGTGGAATAACTGAACTTAACTAGTAGAATGTGGATTTTTTTTTTTAATTTTAATTAATTAATTAATTTATTTATTTATGGCTGTGTTGGGTCTTTGTTGCTGTGCACGGGCTTTCTCTAGTTGCGGTGAGCGGGGGCTACACTTCATTGCAGTGTGCCGGCTTCTCACTGCGGTGGCTTCTCTTGTTGCGGAGCACAGGCTCTAGGAGTGTGGGCTTCAGTAGCTGTGGCACACAGGCTCAGTAGTTGTGGCGCACGGGCTTAGTTGCTCTGTGGCATGTGGGATCTTCCCGGACCAGGGCTCGAACCCGCGTCCCCTGCATTGGCAGGCGGATTCTTAACCACTGCGCCACCAGGGAAGCCCTAGAATGTGGATTTTTTTTGTTTGTTTGTTTTTGCAATTTTATGAGGTTCTCAATAGACTGTGGAATAAGAAGAGGTTTCCAACAGTTCTGGCAAAAGGGAAAATGTTCTTAATAGCAATAAATCTGAACAAGTCTCTGGAGCCAAGAGACTAGACATTCATACCTGGATGTGGCAGGTGAGGTATTTAAAGGTAGATTTCTTGAAAAATTTTAAAAGTGCCCAGCCCTGCTAGCAAAAAGAATTCATTAAGAGTATGGCAACATCTAATATTGGAGGTGCCTGCAGGCAGTAGCATCAGTAAATGATAAAACAAAGATCTCTTGGAGTTAGGGGAGAGTGAATGACAGGGAGTCTGAAGTAGCCCTGTGTAATTTAGACCAGGTTATAGGTATTTTGTGTAAAAAGTTCTAGAAAGAGGTTTATAAGCCCAAACAATTTGGTTACAGTCTAGATCACTAGACTCTAAAGATAATTAAAATCAATAACAAGCTACAGCTTCTGAGGAAATATGGTACCAAGCCCAATTTTCAAAGACAAAAGAATCAAAGTAAGGAAATAAACTCTGAAACTAAATTACTCAGGGCTTGAGAAAAGAAAGAAGGAGAAACTCATTTTTTAAACGTGAAAAAAGAGACAGAGAAGAAGAGCTCTTCTTTGTTTAAAATCTAATTTATTGAATAAGCTTAAATTTACTCTTAAGCACTTGATTAATCTTGGAGTTCTACTCTCAGAAAAAAATTCTACATTAGCATGCCACCAGATCAATCTTGGTGCTCTTAGAAAATCCTGGAGTGGGATATTTAAACTAGCCTCCTATGTGAGACTGATTTGGGAAGATAACAGGCCACACTGAAAGGCAGAGTCCTGGGGACTGGCTCATCAGGAAACTGTTATCGTATCATGTTTATGGTTTATCTTTTTTCTCCTATTTACTCATGTGCAATTATGCCCTCTACTTTAGCTAATTTGGAAATGCATCAAATATAATATTTTGTAGTCTACTTTCATATAACTAATGCTATCAAATACTTTTCTTCAACTTAATTTCATTGCCTGTATATTAATCGTTTTTATGGATGTATTTTAATTTATCTAACTCTTTTTGTTGTAAAGGTAGATTGCTTTAAACTGATCATGGAAATAGTAATACAAAAATGGGTGTAACAATTGTAGATATTTTTACACATTTCTGATTTTTTTATGGAATAATTAAATCAGAATTGTTCAAAAGTTATGTACACTTTTATAGCTAAGACACATACCACCAACTACTTCCACAAAATATTATCAATTTGTATTCTCACTGGCAATCTAATGTGTCTCCTTTATGCTCAAAAGAGAGTTGACTATCATATATTTTCCTATTTTTCCATTTTGCTTGATAAAATATGAGTTTATGTTTCATTCATTTGCTATTATTGTGATCAATGTGTTTCATGTGTTTATTTTCCTGAAATATAACATTTTAATTGAGATATAATTTCAAATTATGGAAAACTTTCAAAACACTGTAAAGAACTCTCATTTACCCAGATTCATCACATGTTAATATTTTGAGCCGTTTTTAGTATCATGTTCTCTTTCTTCATGAAAATGTGTATGATAATATATGTATGTACATATATGTGACCACTATTTTTTCTGCATTATTTCAGTGTTATTTGCAGGCATCATGCTCCTGTATCCCTAACCACTCCTTTAAGATCTATGGAAATCCACCTGCTGTAGATATAAGTGAATTTAATCAGCAGTCTGATAAATAGACTACAAAACTTAACAACCCTGTTACTGAGGGATAAGTCTAATTTAGAGAAGAAGGACAACAAATATATGTAGAAGGAATAATATGTTAGAAATGAAAATTTAACAAACCGTGATGAAAATTGGGTTGGGCAAGAATGAACAACTGGTATTAAAATCATTAAGTGTATGATCGATGGAGAACTAGATATTTGATATTCCTCAGAAATCACACATATTACATTCAGAACTTCATAACTTAAGTGGAGGGTCAAATTTGTATCATGTATGGTGGGGTCTATGGAATATTAGGCATACAACAGGACCTATACCATCTGAAATTTTTAAAATTGAATTACATTTTTTATCAGCAAATTTTAAGATTTGACTTACACTTTATGTGAACTAGAGAAAATAAATGAACAAAATAAATTGTATCACAAAAAAGTAATCAGACAACTCCTGAAAGTAGGACATTCTGGCCTGGTCATTTCAACAAAACAGTGAAGAAAGTTTCTATACAAGACTGGACAAGAGGTAAGGGACATTATCAGATTCAGTGCATGGTGCAGATTAGGAATGGGTTTGTATATCAGAAAGGATATTTGGGGTGTCAGTTTGGAAATCTGAATAATTTCTGGCTATTAGATTAGATGAGAGTAACTGTGGTGAAAACTCATTATTAAACAAGTACGTAGCAGGACACTATGAAAAACGCGATTCCATTGTGGTGTGTGTGTGCACGCACACACAGAGAAAGATTTGGAAGGGTATGCATTAGAATATTAATGGTGGTTATTACTGCATAGTGAGTGTATAGAATATTTCTAAATGTTTCATCTCTATTTTCCAATTTTCTGTAATGCAAATGTACTGTTCCTATCATCGTAATTTATATATATCAAAATAGAAAGTCAAATTTAAATAAATAACAGTCAAAATTTTCACTCTGCACTTCATTTCCAGGTGATCTAATGAGATTTTTATCTTTTGTTAATTGTTTCAGAGTATTGGGAAGTGTCAAAGCCCCCCATTTGATAATATTGAAATGATATACACTTCATGGCAAAACAACTTAAGGACAATTAAAGACAAGTTGCAGTTTGAAGAAGCTGGAGCAAAGAGATTTTAGGTTGAGATGAGGTAAATAAGATGAGAGGCAGACACAAGATAAAGGAAAGGGAGTGAGTTGGGGAGCCACCCTAAAGAGTAGAAATGTGGAGGAGTTACATGCATAGGAAAGACTTTTAGGGAGGTAGATATTTGTGGTGAGGTGTAAATCCCTCCTGAGAATCCTCAAATTTGTTAGTAGAGACTAACATTGTTTTTTAATGGTTCTGGAGCAAATGTGTGTGTGTGTGTGTGTGTGTGTGTGTGTGTGTGTGCGTAGAACTAGAGATTTTGCTAGCTGCGACTTAGTAGGAAGACAGATATATATAGAATATGAAAAAAAATAGTTATGCTACGATATTTGTTAGGTGGGAAATTGTAACATTTTGCTTTCTTCCTCTATTTCTATAATTTGAAAACCTTCCTAATTTGCATGTAACATATTTAAGTTAAAAAATAAGCTTTTTATTAAACAATTTTGATCATTCTAAGAGCACATTTTGGAGTCATCCACGACCTCTGAGACAAGAGTTGAAAAAGAGCAACAGGTGGCACCTTCCCCAGAATGGTCTTGCCTTCATTCCCAAGGTAATCTCATCTCAGTTTTTTTTTTCCTGACAATCTTCTGTTCTATGTCTTCTTTTCCTTTATCCCCTTTGCAATATTTCCAGATACCTCTCTTTCTGCTTTTCCTTTGAAACTTTATTTCTCTAGGATGATGTTGCAAATGACAAAATTCAAATCTTGTTTTTAGGGAGAGTAGGGAGAAATAGTGTCAAAAGCCACAAGGCAGAACTCTGAACTGCTGACATTCACCTCTGTTTTGCAACTGGATTACGAATGTAATGCCAAATATTCTGACTAATTAGCTAAGCACTGGATTGCCAGTGCATTACTGCAGTTACTAAATATAATCAGGCAACTAATAATTAATCTTGCTATGTCAGTATAATCTGTATCTTAATATTGTTTTTGAGTCTGTTCATATTTGGTGATCATATTCACAGAATGATTTTATCATACAAAGGAATTTTATTCGGAGTATATTCCTAAGTATGGAGAGGTTTGTTTTGCTGGCCAGGAGAAAACTTATATCAAAATAATTTGCTGCCTCCAAGTATGAGTCTACCTTTGATTTCCTCCTTAAACCCATCAGATGGCACTTTAGTTCTCTGTATAATCATTCTGATGTCAGATTTCTGGCTCTGTTTAAAAGATCAACATGACATAAGTAGATAAGTGCTACAAATCCCAAGAAACATGACTTGAGAGCACAACTTATTTGTAGACCTTGCAAAGTATTCTTCTACAAATAGATATACATATCTAAATTATTTTTATCCAGTAATTCTTAAAATTATGGATGCATAAGCTTATGTAAGCCATATAGGTGGACACAGAAAAGACATTAGGAGCCTTCAAGAGAGAATAGGTATTTTTGTCTTGCATATTTCATTAAATTTGGGGGAAAAATCACATGAAATAATGTCTGGAAAAGCATGTAATAAATTATAATATTATTGTATAGCTCTATTGTATAGTTTATAAATGTAAATAACCAGAAAATATTTTGATTTCTATTGCTAATCATTATCTGTTTCCCAAAGCACAATAAAATTGTATCACCAACAGTGATCAGGTTCCAGCTTTTCTTACTTGGTCTTAGAGAAGTGAGAAATGCCCCTAGGTCTGTTATCATAGCCTATCAGTGAAGGATTTTCAAAAGCATCAACGTCAAACTATAAAAGCAAACATAAGTACATTTAAGGGCAGTCACAACAATCTTAAAGAAGGATGGCCATATCCCAAGAATACATTACTTTTGAAGCAAAAATGTGAAAATAAAAGGATGGATGTTTAGTCCTATTTCTATTTCTCCTACTTTTGATCTCATCACTCAAATAAATAGTCATTTTTAAGTGAATGTTATACTCTGATTACTTCAGTTAAATTCAACTGAATAGGCCAGGGTAAATGGACCGAGAAAAAAGAGAGGGGGTGTTTTTCAAGTAAATACCTTACTGTAGTTCTTTAAGTGCTAATTTTCTCGTGTCACCCTCCTATATTTGTTTATAACATGGACAATCATTTGTATATCTTTGTGTTGACAGCACCTTGCAAATTGCCTGGCACAGAGTAGATTATAAAAGTTTGGTAGTTGTTTGAATATATAAATAAATGTATAAAAAAAAATTATAAAAGTTTGGTAGTTGTTTGAATATATAAATAAATGTATAAAAATGTAGATTGTTTTTCTCAAGTACTATTTTATTAATACAGTGTGCCTATTCCTCTAAGAGTTTCATTGTTAGACACAGGAAGTACACTTTTTTTTTTTAATGTATTTATATTTGGCTGCATTGGGTCTTTGTTGCTGTGTGCGGGCTTTCTCTAGTTGCGGCGAGCGGGGGCTACTCTTCATTGTGGTGCATGGGCTTCTCATTTCAGTGGCTTCTCTCCTTGCGGAGCACAGGCTCTAGGCGTGCAGGCTTCAGTAGTTGCGGCGCATGGGCTCAGTAGTTGTGGTTCGCGGGCTCTAGAGCGCAGGCTCAGTAGCTGCGGCGCATGGGCTTAGTTGCTCCGCGGCATGTGGGATCTTCCCGGACCAGGGATCGAACCTGTGCCCCCTGCACTGGTAGGCAGATTCTTAACCACTGCATCACCAGGGAAGTCCCTACACTTTTTTTAAAAAAAGAAAAAATGTTTCTTATCATTGGGGATATTTTTTGAAGCCATTCATCTATTATAGGTGGTTACCTACTACAGGGATTTGCCAGTATCTTTCCCCATGGTATTTTCTGAACCAGTTCTATTCCAGCTGAATACACCCAATGAAGCAATTTATATGAAAGTTAGACATGTCTCTTTTGTCTAAGGAATACAATAGAAGGTCTGAAATATCAAATTCAGGAAGATGTTCTTGAACTAGTCACATACATTCCTAAGGTGGGTTATGCTGTTAGTGGTAGTCATGAAATACAGTGACAAAGACACTTCCTGGGATGTATAGGGACACCATGATTATAGTTCATATGCATTAGTGATTATAATTGAAATCAACACCTTACTATTCTTGCATCAAGGAAGATTTGTGTAAAATTTCACCACACCCATGGTTAACAACAGCCAATTATTTAGGATATTTTGAAAGCAAACCATTAGCAGTATTTTGAGAACATTTTGATAGGAACTTAAGTTTTTACTTGAATTTTACAATATTTAATGGGACTCAGCTTTCTCAAATTGCAGACCTGTAATTCCTTTGTCTGGGACACTCCTGGCATATGCTTGTTTTCTCTGCATGATTATTAATAGTGCTGCCATTATGCTCAGAAATTTAAAGACAAATTATAGAGGCCCCTACTGACAGACAAAAATGGGTCCATGAGAAACGTTGTACATATACCTAAGTAATAAAGGACAAATATTAATTCAGAGTTTTCGGTACATAGTTTTATGTAATGGCATAGCTGGTAATGATATATATATTCCATCCAACTAAAGAATGGTATCCTTTCTTATGAGGTCCCTCTATAAACAAAGCAAGATCTTCGAAGTTTTATTGGAATAATTACTATTCATCTTGTTTCCTTCGATGCATTGCCAAGGCATTTCTTCACCATTAGGATAAGCCTGGCATACGTAGGATTTATTGACTGTATAGTCTAGACTGTGACATCTTGATGAACACAAACCCTGCTTCTTGCCACTCACACTTTACCTTATGGTGTTGCTGCTGTGCTTAGCAACAGAATGCCAGATGGCACACAGACTTCAATTGATAAGTGCTCAAGAACAATGTCACCTACCAGAACAGACTACAGACAAATTGACAAAGACAATGCTGTGTTTGCAGGCCTAAATGAAGAAGCCCTTTGAATAGATTTATGGCTGCATTTTAAAAATGTGTGTGCTGTTTGGAAGCTTTTGTTTGTAGGATAAGGCTACAATCTTAATTATATAATTATGCATGTTTTGCTGGAGTCTGTTCTTTAGTTCTTCATCCTTTTAACTTGTCTAGAAAGATAATATAACATATAAAAGCTCTTTGTTGTCTGCCATTGAAAATCCAAATAAACCAAACTCTCTTTTTTTAATGCATCCTTAGTCCCCTTTGTGTGATAATCAGTTAACATTTTAAACTCAGGCCAGAGAGAATGGCCAAAGAAGAATTGCCTGAGGAATTCTGGAATTCACAATCTGTCACCATGAGTTCTCTGGCCACAAAGAATGTCTTTTATGAGCACTTTTTTTGTTTGTTTTTTTAAATAAATTATTTTTATTTTTTTAATTTTATTTTTTAACATCTTCATTGGAATATAATTGCTTTACAATGTTAGTTTCTGCTGTATAACAAAGTGAATCAGCTATATGTATACATATAACCACATATCCCCTCCCTCTTGTGCCTCCTTTGCACCATCCCTATCCCACACCTCTAGGTGGTCACAGAGCACCAAGCTGATCTCTCTGTACTATGCAGCTGCTTCCCACTAACTATCTATTTTACATTTGGTAGTGTGTATAAGTCCATGCCACTCTCTCACTTCGTCCCAGCTTACCCTTCCCCCTCCCCATGTTCTCAAGTCCATTCTCTACGTCTGCATCTTTATTTGTGTCCTGCCCTAGGTTCATCAGAACAATTTTTATTTTTAGATTCCACATATATTTGTTAGCATATGGTATTTATTTTTCTCTTTCTGACTTGCTTCACTTTGTATGAGACTCTAGGTACATCCACCTCACTACAAATAACTCAATTTCGTTTCACTTTAAGGCTGAGTAATATTCCATTGTATATATGTGCCACATCTTCTTTACCCATTCACCTGTCGATGGACATCTAGGTGGCTTCCATGTCCTGGCTATTGAAATAGTGCTGCAATAAACATTGTGATACATATCTCTTTTTGAATTATGGTTTTCTCAGGGTATATGCCCAGTAGTGGGATTGCTGGGTCATATGATATTTCTATTTTTAATTTTTTAAGGAACGTCCATACTGTTCTCTATAGTGGCTGTATTAATTTACATTCCCACCAACAGTGCAAGAGGATTCCCTTTTCTCCAAACCCTCTCCAGCATTTATTGTTTGTAGATTTTTTGATGATGGCCATTCTAACTGGTGGGAAGTGATACATCATTGTGGTTTTGATTTGCATTTCTCTAATGATTAGTGATGTTGAGCATCCTTTCATGTGTTTGTTGGCAATCTGTAAATCTTTGGAGAAATGTCTATTTAGGTCTTCTGCCCATTTTTGGGTTAGGTTGTTTGTTTATTTGATATTGAGCTGCATGAGCTGCTTGTATATTTTCGAGATTAATCCTTTGTCAGCTGCTTTGTTTGCAAATATTTTCTCCCATTCTGAGGATTGTCTTTTCTACTTGTTGATGGTTTCCTTTGCTGTGCAAAAGCTTTTAAGTTTCGTTAGGTCCCACATGTTACTTTTTGTTTTTATTTCCATTACTCTAGGAGGTGGGTCGAAAAAGGATCTTGCTGTGATTTATGTCATAGAGTGTTCTGCCTATGTTTTCCTCCAAGGGTTTTAAAGTGTCTGGCCTTACATTTAGGTCTTCAAACAATTTGGAGTTGATTTTTGTGTATGGTGTTAGGAATTGTTCTAATTTCATTTGTTTACATGTAGCTGTCCAGTTCTCCCAGCATCACTTAATGAAGAGGCTGTCTTTTCTCCATTGTATATTCTTGCTTCCTTTATCAAAGTTAAGGTGTTACCATATGTGTGTGGGTTTATCCTTGGGCTTTCTATCCTGTTCCATTGATCTATATTTCTGTTTTTGTGCCAGTACCATTGTGTCTTGATTACTATAGCTTTGTAGTATAGTCTGAGGTCAGGGAGCCTCATTCCTCCAGCTCTGTTGTTCTTTCTCAAGATTGATTTGACTATTCGGGGTCTTTTGTGTTTCCATACAAATTGTGAAATTTTTGTTCTAGCTCTGTGAGAAATGTCAATGGTAGTTTGATAGGGATTGTATTGAATTTGTAGATTGCTTTGGGTAGTATAATCATTTTCATAATGTGTATTCTTCCAGTCCAGAACATGGTAAATCTCTCCATCTGTTTGTATCATCTTTAATTTCTTCATCAGTGTCTTATAGTTTTCTGCATACAGGTCTTTTGTCTCCTTAGGCAGATTTATTCCTAAGTATTTTATTCTTCTTGCTGCAATGGTAAGTGAGAGTGTTTCCTTAATTTCTCTTTAATAATTTTTGTCATTAGTGTATAGAAATGCAAGAGATTTCTGTACATTAATTTTGTATCCTGCTACTTTACCAAATTCATTGATTAGCTCTAGTAGTTTTCTCATAGCATCTTTAGGATTCTCTATGTATTGTATCACATCACTGGCAAACAGTGATAGTTTTACTTCTTCTTTTCCAATTTGGATTCCTTTTATTTCTTTTTCTTCTCTGATTGCCATGGCTAAAACTTCCAAAATTATGCTGAATAATAGTTGTGAGGGTGGGCAACCTTGTCTTATTCCTGATCTTAGAGGAAATGGTTTCAGTTTTTCACCATTGAGAATGATGTTGGCTGTGGGTTTGTCATATATGGCCTTTATTATGTTGAGGTAGTTTCCCTCTGTGCCTACTTTCTGGAGAGTTTTTATCATAAATGGGAGTTGAATTTTGTCGAAAGATTTTTCTGCATCTATTGAGATTATCATATGGGTTTCATCCTTCAGTTTGTCAATATGGTCTATCACATTGATTGATTTGCATATATTGAAGAATCCTTGCATTCCTGGGATAAACCCTACTTGATCATGGTGTATGATCCTTTTAATGTGCTCTTTGGTTCTGTGTGCTATTATTTTGTTGAGGATTTTTGCATCTATGTTCATCAGTGATATTGGTCTGTAGTTTTCCTTTTTTGTGACATCTTTGTTTGGTTTTAGTATCAGAGTGATGGTGACCTTGTAGAATGGGTTTAAGAGTGTTCCTCCCTCTGCTATATTTTGGAAGAGTTTGAGAAGGACAGGTGTTAGCTCTTCTCTAAATGTTTCACAGAATTCACCTGTGAAGCCATCTGGTCCTGGGCTTTTGTTTGTTGGAAGATTTTAAATCACAGTTTCAATTCCAGTGCTTGTGATTTGTCTGTTCATATTTTATTTTTCTTCCTGGTTCAGTCTTGGAAGGTTGTGCTTTTCTAAGAATTTGTCCATTTCTCCCAGTTGTCCATTTTATTGGCATAGAGCTGCTTGTAGTAATCTCTCATGATCCTTTGTATTTCTGCAGTGTCAGTTGTTACTTCTCCTTTTTCATTTCTAATTCTATTGATCTGAGTCTTCTCACTATTTTCTTGATGAGTCTGGCTAATGGTTTATCAATTTTGTTTTTTTTCTCAAAGAACCAGCTTTTAGTTTTATTGATCATTGCTATCATTTCCTTCATTTCTTTTTCATTTATTCCTGATCTGTTCTTTAAGATTTCTTTCCATCTGCTAACATTGGGGGGTTTTTTTGTTGTTGTTCTTTCTCTAATTGCTTTAAGTGTAAGGTTAGGTTGTTATTTGAGACTTTTCTTGTTTCTTGAGGTAAGATTGTATTGTTATAAGCTTCCCTGTTTAGACTGCTTTTGCTGCATTTCATAGGTTTTGGGTCATCATGTTTTCATTGTCATTTGTTTCTAGGTATTTTTTGATTTCCTCTTTGATTTCTTCAGTGATCTCTTGGTTATTTAGTAGTGTATTGCTTAGCCTCCATGTATTTTTACATTGTATTTTTACATTCTTTTCATGTAACTGATGATTAGTCTCATAGCGTGGTGGTCAGAAAAAATACTTGATGCAATTTCAATTTTCTCAAATTTACAAGGCTTGATTTGTGACCCAAGATATGATCTATCCTGGAAAATGTTCCATGAGAACTTGAGAAGAAAGTGTATTGTGTTGTTTTTGGATGGAATGTCATATAAATATCAATTATGTCCGTCTTGTCTAATGTGTCATTTAAAGCTTGTGTTTCCTTATTTATTTTCATTTTGGATGATGTGTCCATTGGTGAAAATGGGGTGTTAAAAGTCCCCTACTATTATTGTGTTATGGTTGATTTCCCCTTGTATGGCTGTTAGCATTTGCTTTTGTATTGAGGTGCTCCTATGTTGTGTGCATAAATATTTACAATGTTACATCTTCTTGGATTGATCCCTTGATCATTATGTAGTGTCCTTCTTTGTCTCTTTAACAGTCTTTATTTTAATGTCTATTTTGTCTGATATGAGAATTGCTACTCCTGATTTCTTTTGATTTCCGTTTGCATGGAATATCTTTTTCCATCCCATCACTATTAGTCTGTATGTGTTCCTAGGTCTGAATTGTGTCTCTTGTAGACAGCAGATATATGGGTCTTGTTTTTGTATCCATTCAGCCAGTCTGTCTTTTGGCTGAAGCATTTAATCTATTTACATTTAAGGTAATTATCATTATGTATGTTTTTATTACCATTTTCTTAATAGTTCTGGGCTTGTTTTTGTAGGTTTTTTCCTTCTCTTGTGTTTCTTGCCTAGAGAAGTTCCTTTAGCATTTGTTAGAGAGGTAGTTTGGTGGTGCTGAATTCTCTTAACTTTTGCTTTTCTGTAAAGGTTTTAATTTCTCCATGTAATCTGAATGACATACTTGCTGGGTAGAATAATCTTGGTTGTAGATTTCTCCCTTTCATCACTTTAAATATGTCCTACCACTCCCTTCTGGCTTGCAGATCATCTGCAGAAAGATGAGCTGTTAACCTTATGGGGATTCCCTTGTATATAATTTGTTGTTTTTCCCTTGCTGCTTTTAATATTTTTCTTTGTATTTAATTTTTGATAATTTGATTAATATGTATCTTTGTGTGTTTCTCCTTGGATTTATCCTGTATGGGATTCTCTGCATTTCCTGGGCTTGACTGAATATATCTTTTCCCATGTTAAGGAAGTTTTCAATTACAATGTCTGCAAATATTTTCTCAGACCCTTTCTTTTTCTCTTTTTATTCTGGGACCCCTATAATTCAAATGTTGGTGTTTTTAATGTTGTCCCAGAGGTCTCTGAGACTGTCCTCAATTCTTTTCATTCTTTTATCTTTATTCTGCTCTGTGGCAGTTATTTCCACTATTTTATCTTCCAGGTCACTTATCCATTCTTCTGCCTCAGTTATTCTGCTATTGATTCCTTTAAAAGAATTTTTAATTTCATTTATTGTGTTGTTCATCATTGTTTTTTGCTCTTTAGTTCTTTTAGGTCCTTGTTAAACCTTTCTTCTATTTTCTCCATTCTATTTCCCAGATTTTGGATCATATTTACTATCATTACCCTGAATTCGTTTTCACTTAGACTGCCTATTTCCTCTTCATTTGTTTGGTTTGGTGGGTTTTTACATTGCTCCTTCATCTGATGCATTTTTCTCTATCTTCTCATTTTGTTTAAGTTATTGTGTTTGAGGTCTTCTTTTTGAAGGCTGCAGGTTCATAGTTTCCATTGTTTTTGGTGTCTGCCCCCTGTGGGTGAGGTTGGGTCAGTGGCTTGTGTAGGCTTCCTGGTGGAGGGGACTGGTGCCTGTTTTCTGGTGGATGAGGCTGAATCTTGTCTTTCTGGTGGGCAGGGCCACATCCGGTGGTGTATTTTGGAGTGTCTGTGAACTTGGTATGACTTTAGGCAGCCTCTCTGCTAATGAGTTGGTTTGTGTTCCTGTCTTGCTAGCTGTTTGCCATGGCCATCCAGCACAGGAGCTTGCTGACCATTGAGTGGAGGTGGGCCTTTTGGTTGAGGTGGAGATCTCTGGGAGAGGTCTCACTGTTTGATATTACATGGCGTTGGGAGGTCTCTGGCAGTCCAATGTCCTGGACTCAGCTCTCCCCCCTCAGAGGCTCAGGTTCAACACCTGGGTGGAGCACCAATACCCTGTCAGCCACTCGTCTCTGCCCTGCTCCCCCACAAGTAGTGTCACAATGTGGGGACCAACTCAGCCTCCACTTCCATTTCCTCAGGACGGGGGTTCTTCCAGGAGCTCCAGCATCTCAGCGGTACAGCCCTCACACCTGCTGCCACTCATGCCTAGTAATTTTGTTTTTATAGAAGGCATTTATTATCTAATTTGGCATCATTTTATGTAGCATATCTTGAACCGTTTGCACTCAGTCCTTGGCTACAAGCTGTTTTGGCCTTAAAAGTGGATGCCAATATTTGAAACACACACATGCCAGTTTACTCAGCTTATTTTTGGTAAATAAGTCATACTGATTTTTCAAAAATATTCCTGGAAATTTCTTGACTGCAGTAGCTTCCTCTCAAATTTATCTGAAGTGATACTTTTATGATAGTGAAAATCCTACTTCAACAAATGCAGTTTATTGCTGCTTTTATACATGCATGGATTGCCTGTAACTGTTGTTTCAGGTAAAGTTTGCATTTACTTAAGTGCCAATATAATATTTCTTTGGACACAAAATTGATCTACTTATCTAAGATGTTACCAAAGTGCCTCACTTGCTGTAGTGAGGGCTTTACTTGGATGATCTAAGAATTTTGGAAAAGAGAATCCCATGGATTCTGCCTCTTTCTGTGTTGAGTTACATATTTTGACTCTGACAATATAACTTGATTATCTATAGCTGATCTCATTGTCTCTTGGAGCATATATTCCTGCTGATGGTAGTAACATGGCAGTGGACTCTACATTTGTTTATTAAATTTGATATCTTCTGGTTGAAAATAGCTCCTTTCACTTAATTACTCTGTCAGTATAAAGTTTGAGCATATTATCAGGGCTACATCTGCTTCAAAATTTCTTACCATGACTTTCCAGTTTGATGCCTTGGTTCAAAGTGAAGTTTTCTAATCTCAGTGGAAGCCATTGTCCATAGACGTCACACTGTTCATTGTCCTCAGTGAACTTTTCCCTGACAGTCATTCCTGAACTGTTGTAGGCTCAGGAGCACTTGGTTCGGCCTGGTTTTAGACCATCAGGATGGTATCACTCACGATGACTGACTGCTCCCACTGCCTCAGGTTCCCAGATTCTGTTGCTCCCTTATTCTAACTTTCGGTCCTTTGCAGGTCACAGGTCCTCAGCATGGCCACATGCTCTTAGAGTGATGAAGAGCTTCTGTAGCTCATGTCTGCTTCAGGCAAGCTCTCAGGTAGGTCCCTATGCACCATCTTCAGCTCTCCTTCTGCCTGTGAATGTCCAGTTGCTACTTCTCTTCTTCTGTAGTTATAAAGTGCCTCAGAGACCAGGTCTTTTCTTTCAATTTGCTCTGTCCCCTGTCTTGCAATTATTTTATTTTTCCCCACCCCAAGGTGTCCCTTATCAGATCACTACTCAATATCTTTAGTTTTCTTTTTTTGTAATATCTGTGTCTGATTTTGCTATCAGGGTGATGGTGGCCTCATAGAATGAGCTTGGGAGTGTTCCTTCCTCTGTAATTTTTTGGAAGAGTTTGAGAAGGATGGGTGTTAGCTCTTCTCTAAATGTTTGATAGAATTCACCTGTGAAGCCATCTGGTCCTGGGCTTTTGTTTGTTGGAACATTTTTAATCACAGTTTCAATTTCAGTACTTGTGATTGGTCTGTTCATATTTTCTATTTCTTCCTGGTTCAGTCTTGGAAGGTTATACCTTTCTAAGAATTTGTCCATTTCTTCCAGGTTGTCCATTTTATTGGCATAGATCTGCTTGTAGTAGTCTCTTATGATGCTTTGTATTTCTGCGATGTCCATTGTAACGTCTCCTGTTTCATTTCTAATTTTATTGATTTGAGTCCTCTCCCTCTTTTACTTGATGAGTCTGGCTAAAGGTTTATCAATTTTGTTTATCTTCTCAAAGAACCAGCTTTTAGTTTTATTAATCTTTGCTATTGTTTTCTTTGTTTCTATTTCATTTATTTCTGCTCTGATCTTTATGATTTCTTTCCTTCTACTAACTTTGGGTTTTGTTTGTTCTTCTTTCTCTAGTTCCTTTAGGTATAGGGTTAGATTTTTTATTTGACATTTTTCTTGTTTCTTGAGGTAGGATTGTATTGCTATAAACTTCCCTCTTAGAACTGCTTTTGCTGCATCCCATAAGTTTTGGATGGTTGTGTTTTCATTGTCATTTGCCTCTAGGTATTTTTTTATTTCCTCTTTGATTTCTTCAGGGATGTCTTGGTTATTTAGTAATGTATTGTTTGGCCTCCATGTGTTTGTGTTTTTTACATTTCTTTCCATGTAATTTATTTCTAATCTCATAGCTTTGTGGTCAGAAAAGATGATTGATATGATTTCAGTTTTCTTAAATTTACTAACGCTTGATCTGTGATCCAAGATGTGATCTATCCTGGAGAATGTTCCATGTGCATTTGAGAAGAAAGTGTAATCTGCTGTTTTTGGATGGAATTTCACATAAATATCAATTAAATCTATATGGTCTATTGTGTCATTTAAAGCTTGTGTTTCCTTATTAATTTTCTGTTTGGATGATCTGTCCATTGGTGTAAGTGAGGTGTTAAAGTCCCCCACTATTATTGTGTTACTGTCAATTTCCTCTTTTATAGCTGTTAGCAGTTGCCTTATGTATTGAGGTGCTCCTATGTTGGATGCATATATATTTATAATTGTTATATCTTCTTCTTGGATTGATCCCTTGATCATTATGTAGTGTCCTTCCTTGTCTCTTGTAACATTTTTTTATTTTAAAGTCCATTTTATCTGATATGAGTATTGCCGCTTCAGCTTTCTTTTGATTTCTATTTGCATGGAATATCTTTTTCCATCCTCTCACTTTCAGTCTGTATGTGTCCTTAGGTCTGAAGTGGGTATCTTGTAGACAGCATATATATATGTCTTGTTTTTGTATCCATTCTGTGAGCCTGTATCTTTTGGTTGGAGCATTTATTCCATTCACGTTTAAGGTAATTTTCAATATATATGTTCCTATTACCATTTTCTTAATTGTTTTGGGTTTGTTTTGTAAGTCCTTTTCTTCTCCTGTGTTTCCCACCTAGATAAGTTCCTTTAGCATTTACTGTAGAGCTGGTTTGGTGGTGCTGAATTCTCTTAGCTTTTGCTTGTCTGTAAAGCTTTTGATTTCTCTGTCGAATCTGCATGAGATCCTTGCCGGGTAGAGTCATCTTGGTTGTAGGTTCTTCCCTTTCATCACTTTAAATATATCCTACCACTCCCTTCTGGCTTGTAAAATTTCTGCTGAGCAATCAGCTGTTAACCTTATGGGAGTTCCTTTGTACGTTCTTTGTAATTTTTCCTTTGTTGCTTTTAATAATTTTTCTTTGTCTTTAATTTTTGTCAGTTTGATTACTCTGTGTCTCGGCCTGTTTCCCCTTGGGTTTATCCTCCCTGAGACTCTCTGTGCTTCCTGGACTTGGATCGCTATTTCCTTACCCACGTTAGTGAAGTTTTCGACTATAATCTCTTCAAATATTTTTTCAGGTCCTTTCCCTCTCTCTTCTCCTTCTGGGACCCATATATTACAAATGTTGTTGTGTTTAGTGTCCTAGAGGTCTCTTAGGCTGTCTTCATTTCTTTTCATTCATTTTTCTTTATTCTGTTCTACTGCAGTGAATTCCACCATTCTGTCCTCCAGGGCACTTATCTGTTCTTCTGCCTCAGTTATTCTGCTATTGCTTCCTTCTAGTGTATTTTTCATTTCAGTTATTGTATTGTTCATCTCTTTTTATGTGTTCTTTAATTCTTCTAGGTGTTTGTTCTTTGATTTTTCAGGTCTTTCTTAAACATTTCTTGCATCTTCTCAAGCTTTGCCTCCGTTCTTTTTCCGTGGTCCTGTATCATCTTCACTATCATTATTCTGAATTCTTTTTCTGACAGTTTGCTTATCTCTGCTTCATTTAACCATTTCTCTGGGGAGTTATCTTGTTCCTTCATCTGGTACAAAGTCCTCTGCCTTTTCGTTTTGTCTATCTTTCTGTGAATGTGGTTTTCGTTCCACAGGCTGCAAGATTTTAGTTCTTCTTGCTTCTGTTGTCTGCCCTCTCTCAATATCTTAACAAGTATTTTATTCTCTATATTTATGTTCATGTCACTGCTCACACGTTTGTTTCCTTTCTGAGTCACAATAAACTGTCCTCATATCATATATATACTATGACCGGTCTAGACTTGGCTTTGGCAAAAAACTGCTCAGACTGCTAAATTTTTTCTTGATATTTAAAAAAAAAAAAAAGATTCTAAAATGTAGAAAAAATGTTAAAAAGTCTATTACCTTCCATTAGACTAAAAGATTGTCTGATTTGAAACCCAAAATTGATCAATAAATACTTTATTTAAGCTGTATTTGACTTCCTCTGTTACAATGTATACCATTATTTCAATGTGTATGGAAGCCAGCATATAGCCGAGATTATCAGAACTAGAAGTCCATTGTTTTCATCCGTAAAAATATTATCTCAATTTCATCCTACTTAAGTAAAACATTGATTCCTGAAAAAGACACTTATTCTTAGGCAAGGATGCAATTTCTTCCTAGAATTTGAAAGCCAAATAGTCTCAAACTTGATTTTTCTGTCACTTGCCACCTCTCCAATATCTGAGTACTAGAGGACACTATGTCTTACCCTAGAACAGTGGTTCTCAAAATAACTGTGCATCAGAATCACCACAAGGGCTTGCTGAAGAACTACACCCAGAGTTTTCAATTCAGAAGGTCTGTGGTGGTTCCAAGAATGTTCATGTCCTCCACTAGTAGCTTTGCCACCAGCATAGGCAAATCATTCTTTGAGCAGTCATGCACCACTCTCCAGCTAAGTCAAAATTGCATCTAATTCAAAAGAGATGCAGGTGTCCTCACCCCCTCAATAATGGTAAGCCCCTTTTCTGGCTGCTCAAGACATCTCCTAAGTGATTTAGTGTTCACATTACCAGCTGCACATTTTCCTTCTGGCCTGGATATAGATACCAGTCTTTTTCTACAAAGTCCAAGCTCTTCAAATATTCTCTCAGCCACAACATTTAGGGATTTTGTTATGGAAATTTGTATTCTGTAGCTGAAAATAGATTCCATATTTTGAAAGTTTAAAACCCAATAAAGAAGTTTAAAGGTTATTTTCTATGTCTTTCCTTCTTTCTTTATTTCTTTATTTTTTTTGAAAAATGTATTTCTTCCTTGGTATGATATTTTTTCCCTAAAGTGTTGGTCGTGACCTTTGGTTCAAATGACTAGACTTCTCTTTATTTTATTTTATTTTTCTAAAGATTAGTAATGACTCTGTGGTATGGATATAAATCCCCATGAGTAACAGGTCTGGTTTATACTTTTATAGTCTAGTAGCTAAGGTCTATGTCTTATGTATCATTCTAATTTTGTAAATTCTCTGGTGTTATTCAAAAGGCTTACAAGAGGACATGAGGTAAATATTGGAACACCCACATTGGTCATTTTGACTGGAGCTCTGCAAAATCTTGCAACATTGGTGAGAATCCATTCTTTATGATGATTCATGAGCAACGCATAGGAAATTGTTGAGGAAGGCCTTTACCAGAAATGATGAGAAACATAACCTACATGACTACTCAGACCAGCAATGTGAGGCACATGCTCATGTGGGGACTGATGTGACTCAAACATTGGCCTGGATCTCACTTAGCTCTGTGATGGTATGACCCATGCTAGCCAGGCTTGTGATGCTGTGTTTGCTTCTCCATACACCACCTCCATAAATTTCACCTCTGATTATAATTTTCAGTATCTTCTTCTAAACCGCATTCCATGCCAGATGAACTGCATCTTCCTTGGGCCAAGTCATATGTTTTCCTCTATCATTTATCTAATTCTTGTTGTGACATAAGCTTATATTCTGCTATAAGAGCCTTAAACTTTTGCTCTTCAAGGATATTTTATTCTCTTAACAAAGCTCAACTTTAATAAAACAAAAATCTTGACTTTAAAATAGACTCTCAAAACCTATATTGTAAGGATATTTTTCTTTTTTTCTTTTTATATTCCCGTCATATAAACTTAAAAAGTTTTGTGGCAGTGTGCATAACCCAGGTGTACTTTGGACCTTGTGTAAGAAAGGCACCATGACCTTAAGCATAGGATACAGGCACCTTGATTCATTGCTATAATTGCAGATAAAGAATAGCTAAGGCATAATAATTAGTATAAAAATGCAAAAAGCAGTATTTGGTAAACAGTGCTCCATATCAGATACAGGGTACAATCTCCCAAGCAGATACCACCCTCACAGTTGTAAGAGCTTGACAGTCCAGAACACTGCCTCCTTCTGTGATAGATGCAGGGGCTCATTGATCATTCTAGTCACAATGCTTAGCACAATGATTTGAATATGAAATATCTTAGTTTATTTTAGCTGAATAGGTTAACAGAAGAGGGAGGTGTATATACTAGGGCATTCTGGTCACTTTAGGTTTTTACATTTATATGGAAACTGACCATAATCTCAGGTGTTATGAGTTAATTTATGTCAGATCATCTTAAAGTTTTGAAACTTTGGTTTCTTTACACACTTAAAAATTGCTGAAGATTCCAAACAGCTTTCTTTTAAATAGATTGTATGTATTTATGTATTTATTTATTTATTTATTGGCTGTGTTGGATCCTTGTTGCTGTGCGCAGGCTTTCTCAGTTTGTGGCGAGTGCAGGCTACTCTTCATTGTGGTGTGAGGGCTTCTCATTGCGGTGGCTTCTCTTGTTGCAGAACACAGGCTCTAGGCATGCAGTCTTCAGTGGTTGTGGCTCCCAGGCTCTAGGGCGCAGGCTCAGTAGTTGTGGCACACAGGCTTAGTTGCTCCACGGCATGTGGGATCTTCCTGGACCAGGGCTCAAACCCATGTCTCCTGCATTGGCAGGCAGATTCTTAACTACTGCGCCACCTGGGAAGGCCCCCAAATAGCTTTTTAATGAGTTATATGTATTAATATTTACAGTGTTAGAAGTTAAAACAGAGAATTTTAAAAATATTTATTTATTTATTTATTTTAAATAGTAATAAACCCACTACATGTTAACTTAAATATATTTTTAAGCAAAATAACTTGATTTTTGAAATCACAAAACAATTTAGTCAGAAGAGTAGAATTAACAACAAAAAAAAAACTTTTAAATGTCTCTCTTAATAGCAGACAATTGGATTCTCATATCTGCTTCCACATTCAATCTGTTGTGATATCACATATCATGTAGGCTCTGGAAAACTCCACTGTACGCTTGTGAAATAACGAGTGTGAAAAATACAAATGAGGTCTCAGTGTTATGAAAATAGTTTTAACTTTACAGATCTCCCTAAAGGGACTCATAGAAATGAAGGGATCCCTAATCCATAGTTTGAAAACTGTTGGCTTGAATATTTCTTGAGTTTCCTTGTTTTGTTGTAGCCATTAAACACAACACCTCAACATAAGGAAAATAAGAAAAATTAAAGAGTAAAGAGAGAAAAATGTTTTAAAATACAGGGAAAAACTGATCTGTCTCTTTATGTCTACTTAATTCATCCCCTCATAAATTTTTATTTATATTTAAAATTTATTTCTTAACCAAAGTGTATTTAACTTGATGTATAAACTCAAGGAAGAAAATAAAATAGCTTCCACATTTTCTATTGACTCAGTAAGGGATTATTATATTGCTCTTAATCAGAAAATAACAATTTCTATAGTTCACATAAGAAAAATCAAAATATTGTGGAATTTCTAAGTTCCAGTTTTAATACTATCAGTTTGTTTCAATGAAAGTACCTGATGATATTTAAATTTTTTATCATAGAAACATAAAATTTATTGTACATCAACCCAATTTAGACCTTGTTTAAGCAACTCTCAAATGTGCCTAGGCAAAAAGTGAAAGACAATTGTCACATAATCGGGCTTGTAATTTGTCATCATTGGTTTATAGATTTAAAGTTCAATAATGACTGCCAATCTAATAAATATGTGGATAGATGAGAATTTCTTTTGGATAATTTAGAAAAAGCAATCCAAAATGAAGTTAAAATAATCAGTACTATATGTGCATATTCCTTGAATTTTTAGAAAGTGTGTTTATATGTTCATGGTGGTGTGTGTAAGAGAGGCACACACAAAACCAGAAAGACATGGGACAGAAAGTAAAAATAGATGAATTAGGGCCTCGAATATTCTAGAACCTTGTGTTTTTCTCCATGTATAAATCAGTGAAACTCAGAATTTGTGTTTGGAGCTGAGACTCAGACATCCGACTCTTAGAGACTTACATATTTCAGTATTAAAGAACCAAGAAAGAGATTGTTATGACCCATGTTTCTGCCAGTTATTTGTATTAATATTATGTCAAGTGATTTACCTACCTTCCTTGGGAATCATCGCTCAACATTTCAAGTCACTCGCTCCCTATTAATATCATCTTAAAGTCCTTTACAACTCAAGTTAATTAGCTTTGTGCCTTTGGAATAAAAGATTTTTTTCCTGAATGGTCCATTTTACCTGCTATTCTGTAACCTGCATTTCAGGGAGAATTGATATAGCATCATAATTCATATATCTTTATATCAGCATTTAATTTTTCACTTGAAACAATATTTTCTCAGTATAACAAAATGAAGTTTTTCTACTGACAGCCTGGAGAGCTCTGTGGTTGAAAATTAAAATGATATTTAGATCTGGAAATCTAGTTCTGTAAATACATTTAAGCCCAGAGTATTTTCAACTCCTTTTATTAAAATGAATAAACTCTAAATCAATCTTTCCCATCCAAAGTTTTCTTAGAAATATTTTACCTTTAGTAAATATAAATAAATAAATTGATTTCATAGGAAATACATCACCCTTAAAGCAAAGCAGCATCACTAAATTTTACTACAAGCAACCTCACCATGAAAACGTCTTTACAACAGAAGGCTCTCTCATTCTCTGAATGTGCAAGTAATATGTGATCATGAACATCTTATAATAAGCATCTGTGCAAAGTTTCCAGATTCATGCCATGATTCCTACATATTAGATAATTTATCATAGTGCCATCTGTTTAAAAAACATAGTTGCCAATGTGGATGGATGATCAAGAAAATAAATTATTTTGTGTCTTCATGTAAATACTTTTGATGATATATTCATGTGAATTCTACATAGATCATTAGCTTTTTAAGGCAAAATAACATTGCAAAGATGGACTAACCATTGAAAATATAATTTCAATCAAACAATACCTCTTAACTATAATAATAAAGTATTAGTTGTTCTGGTCAGTTCATGAAAAAAATGACAAAGTGGTAATTTGGGGCGAAAAACTCTGTGTTTTTAGATTTTTTTTCCCTCCACCATTTGTGCTGGTATCATATGGACTTAAAACTTATTTCTTTAGAAACAGAGTGTGTATATATGGTTATTAATTTGTATATAATCACAACTATTTCCTCTTAGTACTTACTAAAGATTATATTGTAAGTGATCAACAATGGAAGTAGAATGCAGCTCATTCAATCTCTTATACCTCTGAGAAAATGACCTTAAATTGTAGCTCATAGAAATCCTGGCTACAAAGGATTTTGAAGTCATGTGATCCAGTTCCTTCATTTTGTGGTTGGGAAAGTTGCTATTCAGCGTGGTTTAAGTATTCGTTGTGACAGAGTGTCGTTATTATCAAGGTTTTCCAGAGAAACAGAACCATTAGGAGATATACACATATATGGAGAGAGAGAGAGAGAGAATTTATTTTAAAGTCTGGGTTCGCATGATTGTGGAAATGCAAATCTAAAATCCACAGGAGAGGCGGGCAAGCTGGAGACCCAGGGAAGAATTGAAACCGGACTTCAAAAGCTGTCTGCTGACAGAATTCCTTCTTGCTTAGAGGTCAGTCTTTGTTCCTCTAAGGTCTTCGGCTGATTGAATGAGGCTTACTCACATTATAAAGATAATCTGCTTTTCTCAATTCCAATGATTTATATGTTAATCTAATCCAAAAAATGTTTTCACAGAAACATCTAGAATAATATTTGGCCAAATATCTGGGCACCATGGCCAAACCAAGTTGACACATAACAACTAACCATCACACTATTGTAGATGCTGCATCTTCAATGTTCTATTAACAATGTTTGGAGAACTGTTTGGGTTTTTACATATTTCCTCTCACAAGTATTCGTTACACATCACCCTCTCTTTAAGGGATTTGGTATGAAATTGCATTACAAAGTATGTTTCTAAAATATATAATAAGTATATGATGTCACTATCAACTGAACTAAGATGCCTATTTAAGCTAAACAGCCAGTTAAAAAATGTTATGTAAATACTAAATAATACATTTGTCTAGAAATTTTACACTGCTTATAAAACTTATATGTGATCTTAACTCTAGATCTATTTTGAAAGAAAAAAACTTAGCTTATTAGAGTAAGAGTATTACTAAAACATTTGCACAACAAATCACAAGAGTTGAAAGGACACTTCTTGAATAGACTTGACAATAAAATATTTTAATTAAAGGTACATGTCAGCCCTTAATATGCTATTATTTTGTATTCAGGAGTCTTTATTTCTGCCATCTCTTTTCTGCTTTTCAACTAATGCTTATTCTCTAAAACAAAACTTAACCATCTCCTGCTCTTCTTATTTTCTGGTGGCTCCTTCCCCCATTCCCAGAGCAACTTGTGTGTATTTCAATCTTGCCAATCTCCTGTGACATAGTTTGCAAGTTTAAGTGAATCAGTATTTATTTTCTACAACAAATATTCTAACTGGAATTTTAACTGGAAATATGAAAGAAAACCTTTCAACATTTTAGGATGATCCTTGAAAATTTTATTAACTGAAGTAGATATAATTCAATTTTCTGATAAGAATAAGTATAGATTTCACTATGACAATTGTATTTGTTAATGTTTCTTTTCTTCAATAAAAAAGTAATGTCTATCCAATGTTACATTTTAAAATTTAATATAAAAATTTCTTTTAAGGTTTTCTCATTAACTAATAGTTGAAGCATGTGGCTACTGATTTCAACATTAATTTTTATCAGGAATGAATAAAATTTATTTGGGCTACATAATATTTTTTCCTCTAGTTATGAAATATTTGATGAAAGATAATGTGTCTTATTCACCTCTTTATCAGGGGTACATGTCATATCTTATCACAGGTATTACCCAATACTTGTTATTTTAAAAACACTAAATAAATCATATACACTATGTGACTTGTATTAAGGAAACTTGATTTTGGATTTCTACCAAGGATAATTATAATAAAATTGCAAATTTATTTTTCTATGCCCTTAACACCATTTTTAAACACCCATTTGTTACTAACACATTTTTATATTCCACCAAATTCAGAGACTTTATGCTGTCTTTATTTCTTCCCATTAGAAAGAGTTCTGATTTAAATATCTTTCATTAGAGAGTGTTATATAACATAAATGGATACATCACCAAAGATTTTTTTAAAAAATATACGTAAAATAGAAATATCAACACAACTTGGTAGGAGTAAATGTAGTAAGTTCATATTGATTGTAAACTGCTACATTTGACATTTAGGTATCATTTATTTTGAAATTATAATGTTAATAAAATATTAATACTGTATATGTTGATAGAGTTGAATATTATAGTAAACATATCCATTTATGCTCTCGAACTTGATCCTTTTCCCCAAATTTGTGAGGCATTTAGGGCACTACTTAGTGTTAACTGTATGAACAAAATCTAATTGGCTCAATTCAATTTTCAAGAAGGATCACCAAGGTCACAACATCTCTTAGTTTAGGAACTGGCAGTTGCCCAATCCTGGCAAAGGAAAATGTGGTTGGGAAAGTAGGGGAAATACCTCCATTTGATAAAAATCATGGGTGGGGCTGTAGGCATGACAGCATCCTTTGTGTTTCTGCATGGGGAAACTACCAAGGGTTGCAAATTCAGTGTATTTATTAGTTATCTATTGTTGTATAGGAAAATACCACAAACTTAGAGGCTTAAAATAACACAAAGTTATTATCTCAAAGTTTCTGTAGGTCAGGAGTCTGGGCCCAGTTTAGCTGCCATATTTGCTTATAATAGTATAATAATTAAATATTGCAGACTCTAGAAATAGAGCTACCATATGATCCAACATTCCCACTCCTGGGCATATATCCGGAGAAAAACCATAATTTGAAAAGATACATGCACCCCAAGGTTCACTGCAGCACTATTTATTTATTTTTTATTTTTTTGGCGGTACGCGGACCTCTCACTGTTGTGGCCTCTCCCATTGCAGAGCACAGGCTCCGGACGCGCAGGCTCAGTGGCCATGGCTCACGGGCCCAGCCGCTCCGTGGCATGTGGGATCTTCCCGGACCGGGACACGAACCCGTGTCCCCTGCATAGGCAGATGGACTCTCAACCACTGTGCCACCAGAGAAGCCCTACAGCACTATTTAAATAGCCAGGACATGGAAGCAACCTAAATGTCCATTGACAGAGGATTGGATAAAGAAGATGTGGTACATATATACAATGGAATATTAAAAAAGAACAAAATAATACCATTTGCAGCAACTTGGATGGATCTACAGATTGTCATGCTGAGTGAAATAAGTCACACAGAGAAGGACAAATATTGTATGATATCGCTTATATGTGGAGTCTAAAAACATGGTACAAATGAACTTGTCTACAAAACAGAAATAGAGTTACAGATGTAGAAAACAATCTTATGGTTACCAGTGGGGAAAGCGGGGGAGGGATAAACTGGGAGATAGAGATTGACATATACACACTACTATATATAAAGTAGGTGACTATTAAGGACCTACTGTATAGCACAGGGAACTCTACTCAATACTCTGTAATGACCTGTATGGGAAAAGAATCTAAAAAATAGTGGATATATGTATATGTATAACTGATCCATTTTGCTGTACAGCAGAAAGTAACACAACATTGGAAATCAACTACACTCCAATAGAAATTAAAAAATTATACATATATATATATATATATATATCATATATTTATATATATAGCAGTCCCACAAAGCTACAGTAAAGGTCACCTGGGGCTGTGTTCTTATCTGGAGGCTTGACTGGGAAATAATCTGTTTTCAAGTTCACTCAGGCTTTTGGCAGAATTCATTTCTTTGCAGCTGGAAGATTGAGTGCCCCAGATTCTGGCTGGCTAGAAGGTGGGGGTCATTCTTAGCTGCTAGAGGCTGCCGCTGTTCCTAGAGACTGTTAAAGTTCCTAGTCGTGTTAGCTTTCCCAACATGTCACTGTACTTCATAGTGACAAAGCCTGCAAAGGGTCTCTAGAGCAAGTCTTCCAGCAAGATGGAGATTTATTTAATGTAGCATAACCACAGGAGTGACATCCATCACCTACTTTTGCCAAATTCTGTTGATTAGAAGCAAGTCACAGGTCCTGTCCACACACTCAGGAAAGTCCTACGCAAAAACATGAACCTCAATTTGCTGGGATCATGACACAAGAGCAGAGGGACCTTAGAGTCTGTCAGCTCTATTCAATATAGACAGGTTTTATCAGCCATAGATGAAAACAGCAGAAGTAAAACTTTCTCTCAAGTCACCACTAGCAAATTATGACACTAAGACTTAAAAATAAATCTTTCTTTTTCCCAGAATTAAAACCTCAATATTATGAAATGTTTATATCTGGCGTTTTTTTTTTTGGCTCTGTGACTTTTATTCCACTTCTCGGCATTACCAGCCACTTCAACCCTGGCTCCCGTCCCCATACCAGCTTTATCCCTAGCCTCCACTCAGTATTCACCATGGTACCTTGTTGGCAGATGATGTGTTTCAGATGCCTGCACCCCACACTCACTTCTGAAATTTAACATGCAAAGAGGCCAGGCATGAGAAATAGGTCCCTAGGATGCAGTCTAGAAAGAGACATCCCAAAGCAAGCAGAAAATAAAATAACTCAATAGAGACTAGAGGAAAATTAACTGAAGAACAGAGAAAATAATGTGATTAAAATGAGGAAAAATGAAAAAAAAATACTCTCCCCCTTATATTCTGCATGTTATATCTGGAATACTTTAAATTGCAGGCATAGCTATATGTCCAAATTGTAGGTGGCAAATGACTACCCTGAAGGCTGCATATTTTAATAATGTAAAAGTGAAGCAGGCAGCTATTTCCTCTCCTTTGGGCAGGTTGACGGAGGTGATCCTAGATGGATGGTGAGCAAGGATGTAATATAGAGACTTGGAGGGAAGGGTAAGAAGTCCAGCCGAAGCCCAAAGCTCTCATCAACATGAAGGGACCAGAAACTGAGGTATAGGCTTGAGGTATAAAGCCAGGGACCGTAGAGACAGGATCAGAGAGACAGCTAAGTGGGAAGGCCTTCGGAGTGTTGTCCTGGGAAAACACCTAACAACTAGGCTGTACTTGAGGATGATTCCTTGCTACTCAATTAGTTGGATGCCTGTGTCAGGAGGATATCAGACTGTGGCAGACAGAAGGTGTGTATCTTGCAGCATCAGGAAATCCTGAACACCCTTTGCTTTAGTCATCCTCTGTGAGGCTACTCATTCATTCATCAGGTACAGCGGGGAATAAAACAGACAAAAATATACTCTCTCATAGACTTTATATTCCAGTCAGGGGAATCAAACTCTAACATAATAAACATGCATATTATACAGTGATAGGTGATAAGCCCCATGGAAAACAAGAAACAGGGCAAGGGGTCCAGAAGAGTTAATTATTGGATAGTCTTTACTGAGACAAGGTGACATTTTAAAAACTCTTGAAGGAAGTAAAGGTATAAACAGATAGAGTCTGAAATAGGGTCCTGTGTGTTGTGCCTGAGGAATAGCAAAGAGGAAAGTGCATCTGGAGTGGACTGAACAAAGGAGTAAGTAGTTGTAGATGAGGATAGAAAGGTTATGGGAGTTCTTATCACATAGAACCTTGTAAGCCTTTAACAGGGTCTGGGTTTTACCCTGAGTGAATAGGGAAGCCATTGGCGAGTTTAGACAGGCACCAGGAAGCCCAGAGGTTTCATCAGTTTGATATTGCACCTACAAGCAGGCTTCTGTGTCCTCCCCTGTGGCTGATGTTTATCTCTACTCTTTTCTACTTCCAAGTAATAACAATCCTATCGGACTTATAGAATTCTCCTGACCTTGCATTTGCCCCTAATTCCAGCAGTAGGTAGTCACTTGTATTCTTTTAACATGATTTGGGAAATAATATACAGGGATTTACAAATACCCTTTTAACCAAGCACTACCTGATGGATGTGCTTTATAATTTTATTTATTTTTCATGTTGATGCTTTGGTATTGTAATAACATTAAAAAATCTGTCTACGTCTACAAAGAATTCTTTTGACAAATTTGTGAATCACCACAATCTAATGAGAGTGATCTGCATTACATCAGGTTCCAGGACTGAGGCCAGTAATGCCTACAATTCATATTCTGATTTCTCATATTTTCCGTATGTCTTTAGACTCTGTTAAACAGGGAATGACCCTCCTTCACACTTCTGATTTTAATATTCCCTAAACAATTCTTTCCTCTTCCTTCACCCCTTACTTTTACTCTCACAGGTGTAGCCAGTTATCTGGTTGCTGGGTAAAAGCCATTGTTATGCATTTTTCTGTTTGACTTAGGTAATCTACCAAAAGATATAAACAACAATGGATATATTGTTTCTTCTTTCATCTCCATTTCAAACCAGTGTTAAGACTGAGAAGAAATGGATGTTTGCTGGTTGGGCTTTCCCAGGCTCAGACTGGGGGTCAGTCCATTTGACTATTATTTAAGCTCCATCCACCAAGGTAGTCTTGGAAGGCTGACATTTTGGCCTTTCTTGTCTTTTTCTCAATTTTTTAGGGATCTTGAGAGTGGTGAGAGATACTTCAAATCCTAGATACCCTTCATAGATTAAAATACTACATTTGTCTCAAGACTCAACAAATTTGGAGCTATTGTAACTAAAAAGAGGGCTATCATTGAGAAGCCATGATTTTCCACTGTTTTCAACCATGTGTTACAGTTTTCCTTGTAAATCTCATTCTTACAATGGTAATATGCTGCTACTAGGTGACAATGTTGCCACACATTCTAGACTTTAAGGCTTAGTTCCTTTTGATTGAGCTAGAAGTAGGCATATAATTTATGTTTCTGTGTTAACTTATGCATAGATTTTAAGTCTATAATTAAGTAAATTTTGTCCAATGCATACACCCACATAAGGAAATACCTCAATTGAAATAGGGAACACTTTCATCACCTTAGGAAGTTTCAGATCACTTTCACAGAATAGAATTCTCGAGAGAATGGGGGAGGGACAGAAGTGGGGAAAGACCCAATTTAGAAAATATCAGAATATCCAAGGTTAAACATGGTTCAAAAAGCATCCTTTCTCACAAATCACATGGTGGGGGAGGGGGTGTTAGTCTGTGTCCTACCTCTGCCTTTAGAGTGTTACTTATGAGAGCATGTTGTGCAAGTGAATGTTCTCAGAGTGGAAAATATGGATAAAAAGCCTATGCAATAAGCCTATGCAATAAGCCCCCAAAAACAATATAGCACTTACTTCAGTGTTTCTCAATCAATATCCCCTTGTTGAAGCATTAATCTTAAACACAGCTTCATCCATTTGCTGACTTGAAGGCAGAAATCTTCCCCGGGACCTTTAATCTTATTGGTAGACCAAACTGCTGGACAGATGCAGTTTTGCCAAGTGATCGGGGCATTTCTCCATATTATCAGTTGCCTTTCATGTGTGGCATCATGAGTGAGTAAAGAGCTATCTATGTGAGTCCTCACTGTAGAAGAGCCTCCACCACTCTCAGAACACTTGGGATGTTTGCTTTTTTCCCCCAGCTTTAGTGAGATATAATTGACATACAACATTAAGTTTAAGCTGTACACCATGATTTGATACAAGTATATATTGTGAAATGATTACCACAAAATTAGTTAACACATTCCGTCATCTCACATAATTATCATTTTTGTATATGTATGGTGAGAACAGTTAAGATCTATATTCTTAGCAACTTTTAAGTATATAATACAGTATTGTTAACTATAGTTGCCACACTGTACCTTAAATCCCTGTAATTTATTCATTTTAGAATCAGAAATTTGTAGCTTTTGACCAACATCTCCCCATTTTCCCCATCCCCAACCACCATCCTACTCTCTGTTTCTATGAGTTTGTTTTCTTAGATTCCACATATAAAGTGAGATCATATAGTATTTGTCTTTTTCTTGTCTGACTTACATCACTTAGCATGGTCTTGGAATGTTTGCTTTTATCATAAGAAAGGAAATATAAATTCACTCTTGAAAATTAACAAATTACTCACTCTTTCTAGACATTATTTGGATTTTTCCAGCTAAGTATAATTTGATATTTTATTTTTTGCCCACCTAAAATGGCTTAGCATTTTATTTTTGGAAAAAAAAATTGTAAAAAGCATTTACAAAAAAGCAAATTGCTTTAGTAAAATAACTGTAAAGATTTTATGTCTTTGGAAAATGAAACAATCAACCAAAATCAAAATAAAACTCAAAAAAAAATGAAAGTAAATAAAATGGCATTTTAAATATTATATTATCAAAAGAAATAGTAAGCAATAAAGGAAGCTTCCCCTAAGTTCTTTAATACAGAGTGCTACACTATGTCTGTGAGATTATGATGATGATGATGATGAAGGCAACAGCAGAACTTAATTGCTCTCTCCTAGTGTCAGCCTCTGATCTAAATGCTTTGCATGTGTCACCTCCTTGCATCTTTAAGAAATAGACATCGTTATTATCGCTCGTTTGCAGATAAGTAAACAGAGACTCACCTACATTAATGTCTGAGGTGGCCTAACTGCAAAGTGGCAAACCTAGGGGTCAAAATTAAACTGTATGACTCTGAAGACCTTGAACTCAACTCCCATGGCAATGTTTCTCCAAGTATGAGCTATGAACCGTTTATGTCAGTGTCAGTGGAAAATTCAGGGTCTTTGGCCTCACACAAAACCTTCTATGTTTATGTCCAACACTAATAATTAAAAGTGACCAAGCTCACAGTAATTCTTAAAACACAGCTTCAGTGCATGTCCTCTCCTAACAGCCAACATACCTGCAAAGACAAAGGATGAATACAAAAAGCCATTTTGTGTATAAAATTACTTCGTGGAATAAGGTAGAAACAATTTTTGTCTACTTTCATTATCTATGAAAATTGCTTAAATATCATGGCATCAAAAAAGAATGATTTGCTTTTACTGAATAGGAAATTCTTTTTACAGTTGAATGTTTCTCAATTATTTGGCTGTCCCTCCACACACCTAAGTAATCAAATGTGCTCCTGTTACTAAGAGTGGTGACTAAAGCAGTGTTTGAAAAGGGAGAAGGAATAGGGTGTGTGTGAAAAATAAAAGCAAAACACTGTTGATGGGAAAGTAGTTAATTACAATGATCTCCCTAGATCATTCTGATATAACCTGTAGTTTTTAGTTTTTACTTTTTGTTGAATATAGTTGACATACAATATTGGCTTAAGGTGTACAACACGATGGTTTGACATTTATATACATTCGGAAACAATCACCACAATGAGTCTGGCAATCATCTGTCACATAAAAGCTATTACAATATTGTTGACTATATTTTTTATACTGTATGTTACATCCCCATGACTTATTTATTTTATGTCTGGAAGGTATAACCCCTAATTTTAGTTGAGAATCCTTGATGTCATTTTTGTCAACCATTTCTACATCTAATTTCAGTAATGTGCTATTTTGAATCTTGGTGAAAAAAAATCTCAGAACATATCATTGGCAATATTCATAAAAATATTTGTAGATCAAACATCACATGTTATAGTAACTGAACCACAAAACTTTCAGAAACTAGCCAAAAGGAGTTTTTAGTTTATCTTCTTTCATTAAAGGGGGATCAAAAAATTACTTGCTATTCAATGATGGGAAACGTATATTCTTTCAACAAGACATTCTGGTTAATATATTTTATTGTTTAGTCAATATTTATAAGAAAAAGAAGTTTATAATATATTATCCATGCTGACATAACTTGTTCTTTTTGATATGAATTTACAGAAAATGGTTCAATTATTTCAGAGACTATTTATATTCTGTCGCTGTAAGTTCTAAATATTTTGATGCTGAAAAATCAATGATCAGATCTAGTTTAGACTGACAGATATCCCCAAATTAAGATGTCAGATATTTGAGTTATTCATTCTGAATAAAACCATAATGCCAAATGTTACTACTGAGTGTAAAGGAAAGTGTCATATCAATTAAGGTGAAATCAGTAATGATCCATATGTTAAAAAATCATAATTGTGAAGGAAGGCTGAGCCATTACTTAGGAACTTGAGTTTTATATGTTCATAAATACATCATTGATGTAGTAACTCTTTTCCTCTTTTTGAATATATAGAAAATAGTGATCTAAAAGATATAAAACCCACTATTTTTGTCACCAAATTTCAAGCATGTTTTGAATTTAAAAAAAGAAAATTTATTGCAAATGGAGGCACTCTACACGTCACCATAATCATAGCTCTACATCTCCACAGGGGTGCAAGACTGTCACAATAGAGTGTCAGAAACCATCAATTCCTTTGTAATTTTTAATCAATTTATCACCTCTTGAAATTTTGCCTGTATTGCAGCTCTCTGTGAGCATCTTTTATCAACCGTACAGAACTATAAGCTCTTTGAAGGTAGAGTCATAGTATTCATCTTTGTTTCCACACTTGTAGCCTAGAGACTCGGCAGTGGTAGACTCTGAGTAAAAAATTGTACTTTTCTGTGTCTGCTCTTCTCATGAATGACCTGAGAAGAGAGGTTATGAAAACAGGTATTCCTGTTTTCCCATGATATAAACCATGGGAGAGCCAGGACCTGTGGTTTCTACAAGGCTTTATCACAGAACTAGGTTATAGTTGTCAGAAACATTTATCTCAACAACAGAAAAAAATTTTAAAGTGTTTTATCATGTGGATATAACTGCATTAAGATTTTCCAAGTTTCTTCTCTCCAATACTTTGTGAGGATTATTTAACATAATTATTAATCACCTACTACATACAAGGCACTGAAGAAACAGAAGAGGAAAATATAAGCATGTCTCCGGCAGCACCCACAGATTTTACTGAGCGAACATCTCAGAACTAAAGCAATTAGGATTCAGCCTTAGGTTACCAAGTGAGGAAGGGAGCATTGTAATTTAGGGTAAAGGGAGAAAGAGGTGGAGTCAGGAATGTTGGACATCATTCTGTGTGCCCCATCAGGGCAGTGCTAGAATTAGGCTATAGCACAGAGTTCTAAGTTCATTGTGTTAAATTATGTTGCCAACATAAGACTGTGGGTCATGCATTTTGATATGAAGTCAGCTCTCCTTCTTGAACATTTTCAAACAAAGCCTGAATGGGCTTTTTTAAAATTAAGGAGCTTGTAGTGGAGATTTTATGATAAAGTACTAATGTTAATGTTGGGGGTATGTGGAATGGTAAGGGAGAGGAAGCTGAAGCAGTAAACTTTCTGACAACTCACCTGGCCATACTTCTCTGTGTCTGGAATCAGGTTACCAAGCCAAAGTCAGGAAATCTGGGGACGATTCAAATCTCTAAACCTAGGTCAGAGACAAAGGACATAGACTTACAAAGATGGACTCACTAAATAACCAAAATTAATTAAATACCTTCAAATAGTATTACTTTAACTTTATTAGTTCATTTATCAAACCCAAATAAATCTATTACCTTATATATTAGTGATCTCAAGTTATACTTCTATCTATGGAAATAATTGATAACACACAAATAATATCTTCTTATATAAATTGAAAATTGTGAATCAAATTATATCTTACATTTCTGTTAGCATTAATATTTTGAATTATTAAACCCGCAAAACTAGACCTTTTAGTCAAATAACATTTGCTTTCTTTTACCAAAAAAGAGCTGCCAAGGAAACTAATTTTTTTTTTTTTTGCCGTACGCGGGCCTCTCACTGTTGTGGCCTCTCCCGTTGCGGAGCACAGGCTCCGGACACGCAGGCTCAACGGCTATGGCTCACGGGCACAGCCGCTCCACAGCATGTGGGATCTTCCCGGACCGGGGCACGAACCCGTGTCCCCTGCATCGGCAGGCAGACTCTCAACCACTGCGCCACCAGGGAAGCCCGGAAACTAATTTTTAATTCCAAACTACAGAATATTTTTGCATTTAAACACTCTACTAAACAACACAGAGTGTGATCCTTAACACTTGTTCAAAAATGTGAACCTAAGACACTTATATAACAAATTATAATATACAAATAAAGTTTATTAACTTTTAGCTACAAAGCTGGAAATATAGTTTGATATAATTTAGAAATATGTTTAGTGAATGCTGAAACAACAAAGAAAAATTCTATTTAAACGTAATGTTTCCAGAGAAAAAAGCAGGGATTATTTCTTTTATTAAGAGAAACTGAAGTGAGAGAATTTTCTAGTGCTGGTCCTTAAGCAGGCACTCATTTCATTTGTACCAGTAGTTTTCTGTATCATTTATCATATACATTCTTTCTGAATACAAGAAAAGAGAGACATACTAAGAAATTGTTAAATAAAATAATCACTGTTAAAATTTCCCATACAACTTAACTATAATTTATCTTTTTTTGCTCACATTTACTCAGTCAACACTTTAATACGTTCTGCCTTTTACTGCAATAAACTGTCCTCATATGCCTCCTTTTTCTGTCAATATTAGCATCTAAGTATAACAATTGATATAGCATATAAAAGTCAGACTTGAGAATCTGTCTTATTCCCTCATATTTCCTATATAACTTACTTTGGGCTCACAAAGACGATATAATTGTTAATACTAATTGAATGAATTCCCAATAGTTGGCTAGTGTGGGGACGAGTGTAAGAGATAAAGAAAATAATATTCTCATGCGTTGAATAATGTCATTATCTGAAATGATCCTCAATTTTCAAAGAATTAAGAATAAAATGGTTACCAATAAAAAGAAATTGAATATAATTTTCTCTTTACTCAGAAACAGAACCTTAGAATGAACAATACAGAACCGCCTGATTCTTTTAATCTTGGGTTAATCAGCAGGGTTACATTAGGGAAAAGTCACTGTGACTCCAGTGGTGAATTAGGCAATTTTACCAATAAAGATTTAGTCATGCTTTGGGCTATTTTAAAGTATTTGTATTGTAGATGTAATTATTCATTGCAAGTTACACCAGTGTACACCGAAAAGGCTAGAGTGAAGAAAATGTATTCAAAATTTTAGTCACATTCAAAAAGGCCACTTTAAAATTAGGATGATAGAATCAGCCTGCATTAGTTATCTACTTTCCAAATGACTGGTATGGCTGTTTTCCTAAATCTGGGTGTTGAGTACAAAATTATCTTCTATAGTAAAGTGGTAGACTCCACATATGTGAAATCAAAGCAGAAGTATGCTGATTCATCTTAAAAGGGGTAGTTGTGTCAAGGTCTGGTTGACCAGATTAAGCTCCTTTAAAGAATGCAGTGGAAGGTGGTTACTAAAGGAAGAACTGAATATCAGCAAAGCAAATTAATTAATAAATACACATATTCTATATACCAAGGGCTGTGCTCATTTCTGAGAATACAGCAGTAAATCCTAATTTCTAACCTTTCATGTTCATAAAATTGAATGAATAAACAAACATTAGCAAACAAATATATTCATAAAATAAGCATATACTTATAATATATAATATATAATCTTATATCCTGTATGTATGTATGTATGTATGTATGTAGATCCCAGAAGCAAAGTGGGTGAGAGTAACGGAAAACAGCGTTCTACTTTATTTATTTCTTTTATTTATTTATTTTTGGCTTTGTTGCATCTTCCTTGTGGTGCACGGGCGTCTCACTGTGGTGGCTTCTCTTGTTGCAGAGCACAGCCTCTGGGTGTGTGGGCTCAGTAAGTGTGGCCTGTGGGCTCAGTAATTGTGGCACGCGGGCTCTAGAGCACAGGCTCAGTAGTTGTGGAGCACTGGCCCAGTTGCTCGTGACATGAGGGATCTTCCCGGACCAGGGCTTGAACCCATGTCCTCTGCACTGGCAGGCGAATTCCCAACCACTGCTCCACCAGGGAAGCCCCAGCATTCTACTTTAGACTGGGATGTCAGGAAGCATAGCTCTTGGGAGTTAATATTCATGCTGATGTTTGAAGGGTGAGCAAATCTTGGCCAAAGGAAGTGGGGAGCACTTGAGGGAAACAGAAGAGCAAGGGCAAAAGCCCTGAAGTGAGATAGAGATTTACCTGTCAGAAAAAAAGGAAAGTAGGTCAATGTAACTGGAACCTAATAAGGGAGAGACCAGTACAAGACAATGTTGTGATTTTTGTGAAGGCTGATGGGTTTTTCCCATCCATCTCACACTTCTGCTGTCCTCGTGTTGGTTTCATTTTCAGACAGCTTTCTCCATTTTGTGGCTAACATTAGCAGCTCGTCTTTAAGGCTCAGAACGTCAGAGACATTCTTGTCTTCACAAATCTGCTTCTTTTGCGGTCTTTCCCACCTAATTTAAAGGCGATTCCATCCTTCCAATTATTTGTGGGCAAACATGGTGTCATCTTTGACTCTCCTCTTACATGCCAAATATAAGCTGTAAGGATTTCTTGTAGGAAACACCTTCAAAATAGTTCCAGTGTCTGCTCAATTTTATCACGTGTCCCCGCTACCATCATCTTTCACTTGGATCACTGCAAGAGTTGTCTCCATGATCTATCTATTTCACACTTGCTCTGCTTCAGTCGACTTTTTCTGCGCGTGGGATTTCTCTAGTTGCCGCGAGCGGTGCTACTCTTCGTTGTGGCGTGCGGGCTTCTCCTTGCAGTGGCTTCTCTTGTTGCGGAGCATGGGCTCTAGGAGCATGGGCTTCAGTAGTTGTGGCATGCGGGCTCAGTAGTTGTAGCTCATTAGCTCTAGAGCACAGGCTCAGTAGTTGTGGTGCACGGGCTTAGTTGCTCCGTGGCATGTGGGATCTTCCCGGACCAGGGCTCGAACCCGTGTTCCGTGCATTGGCAGGCGGATTCTTAACCACTGCACCACCAGGGAAGTCCCTCAGTCTACTTTTAAGGCAGCTGCCACTCCTCTGACCTCATCTCTACCTCATCTATTATCTTTTCTCTTTGCTCACACAGCTCCAATCACATTAAAAAACCATAATTGTGCATACATCTTTCCAGGCTTTAGTTTATTGGATCTACCTCAGGAAATTAAAGAATTTTATGACAACATACATGTAAATGTTTACTAACATGATTCCTAATAAATTATAATATTAGCAGCTATTAATATTATATATTGCTATTAATATTATATATTGCTATTATAATATTAGCAGCTATTAATATTATTATTGATGATTCAATCATTAAACAAATCATCTGAGGAAACCCAGGGATTGAAGGGAATTAGTGTTAATGCATTGTGTTTATAGCAGTTTTGCATAGTGCATTGTATTGTGCATAGATAATGAGATAACACATTGAATACGTCATGTAATGTCATTGGCCACATCATGTAATAGTGATCAATATTTTGTTACCTATATTGACTTATGCTTTCAGACTGTGGCCATGCAGTAGAATAGACATTCTGAGCTGAAAATTGTACACTTGCTTATAGTCTTCACCTGAATGAACACTGGTTCACTGCTTTTTTTCACCTTAATAAACTTTCAGGACTAAGCACTGAGAAGAGTGATCTCCTTGGACAAATAGGTCAGTGAGGCATAAAGACAGAAAGGTAAGATCTGACAAATTGCTTCTTGAATAAAAGAGGAGCACAAGAGGGAGTTCTGGCTTCCAGGTATCATCTAAGAAAAAGTATTAAGAAGTATATGGAAAGGAATGCCTTCCTAGAGATCACACTTACGTTTCCTCTTTTTTTTTCCTGAGCCATACTGAGAAGGATTTTTTCTTTTAAACAGGGGTTCAGAAGTGTTTATTAAATGTAAGGGGTTTTGGGTTTTTTGTTTGTTTGTTTTGTTTGCTTGTAACTTGTACTTCATCCTCAAGTTTATAACAAAGGGAGAAAAGGAAAGAGTAGTCCGTCACTTTGGAGACTGAATGAGCCACAATAATTTCTCTTCCCAAGATACCAACAGTCAGTGTAGAAAAAACAATTATAATTACAATTGAAAGCTTAGTTTAAGCAGTGAGGAGGGATATACTGGCACTGTTCTATAATCCCTTGAGAGTGTTTTGCTTTGGCATTTGGTTCCAGTATAAATAATGCTTTCATCCTTTAATGGCAACGCTAGCCATCGTTATCTGTCATAAATGCAAATATCTATAATATTAAAGATACTTGGGTTTCGGAGGGTGTCTCAAAGGCGAGTTACAAATGTCAGAGTGGTCCTGGACCTGCATTTCTCCTGGGTCCTGCCTGAATAAGCATCTACTAAATTTGCTCCAGAGATCCCAATCCCCTGGAGTTGGAAAGGCCAAAATGGTAGAAGTGACGCACATAGAAACACCAGGGAACCTAGTGCTAATGAGGAGTGGGTGGCAGATAGCCATATGTTCAAATTATTTTATGAAAAACGTTCTCCATGACAGCAATTGATTGGATCATTCTTATGAAGCTCAAATACTGAAGCCTAACCTCACTTCAGGTCCACGGTGGCTCTGAGAAGAGTCAGTTCCTGCTGTTATTATGTCCAGACAAAGGGCTCATGCAGAGAATGCTACACATGATGAGGAACTGCTCCAGCTTTTAAGAAGTACTGTCCAAGGACTTCAGGCAGCCCATGGATATTGAATCACTGAGCTCATTCTCATCTTCATTCTATGGATAGAACATGTCAGAAAGCAAAATGGTAACAAAGGAAAATGACAGTATCCCTGCTCCTCACCTAGGTTTCTACCAAATGACCATCCCCCAAAGTCCCTAATTCAGAGAATTTTATTTCCAAAATACCCTGAGAGGGAGAGGTCACAGAAGGCTTTGTCATTTCTTAGATTATGTTCAGAGCATAAAATAAAGCCACAAGGTGTTTGACCCTTTGGAGAAATATTGTGCTTTTTGAAATCAATAATTTGTGAGAACACAGAAAACATGCTGATATACTGTATATTCCCTAAGTTTCACAGCCCTGGGCCTTCTCATCATGGAAATGCATTAAAAAAAAGTAAAAAAATATATACATATGGCTGTGATAGACCATGGCAGTCTGAACAGGCTCATTAGTAATAAATTGTCAAAATATTTCCTGAATTCAGAATGTCCTAGGGTGTTTATGAGGAAGCTGCTGGGTTTTAGCACAGGATTTGAAGAGCAGATATAATTAAAAACGTATGGCTAATGAGAATTTTAAAAATACCTTTGTTTTCTCAAATGGTTTTATTACTTTGGCAGGATGCTCAAAGGCAGTGAGTGCTTCCCAATCTTTTTCATGGCATGGTATAAATAGAAAATAACAACATTGGTGTGGAAACACAAGAGTAATTGGGAAGAATGCTTCAGGACAAGAAGGTTGCCAGGCCAGGTGACTCCAAAAGCCACAGGCCCACCATGCAACCATGATGAGAATGAATTCAGCAGCACTTAAAAAAACCCAACACTTTATTAAGGGAAGGTTGACATACAAAAAGCTGAACTTATTAAATGCTTAATGAGTTTGGCGATAAGTATATACCCATGAAACCATCACTACAATCAAGGTCATAAACATATCTATCACCTCGAACAATTTCCTCTTGCTATCTTTATTTTTTTTCTTTAATTAAAAAAACAAAATCAATGTCATGTGAGTTTCAGTTCGTTTCAGTTTCAACAGGACACTGTAAATCAACTATACTTAATTAAATTTTTTTTCTTTTGGGGTAAGAATGATTAACATAAGATAGGCTTGTAGCAAATTTTTAAAGTACAGGATGCAGTATCATTAACTGTAGGCCCTGTGTTATACAGTAGATCTCTGGAACATATTATCTTGCATAACTGAAACTTTGCACCCTTTGACTGACACCTTCCCATTTTTGCCTCCCCACAGCCCCTGACAAATACTACTCTATGTTCTGGTTCTATGAGTTTGACTATTTTAGGTTCCCCATAAAAGTGTAATCATGCAGTATTTGTCCTGTGTCTGGCTTATTTCACTTAGCATAATGTCCTCCAGCACTTCTTAACCCTTCACTGTACATGAGCCTGCAATGGCACACTGACTGGAGAGCTCCATCCTCAGGTATTATCTTGAGAGAAAAACTCATTGGGGATAATTTAACTGGAAGTCTAGTTCATGCAGGTTTACAAATTTATTAGTGTATATTAGCTTACAATGCTCTCTGTTGGGATATGCCTAGGGAGAGCATGACTTCAGCTCAAAAACTGTGATAGATCCCAAAGGCACTGAGCACCAGCTACCTTCACACTTTACTGAATGTTTCTTCTTGAAGAGAGATCTGAGTGGCATATTTCCATAATTGCAACAGTCTACCACTTGTGCTGAGGACATCCATTTCTCCATTGTTAAGAAAACAGCACATCAATTGTTCATTCTCAGGAGGTTCTTTCTCCTGAAGGGAAATTTAGAAGAAAAAGTTTGGGGTTTCACAAAACAGCCCAGGGCCATGACTTGTGTTAATCCTTTCCCTCCACTGCCGTTCATTCTACACCTCTGAGTGCAGAAAAATCTGAGCCCCTGGCACCCACATGCTTCTCAAGCCAGGGTTGCTGCTTTTATCCATTTACAGTTATAGCTGGGCAAGCAGAACCCTCATGAATTATTTAAGTTTTCCACATACTTTTACTGCCCCAGTGGTGTAACAGCAGGTATCTGTCTTCTTTTGCTGATCAGTTTCAATTGTCTGTCTGGATGAGAACTCCTCTAGTATTGATCTCTGTGCCAGATCTTCTCTTTGCATCAGCCAACACTTTCTCAGAGCTACATCACAGTCAGAGGTTTTTTCTACCCCATCTTCCTTTTTCTCCATCTCTCTCACAGGTATCAGATCTGCATCATGGTCTGAATGCCTTCTTATCCTACTCCTGTTCCCTTCTCCCTTTATCTTTCACAGTCATTACCCCTAATAAATGTTTTGCACTATTAACTCTGTCTTGTTCACTTCTCAGAGGACACAGACACAATGAGCAAGTGTTGGAAGGGAAACAGAGTAAGTCAGGCTGAAAAGTTCAGCATCCTTTCCAAAGGAATGAAGTTGAACTAGAATAAATCTAAAGGAGATAAAAGGGGCTAGTTTACCAGACTTTGCAGTACCTATTAGGTAGTCCATAGAACCTTACACAACGATTTTAGAAATCATTAAAGAAAAATACTTTAAAGCAAACTCAAAGTTGGGTCTTTAATCCAAAATTGAAGATGCTTTCATGTGTAAATTCTTCCTAATATTGCATTGTCGGCATTCAACCTCCTGGTTCTAGAAGAGATTATCATTTGATTATTAATTATGCTAAATTAAGTATTAATAGTACTTATGAACAATTATCACTTATTATCTTCCATGGTTGGTACTTGGTTCAGTGACTAAAACTTGAGCTGCTATTCTCTGGTAAAAATTTATACCTGGCGGTACATGCTGAACTTGAACAGGGGAGAAGTGGACACCCCATCACAAATATACTGCAGGTAATAGATATGAGTCTCATTCTCTGTTTACCTCATTGTGAGTGCTAATTTTGTGGGTAGTACTTGCTGGCTTTTGGGAATTCAGAGATAAAAGTCACAGTGCTTTCCATAGAAAAGGTGACATAGATTCAATTGTATTATATTATGATAAATGTTATAGTAAATGTAATCATGTGATTTTATGAGTTAATATAGGGAGTTCCCTAACTTAGCCTGTCATAGAGGAAGTGAGAAGGCAAGAAAATATTTCCATGCTTTGAAGGAAATACTAACAAGAAGAATGAGGATAGCATGTTTGGAGAAGTGAAAATTCTTCCATATTGTTCAAGAATGGGATAAGTGTGGAATATTTAGACATGCGTCTGGGGCAAAAAACTAAGGCCCAAATGAAGTTAAGTAATGGAGTAAGATCTTCTTTTAGCAGTAGAGTGAAATAATATTTTCAAAATATCACTTGTCAGTAGTATAAAATAAATATCGATTTTCTAATGTTATTTTTATTATATCTTTCTTCACTGTTTACAGTCAAGTGTTTGGCAGTTAAAAATTTGAATATTGCTATCATTACCTTTTTATCATTTTCTCTAAGTCTTTTCCTTCTTTCTGGTATATAACTTTTCCTCTATTTATCTATTAGTCTTTGCCTAATCTTTTCTTTGATGCTAAAGAATGTTGAAAAATCATTCATTTCCAAGTACATCTTCATTCATTTGACTATAGCAACATCTCAGAATTACTTTTATTTCAACTTTAAAAGATAAATCTCAGTTGTGTTTAATAAATATATATTCTAGATTTATTTTTAATACTGATATTTTTTCTTTATTCCTTAGAAAGATGCCAGCTAAGTTCTCTGTTATAAGTCAGAAAGTTATTCAAACCTACTATTTTTCATAGTAAATAAAATTAAAATAATTAGACTTCCTCAAGAGCAGAGATAACCCTCAACATATATTGATAGGGACAGAGTAAAGGGACAAAGTAGGTGATTAAATAGTTAATCCCACCAGGGGATTGTAAGTAGAAAAAAATATGGGAGACCACTGTAAATTAATGATTACTCAAGAAAACAGTTTTACTTAACCACAAAACCAAGCAAGCTTGCCTAGCAACAAAACCATGCGACAGAAGCACGAGACATGTCCCAAAACAATAAAACAATGGTGGCATGAGACGCACATCCTGCCCAGTGAGCTCAGTAAGTTAATGATCCCTAGGACATACTCTCTGCACACATAAAAAACAATAATATGTGAAAAGGTGCTCATTGTACAGAGACCTGTAATAATTTTTACAGTCCTGGCTTGACCATGTAAGGACAAAAAAACTCAACCTGGAGGAGGAGCTGTTGATGAAAGCATAACGTCTACTCAAGAATGAAGAAGAAAGTGGTCTTTTCCCGCTCCTCACTTTTCCTTTGATTATAAAACTGTAGCCGCCTAAGTTCTCGGGCGCGGCACTCTCTCACCCACACTCTTGTAAGCCTCAGAAGCATCCTATTCCTATGTTTCTTATCCATCACTTTACCTCTTGCTGAATTCTTTCTGCACTGAGACATAAAGGATTGGGCTCCTTGGAGCCCCCCGAAATGACACGTATTGGTTTCACATATGACTGTATATATACATACATATATATATATGTATATGCATATATGGAATTTTTAAGAAACCTGTAGTACTTAACGCATAATTGGTCATAGATACTTTTGAGTAACTAATAAAAGTGACATTTTCTCCCCAGAAAAATGAACATAATTTTATCAGATATTTTTTATAAAATTTATTGTATCAAAACTTTATTTTCCTTACATAGATAGAATAGGAAAATAATCCTTACAAAGAGTTACGTCTCTCTCAGTTTTATCTTTCATGTACAAACAAATTCCACTTTCAGAGAAGTAAATACATTTTTTAAAATGTCTTAATAAAACCAAATTCTATTTCTGCACAAAAGTGTATTTCAAGAGAAAAACAGCTATAGTTTGATTTGCGTAAGAAATTGAAATTTCAAGCAGTCTTTTACATGGCAAGTTCCAAGTGATGTTTTATATCCAGTTGATTTTGATTTTTCACTTTTATAAGTAATGCAATCTCTTGCTCAATGTTACTCACAGTATCAGAATCAGTATCAGAACTCCTACAGTTTTTTTTTCCAGATATCCATAGCCTTGTGTTAAGAATCACTAGATTCTAAAAGAATATTTGTGTCAGAATATATATTGATCTCTTTTTATTCAAGTTAATGAGATAACAACTGGTTCAGTCTGAATTATGGATTATGTATTGGTAAAAATGAACCTGATTTCAATTCTAAGGCAAGTTTAACCAAAGTATGATTCAAAAGAGTACTAACAGTTCCTAGGTCTGTAAGTCTTGGTTTCTATTAAAGGAAACAAGGTTTATGATTTTTCACTCCAACCTAGAAAATATATTCCTGCAGCACTGAAAAATTTTTTCATAGCTATTTTCCTGTAATCGATGGTTCTGGTATCATTTCAAGATTCTGGCCTAAAGAAAATGAAATTTTTCAGCAGCATCCATTATGGTGGCTGGAGAGTGTTGAATTGAAGATTCATCTTATTTGTAATGCAAAAAGTTTTCCAAGTTTTTATTGAGCTCTTTCTTGTCCAATAGTTCTGAGAGTGGCTTTCTTCTACCTGTGATAACAGTGAAATTTACACCAATATTTGAATCAAACACTTGAGTCCTTCCTGTGGGAAAGCCTTCAGTGTGCATTAAGCTTCACACTCTCTTCCTATTTCTTGATCAAAATGCTAATCTAAAGCCCTTGTTCCAATAAAATTGATAATATTCATAGCATTAGCCAAGTATATTTGTTTGTTTCTAAATAACCAAAATAAGATGAAAACCAGTTGAACAAAAAATGGAATTTGGGGGTTAGGGAATCTAAAGATAATTAAAATAACCAAATTAAGAGGACAGAAATGCAGCTGGACCCCAGTCACTACTGAAAATAGGGATTCAAAAAACCCACAGAAACTCTCCTGCTCTAGTCTCTGCTTTTCTCAGTGGATTTGTTATATTCCCCCCCCCCCGCAATTTTATTTTTCCTTGTTCTAGGAAACGTAACTGTTGATACCTTCAAGATTTTAAATATTATAACTTCTACAGGGGAAGAATTTATCTAGAATCTCAGTTTCCAGAGACTCATTAATCCAGCCTTGTTCAGATGAATTCTATACTGATCAGTGTGGCAAGTGCCTGAGGTCATATAACAGAAGCTTCCAGAATAGCAAGATGGAAGGACATTACACCAATAAGATTATAGGGACAACTGGGAAAATATTTTCATTGATGTCACCCACAACATGTTGAAATAAGTTTTAATGCTAATAGATGCTATACAGAAAAGAATACTACACAATGTAGCTACCTGTTTTAAAATCAGACAAACTAAGCCTTTCAAGAATTTCATCAATGTTTAGAACCACCTATTTTTTTTCTGCTCAATGTTTTGTATGACAAATTTTTCTCCATGTGGAAGTTGTAGACAGCCTTTAACGTTTTCAAAAGAGGCTTAGCTTAAAAAACGATAATTTTTTTCTGGTGTCAATAGGAATGCAGCCCCAAATTGGAAACTAAAGACTCAAGTAAGCATTATTAGTTTTATCCTAGAAAGGGAAAATGGTGTATCTCTCAATATTACTAAGACATATATAAAAATAATTAAAGAAGCTTTAGTAATTCTTTGGTAATGACATCATGAAAAAGTAAATGTTTTAATTTTTTATGGTAGAAATTGTCAAATGTATTTAAGAGTTTGGATAAATAACAAATTACTATGTACCCATCAAACAGATTTAACAGTTATCGATATATGCCCAATCTTATTTCACCTATATCTCTTTCACTTGTCTCCATAACAGATTGTTTTAAAGTAAATACTAGACATAAAACCATTTTTCCTGTAATACTGAAATAGGTATATCTGCAAGGAGATTGAAAATTTAACTTAGTTTTATGTGTTTGTTTGAATCAGATTTCAAAGGGTTTTATAGTTTTATACATTGCATTAGGCTGATGAATCTACTAAGTCTCTTTAATTGTTTTCTTTTAATTTAATTGTTCCAGAAGTGGGATGGATTTCTCACATTTTGAATTTTTTATCTCTGTAAGAAAAAGGAGGAGTAACTGCTAATAGGTAAAGAGTTTCTCTTTGGGGTGATGAAAACGTTCTGGAATTAGATTGTGGTAATGACTGTATAACTTGTAAATATACTAAAATCCACTAAATTGCACACTTTTTTATAGTGAGTTTTATGGTATGTGGATTATATTGTTTTTGAAAAAGGAAATAAAATCAGAACATTTAAACTGGAATAGAATTAAAGTATCTTCTGGCCCAGTGGTTTCCGAACTGGCTGATTATTGAAATCACGTGAAGAGGTTCCGATATAAACAGATTTTCTAGACATTCTTATTTCATAGGTCTGAAGTGAAGCATAGAAGTATTATATTTTAAAAGAGATTCTGTGATTATGATTAATATTTAGGTTTCAAAACCATTAAGAGGAAAATAAAGCCCAAAGACATGTAATCCCAAGGATCAAGGAGCTAGTAGCGGCAGGAATCATAAGCCAAGCCTCTCAGTTTCTTTTTCATGATCTTTTCATAATGCTGTGTTTCTTCCCATTATAGGCAGCTTCAAACCAATTAAACTCGATACACATGGTCCTTTATGTCTCCTGTATATCCTATAGTGACCCAAGAAAAGCCATTTAAGCTGGGTTCCTTCTCATTTACCCTAGGCCAACAAGCCATCTCTTTCCCATTTCTGCCCCCTTCCCTTCAAAACCCCTGCTTCTCCCTTTGATCTGGAACAAGAGAACAGTGGGGTTTATGTTGCAAATTTAGACAATCATGCTGAGGAAGGGGAATTAGATCAAAATAAATCCACAATTCTGTTTCAACACGATGGATTTAAGTATATTGTTATTGTTGCATTGTACCTGCCTCTTTCTAATTTTGTCTGCCTGCCTTTGCATGCCTCTCTCTCTCTCTCTCTCTTTCTCTCTCTCTCTCTTTCTCTCTCTCTCTCTCTCTATTTCTTTTTAAAATTTTCTCTACTCTGAGACCATGTTCCTAGTTCCTGAGAAGAAGGTCAATCAAAGCAGAGTTGATATTACTATATTCTACAATATATGTTATTAATGTCTATGCAAATACTTTGTAACTAAAACAACCATGTGGTTATATGTCTACGGAGGAGAAACATAAAGTTATAAAGGAGCAATTTTGAGGGAATTATTAATGTGATTTTCACTTTGACCTTTTTAGTTGCATGATCTTCATCCTAGTTGGTCTAAAGAACACATTGACCAGGGTATAGTCTAGCATTCCTTACAGAATGAATGAAAGGAGTGTGAGGTCATGATTTAATATGGTGATTAACTTAATTACACGAGTTAAGAATTGTACACGAGTTAAGAATTGTAAAGTGGTTAGAACTATGTCTGACACATAGTGCTTTTTGAGTGTTATTATTGTTAGTATTACTAAAGGAGTCACAACATGGATTTCTCCCTGTAGTATAATAGTGAAGATACTTCTGCCCCAGTTCTTGAAACAAGGTTTACTTCACTGGGGGTGAAGCGTGGGTGATGTTAGGGGGTGATAAAAAGGATTCGGGGATGGAAACAAGAGATGGAGGCAGAAATGTAAACTGATAGAGACCAGATCATCTAATAAACAAAGCACCAAAGGCTTCTAGCTCTTTCCTGCCAACTTATGTTTGTGCACAACTACCTTCAGACATCATCTTGGGTGGAAAGCAATGAAGAGCAAGGCTATTTGAGAGAGGTAGCATTTTTTTCTAGAGAGGCTGAATATTAACTGAAAAGACTGTTTAAATGATGAAAGACAGTAAAGGGACTTCTGCGGCTATTCCTTTGCTACCATGCTGTATTTGTTATTTTCTTCTGAAAACCCACTATGCATTCTTCCTTCAGTTGCCTCATTTGGCAATTCATCTTCTCACACTCTTAAACTGAACATATGGCTTCATTTATGTGGTCCCACCTCTTAAGTCTATATAAGTGTTTTATTTAAAGCTGTGATTCTGTTGTGTAGCATTAATATTAGCAGGTGATGTTTTTCTCATGTACAATCCAATGTAAAAGACTGAATAGTTGAATTTGACAGGTATCCCTTCTAATGAACACAACAGTGCCAAAGATAATTCTGAAGCAGTATATTTGAACTCACAAAGTCCTCTCATATAGAATTTATTTTTTCTACTTTTTTCAGTAGTTACATATGACTAAGAGGAATATAGCCTTCTAGATCAAAAGCATCTGTAGATAGATTGTGTGCTGCATTTTGTGTCCTATATTATGTGGTAAAGTGAATTTTCCCCATTCAGATACATAATATACTATGATCTTTGTTCTCCACTGGTGTCTCCCTCACCCCCTGCATTGGAAACATTAGTTGCCTTTGCTATAAATATCAAATGAACAGTGTTAGGGAAATTCAAGTGGCTGTTGAAATAAATTTTTAGGCCCAAGATGGAGCAGCTCCTCCTTGGGGTGCCACATCAGCAGATTGAAACTAAGATAACTTTCCCATTCCTGTAAATGCTTCACTTGACCAGAAACACTGTATATCCAGCCAGCCAATCCCCAAATGCCAAAAATCTGTAATGACTTCCTTGTTCTAAATAAGGTCAGATATACAACCCCAGCCAATCAACTTAAGCTAAACACACTTTTCTTAATCCCCAATTGTCTTCCTCTATAAAAGCTTGCAGCCCTGTTCCTTGCTTTGCAGTTCTCTGGACTCTTGAGGGTGGAGACTGTCTGCTCCGTGAAATGTAAAATAAAATTTGCTTATATCAACTAAATTGTTCTCTTTGATTATGTTAACAGGACCTCTTATAAAATTTTGCTTTGGCATAGCTTGTATTAGCAAAATATGTCCAAAACTTTCATACCACTTGTAATTTTGTGTTGGAAAATGTACCTGAGAGGGAGGTTTTTTATAAAAGAAGGAGCTGAAAAAGAATTAATAGGCAGAGGATCTCAGGAATTCTAATTTGATGCATTAGGGACTATAGCCTACACCTCCTCCCCACCACCATTTCTGATATTTAAAAAAAGATATGGTTACCAAAGGGGAAATGTGTGGGGGAGGGATAAATTAGGATGTTGAGACTAACACGTACACACTACTCTATATAAAATAATCAAAAAGGACCTACTGTATAGCACAGGAAAATCTACTCAGTACTCTGTAATAAACTATATGGGAAAAAAATCTGAAAAAGAATAGATATATTCATATGTATAATTAAATCACTGCTGTATACCTGAAACTAACAGAACATTGTAAATCAACTATATTCCAATATAAAATAAAAATTAAAAAAAAAATAAGACACAGCAGAATAAACTCATTCTAGACCTTGGAGATAGATATAGAAAATTCTTTGTACAGATATGCATGCCAACATGTGTGCATGCTACCCCTTTCTTGTATATGCCACAAATATAGTATTTAGTTCATGTGGTGTGAAGCAAGAAAAAATTACTAGCTCAGAAAAAATTCCAGGGAACAAAAATTTAAGCCATTTCTGTATTTCTGAAATTTTCTTGACCCTATTCAAAATGTGGACTTGAAATTATTAAATGTTAGTTCCTTTTACAACTATAGAGATTAATACCCTCCTGTGGGGTGTGTGTGTGTGTGTGTGTGTGTGTGTGTGTGTGTGTGTGTGTGTGTTTACTTGTTTTCTGCTGTGTTTCAGAATGGAGTTAACCAGGATTAGTTTTATAGTAATAAAGGACCGTATTTTTAGGGAAAAAAATAGAGCAACATGAGATTACTGGCGTCATGGTTTTATGATGTATCCAGAGAGACTCAGCTGAGCCCTGGAACTGAAGTCTAGTGCCTTACCCAGACAAATACAAAGGGATAAGGTGATTAAGGATGGTCCTGAGAAAAGTTTATTTCATTTCATCCACTATTTTGTTTCTGGATTTAGCGTCTCCAAAAGTTTGCTCAGGAAATAACGCTGTTCCAAGAACGACACGATAAAAAAAAAATAACTTTTGTAATAACAAAGAGTTGTAACTATTTCTTACCAGTGTTCACCCATCTTTGAATGAATTAATATCAGTTTCAAAAGCCTGATGATCAAGATAGTGTAATTGGGCTGATTTAGTATTAAAGAATGGAATTAGAAACTGTAGAATATGCCAGAGGCTATAAATTTCATTCGTGATTGGGCTTTGTCTGGGATTACCTATGGTAAATTTACAGTGTCTAAAATAGTGATGCTTATAAATGAGGTGCTTAGTAAGTGTTTGTTACATGAATTTGTGAATGCATATTTGAGAGTATGCAAAAGAAGTTATAGCAATGTATATCTCAGGGAGTACTTGCCAGTAATACTTTGCAGAAGCCAAGTTATTAAACTTTCATTATGAGAAAGGGAGTAGGTGACTTAAAAATGTGCATAGTTAATTATTATCCTCTTTTCTATGAGCTAAGTTCATTTTATGCCTGAGTGGAACCTGGGTTTGGGAAACAAGATTCTGCTCAATGGATGTCTGTCTGTACTAGATACATTCAGAAGGAGACTCAAGTAGAAAGTCAGCTCATTAGAAAGACTACTAAGGTCAGTGGTTCCCAAAGTTGGAGTATGCATATTCTAATTTCAATTAAAAAATGTTATTACAAGTTCTTTCTTAAATGGGCTGCCATTTGTCAATGTAGTATATAAAGTATCTTCAAGTAACTCTGAAGAGTACCCACATTCACTCCTTCCCTTTTAGTGTATTCTAACTTGGTAGATAGTTCACTATTACCCAAAACCATGAACAGTAAATTTCATATGAACATGTTTTCTAATGGTAGAATATTTATAATAGAGTGGAAGGAATGCAGAAGTACCAAAACAATTTTTTTTTAAATCACCCACAAATTTACATGTTTTCTCATAATGAAATACTCAAAAAGGAGATTTCAGGGCTTCCCTGGTGGCGCAGTGGTTGAGAGTCTGCCTGCCGATACAGGGGACACGGGTTCGTGCCCCGGTCCGGGAAGATCCCACATGCTGCGGAGCGGCTGGGCCCGTGAGCCATGGCCGCTGAGCCTGCGTGTCCGGAGCCTGTGCTCCGCAACGGGAGAGGCCCGCGTACCGCAAAAAAAAAAAAAAAAAAAAAAAAAAAAAAAAGGAGATTTCAAATCACATAATTTTGGTAACAGAAACCCAAATATTCCAAATTTTCTGACAATTTCCTTGGTATCACAAAGCTAAAATGTTGTCTATAGTAGTTTACCAGGCAGATATTAAGAAATAACCAAATACTTTTTAAGACAAAAGAGTAATTTCAAAGTGACAAAACTTTTTGAAAATAGATGTCTAGAAATATTCTCATTCCTGAGATAGCTCAGTAGCTGAGTAGCTTCTTATGACTGAGCAAAGAAAGTGTTTCTTGAGGTGGAATCTACTCCTGGTGAAGATTGTTGAAATGACAACAAAGAACCTAGAATATTACATAAACTTAGTTAAATAGATAAAGCAGCAGCAGGTTTTAAGAGGACTGACTCCAATTTTGAAGAAGTTCTAGTATGGGTAAAGTGCTATGCTACAGAGAAATCCTTTGCAAAAGATAGAGTCAATCAATGTGGCAAACTTCATTGCTGTCTTCTTTTTAAAAAATGCCACAGCCATCCCAACCTTCAGCAACCACCACCCTGATCAATCAGCAGCCATCATGGAGGCAAGAACCTCCACCAGCAAAAAGATTACAACTTTCTGAAGGCTCAGATGATAGTTAGCATTTTTTAGCAGTGAAGTATTTTTTAATTAATGCATGTATGATGTTTTGTAGACATAATGTTATTTCACACTTAATAGACTACACTATAGTGTAAATTTAACTTTTATATGCACTGAGAAACCAAAAATATCTGTGTGACTTGGTTTATTGCAGTGGTCTGGAACTGAACCCGCAGTATCTAAGAGGTATGCCTGTAAAACATCTTAAATGTTTATTTCATATTTTTTTCTTCTTTGTGAAATTTTTGATTTTGTGTTGTTTAATACAATAGTACATAGATAAAATTTTCAAATAAATGCATGCACTTTTATTAGGAGACACATTCAAGTCTTTAAGTGATAGGAATACATGTCAGAAATGTTTGAAGAAGCCTATATTGATTGTCCTACCCCAAGCTTACCTCAAGTACATGGATCTCTAAAGCAGTGAGAACAGTCAGCTCACACAGTAAACATTTCTGGGACCAAGAGATTGAGAAAAATTGCAGCAGGCATTCACCAGGCAAATTGAAACATCAACTTGACATTTTTCTGTTATCCTCCTCATCCCCTTCCCTCTGTGTGTGCAAATATTTATGTCTTTCAAAACATAAATGTCACATGTTTTTAACCAGCATTTGATGAGATAAAGCAGAAGTTAGGATTCTAATATAGAAAATATGACTCTAGAGCCAGTGTTTTAATGACTACTCTGTTTTTTCTTCTTTGTTTCTAACACTTAAAACTTCTATTTCACACTCTTGTCAAAATTTGTTGTTGAAATGTCAAGAGCCATATTAAGTTATATGGAGTTAGAGCATTTCACTCCTGTTGTTTTTATTGTGAATGTCTTCATTGTTTCTTCATTGTTTATAGAGGATGATGTTGGCTGCTAATTTGGATTGATGTTGATATATTACACAATGATATGTGTATAGATATTATCATAGGAACAAATATTGCTTGTTTTCTTAGATATTTAGAGAAGGTATAAAAAATTCAATGTTGATACATATCTGTCATTTAATCTTTTGTTATATAGATTATAAGATTGCTCCCCCATGTATCTGTTGCATTTATTAATTTCCTAAGTGTACTGTGATGTACCCATGAATTACCAGTGTAATGCTTACTTGGTAATGGTATATTATTAGATCAAATTTAATAATACTTTATAATTTGTGCACTAGTCATAAATGAGTTTGTGTTTATTCTATATTCATCACCATTTTTGCTGTTGTTTTGCTTGCTTTGTTCATCTTGCTTATCTTCTTTCCCTATGTAGTAGAATATTTTGAATAGCATGTGTATTTATTAATTTTTCAATCTGAAATATGCTCATTTTACTCAGATGTTATTGAATTCTCCAGTTTTCCTAAACCTTCTAAAGTCCATTTGGGAAGTTCGCATTTTCTTAGAAAGCTAGCATTTCATCTAAACATACAAATTTATTTTGTAATATTGTATGAAATTATATCTGTCTGAGTTCTTTTATTTTCTTTTTGTGCATTTGGATTTTAATCCTTTAACAACTTGATTGACATATAATTCACATAGCATACAGTTCTTCCATTTAAAGCATAATTCAATGGTTTTTAGTATATTCACAAAGTTGTACAACCACCACTACAATTTCATTTTGTAACATTTTCATCACTCCAAAGAAAACTCAGTACAAAATTAGCAGTCACTCTCCATTCCTCTCCCACCCCCAGGCTGAGTCAACTTCTAATCTCTACTTTTTATCTCTATAGATTTGCCTCTTCTGGATATTTCATATAAATGGAATAATATAATTGATGGCCTTCTGCCCCTGGCTTTTTACATTTAGTATCATATTTTCAAGGTTTATTTTTATTGTAACATGCATCAACACCTATTACTTTTTTGGCTGAATAATATTCTTTTGTATGGATATATCAAATTTTTTTCAGCCATTCATCTAATGGACATTTGAGCTGTTTCCACTTTTTGGACTTTATGAATAATATTGCTATGGATACTTATGTACAAGTTTTTGTGTGGATGTATGTTTTCATTCCTCTTGTATTTATACATATACCTAGGAGTGGAATTGTTGAATCAAGTGTAATTTTTTTATAAGATCATAGTAATGATATTGGTTTAGAAATTCAGCAGAAATAGATCTTAAAACATTTATTGGATTCTTATTCCTTCATATTTAAAAAATAAATAAATTCTTTCTGTTTTTCATGGAGAGTTCTGAAATTTGAAGAAAAAATGGGCATTAATGTATATTTCAGAGAGACATTTTAAATTTTACTCACCTATGAGAGAGCCATATGGATTTGTTATGGGAAAATAATCTATTGATTTTTTTCTTATTTGTCTCAAAGAGATGCCATGCAAGATATGAATTGGAACCATACAGAGAATTAAGAGTTGAATGGGGAATTGCTAAAATCTCCATGTGGAAAGTATACAGCATCAAACAAAAATTATTCAATTATATGTGTGCCAAGTTGCAACTGATTTTATAGTTTTCATCAAGGTAAATGATATATGCTAGAATGTTGTGATTTTACTGTTAAATTCTTTTTTAAATAATTATTTTTAGGGCTTCCCTGGTGGCGCAGTGGTTGAGAGCCCGCCTGCTGATGCAGGGGACACGGGTTCGTGCCCTGGTCCGGGAAGATACCACATGCTGCAGAGCGGCTAGGCCCGTGAGCCATGGCCACTGAGCCTGTGCGTCCGGAGACTGTGCTCCACAATGGCAGAGGCCACAGCAGTGAGAGGTCCGCGTATCACAAAGAAAAAAAAAATTCTTTTTAGATTCTGTTATTCATTAGGATGTATGCGTATGCATATGTGTTTATATCTGTAGGTCTACACACACCGTACACACATGTGCCCACACTTAATCTCTAAAACCTAACAGGTTCAAAATAAAACAAATTATTTTTTTTTACTCCACACAATGTCTTCACCCTTATTAGCAATTTTATTAAAAGTCACCAAAGTGCTTAGTCGTATTAAATAGAGAACTCTGAATCATCTTGGCTCTTTCCTATCCTACAGGGTGCTTCATGGTCTGGATTCTGCTTATTACTTCAGAATCACTCCATTTTAATTCCCAAACACCAGCTCTCTGTAATCAATCCATATAGGCCTTCTCTCAAATCCTACAGTACCATTCTTATCCTGTTGCCTAGAAAGCTTGATTGGTTTCTTCTTGTTCTTCAAGAATCGGATAGATTCCCTCCTTGATCACTAAGATTTCTAGAATAGAAACCTCATTCTGAATCCCGTTTCTTTCCTTTGGAGCACTCTAGCATGAGGAATAATTTTTATTTTATTTTTCTTCTTTCTCCTACACTAAACGACAAGCTCCAATAAGGAAAAGATTATGACTATTATATTTGCCTTGCAGAATTATTGACATTAGAAGTCACAAACTATTTTTTTTTTAAAGAGCAAGGACTTTTTTTTAAAATTTTTAATTAATTAATTAATTAATTAATTTTTGGCTGTGTTGGGTCTTCGTTTCTGTGCGAGGGCTTTCTCTAGTTGTGGCAAGCGGGGCCACTCTTCATCGCGGTGTGCAGGCCTCTCACTATCGCGGCCTCTCTTGTTGCGGAGCACAGGCTCCAGATGTGCAGGCTCAGTATTTGTGGCTCACGGGCCTAGTTGCTCCGCGGCATGTGGGATCTTCCCAGACCAGGGCTCAAACCCATGTCCCCTGCATTGGCAGGCAGATTCTCAACCACAGCGCTACCAGGGAAGCCTACACAGACTAAATATTTATGGATTGAAAACATAAAATAAAATATCAAGTGTGGGTTAATTTCCTGGGAATTCATTGGAAGATTTAAACCAGTAAGCAAGCAACTAGCAAACTACCAGCTCAGACTCAAAATGAATGAAATTTATTTTTTAAATTACATATTCTTGTTTCCATATGTGAAAATTGCCAAGAAAAATATAAAGTACATCTTTGTAAATTTCATGAAATTTACAAAGATTGAAAATATATTCCTTTAAAAATTAATATTAAATATAAGGCTGAAAAAATTTGCCTTTTCTAGGTAGTGATTGTGAAGGATGTGCTATAAGATTTATCCTTAAAATAATCAAACATACACATAGTAGAGAGAAACCGTGAATAGTGACAATGCAAGACCATACATTTTCCTAAATACGCTGACATTGTTCAAAGTATTTCTGGATCTTCTCTTGGAATTGTTCTTGGAGGCTACAGTGCATTCCTTCATACTCTCTCTGTCAAGGAAAATGTTTATCATTTAAATGTGGATTCAGTTTTTGGAAACCACACAACCAATTTTGAGCCAAGTTTGCTGAATAAGAGAGTGATTAAGTTGGGAGATACTGTTTAAATCAAAGAAAAACAAAATAACAGAAGAAATAAGACTAAACTTCATGGTCAGCTCACATAACTGACCTTGAACTAACTCCCAAGAAAGAAATTCCAAAGGTTTTCAGAAAAATAGCAAAAAACTGGAATAACTTTATTACCTCATAAATGTGACTTAAAAAGGTCTAATAGCTCTGTCTAAAAATGAGCTTTTCCCTATTAGCAATATTCTGTTGATTTTTGCTGTTATTGTTGAAGTATAGTTGATTTACAGCTTGTGTTAGATTCAGGTGTACAGCAAAGTGATTTGGTTATGTATACATTTTATATATATATAAATTTATATATTGATATATGTGATTTTCAGAAACTCTTTTCCATTATAAGTTATTATAAGATATTGAATGTAGTTCTCTGTGTTATGGTCGGTCCTTGTTGTTTATCTATTTTATATATAGTAGTTTGTAACTGTTAATCCCATACTCCTAATTTATCCTTCCCCCTGCTTCCCCTTTGGTAACTATAAGTTTGTTTTCTATGTGAGTCTTTTTCTGTTTTGATATTTTGAACTACCTTGTTAATTCATTTAAAACTCCTAAGGTAATTACTTGTATGACTCAATACAATTTGAGTGTATTTACTGGGAGATTATAATGCATATATTTTTTGTAAATTACTCATAGAGAAAGAGTAAAATTGAAAATTGTTGACAGAGTGTTTGATGGCAATGTAAATGTGAGTATGGCTACTTCAAATTGGTGAGTTAGGTGTTATTTTATTTTTCTTTAAAATTTTAAATACTAAATAACAATAAATATATAATACAATAAAAATAAGAATAAATAATAATTATGACTAATTCAGTTTCTTATTGTATCAAAATTTAATGTATTTAATTATCAAAATGCTAAAATGAACCATTATTTTTCTTTTACCAAAAATTAATAATCATCAGAATTGTTCAAGTTAATAGCTTAAATTATGCTTAATGTAGGAATTAACACAGAGAGATTGCATAATAAAATTTATTTCCTATTCATAGATCAAACAACCATGATTTTAGAAATAAAATACTTTAAGAATAATATACTAGTCAAGGGATTTAGCTGCCAGAATAAGAAACCACTTCTCTTTAATGTAATTGAAATGGAATTTATTAAAAGATAGGTAAACAAGAAATCAGCCCATCTCACCAGAAAACTGTTTTGAATGTTTCTCTGGTGCTGACTCTAATTAAAATTGAATTCATGGGACACCCAGAAGGTGACCTCAACTGCTCTCCTTCTTTGTATTACATTTTTTCCCAAACTCAGATACTTTTTTTTTAACACCTTTATTGTGTATAATTGCTTTACAATGGTGTGTTAGTTTCTGCTTTATAACAAAGTGAATCAGCTATACATATACATATATCCCCATATCTCCTCTCTCTTGTGTCTCCCTCCCACCCACCCTATCCCACCCCTCTAGGAGATCACAAAGCACAGAGCTGATCTCCCAGTGCTATGTTGCTGCTTCCTACTAGCTATCTATTTTACATTTGGTAGTATATATAAGTCCATGCCACTCTCTCACTTCATCCAGCTTACTCTTCCCCCTCCCTGTGTCTTCAAGTCCATTCTCTATGTCTGTGTCTTTATTCCTGTCCTGCCCCTAGGGTCTTCAGAACGTTTTTTGTTTTGTTTTGTTTTGTTTTGTTTTAGATTCCATATATATGTGTTAGCATTCGGTATTTGTTTTTCTCTTTCCGACTTGCTTCACTCTGTATGACAGTCTCTAGGTCCATCCACCTCACTACAAAAAACTAAATTTCATTTTTTTTATGGCTGAGTAATATTCCATCATATATATGTGTCACATCTTTATCCATTCATCTGTCAATGGACACTTAGGTTGCTTCCATGTCCTGGCTATTGTAAATAGAGCTACAATGAACATTGTGGTACATGACTCTTTTTGAATTATGGTTTTCTCAGAGTATATGCCCAGTAGTGGGTTTGCTGGATCATATGGTAGTTCTATTTTTAGTTTTCTAAGGAACATCCATACTGTTCTCCATAGAGGCTGTATCAATTTATATTCCCAACAACAGTGCAAGAGGGTTCCCTTTTCTCCACACCCTCTCCAGAATTTATTGTTTGTAGATTTTTTGATGATGGCCATTCTGACTGGTGGGAGGTGATACCTCATTGTAATTGTGATTTGCATTTCTCTAATGATTAGTGGTGAGAATCCTTTCATGTGTTTTTGGCAATATGTATATCTTCTTTGGAGAAATGTCTATTTAGGTCTTCTGCCCATTTTTTGATTGGGTTGTTTGTTTTTTTGATATTGAGCTGCAAGTGCTGTTTGTAAATTTTGGAGTAATCCTTTTTCAATTGCTTCATTTGCAAATATTCTGAGGGTGGTTTTTTGGTCTTATTTATGGTTTCCTTTGTTGTGCAAAAGCTTTTAAGTTTCATTAGGTCCCATTTGTTTATTTTTACTTCCATTTCTATAGGAGGTGGGTCAGAAAAGGATCTTGCTGTGATCTATGTCATAGAGTGTTCTGCCTATGTTTTCCTCTAAGAGTTTTATAGTGTCCAGTCTCACATTAAGGTCTTTAATCCATTTTGAGTTTATTTTTGTGTGTGGTGTTAAGGAGTGTTCTAATTTCATTCTTTTACATGTAGCTGTGCAGTTTTCCCAGCACCACTTATTGAAGAGGCTGTCTTTTCTCCATTGTATATTCTTTCCTCCTTTATCAAAAATAAGGTGACCATATGTGTGTGGGTTTATCTCTGGGCTTTCTATCCTGTTCCATTGATCTATATTTCTGTTTTTGTGCCAGTACCATACTGTATTGATTACTATAGCTCTGTAGTATAGTCTGAAGTCCAGGAGCCTGATTTCTCCAGCTCCATTTTTCTTTCTCAAGATTGCTTTGGCTATTCAGGGTCTTTTTTGTTTCCATACAAATTGTGAATTTTTTTGTTCTACTACTGTGAAAAATGCCATTGTTAGGTTGATAGGAATTGCTAATATTCTGTTCAGAATTTTTGCATCTATGTTCATCAGTGATATTGGCCTGTAGTTTTCTTTCTTTGTGACATCTTTGTCTGGTTTTGGTATCTGGGTGATGGTGGCCTCATAGAATGAGTTTGGGAGTGTTACTCCCTCTGCTATATTTTGGAAGAGTTTGAGAAGGATAGGTGTTAGCTCTTCTCTAAATGTTTGGTAGAAGTCACCTGTGAAGACATCTGGTCCTGGGCTTTTGTTTATTGGAAGATTTTTAATCACAGTATAAATTTCAGTGCTTGTGATTGGTCTGTTTATATTTTCTATTTCTTCCTCGTTCAGTCTCAGAAGGTTATGCTTTTCTAAGAATTTTTCCATTTCATCCAGGTTGTCCATTTTATTGGTGTAGAGTTGCTTGTAGTAATCTCTCATGATCCTTTGTATTTCTGCAGTGTCAGCTCTTATTTCTCCTTTTCATTTCTAATTCTATTGATTTGAGTCTTCTCCCTTTTTTTATTGATGAGTCTGGCTAATGTTTTATGAATTTTGTTTATCTTCTCAAAGAACCAGCTTTTAGTTTAATTGACCTTTGCTATGGTTTCCTTCATTTCTTTTTCATTTATTTCTGATGTGATCTTTATGACTTTTTTCCTTCTGCTAACTTTGGGGTTTTTTTTTTTTTCTTCTTCTTTCTCTAATTGCTTTAGGTGTAAGGTTAGCTTGTTTATTTGAGATGTTTATTGTTTCTTGAGGTAGGATTGTATTGCTATAAACTTCTCTCTTAGAACTGTTTTTGCTCCATTCCATAGGCTTTGGGTCATCTTGTTTACATTGTCATTTGTTTCTAAGTATTTTATGATTTCCTCTTTGATTTCTTCAGTTATCTCTTGGTTATTTAGTAGCGTATTGTTTAGCCTACATGTGTTTGCATTTTATACAGATTTTTCCTGTAACTGATATCTAGTCTCATAGCATTGTGGTCAGAAAAGATACCTGATACGATTTCAATTCTCTTAAATTTACCGAGGCCAGATTTGTGAACCAAGATATGATCTATCCTGGAGAATGTTCCATGAGAACTTGAGAAGAAAGTATATTCTGTTGTTTTTGGATGGAATGTCCTATAAATAACAATTAAGTCCATGTTGTTTAATGTATCATTTAAAGCCTGTGTTTCCTTATTTATTTTCATTTTGGATGATCTGTCCATTGGTGAAAGTGGGGTGTTAAAATCCCTACTCTGATTGTGTTACTGTTGATTTCCCCTTTTATGGCTGTTAGCATTTGTCTTATGTATTGAGGTGCTCCTATGTTGGGTGCATAAATATTTACAATTGTTATATCTTATTGGATTGATCCCTTGATCATTATGTAGTGTCCTTCCTTGTCTCTTGTTATAGTCTTTATTTTAAAGTCTATTTTTTCTGATATGAGAATTGCCACTCCAGCTTTCTTTCAATTTCTGTTTGCATGAAATATCTTTTTCCAACCCCTCTCTTTCAGTCTGTATGTGTCCCTAGGTCTGAAGTGGGTCTCTTGTAGACAGCATATATACAGGATTTGTTTCTGTATCCATTCAGCCAGTTTATGTCTTTTGGTGGGAGCATTTAAACCATTTACATTTAAGGTAATTATTGATATGTATGTTCCTATTACTATTTTCTTAATTGTTCTGGGTTTGTTATTGTGGGTTTTTCCCTTCTCTTGTGTTTCCTGTCTAAAATAGTTCCTTTACCATTTGTTGTAAAGCTGGTTTAGTGGTGCTGAATTCTCTTAGCTTTTGCTTGTCTGTAAAGATTTTAATTTCTCCTTCGAATCTGAATGAGATCCTTGCTAGGTAGAGTAATCTTGGTTGTAGGTTTTCCCCTTTCATCAGTTTAAATATGTCTTGCTACTCCCTTCTGCCATGCAGAGTTTCTGCTGAAAAGTAAGCTGTTAACCTTATGGGGATTTCCTTATATGTTATTTGTTGCTTTTCCCTTGCTGCTTTTAATGCTTTTTCTTTGTATTTAAGTTTTGATAGTTTGAGTAATATGTGTCTTGGCATGTTTCTCTTTGGATTTATCCTGTATGGGACTCTCTGTGCTTCCTGGACTTTATTGAGTATTTCCTACCCCATATTAGGGAAGTTTTCAACTATAGTCTCCTCAAATATTTTCTCAGTCCCTTTCTTTTTCTCATCTTTTTCTGGGACGCCTATAATTCGAATGTTGGTGCATTTAATTTTGTCCCAGAGACCTCTGAGACTGTCCTCAATTCTTTTCATTCTTTTTTCTTTATTCTGCTCTGCAGTAGTTATTTCCACTATTTTATCTTCCAGGTCACTTATCCGTTCTTCTTTTTCAGTTATTTTGCTATTGGTTCCTTCTAGAGAATTTTTAATTTAATTTATTGTGCTGTTCATCATTGTTTGCTCTTTAGTTCTTCTAAGTCCCTGTTAAATGTTTCTTGTATTTTCTCCATTCTATTTCCAAGATTTTGGATATCTTTACTATCATTGCTCTGAATTCTTTTTCAGGTAGACTGCCTATTACCTCTTCATTTGTTTGGTCTGGTGGGTTTTTACCTTGCTCCTTCAACTGCTGTGTGTTTCTTTCTCTTCTCATTTTGCTTAACTTACTGTGTTTGCGGTCTCCTTTTTGCAGGTGGCAGGTTCATAGTTCCCGTTGTTTTTGGTGTCAGCCCCTAGTGGCTAAGGTTGGTTCAATGGTTTGTATAGGCTTCCTGGTGGAGGGGACTAGTGCCTGTGTTTTGGTGGGTGAGGCTGTATCTTGTCTTTCTGTTGGGCAGGACCGTGTCCATTCTTAATTTTTAGGGTGTCTTTGACCTTATTATGTTTTTAGGTAGCCTCTCTGCTAATTGGTGGAGTTGTATTCCTGTCTTGCTAGTTGTTTGGTGTAGGGTGTCCAGCACTGTAGCTTGCTGGTCATTGAGTGGAGCTGGGTCTTAGCATTGAGATGGAGATCACTGGAAGAGCTTTTGCCATTTGATATTACATGTTGCTGGGATGTCTCTGGTGGACCAAAGTCCTGGTCTCAGCTCTCCCCCCTCAGACTCACAGGTCTGACACCTGGCTTGAGCACCAAGACCCTGTCAACCACATGGTTCAAAAGAAAAGGGAGAAGAAAAGAAGGAAAGATAAAGAAAGAAAGAAAGAAAGAAAGAAAGAAAGAAAGAAAGAAAGAAAGAAAGAAAGAAAGAAAGAAAGAAAGAGGAAGTAAAGTAATTAAAATAAAAAATTTTTTTAATTATTAAAAATTAAAAAGTGGGCTTCCCTGGTGTTGCAGTGGTGGAGAGTCCTCCTGCCGATGCAGGGGATGCGGGTTCATGCCCCGGTCTGGGAAGATCCCACATGCCGCTGAGCAGCTGGGCCCGTGAGCCATGGCTGCTGAGCCTGCGAGTCCGGAGCCTGTGTTCTGCAACGGGAGAGGCCACAACAGTGAGAGGCCCGTGTACCACAAAAAAAAAAAAAAAAAAAAAAATTAAAAAGTGATAAAGAAAAAAGAAAGAAAGAAGAGAGCAACCAAACCAAAAAACAAACCCATCAATGATAAAAAGTACTAAAAACTATACTAAAAACAAAACAATGGAGGTTCCTTAAAAAACTACAAATAGAACTACCATATGACCCAGCAATCCCACTACTGGGCATATACCCTGAGAAAACCAAAATTCAAAAAGAGTCATGTACCAAAATGCTCATTGTAGCTCTATTTACAATAGCCCAGAGATGGAAACAACCTAAGTGCCCATTATCGGATGAATGGATAAAGAAGATGTGGCACATATATACAATGGAATATTACTCAGCCATAAAAAGAAACGAAATTGAGCCATTTGTAATGAGGTGGATAGACCTAGAGTCTGTCATACAGAGTGAAGTAAGTCAGAAAGAAAAAGACAAATACCATATTCTAACACATATATATGGAATTTAAGAAAAAAAAAATGTCATGAAGAACCTAGGGGTAAGACAGGAATAAAGATGCAGACCTACTGGAGAACGGACTTGAGGATATGGGGAGGGGGAAGGGTGAGCTGTGACAAAGTGAGAGAGAGGCATGGACATATACACACTAACAAACGTAGTATGGTAGATAGCTAGTGGGAAACAGCCGCATGGCACAGGGGTATTGGCTCGGTGCTTTGTGACAGCCTGGAGGGGTGGGATAGGGAGGGTGGGAGGGAGGGAGATGCAAGAGGGAAGACATATGGGAACATATGTATATGTATAACTGATTCACTTTGTTATAAAGCAGAAACTAACACACCATTGTAAAGCAATTATACCCCAATAAAGATGTTAAAAATAAATAAATAAATATCAAGGACAGACAGAACCCTAGGAGAATGGTAAAAGCAAAGCTATACAGACAAAATCACACAGAGGCATACATGTACACACTCACAAAAAAAGAAGAAATATATGTATATCTATATATTAAAAAAAAGGAAGAGAGCAACCAAATTAATAACCAAATCTACCAATGATAATAAACTCTAAATACTAAACTAATATAAACATGAAACCAGTCAGTTGCACAGAGCAAACCCCAAGTCTACAGTTGTTCCCAAAGTCCACTGCCTCAATTTTGGGATGAATCGTTGTCTATTCAGATATTCCACAGACACAGGGTATACCAAGTTGATTGTGGAGATTTAATCCACTGCTCCTGAGGCTGCTGAGAGAAATTTCCCTTTCTCATATTTGCACAGTTCCTGGGGTTCAGCTTTGGATTGGCCCCTCCTTTGCATGTAGGTTGCCTGAGAGTGTCTGTTCCTGCCCAGACAGGATGGGGTTAAAGGAGCAGCTGATTCGGGGGCTCTGGCTCACTCAGGCCGGGGAGAGGGAGGGGTATGGATGCGGGGTGAGCCTGCGGTGGCAGAGGCCTGCATGACATTGCACCAGCCTGAGGCGTGCAGTGTATTCTTCCGGGGAAGTTGTCCAAGGATCACAGGACCCTGGCAGTGGCGGGCTGCACAGGCTCCTGCGAGGGGAGGTGAGGACAGTGACTTGTGCTTGCACACAGGCTTCTTGGTGACTGCAGCAGCAGCCTTAGCATCTCATGCCCGTCTCTGGGGTCCACGCTGATACCCGCAGCTCGCGCCCGTCTCTGGAGCTCCTTTAAGCAGTGCTCTTAATCCCCTCTCCTCGCGCACCAGGAAACAAAGAGGCAAGAAAAAGTCTCTTGCCTCTTCGGCAGCTCCAGACTTTTTCCTGGACTCCCTTCCAGCTATCTGTGGCGCACTAGCCCCCTTCAGGCTGTGTTCATGCCGCCAACCCCAGTCCTCTCCCTGGGATCTGACCTCCTAAGCCAAAGCCTCAGCTCCCAGCCCCCTTCCGCCCCAGCGAGGGAGCAGACAAGCCTTTCAGTCTAGTGAGTGCTGGTCAGCCCTGATCCTCTCCGGGAATCTCTCTGCTTTGCCCTCTGCACCCCTGTGGCTGCACTCTCCTCCCGTGGCTCCGAAGCTTCACCCCTGCCCACCCACCATCTCCACTAATGAAAGGCCTTCCCAGTGTGTGTAAACCTTTCCTCCTTCACATCTCCCTCCCACTGGTGCAAGTCCCATCCCTATTCTTTTGTCTCTGTTTTTTCTTTTTTCTTTTGCCCTACCCAGGAATGTGGGGAGTTTCTTGCCTTTTGGGAAGTCTGAGGTCTTTTGCCAACATTCAGTAGGTGTTCTGTAGGAGTTGCTCCACATGTACATGTATTTCTGATGTATTTGTGGGGAGGAAGGTGATCTCCACATCTTACTTCTCCACCATCTTGAAGGTCTCCTCCCAAAGTCAAATTCTTGAGACCTTCCTGAATGATTGAGTTTGACCCATTAGCTTCCAGCGTTCTGGGAGAATGAATACCTAGTATGACCTCTATATATAGTCCAAATCAGATCTTAGCCTTCCATCAAGATCCACAAAGAAGCAGACTGCCAAATTTAGCAATACTTTTAGATGATGGGGAATAAAAAAAGAGGAAAAGCAAATTTCCACCACTGTCCTTTTTAATGGAAGCATTTTAAGATGAACAGGTTGTTAATTATTAATAATTATTGACACTAATATTCTACACACTAATAATACATACATTAATAATACACTCCTGGGCTTCCCTGGTGGTGTAGTGGTTGAGAGTCTGCTTGCCGATGCAGGGGACATGGGTTCGTGCCCTGGTCCGGGAAGATCCCACATGCCGCGGAATGGCTGGGCCATGAGCCATGGCCGCTGAGCCTGTGCGTCCGGAACCTGTGCTCCGCAACGGGAGAGGCTATAAGAGTGAGAGGCCCGCATACCGCCAAAAATAAAATAAAATAAAATAATACACTCCTAGTAGGAAAACCCTACTTAGAGTGACTCAAAGATGCTAATGTTGTATAGATACAAAGGAAATGTAACCTTAACATACTACTTGGTATTTCTTATTGTTATTTTCTGTTGTTTATTTTTATTCCTATCCTTATATGTTTTTAGCTTTATAAAACTTACATGGAAGAAACATAGCAAACCTAGGAATGATTAAGATCTGAAAGAAGATAGGTCCTCAGTGCAGAGAGAAAAATGGAAAACAGTAGTACTACTATCTTCATCTTGCAGAGTACAAAAGTCAATATTATTGAAGTGATAGAATAGACCTAAAAGTTAGAGCATTTTATTTAAAATTTATAGACACAAACTATGCAAAATTTTAAATAATATTAATATCATAATCCTCATATGGAACTGTGAAGGAGGAAAGAGTGAAATCTTTTATATAGGGAAGAATATCAATCAGTTATTGCTGTGAAATAAACCATTTCAAAATCCAGTGATTTAAAACAATCAAATAATTCTCACCCATGTGTCTGCAGGTCATCTGATCTACTCTGAGATGCTCTTGACAGCTCTACTTCAAGCTAGACATCTGTCTGGGCTTGGCTCCTGCTGTGGATTTGACTTTTGTCTGCTCTTCATGTCTCTCATTCTCCTTGGACCAGCACATTTGTTGGGGTAAATTCTTTTCACGGTGAAGGTAGAAACAGAGGGCATGGGGAAAACACACAAAAGCTCTTAGGTCCAGGTTTGAAAATAGCACAAAAACCCTGACTAATACACATCTCATTGTCCAGAGCAAGTCTAATGGTCAAGCCAACATGATAAGAAAAGGAAAAGTATCTGTTAAAGTAGAGGATACAGATTTCTAGTCAATAATTCAATCTACTGTAGTGTAACCACAGAAAAGCTAAAATCAGAAACAAGGAAAGGATAACTCCTTTGGGGAATGGTATTAGAAGAGAGGAACGATGAGATGGGTGATTATTCCTTTTCATCCTAATCTGTTCTGTACCATTTTGAGTCATTAGAACATTTGCATTGTATTACTTTGTTGAACAGGAAAAAAAAAGCACAGAAGAACAAAATCCATGTGTGATTAGCAAAAAAAAAAAGGAAAAAAAGAGAGAGAGAAATAAATGACTTTTTTAATTGGCCTTGCATATATTTATTATTAGAAAATGTAAAGAATTTATGAAACCAAATTTTAGGTATTCCATATTTTTATGCATGTGTCATATTAAATCACTAGAATCACAATTAATCTCTTATGCTAAAGGTTTTTTACTAAAACATGCAGTTTTATAGAAACATTATGGAGAAGGATTTTGATAATAATACAAAATTATATAATATTATGATTATATTTACACAAACTATATATTTTTAGAACAATATTTTGAGGGTGTCTTTCTTTTATTTTACTTTTACTGATTTTATACTATTATATTGCTTTCAGACTGCAGTTATGCCAGTTAAATACTAAATAAGAACACAGGAACAAAAATTTATCATTGGTAGAAAAAGAATTTATTTAGGATGTCTTGTAATATGTATTTACTTTTATGAAAACTTCTAATTCTTAAAAGGAAAAATACTATAGAAGAATCAACAAACAGAGAAGGCAGTTTGACAAAAAAGAGACATATAGCTTAATAACTGACAAAATGGGTTGTAATCCATCTGCTCTGTTTTAAATACTATGAGTCTTTTTCAGTTATAATAGCTAATCTTTCTGAGCATTTATGATGTTCCAGACTCTAACAAATGTTTCAAATTATCACCTATAATCTTCACAATGGCTCCGTAAAGCAGGTGCTAATGTTTTTACCATTTTACAGATGAGGAAATTGAGTTTTTCAGGGAGATCAATGAATTTACAAAGGTGACACAAAGAGTAAATGTTGAGATAGCAATTACCTTGAGTTTTTTCTTCTTCAGTTTCTTGTTTTTAACAATAATATAAGAATACCTTTCTCAAGGTATTTTCTGGTACATTCATATTACAAAGAACATTGTACAGATTGAAAAATTGTAATATTACATAGAGTGAGTATACAAATCTGCTTGAGAGGAGGGGAAAACCAATGGAAAGTTATTTGAAAATTTCCTTTAAAAAGATTGTTAAATTTTAGATGATATCAAAGATAAATAAAAATATTTAGAATAGAGATTGGAAGACTCCATAGGGTATTAGAAAATAAGTAGATGGAAATGAAAATATAGGTAATTTTATGTTTTAACAGTTATTCTGAGAAATCGAAGGCCAGTAAATTGAAAGAAGGCTGAAGCTCTATTTATTGATCACTCTTTACAAAGTTTAAATGTTTAAATATAGGTATTTTAAATCATTTTTATTTCTGCATTTATTCTGCCATGTATCTCCTGCTCACTTTTTCACCCAAGTCTCTGTTTTTTAGCACTTTTATCAGCAAGAGATAAGAACAGAGAACCAATTAAAGGAATTTTATTTACAGATCTAGTAAAAGGTTTAGTAGGGATTAAACTACTGGCTTGTCCCTTGCCCTCCCCTGGGTTCAATAGATAATAGACCTAATTAGCCATTAAGAAGAAATGCTCTATTCAGAGTTATAAGTGCACAGAATGGAGCAGTTGAGGCTCTGGAGAACCCATGGCATTAAGAATCCCCTTTTTTACAGCTAAAAAATCCAAAAGGAATATCATAGTCATAATGAGTTAGCATTAAACGTACTTTCAACTACATAAAATGGTTTTAAAATTTCTGTATTCTGATTCATCAGCTCACTGACCAACAAAAATGAGGTTTAATTGCTCTTAAAGGATCCAAAACTTTCAGGGTATCTGTACCATCGTTACAGCAGTTAAGTTTCCAATGAACTTATATTCCAAATACAGATGGTCCTTAATTAAAACCAAGCCTGCCTGGTTATAGCTGCAAACTCTTTAAGTCGGTGAAATACCCTCCTTAAAGTTTCTTCATTTCACACATACAGGGCACAGACATAGATATTTTCTTTATTTTATGAAAGAGAACAAGAGAGATAATTTAGTTTTTCTGTTATGAAGATTATAAATCAGTATATTACTGATCACAATGGCCTTAACATTTCCCTCAGCTTAACTGAACTTTAGACCGATTTATTCTTGTCTATAGTACCACCACCTCCCTTTTCTTAGAGATTTATTTTAGAAAACTTGTAATTACAATTTCTTTCTCTGCCCCGTTTGAAATGTACATAAATCCCCTTAAAAGTCTCTTGACAGTTTTATGACCCAGGGAATGTCTTCCTCAAGGACCTGGGAGCCATCCTTTTGAAACATAATCATCAAGGAAGATAGTTCTCCTATCTCCCAGTCTCTGTGTGTGGGGGAGGGACGGGGTGGGAGGTAGAAACCTAACTTTAGTGGGTGCATCTTATACCTCCTGTCCTAAGAATATGAGAAAGTTTAATTTTCCTTTGGGTAAGGCCAATCAGCAAACACAGGTGGCCTAAGATTTCCCCCATCTCAACTGGTAAGACTCTCTAGCCCTTTGTTTCACTGGGGTTGAAGAGTAGTCTCTTTTCCCCACTGCAATAGTCTTAGACAAAGTCCTCCTTGACTGTTTAACTTCACTCAGTGAAATTTTTCTTTGACATTATTCAAAATACTTTTCTGTGGAGACCGATAATTTTTCATATGTTTTAGAGGGTTTCTGCATTCATATATGAAATATGTAAATATTTATGATATATACCAAATTAAATCTTGTGACTTTGGGTTAAAGAAAGTCAGTGGGCAAAAGGACTTTGAAGACTTCAATATCTCCAAACCTCACTCTTGAATTATGTTTTATTATTTTTAGTTTATTTATTTTTTTCCCAAAGAAAATGACAAGAAAAGCAACAATTGAAGGCAGTTGAAAAATAAGAGACTCATCAAAATTTAAATTCTATAATTCAGTAATTGAATGACTAGCCTGTAAACTATTATACCAAATGCCTTTTTGCTAGTCATCTTTAAACATGCCTTTACAGATTACACTCCATTTAAAGTTATTATAAACTAATGGAAAAATTTCCCTGTGCTGTACAATATATCCTTGTTGCTTATTTAGTTTATACATAGAAGTTTGTACCTCTTAATCCTATACCCCTATGTCGCCCGTCCTCCCTTCCCTCTCCTCACTAGTCATTAGTTTGTTTTCTATATCTGTAAGTCTCTTTCTGTTTTGTTCTACACATTAATTTTGTTTTTTAGATTCCACATGTAAGTGATAAATAGAGTATTTGTCTTTGTCTGACATTTCACTAAGCATAATACTCTCTAGATCCATCTAGGTTGTTGCATATAGCAGAATTTCATATTTTTGTGGCTGAGTAATATTCCATTTTATACATATGCCATATTTTCTTTATCCATTCATTGGTTGGTGGGCATTTGGGTTGCTTCCATATCTTGGCTATTGTAAATAATGCAGCTATGAACATTGGGATGCATGTATCTTTGCAAATAAATGTTTTTGTTTTCTTTGGATATAAGCCCAGGAGTGGAATTGCTGGACCTGTTGGTAGTTCTATTTTTAATTTTTTTGAGGAACCTCCATAGTGGCTGCACCAATTTACAATCTCACCAACAGTGTACAAGAGTTCCATTTTCTCCACATCCTGGCCAACATAAGTTATTTGGAGACACTTTGTTGATAGCCATTCTGACATGTGTGAGGTGATATTTCATTGTGGTTTTGATTTGCATTTCTCTGATGACTAATGATGTTGAGCATTTTTTCATATGCCTGTATGCCATCTGTATATTTTCTTTGGAAAAATGTATATTCAGATCTTCTGCCCATTTTTAAATCAGATTGTTTATCTTTTTGATATTGAGTTGTACAAGCTATTTATATATTTCAGATATTTACACCATATGTTGAGACATGTTCTCTCTATGTCAATTTTGATGAGAGTTTTTATCATAAATGGATGCTGAATTTTATTAAATGTTTTTTCTGCATCTATTGAGTTAATCGTATGATTTTTATCCTTCCTTTTGTTAATATGCTGTATCATATTGATTGACTTGCAAATATTGAAATATTTTATCATCCCTGGAATAAATCCCACTTGATCATGGTGTATGACCCTTTTTATATATTGTTGAATTGATTTGCTAATATTTTGCTGAGGAGTTTTGTGCTAACATATCAACTCTAGTACTTTGTACTAGAGTCAAGAGTTTTTTATACAAAGAAAACTATAGCAAGTAAAGGAGAATATTATATTGTGAAAAACAAGAGTGCAGGATTCTGGGTTTTTTTTGCAAGATGGAGAGTAGAAACCACTTATCCCTCATCTTCCATTCTTTTGCATGTTCCTCCTTACTCTTTCCCAACACTTTCCTTCTGCTGGTTAAAGAGCTGTGGAAGTACATCAGCAGAATGTGTGGTTTCAACACTTATTGAGACTTGGGGATAGAGGACAAATAAATCATCTAAATGCATTTGGCACCATTACTAGACATTTTCTCGCCCATTATTCACCGACTGTTGTTTTGTAAAGGGCAGAGTTAAGAGCATGATATGTAGTGAAGCTCTCCAAGTTCAAACACTGATTCTTCTGCTCTTAGGTAAAATGGAGAAATTATAGTGCTAAACATTTAGGAGGGTTGAAAATGACAAACCATGTAACCCTGTAAAGCACTTAACACAGTGTCTCATCCTATTAAATTTTAGTTTTTGCTTTGTTTATCAGTTATGATGTAACAAACTCTCACAAACTTAGGAGCTTAAAACCACCATTCCTATTGTTCATGATTTTCTGTGTTAGGAATTTGGGAAGGTCTCAGTTGGGTGGGATGACCTCATTCCACATGGCATCAGATGGAGCAGATGAGGCCAGAGGGTGCCCTAAGTTTCCTTCTTCACTCACATGTCTGGCACCTTGACATCCTTTCTCCCTCTTTTCATGTGCCATCCCATCCTTGGTCCTTTCTCTGGAGTTTTTTTTCCTAGGCTGGTGATCCCAAGGTAGTCTCACTTCTAACATGGTTGTTAGCTTCCAAGAACCTTTCTGTGGAAACTTTCAGGCCAGTTTAAAAGCTAAGCCTGCATCTGACCAGTAATCACAGGACTCAGTCAGATTTGGTGGGATTCAGAAATAGGCTGAGTTTCTTGGTGAGGCTTGGCAAGGTCACACTACAGAGGTGCCTGGGAGATCTTTTGTTACCACCACCTTTAGAAAATGCACTCTTCAGTAATTAGTCTATTTACAGTTATTACTACTTCAGTGATTTTTTTCCACATTATGTAACCCAAATGAGATACTTTCATTTTTGACTAAGTTGTGTTGATCTTAGTTTATTAGTTCTTTCATTCATCTTTTAAATAAATATTTATTGAATAACTATCACGTGTGGGATACTGCTCAAGGAACTGTGACTACAGAAGTAAACATTGCAGGTAAGCTCCTTGTTCATACGTTATCATAAAAATAAGTCCCCAGGATATGATAGAAAATGACTGACATCACAGATGGGGGATATGGAGAGCTTACTATTTGCTGGAGATCATGGCACCCATTTTTGAAAAAGTGACATTTGAGCTAAGACCAGATTGACAAGAACCCCTATGAAAATATTGAAGAAGAATATTCCAGGTAGAAGGAATGGTAAGTATCAAAGCCCTGAGGTTTTGACTAAATCATCAGCCACAGAAACCTAAACCTCAAAGGGATTTTTAGGGCTGTGATGAGTGTTGGGAAGAGATTTACCTGTCCTAGTAACTCTTCTCTATCTGAAATTGTTCCTAATTGGGAGAATCTTCTCTGGCACTTATGGGAGAGGAAAATAAGTACTGTTAAGTCAGATGTGGAAAAAAAATAAAATCAGTATATTTATTTGATCCAAAGGGTCCCACCTATGATACCATATTAGCAGCCCATTTCCTTTATAAATGTAAATACTGCCCAAACTCCATTAACTAAATCCAACACCTTTTCCTTCCACAGGGTCTGTGTAGGATAGTGGCTTGGACAGCTTTACCAACAGAGCAGTAGTTTCAGTTTCGTCCTTCCCCAGAGTTCTCGGACATTTTCAGATGGGTAAGTATGGCCTTCAGTTTCCCTTGGGGATGGAGAAACCTCGGCTCCACCTCCAATTTTCCTTCTCCTCAAAGTAACTGTGGTTGGCAGAGAGAGCTATAGGGATGGGGGCATGGGGCATGGATGGAGAGAGTAGCTCCATGCCATCAAGCAAGTCTTCACCTTTATTTTCTGCTGCAAGTGCCATGGCAATGTCATGTGACTCAACCAAATGAACTTCTAATATTTTCAGCCTACCCAATGTTCCATATCACCTCTGATGCCATCTTTTATTTCAGTCCCTTGACTGAACAGCCTTAGTTGCTTTGTTTTCCAGGTGGGACTATGGGGTTTGAGCCCTCTGTCTGACTCAGGCTTGGCTTGTACAGCAGAAAAATGCTTTGAACAATCCACTTTAATCTGGGGCATCTGCTGCTTTTGGGCCTGGTTTAATGTAAGAGCTAAGGGAATTTTCTAAGGGGACAAGGCTGACTGAAAATATTTATGCAGATTTTTTTGAGTCAGTTTCTCCAATAGGTTACCTGCATCAGAATTAAAAAACAAATCTAAGAAATAAGAGCCCAAATTCAAGTCAATGCTTTATGCTTGATTTACCACAGGAGTTTGTTTGTTTGTTTGTTTTTCACATAGAGAGCCAAAACCCCTTATAGTAGCCCAGGAATCACTGCAGAAACCTAAAAAACAAGGAGACATTTTATTGTCATGTCCAAATGGATCTAATGTTGGCTTGATGGACTGCAGAAGTGTCTGAGCTATAAGATTGTCCAGCTATTGACATTCTTCCTTAAGGAGCCTTGAGCATCTTGCCACCTCCTCTCTCAATTGAAACAAACATTTCCTAATGATTCTCCTAGTTTCTGCCTATAGCAATTGTCCCTTGTTCTCCTATTACATGCAGTGTAGATATACATCTCTGTTATCTGAGAAAGGTTAGAACCCTCTGTCAACTGAGGACAAATCTCAGTACTAGTTATTACAATGGAGCAAACCAAGGTTGACTGCCAGCTTGACGAGGAAGTCCCCCTGCCCAGAAGAGAGTGAGAAACAACCAGGGAGGCTTTTGAACCTATCCTAAGACTCAGCCTATAAACACCTACTCCTTATAAAGTAAAGAAAATGCGTTGCTCAGAAAACCATAAAGTTTGGTCATTATTTTCATTGCTAGTTAGATTGACTCCTCTCAAGTAATTCCAATTACTTATGAGGCCTTCATTTATTCTATTCTAGAAAATCATGTATGTCGCATACCTTCTTCATTACTAAAACTATCAAGAAATGTTCAGGATCTGAGATTTTAGCCCACTTGCAAGCTAAATTAGCATGTCACAATTATATGTGTATGTACATATATACATACATATACATATTAGGATCATAAAGATGTTCAAGCTGAAACTGCACTAAACATACTTAATATTCAATGGGTAAAATTACATTGTTCCTTGACCTTTAAAATTTTTTGTCAAAATACTAAAAACTCTCTTGTTGTTGGTTATAAATATACAGAGAAGGGAAAAAATAAAATCATTATTTTTTAAGAAACATAGAGAATTAGTGTCTCATTTCTTTGTAAAATCTTATCAAATATTTGAAAAGTGCTTGCCTTCTTCTGGTCTTACAATATTATAATATGTTATTGTAATATGCAGTAAAATATTATGTTGAGAAATTTCATACTCCTTTCTAAGTGTGGATCAGCTTCCAACATTTGTTCTTTGTATTTTCAACGTTGTGAAATATTTCCAGGAGTTACTCTAATGTGAAATTACTTGGTATTGTCACTTCCTCTAAGATATCTATATCCTTTTAAACACAGTCACTTTCTTTTTTTATGGTGATAGGTTTGTCTTCACTAAATTCCTCTGGCTGCATATTGAGTCTCTCAAACAGTAGCCTTGTCAACATTCCCACAGGCATTTATCTTCTAACCATATCCAATTTCATATTCAACCCCTTAACTGTGTATTTCTTTGTTGGACTTTCATCTTTGTTGGCTAACTACCACTTTTGATTATCCGTTTTTGAAAATGTCAAGTTGGTTTATTACTGGTAAACCAGGAAGCAACATAATTGTGCACTTTGCTGTCTATGCATGAACTATGTATAAAAGAGTACAGTAACCAATCACCAGCAGACTTTGAGAGAAGTGACCTTATCAGTCACTGATTATGATACACATCTGTTATTTACATAGTGATTATGGAATGAAGGCCTAGTAGTAAAATTTGTGTTTTATACAAATAATAATATTTAATATTCCATCGTAATCTGAATCCAGCTGTCTTAGTCAGTTACAGCTGCTATAACAAATACCATAAACTGAAAGGCTAAAACAATAAACATTTATTTCTCACAGTTCTGGAGGCTGGAAAAACCAAAATTAAGGTTCCAGCAGACTTGGTGTCTGGTTAAGGCCCTCTTCCTGGTTTGTAGACACCTGGCCTTCTTACTGAATCCTCACATGGTAGAGAGACATCTTTCTCATGTCTTTTCTTACAAGGGCACTAATCCCATCATGAGGGGCTCTACCCTCATGACCCTAATTACCTCCCAAAGGTCCCGTCTCCAAATGCCATCATTTTGGAGATTAGGGCTTCAACATATGCATTTGGGAGAACACAAACATTCAGACCACAACACATGCTCTTGGAGGATTAGTGTTATGTAACTAAATCATAGTAACTGATATTTGTGAATATCACACCATGCAAAGTAAAGACTGCCTGTGTGTGTATATAAAGAGAGAAAAAGAGAGAGAGGAGAGAACAAATGGGGCAAAATATAAGCAATTGGTGAAGCTGATTATACAGTATATAGACATTTCTTATACCATTCTTGCAATTTTTCTTTATTTTTTTAACAAGTTAGAATGTATTTTTTCTCTCTTTTTTAGCTTTATTGAGATATAATTGACATGTAACATTGTGTAAGTTCAAGGTGTATAATGTAATGACTTGATATATGTACATTGCAAAATTACTACCTCAGTAAGGTTAACACATCCATGACTTCACATTTTCATTTTCTTTATTTATTCATCCATTGACAAACACTCCTGTTGTTTCCATATTTTAGCTATTGTAAATAATGCTGCAATGAACATGGGGGTACAGATATCTCTTTGAGATAGTGACTTCATTTTCTTTGGATATATAACCAGAAGTGGAATTGCTGCACCATATGGTAGTTCTATTTTTAGATGTTCCTTTTTTTTTTCTTTTTGCCCCATCTCACGGCATGTGGAACATCCCTGACCAAGGATGGAACCTGCGCTCCCTGCAATGGAAGCACAGAGTCTTAACCACTGGACAACCAGGGAAGCCCATGGTAGTTCTGTTTTTAATTTTATGAGGAACCTCCATACTCTTCCTAGTGGTTTTCTATTATAGACACTTGTAGGAAGGGCTATCTCACTTCTGATTTTTTGTGCTCTGTCTTGACTATTGTTCATGAACTTCAAATTTTCTGGGGAAACTAGAAGTTACTTTAAGCCTACTAACCTCCCCTTTCTGTTTAAAATGGGGTGAAGTTTACTACCATTGCACTGGATCATTCTTCATACCTGCTGAGAGAGAGTGAGATTTTTTAGGGTATGTGTTCTCCACCTTGATCCCATTTGATAGACTTGAATATGTCTGTCAAATAATTTAATTCTCTGGAGAAATTCAGAAATAATTTCTGATATAACAAATTTGCAAAATAAAATCGATACAGAATGACATTTATTTTGGGATAATTTCTCTTTTAAATAAAACTAGGTGATATACAATATAAAGTCTCCAAATAATCTTTACATATTCATTGGTAAATTTATAAAAACTTTTTTATTTGCTAATTAGAAACGAGTGCATAGAATATTAATGTGTCTCTTATGAAACTATTTGGATAATGACATTTTAATAATTTTAAAACAATTGCTAAAATTTATGATTGTTGTTATAGTTTTACTTTTCTGTGTCATTTCCATTAATTATAACTCTTATAACTTGGGTCAATTACAAAAAATATGTTTATCTATAATATATTTTATTGTAATTATTAACATTTAGAATAGGAAAATTATTGTATATTAGGCAAAAATATCAATAATTAGGTTTGATTTTGGGTATTCTAAGAACTGTGTAGTTTGAATGTTGGAAAATGTAATAATGATTTTATTCCTGCACATTTCCTTACTTAACACAGATTTATTCTATATAATTGGTCATGATCTGATAGGGTCAAACAGTAGATAATTATTTTTAAAAATATCAAGTATATTGTCATGGCATGTCCACTGGCAAAAAAGTTTTGAAATAAAATTATTTTCAAATATTTCCTGCAATTAATCAAGTAAAAGAACTTTCTTATATTTTGTTTTATGAAGGATGATTTTGTTCATAACTGAGCATTTTGGAAAAAAAATCTGTTATCCCAACTTTGAAATTTTTTTCAAAATAAATTACTTTCAAATATATGAAAAACTTTAAAGAGGTCTCTGAATAATGATGGTAATGGTAGAAATTAAATAAACTTGATAGCTTATATTTGTTTTATTGCTAACATATTTTATGACTCAATAGCATTTCAGTGTTTTCCTAATTTTTGCTACAAAAGGGAAGTAAAACAACAGTTTATTGTGGCAATACTTCATACTAACCTACTTTGTAAATTGTCTTTAAGCTCTAGGGTACAGAGAAGAACATTCATGTTTTTAAATTGTCTACAATAGCAGTTTCTATCCCGTAGCTGTTGTAGCATAAATTTTCAGATAAAGACTATTAGACATGTCTAAATGTACTGCTGCTCAGCAAATTCTAAACACTTTCTTTGGTGTGCTTTACCTGGGTGAGCTTATTTAGAATTTTATTGAATATTTTAAAGATACAATATAAGTTATTAAACATTTTCAGTTTCCAATAACATAGTTCTTGTGGTATGTGATGCAAGCCCAATGCTGTTTCTTCAACATATTAAGTCTTTTTAGAATGGAATATAGTCATTCAGTGTTTCTGGGAGAGAAAGAAAGAGAAAGAAAAAGGGAAGGAAGAAAGGAATAGGGAGTGGGAAGAAGGAAGGGAGAAAGAAAACTGAAATAAGGAAGAAATAGGAAATAAAAATTAAGCAGTTGTGAACAGTTATATTCAGAATAAGTGGGAATATAGGCAGACACTTCAAACATTAAAATAATACCACTAACCTTGATAATTAAATACCTTAAAGATTTGTTACATGGTATGTATGAAGGTGGCCGAAAGGTTATTTTTGACACATGCTCTTTCCCCTCTTTCCAAATTACATATGGAAGTTCCTATTGCCTTAGTTATAATCTAGTTTTTGGATGAATATTTAGTGAAATGGGACAAACATCTATATAGTCTCTCTCTGTATTTAGAAGATATTAAATAAAGATTTGTTTATTTGTATTTTATATTTAAGAAACAAGATTTTTGTTTTCATTTTGTACATACTTATTTTAGCATTCACAATTTGGGAGCTAAGGGGAGGAGAAGTGTGTATGTGTGTGTGCATGTGTGTGTTTAACACTTGTCTCTGTATCTTCATTTTTATACTGAAATAACAATAAGTAAAACTACTGGTCTTCTTATTAGATTGGTCAGTTCAGATTTTCTTTAAAAAAAGAAGAATCCAGGTATTCTTAACACTATTTTCAGTATAATGATTAGCATTACACTTTCCTACCCAGGTTCAGAAGTGCATTTCTGTGTAGTTATACTCACACAAATCCACTTACATTCCATTCTATATGAATTAATTTCTTAACCTCCAGTTGTAATTATAGAGTTAGCTATACTAATTTTAACATTGTATATATTGATTTACCTAGTCCAAATTTTCAATACCACTTCTCGTTTTATTTTTTCTCTAAGTTGTGATCCATCTCATGGTTGACAAGTATAATGAGAATACCACTGGTTGCATCATCTAATTTAGGACAACTAACATTTCAACTCTGAGAAGAATGTTTACTCTTCCAGTAATCAGTATATGTCTGAGGAAAGACTTTCTCATGTTGGCTTTTGACCTGAATTACACCCTCACCTGCCATATTTCCCTTATATTGTTTTCCTCTCCTGGAATTTGAGACATGCAGCTCTTGAGAGTCAATGAGGACATGTTCTTTCGCAGGATACCAGGATGCAAGTATTAGCACACATATTTCCACATTTATCTTGGCTACCTTCACATTCCAATGTAGACTTTTTTGTTCTGATGATAGTTCCCATGAAGGATGAATGAAAAGAGTGTACAACACTCTTCATCATGGAATACTTATAATCGAGTTTTTAAATATAATTCCTTAAATGTATCCTGACATTTTCTAGAGGAAATCTCAAGCACTACACAACACATCCCCTCATTTCTCATTGATAAAAGTTCTATCAAATAAAGAGAAGCAGGTCTGTTTGCAGTGATAGAGGCCTAGGTCTTGAGAAAGTGCAGCCTGTCAAGTTCAAGTAAAACTCAAAAATAAAAAAGCACTTAAAAGTTCTAACGCCTAGATAGTTCTTTTAATCATACTGCACAGAGCCTGTGGTTTTGATGGTTGTAGACTGCGTCTACTAAAGGATGTCCATGTTAGTGATCTAAGTTTTATTCTTAGTGATTGCAACCAAAAGGAGTTCAAAAAAGGAGTTTTTTAAGGCTTATGCATCTGTGTAAAATATATCTTTTTAATTCAACATTTTATTTTTTACGTTAAAATTTCTAATGGGTAAAAATACTTTCCTATTTTTCTTAGATAAGGTTCATGACTTATGGATGACTGTGAATCATCCTCATTTCTCTAGCTCACACTTTGACAGAGTTTCCTGAAGACCTACTGTTTTCATGAAGCTTTTTCTGAAAAGTAAACGTCCAATTAGTTTCTATGTTTCTCTATCTTTCTTTGTTTCTCATTTTAAAATAACTTCTTTCAAGTAATCAAAAATTTTATTGTTCCTTCATTAGAACCAGGCAGACACAAACACAAAATAAGTACAGGGTCTATAAACTTTTTTCCTGCCTTCAAAAGTAGCTGCATCATTTTACATTTAGAGATCGTAAATTCAAATGACTTCTTACACTGGCAGATATAAAGAAGCTGAAGTATTTTAAAACAATTTGTTACTGAGTCCTGAGTCTGAAACATTTAAATGCAAAATATTATTATTATTTTAGTAGATACTAGCCAAACAACAACAACAAATTTCTGTGTGCTTAAATCTGCCCCTAGCTATTGTATTAGTCAGCTAGGATGACCATACAAAATACCACAGACTGGGTAGCTTAAATAATAGAAACTTATTTTCTCACAGTTCTGGAGACAGTCCAAGATCAAGGTGCCAGCAGGGTTGATTTCTGGTGAGTATTCTCTCCTTAGCTTGCAGACAGCCACTTTCTCATTGTGTTTGCACATGGGGAGGGAGAGAGCTCTCTGATGTCTTTCTTCTTATAAGGGCATCAGTCCTATTGGATTAGGGTCCCACCCTTATGACCTCATTAAACCTTAATTATTTTCTTACAAATTCTATATCTAAATATAGTTGCACTGAGTGTTAGGGCTTCAACATATGGATTTTGAAGAGACATGATTCAGTTCATAAGAGTCATCAATTTGCCAGTCTTGAACAACTAAATATGTTGTCAAAAATCTAGTTAAAGCCGTACTGCTAAACAAAATCTAAATTAAAAAAGTTCTGATGTATCATATGTGGGTGTCTCATTAAGTCAGATAACCTAGTAGAGTCAACAGCAGTCCCTGTTATTTTTTATATAATTACATTAAGAAAATGAGAATTCAGTTTGCTCTTATGACAACAATCAATTGAGGGGAGACCTGTAATCAATCTGATGCCTCGTCTGAGGTTGGCTTTGCAACGTTACATCCATCTTGTTAGGCAGACATCCATAGAACCATCCCTGGTCCTCTGAGTTTCAGCAGCATGTTAGTATGAGGACCTAGGCAGCCAAGCAAAGGGCTCTTGATATTACATTTGAAATAAGAAACAAACTTCCTGTGCATAAAGGGGTTGGGATAGAATGAAATAAAAGCTCTTTTTTTTTCTTGTCCCTAGTACTAACAAGTCACCCTTTTTCCCTCTTTTAACCATTTGGTGTTAAGCAGGGCTTAATTTGATCTAATAATATGAGCGTGTTTGGAAGAATAGAAATAAAGACTCTAAGTCACTTTAAGGTGGCCCAGCATATCATTTGCTACCATGAACCAGGGACGTGGACAGAGATAATAGAAATGTATCTTGGAGATAAGACTCTGAGTCTTAGCTCTAGTGCTCGTTAGTTTTGGTATCTCAGTTTAACACCTTCAAAGAAGAATATCATGTATCAACTTCATGAAATTGTCTTGAGGATTAGATATAAGTTCCATAATATAGTTGCTTGCACATGATCAAGACCATAATAAAGACAATATTCTGTATCAGAGTATCATTCTAAGATTGTGCTGTAGAATAGAAGTTTCTCCAGGGGTATGGTTTAAATATTTTTCATTATACTTTAGTCTTGTTATAATTTTAATACTCTATATATAATCATCATGCAAAAGCAAATAAACAAACACATGCTTTATTGATTGTATTTTAGACAAAACTACTGCTCATATTTTTTATATGTGATTTCAGACCTTGAAAAAGGAGCTGGACCCAGATAGTAGAGCTCTGAGAAAGTGGTTATAAGACAGACCTATTGCAAAATCTAATTTAAAAGGAATTCAAAAGTAATTGCATGACATAAAATAAAATGAGTCACTGCTAACTTTGAAAACACATTTCAGGATCTGGTGTCAGTTACCAACTTTGTCATTTGGGTTGGTGTGGCAAGTGGGTGAGAACCAGGTCTAAAAATGTTTATATGATAATTTACTCTGGAGCTAATACTGAAGAATGTATACCCTAATCTATGAATTAATCCTTCTTACGTGTTTATGGAGTCTTTGATTCTCTTCCCATAAATCCTTGTCTATCATTGACATAACATGAAGAAATAGAAGTAATTGGCTGATGGGTTTAAGAGGTACATTACTGGTGAAAAGTTTGGGCTTCCCTAAGGGCTTTTCCTGCACAGATTATTTATAATACACTCACAGTTATTTTCAGGTTGGTTGGTAATTTCAAGTGCTTTGCTGAATCTGAAAATTGTTATATAATGTTACATGCCTTTGCGTGTTTTTTGTTCCACTTCAGTAAGCCTAAAGCAATTTCTAGAAGCAGGCAACCCTGACAGAAATGTAAAAATGAGTTGAGTTTTCTTGGTTACTTACCAAGAATCACTTTCTTTTCTCTCTACCTAGTTATTCCACTCCCCAGTTGCCCAATATTTCATCTTCTGAAACTTTAATCCTGAAGTCAATGTTTTGGAGGCTGACCAGGTCCTAATCTTCGTCATTCGCTTCTCTGTATGTTAACATAGTGTTTTAGAGCCTGAGCTTTGGACTGAGACAAAACTGGATTTAAATTCTGACACTAATGCTTACTAGTTGTGTGTCCTTGGGCAAGTCTCAGAGCCATAACTGGTGAAGGTGATAAAATAATTTAAAGTCTCTGGAAATTGTCCTGAGGGTATAAATAAAACAGGGAAATATTTATTCTAGAAAATGTAATAAATCATCGTAAGAACAGGAAGAGTTTGTGGCAACTTCCCTCCTCTCACCCACTGAGCTTGGTGTGACAGGAGCTCTACCAGAGGCAGGTAGAGAAAAACACAGCCCTGCTCTTCCCTCAGCCCTAGTTGAGGGCTACGGCATCTCCCCTCATTCCATGTTGCAGAAGTTTTACTCTAGGAAAGAAAGGCTGAGAGACCTGGGGCTCTCTTCATCCACTCAGCCTCCACTCTTAGGGAAGAAATTCTATTCAGGTGAGGCAGACCAAGGATGTGAGGACCCTCAATCACTCTCACCACAGCTCACTCAGAGGCAAGAGATTTTCAAGTCAAGAGAGGCAAGCTGAGAAGACCAGAGGCTACTGCTCTCACTTAGAGCCCTGTTTATAAAGCAGGTATCACACTGAGGGAGGCAAGCCACTGTTCACATCAACCACTACAAAGTAGTGGTTCAGAGAGTCTAACCAGAATCATGAAAACATATGTCCACATGAAAATTTGTACATAAATTTTCACAGCATCATTAATCATAATGTCCAAAAGTATAAATAATCCAAATGTGCATCAACTGATGAATGAACAACAACAACAAAAAATGTGGTGTATCCATGCAATAGAATGTTATTCAGGCATAAAAATTAATGAGGTACTGAAACATGCTACAACATAGATGAACATTGAAAACGTTATGCTAACTATAAGAAGTCAGTCACAAAAAACATATATGGTAACATTTCACTTATATGAAATGTCTAGATAAGCATAGAGACAGAAAGTAGATACGTGGTTTCCAAGGACTGGTAGAGGGGAAATTTTCCTTTCAGGAGTGATGAAAATGTTCTAAACTTAGGTTGTAGTGATGGGTGCACATCATTGTGAATATATTACAAAAAACATGGAAGGGATGAATTTTATGGCATGTGAATTATATCTCAATAAAAGTCCTAAGAAATGGTCACCCTCTCCCCCAGTAATAAACTTGATTTTGATTTACTCTTTCAAAGCCTTTGATAAACCTTTGTCAATACATCAGGTCAATCAAGTCAGTAGAGTTAAGTAATATTCCTGTTCACCACCAGAGATATAAAAAATGCAGGAGATAACGTCATTTTACTCAATATACTCCCAATGAAAACAGGAAAAAAAAATCTCTATAAGAAGAAAAACATGCATTGAAGAAAGTGCATAACAATTTTGCTCCCAATTGATATTTACTGATGTGTTAAAAAATTCAACACCAAAGTTTATGTAAAAATGGATAAGATAATCTATAGATCTAAATATACAGAGGCATAGGGAAAAAAATTGAAGAAGATATATTAAGATATTAACTATTCTCATCTTTAATTGGTAGAATTACATGCAAGTATTTTAATTATTTTCTGTATTCATAATTCTATAATTACATATTTTTATAATCAGAGCAATATTACCCCTTTAAAAAGAGTCAGAGGAAAGATGTAAGTTTCCAAAGAGTAACAAATAATTATTAAAAGTTTCCATAACTTATCCATATGCAAGAAATAATGCTAAGTGATATAAAGAATTTAAAGACACATAAAACTCAGGCTGGCCTTTCAGGAGCTTAACACTTAGTAAAGGAGATGAATTCTGTATATAAATCGACCACAAACTTTAAACCTACTATATGATTGATTTTATATGTGTATTAGAAGTCTTAAGTGCTGGGGGAAATTGTGGGGGAAGATCTTATCTGATAAGAAGGTTTTATGGAAAAGATGCTTTGCCTTGGGTATGCTACTGATAAATTGTGTTATGACAAAAATTCTTAGTTAAGAGAATAATGTGAACAAATATTATGAAATTAAAAAAAATAATAATTGAGGCCCTAGAACAGGAAGTATAAGGCAGAACTGACAAGAGATAAGACCAGAAAATGATGTAGAGCATGGAACATGGAGATCAGAGAAGGATATTTTTTGAACTTATCATGATCTATTTTGATAGATATAACCTATAATCTATTTTGATGGGTAGGAATTAAATCATCAGAGAGTATGTGGGAGATCATTCCCAGGAGAAAGATGAAGGAAGAGAAGAGGATTTGCTGAATGTGTATGAGAATAGTGGCTGAAGTTGGAGAATATGTAGAATAATAGAAGGAAGCTTTATGCTTTGTACATCTAAGGAAGGGCTTGAATTTAATTTGTAGGTACTGGAGTGCAATCAAAGTTTTCAAAGAAATGGAGTGCTAGCATGACATAAGTAACACATAATATGCTTTTCTTATTCTATATAGCACTAAACACACTCTTGTTTTGTGGCCTACTCATTGGTGTACTTCACCTTTTCTATTGTAAATTTTGGGGGGACACGAACCATAACGGTATGGCATTCAATAAATATTTGTTAAATAAATGGAAAAATGAAAGAAAAAGGGAATGTGTAATACATGATATGGTTTTAAAAGTTTAAACATAAAATTAGTGTTAAAGAACAAGTAGTGAAGAACAATCGGAACTTCAGACACCATAATTATCTCAAGTAATTTGAGAAATGGCTTCTCTAGGTATTCAGATATTAGACAACTGGTTCATATGCTTTAGTTACATCAGAATTACCTTATCACAACACAGACTGCTGTACCTCATTACCAAACTTTCTGATTCAGTAGGTCTTGGTGCCCAAGACTTCATTTCTAAGAAATTCCCAAATGATGTCAATAGTGCTGAATGCCTTGAACATATCACTGAACTCTGAGTGGATGGCACATGGTTGTACTCAGTTAATGGTGATGCTATAAGAGAGTGATTAAAAAGTTTGAGGGTCAAAAAGGTTAATTAGAAGCAGGCCATTCTGTGTGATTGTTTGTGGGACATACTGGGCTTTCCCTGTTTGGTCCCCAGTTCAAAGTGGCATCAAAAATTAAGGAAGCTGTCAGTTTTTTTCAGGTTCTAGACATTTGGGGCCAATTATTGCAGGAGTTATTGTTTGGCTTTCTGGATTTGTTGCCTGAGATAGCAACCTGACTTCCTACAAATCTGACTTATAGAAAACAGGCTGGCTTCCCAGGCTAGTAATTGTTACTGTAAAAAAAAAAATTAGCTTGGTTTCCTGGACTGGTTGCTGTAGATAGTGGGCCAGAGTTCTGTTTTTACATATTGCTTGGCCATTGTCCATTGATATATTCTGTATCTCAATAAAATGATTGTTTTAAAAGTCTTCATGTTTGGGGACCTTAAAGATGGTGGAGAGATAAGATGTGGAGATGACCTTCCTCCCCGCAAGTACATCAAAAATACATCTACATGTAGAAAAACTCCTACAGAACACCTATTGAATGCTGGCAGAAGACCACAGACTTCCCAAAAGGCAAGAAAATCCCCACATATCTGGATGTGTCTTGGTGCTCCGGGCTGGTGTCAGGCCTGAGCCTCTGAGGTTGGAGAGCCAAGTTCAGGACATTAGACCACCAGAGACCTCCTGGCTCCACGTAATATCAATCAGTGAGAAATCTCCCAGAGATCTCCATCTCAATGCTAAGACCTAGCTTCACCCAACAGCCAGGAAGCTCCAGTGCTGGATGCCCCATGCCAAACAACTAGCAAGACAGGAACACAACACCACCCATTAGCATAGCAGCTGCTTAAAAATCTTCCAACAAATAAAAGCCCCAGACCAGATGGCTTCACAGGCGATTCTATCAAACATTTAGAGAAGAGCTAACACCTATCCTTCTCAAACTCTTCCAAAATATAGCAGAGGGAGGAACACTCCCAAACACATTCTATGAGGCCACCATCACCCTGATACCAAAACCAGACAAAGATGTCACAAAGAAAGGAAACGACAGGCCAATATCACTGATGAACATAGATGCAAAAATCCTCAACAAAATACTAGCAAACAGAATCCAACAGTCATTAAAAGGATCATACACCATGATCAAGTGGGGTTTATCCCAGGAATGCAAGGATTCTTCAGTATACACAAATCAATCAAAGTGATACACCATATTAACAAACTGAAGGATAAAAAACATATGATCATCTCAATAGATACAGGAAAAGCTTTCAACAAAATTCAACACCCATTTATGATAAAAACTCTCCACAGAGTAGGCATAGAGGGAAATTACCTCAACATGACTTCACTTTTATACTTAGCTTGAATTAATTTTTTGAAAGTATATCTACACCTAAATATGACTTGCAAAATTATTTTGAGGTATTAATACCAGCTTTTCTATAATACATTTCTTTTCTGTTAAAGTTTTATGTTTAAATTTAATCTTTACTTTCTGAAAATATAATGAATCCCTAATATTTCATCATTTTAGAGCCGGACTGCTTAAGTTGGAATTTTAGTTTCAAGTCTTGCCAATTGTTGACTTTGGACAATTTCTTATATATCCTCATGCTACAATTAATTTCCTTGTAAAACAGGCATAACAGTATTTACTTCATGATATTTTCTGAAGATTAAATTACTTAAAGTATTCAAAGCACTTAGAAAAAATACCTCGTACAAAGTAAGTGCTAAAAAATCTTGACTACTTTTCTTAGTATTATCTGTGGTGTTGAGAAAGAGGAAATCAATGGGTAATTATAACAAATGCTCTATATTTCATTTTAAGCAATGAACTATGTCCTAATACTTCAGATACAAGAAATGCTGGGACTCAAAACAAATTCATTGCAATAATTTCAACAGAGTAATTTTAACAATTTAGTGAGCTCTATTATGCTGTTTGTGTTGTTGTGTTAAGTACTGTTTGTGATCCTTATTATTGAATTGAGCAGAAATAATACTTGGAGGTACTCAGTGTTACCATAATGAATGTAGGATTCAGATATTCATGAATTACCAGTGAGGGTTCAGTGAAAAATCTGGATCAGTTTGGGATTAACACTTTCAAACATGAAACAAGTAAACAGAGGAATTCAGTACAGAAGTACTGGATTGGAATTTAAATATCCAATTTTAAATCTTGATTATGACAGATAACTGTGTAACATTGCTTAATTTTATCATCTTCAGTTTTCTGGTAAGGGAAGTAATAACATTTTATAAGTATTTTGAAGATTCAATGAGTTAATTTCTGAAAAATTAATTTCCAGAAGTGTTGGTGGTGTTTTTATGAAAAGTGACAATTAAGTATTTTATTACTTAGAGGCAAGAACTGTATCCCAGTGTGAAATTGTTTCATGGATAACCTTACAAAAGAAACACTTTAATCCTTCTCTAAAACCAACCAAAAACAACTTAAAGACTTAACAACTTTTCCAATGAATCTAGTATAATCACATAAGTCAAAACCAGATATTATTATACATCTATTATGATACATCACTGCCAAATACAGGACAGCTTGAATGACACCAAAAGATGATTATAAGAGCATCTGTGTTAGCTTTGCTGACTCCTCAACACAGAGATAAAGGAAATGGAAAAACCTTTCAACAATTACTTACTTTGAGTTGCAAGGTTCAAGTCTACTGTGGAAGTACAGGGAACCCAAATGGGACTAAACAGCAGGAGATGAGCTATTTTCATTTTCTATTACCCAACCTCATTTTGGGAAATGGCTTTGTGACGAGACAGGGTAAGGGAAATAAGACCTTTGACTTGGCAACAAATGACCACGGTCAGGGTGTCAGATATTTAAAATGGCAAACACTAACGCATCAAATGGAACCTCACTAAAATACTTCATAGAGAATAGAGACAGGAGAAATGCTGAAAACCAAGGGGAGATGCCTTTCCAAGGCAAAATTGATGAGCAAGTGTTTTAAACAACATTTCTGAATTGCTAGCTGCTCCAGATCATTCCCTTTGCCCCTCCTCACAGAATGCTTAATCAAATTGCTGAAGTACCTAGAAATTATCTCATTCAAAAGCTCCTAAAGCAGTATATTAGTGAGGGTTTTCCAGATAAACAGAACCAACCAACAGCATATAAATATATAGAGAGATTTAGTTTAAGAAATTCGCTTTCACAGTTGACTTGAGGTTTCCAAAATCTGATGAGATAGGTGGGTGGGCTAGAGACTCAGGGAAGAGTTCTTGTTCAAAGAGAGTCATGTGGCAGAATTCCTTCTTGATCAGGAGAGGTTAGCCCTTGTTCTGTTTAGGCCTTCAGCTGATTGTATGTGGCCCACCTACATTATGGAGGACTTTGGCTTTATTCAAAGTACATTAATGTGAATGTGAATCTCATACCAAAAGTACCTTCACAGAAACATTCAGAATAATGCTTGACTAAATATCTGGGCACCGTGGCTCAGCCAAGTTGATACAAAAAGTTAATCATCACAGGAAGTAAAGAAGTGGTGTGGTTCTTAAGCCAAATTACTGAAACTTTAAAAGTAGTAATAAAATGTCAAAAGCAAAAGGAAAATTAAAATATTTCTCAATAGAAAATCTTCTCAAACACACAATCTTCCATGTCTTCACAAAATTAATGTGAAATGGACTTTCTAAAAAAAAAAGCAGGTCAGATTATATTACTCTTCAAATTTTCCATTGGCTCGCCAGTTCACTCAGAGGAAAAAAAAAAAATCTTTGGAATGACTTACAAAGCCTGACATCACTTGATCTCATTAATTCTCTGATCTAATCCCCTTCTACTTTTCTCCTTGATCACACAGTTCTAGACACACTGGCCTTCTGATGTTTCTTGATATTCCATCATGCCTTCCCCTTGGGGCTTTACACTGGAATTTCCTTCTACCCTTTCCGAGGTGGTTGCATGACCAACTCCTTCACTATTCCCCAGTTTCTGCTCATCATCGCCTTCTCAGGGAGACCAATGCTGACATCCTATACAGTGTTGCACATTTCCCCCACACTACTTTCACACATTCACCTTCCTTTCCCTGCTCTATTTCTTCTTTCTTCCATAGCAATTATTATATTCAAAGGTTCTATATTATGTACTTATTTATTGTTTTTACCCTTATCTCCCCAGCCCTGCTAAAACATAATTTAACTGGGCAGGGATCTTGGTGTGCTTTGTTTATTGATATATCTCAAGCACAAAAAATAGAACCATAGCAAGTAGACAATAGATTTGTTAAACAAGGAGGTAGATGGATGAATGAATGAAGCAATCATTTGAAGAAGAAGGATATATAAACTATAGGGTTTATATTCTAAAAAAAGGAGCCAAGAACATTGAAAATGAGCTATAAAAATTAGTAAATATATATAGATAAAGGTAAAGTAAATTTAAATATCATTTGTTCAATGCTATGCAAAGAAACTTGAATGATCTAATGATGTACTATTTTTTAGAAACACATGCATTTCCAAACTCTATCTTAAAAGACATAAAATATTCACAGTCCATATGTGTGAAAATATTGAGAAATCTTAAGGCATGACATTCCTTAAGCACCAGGACAAGAAGTTTTTGTCAGTGAATTATTTCAATGAATTATCATTCCAGGAATGAGATAAATTCTGGTTCAATTTAAAATGCCACAGTGCACAATAGAAGAAAAGTTTCCCAAATTCATTTTTGATGCTACCCTAAGACTGCTTCACATGATAAAACTAGCAGTTTAAAAACTATTATCTAAATTCACTAATGAATTTAAATGCAAAAAAATTAAATGTTGGAAAATAAAATGAGGAAATATATAAATATACATTATAATATTAAAATGGCATTGATTTCAAGAATATAAGAAAAATCAAGCTAGAAAATTCACTACTGTAATTTACCATTTTAAATATTGGAAAATGAAAGTTTAATGTAAATTTTGACAAAATTCAAGTAGAATCAGATAGATACTCTGTATATAGTAAAATACACATTATTTCTGCCATGTAACCAGCACTAACTTTAACGTGAGTTAATAACCATTGTTATTTAACAAATTAACATTGCCTCAGAATATTTATACAAGTGGGAAAAAATTAGATTTATAAATATTGGATAGGAGGAAGGAAAGAAATTCTTGTATTTCAAGATTGATTACTTAGAAAACTTAAACGATGGTTCAACTTAACAATTTTTCTCTGGACTTTATTATGGTACAAAAGCAATACGCATTCAGTAGAAACTGTTCTATGATATTGAATTTTGATCTTTTCTGAGGCCAACGATATGTAGTACCATAATCTCTTGTGATGCTGGGCAGGGCAGCAAGCCACAGCTCCCAGTAAGCCATGTGACCCCACAATACACTTACAACCATTCTGTACCCATATGACCATAACTGTTTTTTACTTTCAGTACAGTACAGTATTCAATAGGTTACATGAGATATTCAACACTTTATTATAAAATAAGCTTTGTGTTAGATAATTTTGGTCAACTGTAAGCTAACAGTAAGTGTTCTGAGTATGTTTAAGGTAGGCTAGGCTAAGTCATGATGTTCAGTAGGTTAGGTGTATTAAATGCATTTTCAACTTATGATATTTTCAACTTATAATGGGTTTATCAGGACATAACCCTATCATAATTGAGGACGATCTATACTAGAAACAATTTAGCAAATTTACTAATTTTAAATCAAAAAAGGCAAAACAAATGCTTTATATAAGTTAAAAATAACAAATATAATGGCTAATATTTCCTATTAACAGTAATCATAACAAAAAAACCTAGGTAAGTATTCAACAAAAATTATTTGGATCTCTAGAGCATAATATGAAAAATTGAAAGATTTAAATGGAACTTGTTACTTTTCTTTCATATGAAGACTTTCTATGGTATATTTCATATACAGGGAATATACATTTATACACAAATGACATTTCAATGGCAATCACAACCCCTTCCTTGCAGCCTACTTTTAACAAAATAATATAAAATTCCTGTAGAAAAAAAGAATAGTGCAAATAATTATTTTGAAATATAAGTGACAATATTCATAAAATTTCTGTAGAGTAAGGAGGAAAAATTAATCCTTCTGTTTATTCAAACACAATGTTGTAGCTGTGTAGGCTGAAACTAACACAATGAGGATATAAATATATTAATTAGATATAATTGGGAGAGCAAATGTATATGACAATTTCATAGATGTAAAAGAAGACATTTCAAATCATTTGGGAGAAAACTGAGTATTCATTGTGACAGTTAGCCAGCCATTTGTAGAAAAATAACATGTAACTTTACTTCACTACTTGTGTCAGAAATAATTCCAGATGGATCAAATATTTAAATGTCTAAATAGGACCAGAAAGTTATTAGAAGAAAAATCATGAATTTTAAAATGATAAACTTGGAATGGAGACAGCATTTTAAAACATGGCAATTTATTCAGGAAGATGATAAATCTCACAAAAGATTCAAATTTTGATTACATTTTATTACACTTTACTAGATAGAAAATTAAAGTATAAAAAAAAAAGAATTCTTTAAAACTAAAAATGAAGAAAAACTCTATTTTCAAAAGAGAAATCACAGAAACACATATACATGAACTTACAAACAACTAAGATGATGCTTGTTTCACAATAAAAGAAATGTAAATTAAATGAGGAAAATGTTTTACATATGATGGCGTATAATTTTATATACTAATGATAGTATTTGAGAGGAAAACACACTCATAAACTGTTTCTCGGACTATATGTTGATGAAATACTTGTGGAGCACAATTTGGAACATATTGTAAATCATAAAAATCATGTATTCTTTGGCTCAGCAATCATCATTTGCATAAAAAATATAGATTTCAGATATATATTATATGTGTATATGTATACATTTTATATAGTCTCAGTGTAGAGACATATATTCATAAACATTGCCTAGAATTATAAATAAGTTATTAGGAGTGATCATTTCTGTGCTAAACCCAGGATGCGGGAGTGGAGTGATGAGTATTCAGAGAAGACGAAACAGTATGGGGAAATCTTCAGTCTTCACTGTGAATTTATCAATGCTTTTATAAAATTTCTTTAGTTTTAATTGTATACCCTTTTTACTATTTTTTTTCACTATAAGCTTTGATTGCTCTTTAGGTTTTATTATCCTTGGTGTTTCTTAGTTTTACTTTAGTTCATGGTACATGGTAATTACTGATCATGAAGAGTCTGCTCTAATTAATTAGTTGATCGGTTATTTTTAATGAGTTCAAAACCCCAAACCAAGGCTAAAACCTTGACAATAAACAACACCTAAGTATATAGTTCCAACACAAACCATTTAAACTCCTTCCCCCACCAGAAATAATTACTATCCTAAATTCTATGTTTATCATTTTCTTGTTCTCCTCTTTATATAATCTTGTGTCTACATATTTATTTATAAAATATGCTTTTAGCATCATAAAAAAGGGCATTAAGTTATAAAAATGTGAGGACTTAATTTTAATCTTCCTATTACATTCCTAAAATTCATTCGTGTTTGGAAACATTGCTACAGTTCAATTTTTGACTGCTGTTAAATATTCCATTGCATGAATATGCTATAGTATATTAATCTATTCTCCTGATGATCAGAGGTAGAGTTGTTTCTAAGTTTTATGAATTGTTCCTATAAATATTCTTGTACATGTGTTCTGCTGTTGATATATACTTAGGCATGGAATATTCAGGTACCGGAGAAAGTGTCTGTTTTCCAAAGCAGTTGTAACAATTTACACTACCACCAGCAATGTACAGAGACCCTGTGACCGACATCTTCAACACGTAGCTATTTTCACACATTCTGGGTTTTTTTCCCCAAATAATTAGGTGTAAACAGAACTTCATTATGGTCTTGAGCTTTTTTAATTATCATTGATGTTGAATATCTTTTCATATGTTTGTTGGTCATATGTGTTTCTCTTCCTTAAAATGCTTATTTATGTCTCTTGCTCATTTTTGTATTGGGTAGTTTGTTCACTTCTTACCGATTTTTGTTATTTACACATTTTTGACATAACAATTTTAAATATGATCCCTTTAGTTTGTAATTTGCCATTTTCACTTTCTAAAAGTGACTTTTGATGAAAAAAGTTCTTAAATTTAATTTAGTGAAACACATCTTTTAAAGTCTATGGTTTTTGTGTCTTGTTCTAGACCTCTTTCCCTCCTCCAAAGTTTAACATATATTTACCTATATTTTATAGAAAAAGTTTTTAAGTTGGTTTTGCCATTTGTCCTTAATCTGTTTGGGTTAATTTTTGTGTATAATGTGGGGAACAGATCCATTTTTTATCTTTTCCTACGTGCCTAATTAATTTCAAAGATCAATTTTGTTGAGTAGTTTCTACCTTTCCCATTTGATTGCTTTTCTAATTAAAAATGGAAGTAAAGGTAAATAACAAACACAACCCTAGGATCTAGCTTTAAAGCTCATTTCCTTGTCACTAGTCTCCTTAAATAGATACACTTTGATCATTCCAAATGATACTATGTTCTTTTTCAGGAATCACCTTCTAATTAAATATTAGAATAAGAGAGGTTTACATGCCCATATGTGTCCTATGTTAATTTCCAGCATTCCCCCCCCCCCTCAAATTCTGCTATGAATGAACTTAGACAATTCAAGGTAGGGCACTTAAGTGTCAAGTTGTAAAGCAGGGTCCAAGAGGCTTAATTCTCAAATAGAAATATTGACATATAATTATACTGTAACTTTTACTGTATTTTTATTGCTTCTGGGCACTACTCAACTATTCATACATGCATTTTCTCATTTCATACTCACAATAAGCCATAGAAAGGTTTGATTAGTCTCAGTTTTCCACATAAGGAGGATTAGAGAGGTTATATAATTTGCCTACATCATACACATCATGTTTAAAGTGATTTGAACCTAATTCTTTCTTATTCAAAAGCACATGTTCTTTCCCATTATACGAAATTATCTTTCTATGACCCTAAACTATTTTTGTTGTTTATTCATCCTTTACTGTCTATCAGTGTTTCTAAGGTTTACCTCAGTAGCTGACTGAACAAGTTCATATTCAGTCCAGGCACCCTCTTCATGGATGGGTCTTTTGTTAGGTGCCAGGATTTTTCTCTTCTCACATGCTGCTATAAGTGAACCAAGATAGTAGAAGGTAGGACCCTTGAGTGTGAAATTACAAAAGATTATCAAAGATGTCCAAATATTAAATAAAAAATATCGATTTCCAGTATTCAACCCAGATCTGAAATGTAACTTCTTTTTTTAATGTTTATTTTAATAATGAAGCTGAAAAAAGTGTGTAAATCGAGTTATGAAGATCCATGTAGCAAATGCATTGCACTATGTAAATTTCACCAAGAATATATAAGAGATGTACCTTCCTGACATGGAAGTTATTTCACTTTCAGAAAAGTTTTTTGAAAGTGCTCTTGACTTTTACATAAAAACTTTCTTTAGGATTTTGTACAGCAGTAATTGAATAATAGCTGGAATATAATTTCAACATTAAAATATCACTACTAAAATATAAAATAATATTCTCCAGATGCCACCATATACCATTAGCCCATCGAGCCCAGTGTGACAGTGATCCTTTCTCACTGTTAGTGCAGCACGGCCCGGCAATATACTTGCTTTCAGATTCTGTCTTGGATGCTACTATTGACTCCAAATTCCCTGACAGTATAATCACTGCTCTCTGATAGAAGGTTGGCTGAGGCAATCATCATTTCAAAGGGAGTAGCCAGCTACTTACTGAGTTAGGTAAAGCTGCTAGACACGTTGTCAGTCCTCTGTGCTGACACAGAAGAAGACATATCAAGAATCCCCACTGAATTGTGTTTGGACCCTGCTTGGGTACACAATACCATTGCTATCCCAGATTTTTTCAGATATCAAAATGGGAAGACTTTCACTGGCCCCACACATACTAATATTTTTGTGAAAAGGAAAAGTATTTCCATATGAGCATAAGGGCTTCTTCTCCCACATTTTCCCATCCTCACCCAGTGTGTTAAGATTATTTTTTGCTGTCCAATGTGTTCCTATATACATTTTTGTGTGTGTAAAGAACAGGGTAAGGGATGTATTTGTATAAGCCAATGGGTTTTTTTTTTTAACTGTGGAGTATATGATTGATTATCTCTGTGAGATAATGAAAAATACTTTTGTCATATTTGCCTTTAACCCTGAGCAGAGAATTACTAAGTGATACACAAGCAGATCACCTGTGTTTCAAAAGTATTCCTTCCTGCTCCCATGGAATAACAGCTACCCAACTTCATCCTGGTGATGAGGTTTCATTATTCCTGCCAGTATGGTAATACTTTTCATTGCCTCCTCATCTCTTGGCGAGAGGACCCTAGAAGTTAGTAGGTGGTTTGCCATAGTTTTAAGCTGAATGAGACACTTAACTTTGTGTATGGTAGGAGTGATACTTCTCTGGGAACCTAGATCTCCACATTAATAGTGCCTAAAATTGTGTGTAACAGAAGCAAAATTCCCTATGTGGGTCACTGTTGGGCCCATTTGCACATTCACTCTTTGGTTTTTAATTCACGTACTCTAAGGGGCCAACAGCTTCCAGGTATTACAGTATGTGATACAGGCAATGGATTCCATGTACAGGTATATAATCCTTCTCTCCTATGTGGTAAAGTCGATTGGTTACCTTCTATAATGTAATATTATGTGGAATTGTGTCCTGATGAGTCAAACACTTTATAGGAAAGGTAGAACCATACCCAGAATACGTATCAATTCAGGTCAAGATGGATCACTGCCATTCCAGGATGGGAAAGGTCTAATGTAATCAACATCCCACAAATCCATTGCAATCCAGCAATGGTGGGACTTAATGCAACAGTAGCTGGTCCAAATTTGATGAGGGGAAGCCCACATTATTTGGTTCAATGCATAGTGTCCTTCCCATTGTGCCTACACTATTCATGTGCCCGTGTAGCAGATCACTGGTCACAATGACTGGATGATGTCAGTTGGTTCAGCCATTCTGTATACTTGGGTGTTTAGTTTCAATAACTGTGTGGACGGTGTCTGCTGGGCAAAGCTTATACAAAACAAAGTTCTTCACACTTTGTATCCACTCTCATAGGCCCACCTGCATGATTATTCCAAAGACTTTTATGTATCCTAGTTTCCAGTTTTTAAATTTCCTGGCCACTGACCAACTAGCCAGTTCACTTAACATTACTTCCCTTTGCACACAAAAAAGTAGGTACATGGGTTTGCCACCTGAAGAACTGCCTTTAGGAGACTATTCCCTCATAACCACAGTCATGGTAAAGTGAAGCTGTTTATAATTAGCTCAGTAAAAGGCCATAGGTCAAATTGGCAAAGAACTGGGGAAATCATTGTACTTTACAATTGTCATTGTATTCTGAGGTTTCTTTCTCACTGGAACCCAGTCTTGATTTCAGTTAATGGGTTTACCTGTGAGAATTGGCTCAAAGAAAAATTGGACAATAGATCTTGATAGTACAGCCATAAAATCATTTTTCCTTGATGTCTTTTAGTTGTACAGATTAAATAATACCCTTGTTGGCTATTTATCTATTTTGCTCCTAGGAACACAGTGTCTAAAACCATCTTCATAGCTCTCTGCGAGTTAGCCAGGTCCCCCTGACTGACACTTAAACTTTGCAACTCATTATAATTAAATGTTAAACACAGACACCTGGCTTCTATTATTTTTTATTTCTATATTTCAATTGCTTTCAGGGAGTCCAATTCTGTAATAACATTTCCTATTCTGCACTACCATCAACCCTCGTCTACATTGCTCATCTTAATAGTGCATTTCCTATCACTTGTTAAATAGAATGCCCTCCAGTCCCTCCTGTGGGACAGTTTTCTGCCTTACATAGTATACCCAGTCTTGCATACCCAGTATGTTGATCCTTTTAATCTCTTCTTCCACCATTTACTATGTCAGTTTTAACATTTCTTCTTCACTCAGTGTGGGCCATCACTATTTATATGCTTCCAAATGCCAAATGAACAGCTTAATAGCATTCTGTCCTGGTGGACTTGTCAGTGTATTAGATTCTGCTGTCACAGGGGAATGCACCTATATTAATAAATTCTCATTTATCCAATTTTATATTACCTCCTGCTTGATCATAAACATTGAAGATACAATTCCATGTAATTCTCTACCACCTGATCCTGTGACATGTTGACTATAACTTTGACTATAGTTTGATTAAATTATAGATTCCTTTATCCTCAGCAGGCCAAGCACTTCACTGGCTGCATTTCCTTCCAATGACATCCCTTTTCAATTTACCATCAGTGAAATTTTAACAATTTGCTACCTCAACATTTGAGGGGTTATCAGTAGTTCATCTAGTGAAATATTTCACTTTTTCATCCAGCTAAAAGGTAATCCAGTTTCAGAATCTCATTTTAGAATCTGTTCCCTATGGCCACTTTTCACAATAACTGCTTTAGGTCAAGTTTCCTAGAAAGTGACCCTGTGATGGACATTTCCACATAGGATGTTGTTTGAAGATAGCTCCTAGGAACACTTTCACTAGGTAGTCAGTTATGCCACAGGATAAAATATAACATGAGCGTGGCCAAGGTCAAAAGATAGATAAGTACAAACCAGGGAAGAGACCAGTGAGTGATTTGAGGTCACTGAGAACAGAGATGAAGTCTTCTTCATCTATTATTTAAAACAAAAGTGTGTATATTTTTTTCTATAGAAATCTCAGAATTATCTTCTTATATTTATTTTTGGTTAATATTTGATGCTAATGTATTTTATTTATAATTTAATTTTTATTACTTTTAAAAAACATATCAAAATATAAAAATGAAATCAGCATATAATAAAATGAGGGAAGAGAAAATATTTTGGAAACAAGTATAGAAAAATGTGTATCTACCTCTCAAATATTATATGAGGTAATGTCATCTGGATCATATTTTAATAGTGAATTCACAGCACTCAGAACTAAATGTTTCCTATCAATTCAGAATAGAGACTTTATTAGGTTATACCTTAATTCTAGTGAGACATTTATTATTTTAAAATACTTTGAAGCTGGTTTAGATGCTCTCTTTAAAATATATATATATATGTGTGTGTGTGTGTATATATATATATATATATATATATATATATATATATATACAGTCAATATTTGTCTCCTGAGCTCTTGAACACACACGCATTCTTTTTGTTTTTTCTTTTAAATTTCTAACTGGATTTCTCCTAAGTATCTCAAATATACCATATGCAAATCTGATATCATTGTTTCATCAACACCTGCTCCATCAAAATACAAATTTCTTCTCTTAAAACCTAATCTCTCTCTTTTGCAAATGGCACAATTCTCCTTTTTTACCAAAATATTTATTTTATTAACCTAACCTTATTAACTTGATCCCACCTTTGACCTAATAGATCACTGATTTCTATTGTTTCTCTCTCTTAAATTCTCTCTTCTCTCCATTCTTATTACCTATGCTTCAAGCCTTCCTTAGCTTCTGTGTAAACTCCCACAGTTAATTTTTCACTGGTTTCCCAAGTTCCAGTCTTACCTATATCCAATTAAACTTTCTCAATGTCTCTATTATTGCTAAAAGCACCAGTTTTATATGCATATTACACAAATCTTGATCGGTAAAGTAATTTGCAAAACGGAGATACTTAGATGTGGATTTAAGTTTTGGAAAGAGTTAAATATCATAGGCTTGTGAAGAGGAGTTAATTTTGTTTGAGGTAAAAAGTAAAACATAATTGCATAATGATTCTGATTTCCTTGTGTTACTTGCAAAGTTCACTGATATAAATCTACCTTATTGTCTCTGTGCCATAATTAACTGAACTATCTAATAACTGAAAAATCTAGTTTTCCCTAATAATATGAAATTAGCTGCTATTCATCCTACACTTTCTCTATTTCTTCACCAATATTTTGCAATGCTATAATTACCTGTGATCAGTGCTAAGATGCCCAGAAGTGATGGGTAGGCTCCTAGGAGAGCTGTTTTGCCATTACCATGGCTTTATTATAAAGACACTCTGAAATTTTAGACTTCACTCTTAGTTTCCCATCTCTAATCACATAAGTTTTTCAGGGAAATAAACATATTTTCTTTAACAAAAAAGCATGTGCCCTCTTCTGTCCTCTATTTTTAACTTGAGAAGGATTACTTTGCAAACAAATATCATAGGAAAATGTACATGAACTTTAACATCTAAAGGACTAGATTCAAATTCCAGTTCAAATACTCACTGACTAAGATATGTTGGACAAATGGTAAAATCTCTATGAGCTTCTTTTTTCCAAATCTCCAAATAAAGATGGCAATGAATTGTTTACAGTATTAGAGAGATTAAGGTAACTCATGAGAATCTGTTGGTAGAAAGCATTTTCTCTATAACTTGAACATAAGCATCTTAGAGGCCTGGTGTCTAAGATTTGAAGTAGAACTTGAGAGTCTAATAATGAAATCTTGTTTTCATAATCTTTTATGTAAATCATTGTCATGTGACAATCCCTTTGATGGAGAGAGGCATGTATTGGTAATCATTTACTATCTGAGGACATTATGTCTAAGAGTTGTCAAGAAACTTCTGAAAGATCACACAACTCAAAAACACCAGACCTAAATCTTTCATCTGAATTTCAGGTTTCAATCCTGTCTTTGCATCATCAACGCCAGCAGACACTAGCCAGTGCAGGACTTTCTCTGCAGCAGCCATTGCAGACATCTTATTTCACAGTTGTTGACTAATTGAATCACCAGTAAATTCTGTTAATTTAGAACTGAATCTGCTTCACAGTAATTTCTAACCCATAATCGTAGTTTGGCTGTCCAGAACCACACTATTTACTCACACTGAATGATATGTCAAGGGTATGATGTTCCTCATATCTTCTGCTTTCTAGATGTTATTTACTTCTGGAGAAATCCCTATTTGAATAAATATCTGTGGAGGATTACAGGGCAAAATATTTCAAATCCTTCTATAATATATGTTGCCAATGACAACAGTGAGGATAACCTTGGGCAGTTTATCATTATGAACATTCATATAAGTGTGATTTGCTATTTAGGATGTGAATACACTGTAAAAGAATAGGTTAGAAGCTTACCATCATAAAAATAGCCACAAAATCAGTTTAAATTAGAAGGTAATTTTGAAAATACTATGCTTTTTAGTGGATGGAGTCATCAGGCTCAAAATGTGTTAAAAGAAAGTTGGGTAAAAGCAGATATTTCTGTTACCAGTCTTCCCTGCAAAGGAGCTAAGAATGATTGTAGATGGTTTCTTCTACTTTCAGTTCCTAGCATGTGAGCTTCTGCATTATATCTTGCATCATGACAGCTTAAAATCTGTTACAGACCATTCTGCTAATGAAAAACATATGATATTTATTACAAAAAAAGTAACCTCCTAGACTACGACTCAAGATGGGAGAGTTCATTTTAAGTGGAGTTCATCAAACTTCATAAATTGTGGGCCTGTGTGATGCTTTACTGAAAATAAAATGCATCTGAGAATGGTAACAGTGCATAGCTCCATAGTTTAACTCAGTAAACCTAGTCAGTATTGGTACTAGTATTTTCATTATTTAAGCCAATTTATGTGCCTACTGGAATAGTGGTTATATAATTTATACACAGATAGTGGTTATATAATTTGTATACAGATAGTGGTTATATAATTTAATTAGCTTCAGGTCTACAAGTTTTGTAATTTTTAGCTATTAAGAAATTTTATATGTGTGTTTGTGAATATGTGTGTATGTGTGTTTACACACAAATAATTCATACAATTGTAATAATTAATACATCCTCATCTATACTACTCTGGTCTTCTGAAAATAGGAAGATAGTTGTTGCTAAACAGAGCACCTTATACATAGATAAGAAGGTTGAAAATTTTATTAATTTTTTAATATTCTACCAAGGATAGCATTTAGAGCCATTATGATATATGTACATCATGTTAGGAACTAGTTTATCAGAGCCTTTCAAATAAAAGGTTAAATTAAGAAGAGACATGAGCTTATAGAAGACCAGACTTTTCTCTACCCTGGAAAAACTTCACTCCAGGAATAGGAAAGCTAACAAAGCTAACAGGAATCAGCAGTTCCCCAAGAAGAAAAGATGTCATCATGGGGCAGCAAGTTAAACAGAAGAGATAAATGTGAATGAGAATTTATTTTGATTTCCCCAAACTGAAGCTGTCTAGTGACCATCAAAAGTTCTACTTTTTTTTTTAACCAGGTTAGCATCTAACCTAAAATTTTACTATAAATTTCTTTCTTTCAGTTGCTATATATACTCAGCTTCCCAAGTTCACTTTGAATCAACTCCACCATATTGCTGGTTCCTTCATGAATGAGTTAATAAAAATGTTAGACACATGCTGATTTAAAAATACTCCTGTTCTGTTAGTTCTGAGTACTATGAGAAGTCACAGTGAAAAGAACAAGAGTACCTTAAGGTGCTCGATTTCCCTCAAAGCAAAAGATATTTCTCATATACCAAAAATTTTATCATATAGTTGACTTTGTCATAATTCAAGAGAAATAGTAGTGCCAAAGGGGGTTTCTCCAAAACCTTGAACCAATTTACAGACTTTAATAACCAACTTCTTATTTCCCTTAACATTTTTTTCTTCTCCTTCAATAGAGGTAAAACAATACAATACCAAAGCTCTATAAAATGTTTAGTCCTTTTTTAATCTCTTCTAAAATTGAATTGCAAAATGTATCTCCTAAACTCTCACTTTTCTAATTTGATATGAAATATGGTTGTCATCGTACTTATAGCCTGCAGGAATTTTACATAAGATGAGTTATATATGTAGGATTCTAGAATTTCTTTCAGTGCTGGAGGTTATGAGGCATGATCACTCTTAATCAATATATTTTTATTTACCAACTTGACTATTTCTCTGTGTTTCCATGCTTTCCTTTCCTTTAACCCATAATACTCAAGCTTATTATGTAAATAAATGTTAGATATATCAACAGTAGACAGATAAAATGTGTCAACTATTAAGTTTGAATAAATCTCTCAGCAATTGATAAAACGACTAGAGGAAAAAAAAAAAGTCATTTGCCTTAGAAGATCTGAATAATGCTACCAACTACTTTGGCCTAATAGTTACTTTAGTACACTTTACCCCACAACTGCAGAAAACACGTTCTTTTCAAATTCATATGATATATTTATAATAGACATATGCTGGGTCATAAAACAAAAACAATTCCCAATATATTTAAAATTATTTAAATCATACAAAATGTCAAAATGTGACCTCAGACTAGTAGGGCACTGAATTATAAGCACAACAACATCTATTTATTAGAAAACAGTTAGATATATACATACATATAGATACTGAGAAATAACAATAATTTTCACTAAGGACATTCTCACCTATCAAGAAATACAACAACACACTTCTAAATAACACATAGGTCAAAGAAGAATCCAAGGGAGAGGGCAAACAGCAGAAGTAAGAAGAACTACAATCCTGCAGTCTGTGGAACAAAACCACATTCACTGAAAGATAGACAAGATGAAAAGGCAGAGGGCTATGTGCCAGATGAAGGAACAAGATAAAACCCCAGAAAAACAACTAAATGAAGTGGAGATAGGCAACCTTCCAGAAAAAGAATTCAGAATAATGATAGTTAAGATGATCCAGTCCCTCAGAAAAAGAATGGAGGCAAAGATTGAGAAGATGCAAGAAATATTTAACAAAGATCTAGAAGAATTAAAGTACAAACAAACAGAGATGAACAATACAATAACTGAAATGAAAACTGCACTAGAAGGAATCAATAGCAGAATAACTGAGGCAGAAGAACGGATAAGTGACCTGGGAGAAAGAATGGTGGAATTCACTGCCTCAGAACAGAATAAAGAAAAAATAATGAAAAGAAATGAAAACAGCCTAGGAGAAATCTGGAACAACATTAAACGCAACAACATTCACATTATAGGGATCCCAGAAGGAGAAGAGAGAGACAAAGGACCCGAGAAAATATTTGAAGAGCTTATAGTCGAAAATTCCCCTAACATGGGAAAGGAAATAGCCACCCAAGTCCAGGAAGCACAGAGAAAACCATACAGGATAAGCCCAAGGAGAAACACTTCAATACCCATAGTAATCAAATTGGCAAAAATTAAAGACAAAGAAAAATTATTGAAAGCAGCAAGGGAAAAACAAGAAATAACATGCAATCTCCCATAAGGTTAACAGTTGATTTCTCAGCAGAAACACTACAAGCCAGAAGGGAGTGGCATGATATACTTAAAGTGATGAAAGGGAAGAACCTACAAACAAGATTACTCTACCCAGCAAGGATCTCATTCAGATTTGATGGAGAAACTGAAAGCTTTACAGACAAGCAAAAGCTAAGAGAATTCATCACCAAAAATCAGCTCTACAACAAATGCTAAAGGAACTTCTCTAAGTGGGAAAAAAAAAGAGAAGAAAAGGACCTACATAAACAAACCCAAAACAATTAAGAAAATGGTCATAGGAACATATATATCGATAAGTACTTTAAATGTGAATACATTAAATGCTCCAACCAAAAGAAACAGGCTTGCTGAATGGATACAAAAATAAGACCCATATATATGCTGTCTACAAGAGACCCACTTCAGACTGAAAGTGAGGGGATGGAAAAAGATACTCCATGCCAATGGAAATCAAAAGAAAGCTGGAGTAGCTATACTCATAACAGATAAAATAAATAAAATAAAGAATGTTACAAGAGACAAGGAAGAACACTACATAATGATCAAGGGATCAATCCAAGAGGAAGATATAACAATTATATATGCACCCAACATAGGAGCACCTCAATACATAAGGCAACTGCTAACAGCTATAAAAGAGGAAATCGACAGTATCACAATATTAGTGGGGGAATTTAACACCTCATTTACACCAATGGACAGATCATCCAAACAGAAAATTAATAAGGAAACACAAGCTTTAAATGACACAATACACCAGATAGATTTAATTGATATTTATAGGACATTCTATCCAAAAACAGCAGATTACACTTCTTCTCAAGCATGCATGGAACATTCTCCAGGATAGATCACATCTTGGGTCACGAATCAAGCCTCAGTAAATTTAAGAAAATTGAAATTATATCAAGCATCTTTTCTGACCAAAATGCTATGAGATTAGAAATGAATTACATGGACAAAAACATAAAAAAAAACAAACACATGGAGGCTAAACACTATGTTACTAAATAACCAAGAGATCACTGAAGAAATCAAAGAGGAAATAAAAGCATACCTAGAGACAAATGACAATGAAAACACGATGATCCAATACCTATGGGATGCAGCAAAAGCAGTTCTAAGAGGGAAGTTAATAGCTATAAAAGCCTACCTCAAGAAACAAGAAAAATCTCAAATAAACAATTTAACCTTACACCTAAAGGAACTAGAGAAAGAAGAACAAACAAAACCCAAAGTTAACAGAAGGAAAGAAATCATAAAGATCAGAGCAGAAATAAATGAAATAGAAATAAAAGAAACAATAGCAAGATCAATAAAACTAAAACCTGGTTCTTTGAGAAGATAAACAAAATTGATAAACTATTAGCCAGATTCACCAAGAAAAAGAGGGAGAGGACTCAAATCAATAAAATTGAAAATGAAAAAGGAGAAGTTACAACAGATACTGCAGAAATACAAAGCATCCTAAGAGACTACTACAAGGAACTTTATGCCAATAAAATGGACAACGTGAAAGAAATGGACAAATTCTTAGAGCGGTATAAACTTCCAAGACTGAACCAGGAAGAAATAGAAAATATGAACAGACCAATCACAAGTAATGAAATTGAAACAGTGATTAAAAATCTTCCAACAAACAAAAATCCAGGACCAGATGACTTCACAGGTGATTTCTATCAAATATTAAGAGAAGATCTATCACCCATTCTTCTCAAATTCTTCCAAAAAATTTCAGAGGAAAGAACACTCCCAAACTCATTCTATGAGGCCACCATCACCCTGACACCAAAACCAGACAAAGACACTACCAAAAAAGAAAACTACAGATCAATATCACTGATGAATACAGATGCAAAAATCCACAGCCAAATACTAGCAAACAGAATCCAACAACACATTAAAAGGATCATACACCATGATCAACGGGGATTTATCCCAGTGATGCAAGGATTTTTCAATATATGCAAATCAATCAGTGTGATACACCATATTAACAAATTGAAGAGGAAAAACCATATGATCATCTCAATAGATGCAGAAAAATATTTTGACAAAATTCAACACCCATATATGATAAAAGCTCTCCAGAAAGTGGGCATAGAGGGAACCTACCTCAACATCATAAAGACCATATGTGGCAAACCCACAGCAAACATCATTCTCAATGGTGAAAATCTGAAAGCATTTCCTCTATGATCAGGAACAAGACAAGGATGTCCACTCTCACCAGTATTATTCAACAAAGTTTTGGAAGTCCTAGCCACAGCAGTCAGAGAAGAAAATGAAATAAAAGGAATACAAATTGGAAAAGAAGAAGTAAAACTGTCACTCTTCTTCAAAAGAAGAAGTAAAACTGTCATAGATAAGATGATACTATACATAGAGAATCCTAAAGATGCCACCAGAATACTACTAGAGCTAATCAATGAATTTGGTAAAGTTGCAGGATACAAAATTAATGCACAGAAATTTCTTGCATTCCTATACTCTAATGATGAAGAATCTGAAAGAGAAATTAAGGAAACACTCCCGTTTACCATTGCAGCACAAAGAGTAAAATACCTAGGAAAACCTACCTAAGGGGACAACAGACCTGTATGCAGAAAACTTAAGACACTGATGAAAGAAATTAAAGATGATACCAACAGATGGAGAGATATACCATGTTCTTGGATTGGAAGAATCAATACTGTGAAAATGACTATACAACCCAAAGCAATCTACAGACTCAATGCAATCCCTATCAAATTACCAATGGCATTTTTTATGGAACTAGAACAAAAAATCTTAAAATTTGTATGGAGACACAAAAGACCCCAAATCGTCAAAGCAGTCTTGAGGGAAAAAAACGGAGCTGGAGGAATCAGACTCCCTGACTTCAGACTATACAGCAAAGCTACAGTAATGAAGACAATATGGTACTGGCACAAAAACAGAAACATAGATCAATGCAACAAGATAGAAAACCCAGAGATAAACCCATGCACCTATGGTCAACTAATCTATGACAAAGGAGGCAAGGATATACAATGAAAAAAAGACAGTCTCTTCAATAAGTGGTGCTGGGAAAACTGGACAGCTACATATAAAAGAATGAAATTAGAACACTCCCTAACACCATACACAAAAATAAACTCAAAATGGATTTGAGACCTAAACGTAAGACCGGACACTATTAAACTCTTAGAGGAAAACATAGGAAGAACACTCTTTGACATAAGTCACAGCAAGATCTGTTTTGATCCACCTCCTAGAGTAATGGAAATAAAAACAAAAATAAATAAATGGGACCTAATGAAACTTCAAAACTTCTGCACAGCAAAGGAAACCATAAACAAGACAAGAAGACAACCCTCAGAATGGGAGAAAATATTTGCAAATATATCAACAGACAAAGCATTAACCTCCAAAATATATAAACAGCTCATGCAGCTCAATATTACAAAAACAAACAACCCAATCCAAAAATGGGCAGAAGACCTAAACAGACATTTCTCCAAAGAAGACATACAGATTGCCAAGAAGCACATGAAAAGCTGCTCAACATCACTAATTATTAGAGAAATGCAAATCAAAACTACAATGAGGAATCACCTCACACCAATTAGAGTGGGCTTCATCAGAAAATCTACAAACAACAAATGCGAGAGAAGGTGTGGAGAAAAGGGCACCCTCTTGCACTGTTAGTGGGAATGTAAATTGAAACAGCCACTATGGAGAACAGTACGGAGGTTCCTTAAAAAACTAAAAATAGAATTACCATATGATCCAGCAATCCCACTACTGGGCATATACCCAGAGAAAACCAAAATTCAAAAAGAAATATGCACCCCAATATTCATTGCAGCACTATTTACAGTATCCAAGTCATGGAAGCAACCTAAATGCCCATCGACAGATGAAAGGATAAAGAAGATGTGGTACATATATACAATGGAATATTACTCAGCCATAAAAAGGAACGAAATTGGGTCATTTGTTGAGACGTGGATGGATCTAGAGATTGTCATGCAGAATGAAGTTAGAAAGAGAAAAACAAATATCGTATAGTAACACATATATGTGGAACCTAGAAAAATGGTACAGATGAACTGGTTTGCAGGGCAGAAATTGAGACACAGATGTGGAGAACAAACATATGGACACCAAGGGGGGAAAGTGGTGGTGGGGTGGGGGTAGTGGTGTGATGAATTGGGAGATTGGGATTGACATGTATACACTGATGTGTATAAAATTGATGACTAATAAGAACCTGCTGTATAAAAAGAAAAATGTATATCTAGATTAATGAATATTTTCTGACAGAATCAGAGAGATTTGATTGGATGTTGGAGAAAATTTATTAAAAATTGATAGGATTTTAGAGTATTTGACCTTAAGCCAGATTCAATTGTCAAGGTCATTCTTAATGCCCCAATTCACATATCATGTAGCCTTAAGAACATTTACTTTTCTACTCTCAGTACCTGGGTTATATACATACAGTCTATAGTTTTAAATCGTTAAGGAGCAAATTAAAAGTAGTGGGTAACAATATCTATCCCTATCTGATAGTTCTCTTTGTCTAGAATATTTCTGCTGACCCTGACCTCGGTAAGGGGTTAATATGCAGGTTCTACCTGAAGATTAAGTTTGATTTGGAAAGGTTTCACTCCAGAGAGCCAATGGCAATGAAAATATCAATAAAACTAAAACAAATGGTTTGTTTTATGCCTAACAGATTTTTTGGCAAACTGACTAAGCAGGGCCAGGAATGGGGTGTGGAAAGTAAGGCACCTAAGGCACAAAATTTCAGGAGGCCTTCCCTCTCAGCCGTGGACAAGTGAAGACAAAGGAGTATGATATGCAGAAGTAGAGATATGGGGCCCTTTTGCCTCAGATACAAGCACTCAGTACTTCAATGGAGGAGCAGAACATTCCATAAATGAGCTTGGGGGGCACAGCATAGGGATGTATTTTAGTGCTCTTTGTACAGATAGTGGAGGTGGCTTCCACACTAATTTTTAACAGTGCAATTGACTGAAATGAGCACCTAGCAATGTGTAGGAAAGTCTCTCTTTGTAGCAAAGGTTGTGGTAACTCTTCCTTGGTTATTTTACATTCTTCAAAGCTGTCTGTACAAAGATAAACCTTCTCATAATATATATGTAAATAAATAGATATTTCAAAAAATTTAGCTAATTGTTAAAAAAAGGAATCTCAAGGGAAATTAGAAAATATTTAAAACTAAATATTAATGAAAATACAACACAAAATTTATGGGGTGTAGCTAAAAATTATAGTGCTTTATAATATTCCAAGGGCAAAACAATGCATATAATATTGACTCACTTTTCATTGAGGAACCCTTCTCTCTGGTATCTTGACCCCTCAAGTTGTGGCTGGCCTGGAAACTTGTTAATAAACTCACAGTGATTGTTTTTTGTTTTATATTATCCAGCTTTTCTGGTTCTCAGAAGACATTCATTTGTTAACAGCTACTCCGTCATATCCAGAAGTGGAAATCTGGAACGTTTGCCTTTAATGTCTAGAATTAAGAGGCCCAGGTAAAGCATTAACATTTGTAGTAAAAAGACTGGCTGAACTTATCTTACTCAGTTTTCTCTAATGTTAGCACAATTCAGAAATATTGCAAAGCATCTGAAAATGCTAGATCTCTTGATCTTAATGACTCTGCCTTTGGATTGGTATTTTATTCTCCTGGGAGATAAATTAGTTTTTCATAAAGCTGCCCAGGAATACCATAATCATTGAATTTTACTTCAGCTTTTCAGATGTAAATCTCAGTTTCTGTAGCATATATCATTTACCAATGCAACTTTGAACTACAGAAGATTATTGAATTTAAATTTGAAACATTATTTATAATTATATCAGAGTTAGTGGAGTCTGTTACAAGTTATTAAATTTGTTAAACAAATCTTTCAATTGGGTTTAATAAGAACGAATGGTTTCCTAATGTTTGCTGTAATTAACTATAAAAACCAACTAAGAAAATGAATTGAAAAGTAACTGAAAGTCAACTTCCAGAAGAACTAATATGGGAGCAAATTTATAAAAATATCTAATAAAATACCAGTTCCTTAATAGTAACTCTATCTTCAAATAAAAACGAATACTTGTTAAAAATAGTAATCTGAATGACTACTATAACTTAACCACTTTAAGCAGCTTTAATTATAATTTTAAATGTTTCCTTTACAAAATGTGTATCAATTTCTTTGCTATAATTAAAATATTATGAAAATATGCTTTGAGTTTTGCTGTTTATTTAATTACAATTCTAATAAACAAAAGCTTCAGGGACTACACAGAAAAGTTATTGTAGAAAATGCACTAATTTTGCTAATTCACCACGAAGTTATTATTCTACAAAGAATATATTTAGTTCTTAAAATGTGATTCTGTCCTATCACTTCATCAATGTTTCATTAACACTCTTGGGAATGTTTAAAACTTCATTAAACTCTTAAAACAAGGGCACACTTTCTTAACTTTTATTCTACTTTATTTCTTCTGTTTCTTGAAGATAATGCCACCATTTGAAAACTGATTCTTCAACCAAAAAAGATAAAAATTTTCTTTAAATTTTCTTTTTATTTCTTGTTTGTTGCCACATAACTCAGTTTCAGTTTCTCTTATTATCTTAGTTTCCTTATTAAAATCCTAAAACAGTGCATACTTCTCTCTACATGCATTTGGAAAATTGTAAAGCTCTATATAAATGCTAAGTATTTTTACAATTTTGGAGAGATGATCATTGGCAATTAAAAATTGTTATAACCAAGATTTGTTTTCTTTCACCAGGTTCAAGGAAACTATGAAGTTAATTGTTTCCTGAGTAAATTCTGGAGAAAAAAATTAATAGTGAAATGTTTTGTTATGTTTTTTAGGTAAGGAAAAATTATTCTATTATTGACAAAAACAGGTCTCTGGAAGATACTTTTGGAGACAACAAATAAATCACCTTTTGAGACTGTTGGCTAAACAGTAAATGAATACCTGCATTGTTTGTTCAAGTATTAACAGTCATATTAAATTATTTAAAGATAAGGTCATTTTGGTGGAAAAGAAATATGACTCTGAATTTGCACCAGAGCAAACAGATGCGATTCTCCCTTTATTATTTACTCTATCTCAGAAGATCATCTTTGGAGTACCAATATTATAGATGATCAATTAAATTAGCATATGGTCTCTTAGGGAAGCTTCCATTCAACAATGGTTAAAATAATTCGTATTTTATATCTCTACTTTAAGCAATATTTTGCTTAAATAAAAAATGTAGGGAGAAGGCGGAAGATGGCGGAAGAGTAAGACGCGGAGATCACCTTCCTCCCCACAGATACACCAGAAATACATCTACACGTGGAACAACTCCTACAGAACACCTACTGAAGGCTGGCAGAAGACCTCAGACCTCCCAAAAGGCAAGAAACTCCCCACGTACCTGGGTAGGGCAAAAGAAAAAACAGAGACAAAAGAATAGGGACGGCACCTGCACCAGTGGGAGGGAGCTGTGAAGGAGGAAAAGTTTCCACACTCTAGGAAGCCCCTTCGCGGGCGGAGACTGCGGGAGGCGGAGGGGGGAGCTTCGAAGCTGCGGAGGAGTGCACAGCAACGGGTGCGGAGGGCAAAGCGGGGAGATTCCCGCACAGAGGATCGGTGCCGACCGGCACTCACCAGCCCGAGAGGCTTGTCTGCTCACCCGCCGGGGTGGGCGGGGCTGCGAGCTGAGGCCGGAGCGCAGGGAGAGGACTGGGGTTGGCGGCTTGAACATAGCCTGAAGGGGTTAGTGCACCACAGCTAGCCGGGAGGGAGTCCGGGGAAAAGCCTGCACCTGCAGAAGAGGCAGGAGACTTTTCCTTCCCTCTTTGTTTCCTGGGGCGTGAGGAGAGGGGTTTAAGAACGCTGCTTAAAGGAACTCCAGAGACCGGCGCGAGCCGCGGCTGAAAGCACGGAATCCAGAGACGGGCGCGAGCCGCGGCTGAAAGCGCGGAATCCAGAGACGGGCGCGAGCCGCGGCTAAAAGCGCGGAATCCAGAGACGGGCGCGAGCCGCGGCTAAAAGCGCGGACCCCAGAGGCGGGCGGGAGACGTTAAGGCTGCTGCTGCCGCCACCGAGGGGCCTGTGTGCGAGCACAGGTCACTCTCCACACCCCTCTTCCGCGGAGCCTGTGCAGCCCGCCACTGCCGGGTTCCCGGGATCCAGGGACAACTTCCCCGGGAGAGCGCACAGCGCGCCTCAGGCTGGTGCAAAGTCACGCCGGCCTTTGCCACCGCAGGCCCGCCCCGCACTCTGTGCCCCTCCGTCCCCGCCGGCCTGAGTGCGCCAGAGCCCCCAATCAGCGGCTCTTTTAACCCCATCCTGTCTGAGCAAAAAACAGACGCCCTCCAGCGATCTACACGCAGTGGCAGGGCCAAATCCAAAGCTTAGCCCTGGGAGCTGTGAGAACAAAGAAGAGAAAGGGAAATCTCTCCCAGCAGCCTCAGAAGCAGCGGATTAAAGCTCCACAATCAACTTGATGTACCCCGCATCTGTGGAATACCTGAATAGACAACCAATCATCCCAAATTAAGGAAGTGGACTTTAGGAGCAAGATCTATGATTTTTTCCCCTTTCCTCTTTTTGTGAATGTGTATGTGTATGCTTCTGTGTGAGATCTTGTCTGTATAGTCTTGCTTCCACCATTTGTCCTAGGGTTCTATCCGTCCATGTTTTTTTTTAAATTTTTTTTTCTTAATAATTAATTTTAATAACCTTATTATACTTTACCTTCTTTCTTTCTTTCTTTCTTTCCGTCCTTCCTTCCCTCCTTTAGACAACGAATCATCCCAAATTGAGGAGGTGGTCTCTGACAGCAAGATTTAGGATTTTTCCCCATTTACCTCTTTTAGTGAGGGTGTATGTGTATGCTTCTGTGTAAGATTTTGTCTGTATAGCTTTGCTTCCAACATTTGTCCGAAGGTTCTTTCCGTCCCCCTTTTTTTTTTTCTAAATAAGAAGTTTTTAATTCAATAACTTTATTATACTTTATTTTATTTTTACTGTATCTTCTTTCTTTCTGTCTTTTTTCCTTCTTTCCCTCCTTCCTTCCTCCCTCCCTCCCTCCCTCCTTTCTTTCCTTCTTGCCTTCTTTCCTTCTTTGCTTCTTTCTTTCTTTCTTCCTTCCTTCCTACCCTCCTTTCCTTCTTTCTTTCCTCATACTTCTACTAATTCCCTCTACTTTTTCTCCCTTTTATCCTGAGCCTGTGGATGAAAAGCTTTTGGTGCTCCAGCCAGGAGTCAGGGCTCTGCCTCTGAGGTAGGACAGCCAACTTCAGGACACTGATCAACAAGAGACCTCCCAGCTCCACATAATATCAAACGGCGAAAATCTCCCAGAGACCTCCATCTTAACACCAGCACCCAGCTTCACTCAACGACCAGCAAGCCACAGTGCTGGAAAACCTATGCCAAACAACTAGCAAAACAGGAACACAACCCCACCCATTAGCAGAGAGGCTGCCTTTAAAATCATAATAAGGCCACAGACACCCCCAAACACACCACCTGGTGAACCTGCCCACTAGAGAGACAAGATCCAGCCTCATCCACCACAACACAGGCACTAGCCCCCTCCACCAGGAAGCCTACACAACCCACTGAACCAATCTTAGCCACTGGAGACAGACATCAAAAACAGGAGGAACTACAAACCTGCAGCCTGCAAAAAGGAGACCCCAAACACAGTAAGATAAGCAAAATGAGAAGACAGAAAAACACACAGCAGATAAAGGAGCAAGATAAAAATGCACCAGACCTAACAAATGAAGAGGAAATAGGCAGTCTACCTGAAAGAGAATTCAGAATAATGATAGTAAGGTTGATCCGAAATCTTGGAGATAGAATGGACAATAGAATGGACAAAATGCAAGAATCAGTTAACAAGGACCTAGAAGAACTAAAGATGAAACAAGCAACGATGAACAACACAATAAATGAAATTAAAAGTACTCTAGATGGGATCAATAGCAGAATAACTGAGGCAGAAGAACGGATAAGTGACCTGGAAGATAAAATAGTGGAAATAACTACTGCAGAGCAGAATAAAGAAAAAAGAATGAAAAGAACTGAGGACAGTCTCAGAGACCTCTGGGACAACATTAAATGCACCAACATTCGAATTATAGGGGTTCCAGAAGAAGAAGAGAAAAAGAAAGGGACTGAGAAAATATTTGAAGAGATTATAGTTGAAAACTTCCCTAATATGGGAAAGGAAATAGTTAATCAAGTCCAGGAAGCACAGAGAGTCCCATACAAGATAAATACAAGGAGAAATACGCCAAGACACATATTAATCAAACTGTCAAAAATTAAATACAAAGAAAGCATATTAAAAGCAGCAAGGGAAAAACAACAAATAACACATAAGGGAATCCCCATAAGGTTAACAGCTGATCTGTCAGCAGAAACCCTACAAGCCAGAAGGGAGTGGCAGGACATACTGAAAGTGATGAAGGAGAAAAACATGCAGCCAAGACTACTCTACCCAGCAAGGATCTCATTCAGATTTGATGGAGAAATTAAAACCTTTACAGACAAGCAAAAGCTGAGAGAGTTCAGCACCACCAAACCAGCTTTACAACAAATGCTAAAGGAACTTCTCTAGGCAAGAAACACAAGAGAAGGAAAAGACCCATAATAACGAACCCAAAACAATTTAGAAAATGGGAATAGGAACATACATATCGATAATTACCTTAAATGTAAATGGACTAAATGCTCCCACCAAAAGACACAGATTAGCTGAATGGATACAAAAACAAGACCCTTATATATGCTGTCTACAAGAGACCCACTTCAGACCTAGAGACACATACAGACTGAAAGTAAGGGGATGGAAAAAGATATTCCATGCAAATGGAAGCCAAAAGAAAGCTGGAGTAGCAATTCTCATATCAGACAAAATAGACTTTAAAATAAGGACTATTAAAAGAGACAAAGAAGGACACTACATAATGATCAAGGGATCGATCCAAGAAGAAGATATAACAATTGTAAATATTTATGCACCCAACATAGGAGCACCTCAATACATAAGGCAAATACTAACAGCCATAAAAGGGGAAATCGACAGTAACACATTCATAGTAGGGGACTTTAACACCCCACTTTCACCCATGGACAGATCATCCAAAATGAAAATAAATAAGGAAACACAAGCTTTAAATGATACATTAAACAAGATGGACTTAATTGATATTTATAGGACACTCCATCCAAAAACAACAGAATACACATTTTTCTCAAGTGCTCATGGAACATTCTCCAGGATAGATCATATCTTAGGTCACAAATCAAGCCTTGGTAAATTTAAGAAAATTGAAATTGTATCAAGTATCTTTTCTGACCACAACGCCATGAGACTAGATATCAATTACAGGAAAAGATCTGTAAAAAATACAAACACATGGAGGCTAAACAATACACTACTTAATAATGAAGAGATCACTGAAGAAATCAAAGAGGAAATCAAAAAATACCTAGAAACAAATGACAATGGAGACACAACGACCCAAAACCTGTGGGATGCAGCAAAAGCAGTTCTAAGGGGGAAGTTTATAGCAATACAAGCCCACCTTAAGAAGCAGGAAACATCTCGAATAAACAACCTAACCTTGCACCTCAAGCAATTAGAGAAAGAAGAACAAAAAAACCCCAAAGCTAGCAGAAGGAAAGAAATCATAAAGACCAGATCAGAAATAAATGAAAAAGAAATGAAGGAAACAATAGCAAAGATCAATAAAACTAAAAGCTGGTTCTTTGAGAAGATAAACAAAATAGATAAACCACTAGCCAGACTCATCAAGAAAAAAAGGGAGAAGACTCAAATCAATAGAATTAGAAATGAAAAAGGAGAGGTAACAACTGACACTGCAGAGATAAAAGAGATCATGAGAGATTACTACAAGCAACTCTATGCCAATAAAATGGACAATCTGGAAGAAATGGACAAATTCTTAGAAATGCACAACCTGCCAAGACTGAATCAGGAAGAAATAGAAAATATGAACAGACCAATCACAAGCACTGAAATTCAAACTGTGATTAAAAATCTTCCAACAAAGAAAAGCCCAGGACCAGATGGCTTCACAGGCGAATTCTATCAAACATTTAGAGAAGAGCTAACACCTATCCTTCTCAAACTCTTCCAAAATATAGCAGAGGGAGGACCACTCCCTAACTCCTTCTACGAGGCCACCATCACCTTGATACCAAAACCAGACAAGGATGTCACAAAGAAAGAAAACTACAGGCCAATATCACTGATGAACATAGATGCAAAAATCCTCAACAAAATACTAGCAAACAGAATCCAAGAGCACATTAAAAGGATCATACACCATGATCAAGTGGGATTTATTCTAGGAATGCAAGGATTCTTCAATATACGCAAATCAATCAATGTGATAAACCATATTAACAAATTGAAGGAGAAAAACCATATAGTCATCTCAATAGATGCAGAGAAAGCTTTTGACAAAATTCAACACCCATTTATGATAAAAACCCTGCAGAAAGTAGGCATAGAGGGAACTTTCCTCAACATAATATAGGCCATATATGACAAGCCCACAGCAAACATCATCCTCAATGGTGAAAAACTGAAAGCATTTCCACTAAGATCAGGAACAAGACAAGGTTGCCCACTCTCACCACTATTATTCAACATTGTTTTGGAAGTTTTAGCCACAGCAATCAGAGAAGAAAAGGAAATAAAAGGAATCCAAATTGGAAAGAAGAAGTAAAGCTGTCACTGTTTGCAGATGACATGATCCTATACATAGAGAACCCTAAAGATGCTACCAGAAAACTACTAGAGCTAATCAATGAATTTGGTAAAGTGGCAGGATACAAAATTAATGCACAGAAATCTCTGGCATTCCTATATACTAATGATGAAAAATCTGAAAGTGAAATCAAGAAAACACTCCCATTTACCATTGCAACAAAAAGAATAAAATATCTAGGAATAAACCTACCTAAGGAGACAAAAGACCTGTATGCAGAAAATTATAAGACACTGATGAAAGAAATTAAAGATGATATAAATAGATGGAGAGATATACCATGTTCTTGGATTGGAAGAATCAACATTGTGAAAATGACTCTACTACCCAAAGCAATCTATAGATTCAATGCAATCCCTATCAAACTACCACTGGCATTTTTCACAGAACTAGAACAAAAAATTTCACAATTTGTATGGAAACACAAAAGACCCCGAATAGCCAAAGCAATCTTGAGAACGAAAGAAGGAACGGGAGGAATCAGGCTCCCTGACTTCAGACTATACTACAAAGCTACAGTCATCAAGACGGTATGGTACTGGCACAAAAACAGAAAGATAGATCAATGGAACAGGATAGAAAGCCCAGAGATAAACCCATGCACATATGGACACCTTATCTTTGATAAAGGTGGCAGTAATGTACAATGGAGAAAGGACAGCCTCTTCAATAAGTGGTGCTGGGAAAACTGGACAGGTACATGTAAAAGTATGAGATTAGATCACTCCCTAACACCATACACAAAAATAAGCTCAAAATGGATTAAAGACCTAAATGTAAGGCCAGAAACTATCAAACTCTTAGAGGAAAACATAGGCAGAACACTCTATGACATAAATCAAAGCAAGATCCTTTCTGACCCACCTCCTAGAGTAATGGAAATAAAAACAAAAATAAACAAATGGGACCTAATGAAACTTCAAAGCTTTTGCACAGCAAAGGAAACCATAAACAAGACCAAAAGACAACCCTCAGAATGGGAGAAAATATTTGCAAATGAAGCAACCGACAAAGGATTAATCTCCAAAATTTAAAAGCAGCTCATGCAGCTCAATAACAAGAAAACAAACAACCCAATCCAAAAATGGGCAGAAGACCTAAATAGACATTTCTCCAAAGAAGATATACAGACTGCCAACAAACACATGAAAGAATGCTCAACATCATTAATCATTAGAGAAATGCAAATCAAAACTACAATGAGATATCATCTCACACCAGTCAGAATGGCCATCATCAAAAAATCTAGAAACAATAAATGCTGGAGAGGGTGTGGAGAAAAGGGAACACTGTTGCACTGCTGGTGGGAATGTGAATTGGTACAGCCACTATGGAGAACAGTATGGAGGTTCCTTAAAAAACTACAAATAGAACTACCATATGACCCAGCAATCCCACTACTGGGCATATACCCTGAGAAAACCAAAATTCAAAAAGAGTCATGTACCAAAATGTTCATTGCAGCTCTATTTACAATAGCCCGGAGATGGAAACAACCTAAGTGCCCGTCATCGGATGAATGGATAAAGAAGATGTGGCACATATATACAATGGAATATTACTCAGCCATAAAAAGAAACGAAATTGAGCTATTTGTAATGAGGTGGATAGACCTAGAGTCTGTCATACAGAGTGAAGTAAGTCAGAAAGAAAAAGACAAATACCGTATGCTAACACATATATATGGAATTTAAGAAAAAAATGTCATGAAGAACCTAGGGGTAAAGCAGGAATAAAGACGCAGACCTCTTAGAGAACGGACTTGAGGTTATGGGGAGGGGGAAGGGTGAGCTGTGACAGGGCGAGAGAGAGTCATGGGCATATACACACTAACAAACGCAGTAAGGTAGATAGCTAGTGGGAAGCAGCCGCATGGCACAGGGATATTGGCTCGGTGCTTTGTGACAGCCTGGAGGGGTGGGATGGGGAGGGTGGGAGGGAGGGAGACGCAACAGGGAAGACATATGGGAACATATGTTTATGTGTGACTGATTCACTTTGTTATAAAGCAGAAACTAACACACCATTGTAAAGAAATTATACCCCAATAAAGATGTTTAAAAAAAAAAAAAAAAAGTAAGCCAAAATCCTATACTTTTCAGTTTGTATCAGAAATGATTTATGTACCCAGAAATTTGGCTATATCAAATCACAGATGTTTCTCTTTTGTCAACCTAAATAAACACAGGAGGCAATAATCAAGCAAAGACCAGATCCTGTTGGTTGGGAAGAAAATGTCTTTGTGGCTTTCCAGAACCTGAAAAGCAACATCTCATTACCCCTGCTTTAGGACATCCTAATTACCAGCTTCCCCTTTACTTTTTGTTTACCAAAAGGAGAGGAATGCCTTGAGAGTGCTTATAAGAGAGGCATGGAGGTCAACACCGACCACCTTGGCTACTACAGGCAGCAATTAGACCCTATAGCCAGAGGTCTTCCCGCAAACATGAGAGCTATTTCATCAGCAGCAGCCTTTATGAAACCAACTGAGAAATAGTTATGGGCTCTCTATTCAATATCTATGTTCCTCATGCAGTAGAAGACTTGTTCAATTCTTATCACACTCAATACCTTTCTGTAAGCAGTCTTAGGTCATATGAAATCTTGTTACTAACTTCCCCTCAAATAACCCTTTCCTAACTACAACAACCTTACCCCTGTAAGCCCTCTTCCTTTATGTAATGACATAACTCCTCATTACTGTGTGACTGATCAGATATTAATCCCTAGAGCTGACTTACAAGAAACTCTTATTGCTAATGCTGAGATTTCATGGTTTACTGATGGTTCTTTTTAAAAAGTGGAGAAGGAAAATTTCATGCCTGGTATACAATCACCTCCTCCCTTGGACTAACAGACTGCTCCACTGTTGACCACTACTTCAGCCCAACAGGCAGAACTCCATGCTTTAACTAGAGGTTGCACCTTATCAGAAGATAGAGCTATGAACATCTATACAGATAGTCACTATGTCTTTGGGGATAGTCGCACGACTTTGACATGCTTTAGAAACAAAGAGGATTCTTGACCTCAGGAAAAAACCAGATTAAGAATGGAAGTTGAGTCAATGAGTCGTTGGAATCAATCCAACTTCCATCTGTCCTAGACACTATTGTGGTGCCTGGGCATTCAAAATTAAATTCAGAAGAAACCAAGGGAAATAATTTAGCTGATCAGACCACAAGGACAGCAGCCTTAAAAGCCACCAAACCTGAAACTGTTACAGCAAAGTTTGACTACATTCAGAAATAGAATTTAATGAAAATGATCAAAGACAAATGATCATTGATCTCTGATCAACAGTAATCAAAGACCAATTTAAGGCACCACATAAAGGTGAAACCCCATTGACAAGGCACTGCTTTTTCATGATGGTGAGTTTCTCTTTGAGTGTGTTATAATTTTGTGATTAAAATTTCAAGGGAAAAATCCTTCCTCTGCCTCTTTCCTTTGGGAAGGGGAGAACCAAGAAAGGGGGCGGGGACTGTTGGGGTTGTGCCTATCTATCTCCAGACAGATAGAAATGAAAGAGGAACAAATTCAATACCAAGGTGCCCAAACCAGGACATTAGCTTTAACCCTGGAGTGGAGGTTGGCGGGGTAGGGGTGGGGAGTGATGGAAATAAGGTACGGCAAAAAGTGAGGCTTCATTGAGCTGATAGCAGTTGTATTTTAAGTCCATCAACCAACTTATGATATGGCCCAAATAAAAGACCTGTCTTGCCAGAGTCCACGGTAAAGACTCCTGATGGAAATGAGTCATCAGAAGACCCACTGGTCAGTAGATAAACCTATAAGTTTCATGAAACGAAACTGGTGGGGTAATATTTCTAAGGCCACCAAGATGGCACAATTAACTTATGTTGTATGTTCTAAATACAACCCAGGGAAAACTACTCAAACCACCCCTGGACACTTGAACCTTCCTAAAGGGCCTTTTGACCTTTGAGGAATGGATTTTATCCAGTTGCTTCCTTCCTAAGTCAATAAATTTGTTCTTCTTATGATTTGTATGTGTTTTCATTGTATTGAAGCATTTCCTTGCCAATGGGCTACTGTTTTTTTTACCGGGTTGGCGTGCATTGTGTCAAATAGCTTCAACTGAGGAGGTCAACGGAAGAACCGGACCAGCAATCTCCGTCCTTGTGATAGCAAGCAAAGAATTGTAGACTACCACTTCATGCTTAAGTGCAAAGCAAAATTTATTAAAGCAAAGTTACACTCTCAGGGTGAGAGCAGGCTGTTTCTGCAAAGTGAAACCAGCGCTCCTGTACAGGCTTAAGGGTGTTTAGAAGGAGCGTTCGTTTATAAGGAGCATTCAGGGAGGACGCGGGGTGTGATCATGGGTGAGGGACAGGAGATCATTATTTGATTGACAGTCCCGAGCTATGTAACAAGTTCATTATTGCGCATGCCCTTACCCTTGCTTTGCTAAGAATAGCCCATGGGGTGGGGGTGGGGCAGGGGGAGCAAAACCACGTGCAGATTTTATTATAATGATGGTATCGTGAGTTTGGGTTTACTCTAGGTTATACGTCTGTCTAGTCTGGGCATGCTCAGCCCGGGGAAGTTCCCTCATGTTACTATGCTCCCTCTTTATCAGGAAAAAGTTGCCCACCACCCGACCATAGTTTCACGGTTCTGGTTGGGGTCAGAGGAGGATCCCCAGATGGTTGGGGCATAACTTGACCACTTCCTCTGTCTTTTTGCCCCTGTCATCTCCTTGCTGCTAATGTCTAACTAACTACCTAACACTTTGGCAGTTACAAAATTGTTACTGGCCATGTTATGAAGCAGATCTGTGAGGTTTGGCCTATTCTATAACATTTTTATTGTGCCTATCACCCCTAGTCCTCAGGACTGGTAGAAAGAACAACAGCATTATTAAGATTCAATTGGCAGAATTTATCCTTGAAATTGACTTGTCCTAAGGCACTTCCTCTGGTCCTTTAGAATCTGAGAGCTGTTCTCTTTGGGAAACACAGTAAGTCACCATTTGAAATCACCATTGGGAGACCTCTGCATTTGGCTCTCTCTGCTCTTGATACTAAACTAATTAAAGGAGACAGGCTTCAATATTGCAAAGAACTAATCAGAGCCTTAGACAAAAAACCATACCCTGGTAGGACCATCTTTCCACAGTGTGTTCCCAGGAGAGGAAGACCACAAACATCACAATCTACACGAGGTAATTTTGTCTACTGGAAATGACATCTTCAAAAAGATTCTTTACAACCTAGATGGAAAGGACCATGTCAGGTACTCTTAACTAATTCTTGTGCTGCAAAGCTTAAAAGTGTTGATTCTTGGATTCATGTTTCTCATTTAAAGAAGACTCCAGAACCCAACTGGACTTCTGAACCAACTGGAGAGTTAAGATTAAAGTTAACTAGGAAGTGAAGCAGAATACATCTGAGGTTGATAGCTTTCCCAAGATTTGGGAGCAGGCCAGTATATACAGACACACTGCTCCAACCTCTTTACTGATTCTTTTCATAATAGATCTGCACTATTGTACTGATGAATTTACTGAGTTTAATTATACTAATTTAACATTCTTCATAAGGAAGTCCACTGAGTTGGCTGGTGGTTTCAGAATGTTGTTGGACCCAAGTTCACGTGCCTGACGCACAGTGAAGCCAAACAAACAAAAACTTTTAAGTTTGGAGAAGAGAAACGTTTATTAGTCAAGGAGGTGTCAACCTGGAAGATGGGAGACCTAGACTCATTTCAAATCCATCTTGTCGGATCAGCAGGGCACAAAGTTTTTAAAGGCAAAAAAGGTAGGTGTGCAAGGTAGTCTTTTTGACTTCAGATTCCTGATAAAATATCAGTTGTAAACTTCTTGGCACCGTATTGTGACTCGATGTGTCACTGGCAATTGTGATTGATTTATGTGTACCTGCAGTGCAAACTAGTAAATCATGGTCTTGTGATCCCTTAACTGTTTTGTAGGAGAGAGCAAAAGCAATGGTTGGGGCATTTTATTATTTACTTAGAGCCTTCAGGATGGTTAGGGGTTTCAGCTCTTAATTCACTCTCCCAGTGTCATCAATTTCAAATCCACATGGTGCAGCTGGTTGAACCCACAGAACGTCATCTGGACAGTCTGGGGTCATAAATCAAGACAATTAGTTTAAGCTGACAATCATGGAAAACATTATGTTGGGCTCACTTTTCTTTTGTTTCTGTGTTCCCTCATTTCCCTAGTCAGCAACTGTTTGAATATACTCTTTGGAACTCAGGGAAGGTCTAAGAGACTAAAGCCTTTACAAACAAGAGGTCTGTCCAGCAAAGGTTTTAAAGGCAAAGAAGGGAGGTTTGCATTACAAGAATTTTAATTGGAGTTGGAGGTAGAAGCAAGTCTTGACTAAACATAATTGAGAGCTATCACATAAAGGCTAATATCACATAAACATAATTAAGCATATCACTAAAGGAAGGAAAAGTCCATTAGTACAATAAGTCACAGGTGTTCTTGGAGAATCCTTTGAATATCTGTGGTTTGGCCCAGTTCAAAAGTTCATGGTTCCACCCAGCGAGGATGTGTATAAGGTCTACCTCCTTAATGACTTCTGGGCTCAATTTTAAAATCCCTTGACATAAGTGACTTCATTTTATTTCACATTTCACACTTTATAGATTTAAGTTAGATGTTAATTAGTGATTAAAATGAACTCCTTACTTACTGATTTTGAACAATAATTTCTAATTTAATTTATATATTTTCCCTATTTATATTTGGCTGAATACACAATTTAACAATTCTTAAATATTCCTAAAACAAAAACGGATATATTGCATTGACATTTGAAAGTGTTCTTTAGATGAGGGTATCATGTCACACCAGGATAGTGCCTATGGAACTAGTCTTCGCTAATAAAAACGTATGTTCAAGATGACAGGCATATGCCCAGTAGTGGGACTGCTGGGTCATATGGTAGTTCTATTTGTAGTTTTTTAAGGAACCTCCATACTGTTCTCCATAGTGGCTGTACCAATTCACATTCCCACCAGCAGTGCAACAGTGTTCCCTTTTCTCCACACCCTCTCCAGCATTTATTGTTTCTAGATTTTTTGATGATGGCCATTCTGACTGGTGTGAGATGATATCTCATTGTAGTTTTGATTTGCATTTCTCTAATGATTAATGATGTTGAGCATTCTTTCATGTGTTTGTTGGCAGTCTGTATATCTTCTTTGGAGAAATGTCTCTTTAGGTCTTCTGCCCATATTTGGATTGGGTTGTTTGTTTTTTTGTTATTGAGCTGCATGAGCTGCTTATAAATTTTGGAGATTAATCCTTTGTCAGTTGCTTCATTTGCAAATATTTTCTCCCATTCTGAAGGTTGTCTTTTGGTCTTGTTTATGGTTTCCTTTGCTTTGCAAAAGCTTTGAAATTTCATTAGGTCCCATTTGTTTATTTTTGTTTTTATTTCCATTTCTCTAGGAGGTGGCATATACCCTGAGAAAACCATAATTCAAAAAGAGTCATGTACCAAAATGTTCATTGCAGCTCTATTTACAATAGCCCAGAGATGGAAACAACCTAAGTGTCCATCATCAGATGAATGGATAAAGAAGACGTGGCACATATATACAATGGAATATTACTCAGCCATAAAAAGAAATGAAATTGAGTTATTTTTAATGAGATGGATAGACCTAGAGTCTGTCATACAGAGTGAAGTAAGTCAGAAAGAGAAAGACAAATGCCATATGCTAATACATATATATGGAATTTAAGGAAAAAAAATGTCATGAAGAACCTAGCGGTAAGACAGGAATAAAGACACAGACCTACTAGAGAATGGACTTGAGGATATGGGGAGGGGGAAGGGTAAGCTGTGACAAAGTGAGAGAGAGGCATGGACATATATACACTACCAAACGTAAGGTAGATAGCTAGTGGGAAGTAGCTGCATAGCACAGGGAGATCAGCTAGGTGCTTTGTGACCGCCTGGAGGGGTGGGATAGGGAGGGTAGGAGGGAGGGAGACACAAGAGGGAAGAGATATGGGAACATATGTATATGTATAACTGATTCACTTTGTTATAAAGCAGAAACTAACACACCATTGTAAAGCAATTATACTCCAATAAAGCTGTAAAAAGATAAAAAAAAGATGACAGGCAGTATGGTATAAGAGGTATGAGATTTGTCTCTGAGGTCAGGTGGGTGTAGTTTTATATCATGGCTCAAGGCTTGACTCAAATATTACCTTTCCTGGGACAATTTGCATAAGCTTTCTGAGCTTGTATCCTCAACTGAAAAAAAAAAAAAGAAGCAAGTAGCCTATATTCACTATATGTTAGTTTTCAATATTATAGGTTTTTTACATTTCATGGAGTTTCTCCTCTACAAATATTCTTTCCAAACCACACTTAGTAGATGCCAAAATTAGGAGTTTGGGATTAACATATACACACACTATATATAAAATGATCAACAAGGGCCTATTGTACAGCACAAGGAATTATACTCAATATTTTGTAATAATATTGGGAAAAGAACCTGGAAAAAATATATATACATACATATATATGTCACTGTGCTGTACACCTGAAACTAACATGACATTATAAATCAACTATACTTCAATAAAAATAAATAAAAAATAAAAATTTTTAAAACAGAATTTGATGTTTCAGAACCTGGGTTTTATCCACGGAATCAGGATTAACATCTACTTCTCATAGCACCTTGTGCTAAAAGGTGAGATCATTGATATTTTTGGGACCCAAAATGAACCTCAATGGCATATTGATTATTTTGAATTAAAGTTATTTAAGAAACAGCCAAGGGAAAAGAGACACTATGAACCTCCATTCTGCCTCCTTAAAAGCAGGAAATAAGCCTCTCATGTGAAAGGTGCACTCCCTGCATCTGGGGGTAGGATACCTTTATCGCTAGAGATTAATTCAGACCAAGAAGTCTGTTTAAACAAACCTTGTTACTTTAATTTACTACCTAAGCCCAAACTCAGTTTAGATTTGTCTCTGAGCACCCCAAACCTGGGTTACTTTGTCCTGTGAATTCTTCACAAATTTACTGTTTCTTTATCTAAAAAGTATAAAATCTGCCTGCTTTGGCCATAGGTCCTATTCCCATGAGACCTGTTTGCACATGATTAAAATTGATTTCTTTTTCTCCTCTTACTCTGTCTTGTGTCAATTTTATTATTAGTCCAGCCACAAGACCTCAAAAAATAGAATGGGAGATTTTCCCCTCCCTCATGATATAAAATACACTTAATCAAAGACAATTTTTAAGCAGCCAAAATCACACATTTCAAGTGTATAACCTTTTGATTGCACAATTTGTTTCAAGGTCAGATAAACAAATAAATAAACTTTTTAGACTTGAAACATTCTTTTCCATCAAATATCACTTCCTCAGAATTTGTAGAGAACATTCTACTTCTCTTTACTGATTCATGCCTAATATGCTGCTGTTCTGAATTGTTTATAGAATAACAATTCAAATACTTTAAAAAAAGCCCCCTGTATCTGTCTGTAGTTTATTTCTAGTGGTAGCATGAATTATAAAAATGCATTTATCTTCAATTACTTTCACAAAAGAGAAGTGCAACTCAATGCTTTGGAGCAACTGAAGAGTTGAGGATCCATAATGCAATCTGTCTGCTCCACATATGGTCAGTTCAATTTCTAGGAGATCACTGCCTCAGTCAGCATATCAGTATTTCTTACAGAATGAGAGAAACAAAATTCAGTTATTTCAATTTAAAAGGAAGAGTGATTTCTCGATTTAAAGCTTTGCCCTTCTCGGTTTCCATAGGGTTAAGACCATGAAATAAAACTTAGTGGCCAGGGTCCACCTTGGTGGAACTTGAACAAAAAAGTACCAACCACAGCCTGGAACATCAGAGTGGAAAGAATACATACATAAAGAAACATGAATTATACTTCAGAAAGAGTACAGAGCTATGAATTTTGGCCTAAAGATGATTTCTTGATCTCCTGAGAATCTCTAGAGCACTTTTTATTGATGAGACAGAAATGAAAGCAGTCATTAACTTGTGCAACACTAAAAATAGTGCATAAATGGGAGGATGTGAGCACCATGTATCATTCTGGATAATGATGAAAGATAATACATGGCTTTAAGACATTGACTTACCAAGGATATCAAGTATTCTTTCATAATAAATCCCAGTCTCCTTGCATTTCTCTGTGGACCATATTTAAGGCCAAATGATAAATCAAGATTACTAAAATGAGACTCCGTATTCTAGATTACATTAAAATCTGAAAGCATTCATGCCATGTAGCTGAAATTTGAGAGGTTACTTGTATATAAAGGATGAATAATAGAATAGCCGTATTTCTTAGCACTTGCATTTTGAATATATGAATTTTTGTAGCAATAAATAGAAGGGCAAGAGGAATGGTAATTACATTTTTAAAATAATTTCAAGTGATTTGTTCATAAATGTGAAATATTGAGTATGGTATATTATATAAAAAATTAATACTGATCACTTTATAACTGAAACTCATTGTAAGAAACACCTTATGTTTCCAGACAGTCTTGGCTTTCACGTCAGTCTAGTTCAGGAGAAATAGAAGATTGATGAAATTCAGCTTTGCTACAGATTTAATGGATTTATAGAGAAATGGTTATGAGAAAAGGGAAAAAGGAAAAAAGAAGGTTTGATGTGGAGCTATGGAACCACTGATCCAATAATATGAAGGAGGAAATTTTCCAGTATAATCTAAAGTAAAGAGATTCATCTTCTCAGAGTTAGTAAGAATATATTAAAACTCTCATCAAGGAATATCTAATAATTGACAAGGTTTATGTACACCAACATATATTATATATAGGGACATCAATTTATCATATTTCACTACATTTTTCTATTGTTAAAAGAAAAGCAATTGTACTTACTTGTTTTGGTGGTTAGGTACACAGATTTCAGGTCTTAGTTATTGACTTATTTTTGACTAATTTTGGGAGAAATCCCTAGAACAGCAGAGATAGCAGTTGAAAATTGTTAAAGATAAATTGCTTTGGTGATGAGTTTCTTAATTGAATCTATTGAAGACATAAATATAATTGAGGTAAATTATGTCTGTTATATGAATTTAGAGAAGAAATACTATCGGCATTCTTTTAACATGCCAACTTGATTGTTAAGCATTGTAAGTGAGTTAATGATATTTTTCCATTTTCTTCTCCTTATATTTCATGTTAAAAATGAGTACTCAAAAATATACAATTTAAGTCACTTATATATTTTTACCATGTTTATTTATAAAAATTGATAATTACAAATATATGTATACATATAAAATATATTCTAATTAGTTTGTGCTATTAAATTTCAATAAGGTAAAATTTTAAGCATATGTGTTTATTTATTTGACTTCTGTGATTCTTCAGTCATAAACATATATGTGTACATATTTACATTTATAGCTCAAAGTGACATAGATTAAATTGATATGAATTGTTGCTGCCTTCAGTACCTGGAAATATAACAAGAATTTTACCTGTGTTGAGAGTTTACTCCACAACCACATTGGGCGTCATGTCAAATGTTTGTCTTATCTTTTCAAATTGAAAGCCAGATTTCTTTTCTAAGACAGAATATATGCTAAAATCCATCTCAGCCTAGTTGCATTAATGACTATTTTCTTTTCTCATGACACTTAATCTTATTATGTGGGGGGATGTCTTAGAGGAGATGAAAGATGGGAGATGATGCCCCAAGAAGATTTTATTTAGAAACACAGACTGAATATAGAAGAGTATAGGAAGTGGTTTGGATCTGGGAAGTAGAGAATAGCTTCAATTATCCCAGAAAATAAGAAAGAAATGTATTTATGGGAAACGTAAGACTGAACTGAATTAAACATGTATAGGTCAATTTTACTTAAACTTTTATCTGGAGTATAAGGCACTATAAAAACAATAAACAGATTGATATCTATTACACTAACTTGACAGAGTAAGTAGAAATTAGATTTGGCTTAGCAAAAAAAGCTGGGATGTGAGAATCATTCACTTGCTGTCTCATCCTAGTTTTCTGACTCCTAGATATGAAATTTGAACAATTTGTTTTGATAGTGATGGTGGTGGTACTCATTGAATACTAAATACTTTCTAGGCAAGAATCAATGCTTTACATGACCTTAAAAGTCCTTTCAAGTCTTATATTTGGAAAAGAGTAGATGGAAGCTTGCAACAAAGAGGGACAGAAAGTAATGACTATGGATTTTATTTGAGACTATTGAGAGAACTGAAATCTATAGCAAATGTATAAGAAAGTATCATTAACACTTAATGATGGGATGCCTGTAGGCTGTTACCTCCGGAAGTAGGTAAAGTGCAAAAATGAAAGTTCATCTCTGGTGAGTTTAAACTAAATAAAGCTCATTCTAGATAAAATTTATATATCACTTCTGAACCTTGAGTCCTAAGTTGTCTAGACTGGAAATTCACTGCCCATAATGATTAATTGCCCATTTTTCCTTCTCATTCTGTCTGCACTTTTTAAAACTAGGTGCTCATACAAAGTTTAGAGTATAATGTATTTCCTGGGGATTTGAATTTTAAAAGCCAGTTTTATACTGAATCAGACATCAATACATTATGGATTAGGACTCAAAAACCCAGTGCAATCTTAAGACAAATCTTGTGATATCTAAGAAATATTATCTTATGCTCCCAAGCTCCCTAAATTCCAGTTTGAGAAACTGGAGGTTGACTTACGTGTTTGGGATTTGTCTGTCTAGGGAAGAAGAATTTTTGTGGCATAACAGCATGTATTCTTTTTACTGTTCCCTATTCTCATCACATTCAACATTTAACAAATACTTATACAGTGTTCTTGTGTTCACAATATCTAGTTATTCTCTCCTATCTGGGCTAGCAGAAAAATACATTTTGTAGCTTATTTGAAATCAATCAGGGTCATGTGGCTAGTTCTGGTCAATCACATATGACATAAAGTGAAAAATGCCACTTTTATTCTGAGACTATAAAAATATGTTTTACAATCATACAGAGTCTCTATTCTTTATATCAAGAATGGAAATGGCCATGGACTTCAGCTGGTGCAGCTAAAAGTCACTGTGCAGAGCAGGGTACCACATTAACCCGTGCATAAGCACATTTGTAGGAATTGCTGCATGAGCAAAAAGTAAACTTCTGCTTTATTAAACCACTAAGATTTGAGTGTTTCAAATAAGGCATTATAATGTAATAAACACAAGCACTGCTATGTTTCCAGCATGGTTCCAGATCCTTGGAATTCACTGAGGGCCAAAATGAGACAAAAATCCCTCCCCTGCTAGAGTTTACTGTATAGAGGATCACAACATATGTAGTAAACATATTGGAAATAAATAAGGGGCTGGTGAAGGTGTGGAAGAAGAGCATAAGTAATATAACATTTGTGGTAGGTAGAATAATGACCCCCCCCAAAGATGTCATTCCCGATCACTGAAAACTTTGAATATATTTCCTTACATGTCAAAAGGGGCATTACAGATGTGTTTAAGTTAAGGGTCTTGAAATGGGGAGTTTACCCAAGTAGGTTAAATGCAATCGTAAGAGTTCTTTTTTTTTTTTTTTTTTTTTTTTTTGCGGTACGCGGGCCGCTCACTGCTGTGGCTTCTCCCGTTGTGGAGCACAGGCTCTGGACGCGCAGGCGCAGCGGCCATGGCTCACGGGTCTAGCCGCTCCGCGGCATGTGGGATCTTCCTGGACCGGGGCATGAACCCGTGTCCCCTGCATCGGCAGGCAGACTCTCAACCACTGCGCCACCTGGGAAGCCCCGTAAGAGTTCTTATAAGAGAGATACAGGGGGCTCAAAGTCAACTAAGGAGATGTGATGATGGTAGCAAAAGTTGGATAACGGGGACAAAAGCCAAAGAATGTGGTGACCTCTAGAAGCCAGAAAAGACAAGGAAATAGTTTCATCCCTAGAGAATCCAGAAGAATGAAGTCTTGTCAACCCATTTTAGACTCTGACCTTCAGACTGTAAGATAGTACATCTGCATTGTTTTAAGCCACTGTGTTGTTTAAGTTTATGGTAATTTACAGCAACAATGAGAAACATATACAATTACTTAAAAAGAAATGCTACAAGATCTGCCTACTTTTTTGAGAATAGACTATATTTGGGATTGTAATAATTCAGGTGAGAGGTGATGATAGCTAAAACCTTGTTGGTAAAAGTAGTGATAGTTAGAATTAGTAGGATTCTGTATATGTTTTGAAGGTAGGAATTCCCTTATTGGTCAAATGTGATGACAGAAGAGACCATGTGAAAGAGTCTAAGAAAGTAGAGGAATGAGTAGACTAGTAAAATATATTGTGATATACTATAATTGCAAGGTGAACCAATGGTCCACTTAAGCTGTGTGTGGACATGAATTTAATGTGGTATCAGTTAGTACATTCCCCAAAGTCTAGTGAGGCACCTTGCATATCATCATTAAAGATCTGATGAATAAATTTAAAAAGGCTTGAAGTCCTCTAAAAGATACTGAATTCATATCATAGGGATGACATTTGCCTGTTTGATTTTCTACTTCTTCTTGTCCTTCTAAGGCACATTTCACACTAATAATGGGGGGAAAAAAAGAACTACTCTGTTCTAGATGCTCGAGAAACAAACTCTGAGATCTGCATACAAGAGGTTTATTTGAAAATATTTCTAGAGAAACAGAATTGGGACTAGGGCAATCGAATTGGGATGTAATTACAATTAATCCTACAAGGATTTGGAATGTATCTTGAAAATTGTTGCAATTGAGATAAGATAGGTGGAACTCCATACCCCTTTATTAGCCTATCATTGGATATAGGCTGCCCAGGGAGTGGGTGTAACATTGTTCAAGCCAACATATTTCAGCCTAGGGCAATTCCAGAAGAAGGACTAAGATGTCAGATAAACAATAATGTTAGGAAAGTTCTTGCAGAGATAATTTTCAGTTACTAAATTCTCCACTTCTTGGTAAATATCCAGAACACTTTGTAATATAATTACTTCTTTTTCCACAGTAGCGACATTTAAATCTTTATCCAATACTAAGGTCTAAAATATAGAAAAAATATAGGGTCATTGAGTCAGATAAGGATTATAAAACACTTATTCTGGCTGTTCAGTAGTTGGATACAATAATCCAAACCTTTGCTTCTAGCTTCTCTAACTCTACATTTTGAAATTAATAATAAATAAATAAATAAATATCTAATTATAGTCCATTAAGTTGATTTTATAACCTCCTGATGAGTTTCAATCTGAAGTTGGAAAAAGACGGACTACAAAACACAGAAAAACACTTACTCTTCATCCATTTAGCAAGAATTCGAGAAATTTCCTGGGCACAGGTTCTATCCATAGGTAAAGTGGTCATAGAATATATCATCCAATCTCAGATTCTTTGAGAGTAAATGAGGCATAAACAAGGACTGTCCCACTCTACATAGTGGGAGTTTTCCATCACTAAGCCAGGTCAAGGGTCAAAGTAAAGAAACCAGAAGAGCACAGCAGTGAGATCCCAGCAGTTGTTTGTCCTCTTCCCTGTTATTCCTTTTGTTTCTCGTGTCCAGAAAAAATAGAAAAAGAGGAAATCAAAAGACATTTGCTATGTACTAGAAGCTACTAACTGAGCTTGGATAAAACAGGGGAAAAATATTAATTTGCAAGTTAAAGTCAAACCCAAAGCAAAAAGTATCAACTACACTTGAATTGGAAAAAGCCACACTTGCCTGTGAAATGACACACAAGAAAGCACTATGTTACCGGGTTATGATGTGCTGAATAAAGTAGCATATGCATATACCTGATGTCTCACTGAAACTCTCAGAGGTTGCAAGTCATGGAGAAACTATCTTCATGTGTAATTATGAGACAAAAAGCAACCAAGGAATTTAGCTTTATTTGGATTCTCAAGGTTTTGTTTTGACTATCAACTTTCCCAATTCCTCATACAAATCTAGCATACTTCTTTGTAACTGTATTTAATCAAAACTGGGTTTTAATTTTTTTCAGAATTTTATAGAATTTTATTTGGTGTGATGGTTAATTTTATATGTCATCTTGGCTGGGCTAAGGGATGCCCAGATAGCTGGTAAAACATTTTCTCTGGGTGTGTCTGTGTGGGTGTCTATGAAAGATTAGCATTTGAATCAGTAAACTGAATAGAGAAGGTTGACCTCACCAAAGCGAGAGGGCTTCATCCAATCCACTGAGACACTGAGTAGAACAAAATGGAGGAAGGGTGAATTTGATCTCTCTGCTTGAACTAAGACAACCATTTCTACCCTTGACATTGGTGCTGCTGGTTCTCAGGCTTTCAGTCTCTGACTGAATTACATCACCAGCTTTCCTGGTTCTCCAGTTTATAGATCATGGGACTTATCAGCCTCTATAACCATATGGGCCAATTCCTACAATAAATCTCCACTTATTTATATCTATACCTATATCTATACCTATATCTATATCTATCTATCTATCTGTCTCCTATTGGTTCTGTTTCTCTGGAGAACCCTTACTAATATATTTCATTAAGTATTTCACAGGAAGGGGTTGAAATGAATGCAGTAGGATACATTATCTTTCCTTCTCCCACCAGATCATTTGAATTTATATTTTTACCCAAATAACTTTCACAGAGTACTAAAATCATTAATGTTTAGCTTTTCTAATTTGAATGTGATTTCAATGGAACTTAAAGCAGAAAAGGAAGTATATTTACTGGAGACTAACTGAAACCAAAACCAAAGATATATTTTAGGAAATAGTATGGCTCACTTAATAAGCTCTTCTTACCTTCAAATTCAACACCATCTCCTAGTCAAAAGGAGGAGAGGGAATTCCCTGTCGATCCAGTGGTTGGGACTCTGTGCTCCCACTGCCAGGGCCCCAGGTTCAACCTCTAGTCAGGAAACTAAGATCCCACAAGGCGACACAGCCAAAAAAAAAAGAGGAGAGTTTCAGAAGGAGCTTCGGAAGGAAATTTCAGAAACCTGGAGCTTTTGAAACTAAAGCACCCCATGTATAACATGGAATAGAAAATAATATAAACAGTTCTCAGTCATGCCACTGTTTTTCTTTACTATAAAAGCAAAGTTTTCCTGGCTTCTTTCTTATTTGATGATACCTAATTAAGCTATGAATTCATTACACACACTCCATGGTTACAACTTTAAATGTTTTCCTTAAACAACAGTGAAAAAACTGGTGAATCATAGCACTTCCATACTATGGTAAACTTGCCCTCTCACCTACTTACATACTTATACTACATACTTACATGTAAATGTATCTGAATAAATATGTTCCTGCTTACAAGGTTTTTCTTGCATAACAAATCAAGACTGTTGTTATTCATTCATTGTGTGTGCCCAAGTGTTTAGAAACTTAGTATGCACAGGTTCACATTTGAACATTCATAGTTCATTTCTGCTCTCACAGTGTAAATTGTCATCTTGAGAAATCTATTGTCTGTCACTTTACTCTGCAGAGTGGCCATTCTTTTGATAATGAAAACTATTGAATAATGTGATTCCTTTGTAGAACTAGATAATAAATTAAAAGAAAATAATAAACATCTGAGTGGTAAGAATAAAGAAAATCTATCTTATTTTCTGTTACCTATTATTCATTAGAGTAGAATTGAGTAATTTTTCTCAAACAATTGATTTTAGAAATGTAGACTTTGTGTTCATTTTGCAAAACTTTGCTTTACTCATTTTTATCATAAATAACATTTAAAAATTAGTGTTTTTTAAAATGTATTTTAATTTTCTCTTAAAGAAATGTTAGTGCTTATGAAGTTTAAAAGCTAATTAATAAATAATAAAACATACAAAATAAAAGTATTAAGTTATAGCATGGAAACTATACATAATCCAGGACATGAAACTAATATTGAATTAATGTAATAATCTTAGAAAATTTGGAAAACTTTCTATTTTAATACAAAGTTTCTTTTTTAAAAAAACAGTAATATTTATGTAGCTGCTTTAGTAGTAGAATAATTATTTTAAAATTCAGGCCAAAAACTAATTTGCAGGAAAAAAACAATAACACAGAATCACAGGTAATTTAGCTTAAAAAGTCTTCCATTCTACTATGGTTCAAAAAGGATATGTTTTCATTTTAAAAAATGGGCCATAAAACTTTATAACAGGAAAAATTCAATAACTCTTCTTTCCAAAAATCAGATTTTTAAAATATCATAGACCCAATAAAGAGTCCTAAGAATTATTTAGGAAAAATCCTTAATATTAACATTCACACAGATTATAAACAAAAAGTATAGCATCTATGACATCCCTGAGTACCATACACTAAGCTCAATGAAGGATTACTACAAGCAACAAAATGCAAATAAAATGAACAACCTGGAAGAAATGGATAAATTCTTAGAAAAGCACAACCTTCTGAGACTGAACCAAGAAGAAATAGAAAACATAAACAGACTAATCACAAGCACTGAAATTGAAACTGTGATTAAAAATCTTCCAACAAAAAAAAACCCCGGACCAGATGGCTTCACAGGCGAATTCTATCAAACATTTAGAGAAGAGCTAACACCTATCCTTCTCAACACTTCCAAAATATAGCAAAGGGAGGAACACTCCCAAACTCATTCTACAAGGCTACCATCACCCTGATACCAAACCCAGACAAAGATGTCACAAAAAAAGAAAACTACAGACCAATATCACTGAAGAACATAGATGAAAAATTCCTCAACAAAATTCTAGCAAACAGAATCCAAAAGTACAGTAAAAAGATCATATATCATGATCAAATGAGGTTTATCCCAGGAATGCAAGGATTCTTCAATATATGCAAATCTATCAATGTGATACACCATATTAACAAACAGAAGGATAAAAACCATATGATAATCTCAATAGATGCAGAAAAAGCTTTTGACAAAATTTGACACCCATTTATGATAAAAACCCTCCAGAAAGTAGGCATAGAGGGAACTTACCTCAATATAATAAAGGTCATATATGACAAACCCACAGCCAACATCATTCTCAATGGTGAAAAACTGAAACACTTTCCACTATGATCAAGAAAAAGACAAGGTTCCCCATTCTCACCACTATTATTCAACATAGTTTTGGAAGTTTTAGCCACAGCAATCAGAGAGGAAAAAGAAATAAAAGGAATCCAAATCTGAAAAGAAGAAGTAAAGCTGTCACTGTTTGCAGATGACATGATATTATACATACAGAATCCTAAAGATGTTATGAGAAAACTACTAGAGCTAATCAATGAATTTGGTAAAGTATCAGGATACAAAATTAATGCACAGAAATCTCTTGCATTCCTACACACTAACAGTGAAAAATCAGAAGGAGAAGTTAAGGAAACACTCCCAATTTACCATTGCAACACAAAGAATAAAATACGTAGGAATAAATTCACCTAAGGAGACAAAAGACCTGTATGCAGAAAACTATAAGACATTGATGAAAGATATTATAAAAGATAAAAACAGATGGAGAGATATACCATGTTCTTGGATTGGAAGAATCATCATTGTGAAAATGACTATACTACCCAAAGCAATCTATAGATTCAGTGCAATCCCCGTAAAGCTACCAATGGCATTTTTCACAGAACTAAAACAAAAAATTTCACAATTTGTATGGAAACACAAAAGACCCCGAATAGCCAAAGCAATCTTCAGAAAGAAAAATGGAGCTGGAGGAATCAGGCTCCCAGACTTCAGACTATACTACAAAGCTACAGTAATCAAGACAGTATGGTACTGGCAGAAAAACAGAAATATAGATCAGTGGAACAGGATAGAAAGCCCAGAGATAAACCAATGCACATATGGTCACCTTATCTTTGACAAAGGAGGCAAGAATATACAATGGAGAAAAGACAGTCTCTTCAATAAATGGTGCTGGGAAAACTGGACAGCTATGTGTAAAAGATTGAAATTAGAACACTTCCTAACAGCATACACAAAAATAAACTCAAAGTGGATTAAAGACCTAAATGTAAGACTGGACACCATAAAACTCTTAAAGGAAAACATAGGAAGAACAGTCTTTGACATAAATCACAGCAAGATCCTTTTTGACCCACTTCCTAGAGAAATAGAAAGAAAAATTAAAATGAACAAATGGGACCTAATGAAACAAAAGCTTATGCACAACAAAGGAAACCATAAACAAGATGAAAAGACAGCCCTCAGAATGGGAGAAAATATTTGCAAATGAAGCAACTGACAAAGGATTAATCTTCAATATATACAAGCAGCTCATGCAGCTCAATATCAAAAATACAAACAACCCAATCCAAAACTGGGCAGAAAACCTCAGTAGACATTTCTCCAAAGAAGATATAACGATTGCCAACAAATACATGAAAGGATGTTCAACATCATTAATCATTGGAGAAATGCAAACCAAAACTGCAATGAGGCATCACCTCACACCAGTCAGAATGTCCAGCATCAAAAATCTACAAACAATAAATGCTGGGGAGGGAGTGGAGAAAAGATAACACTCTTGCACTGTTGATGGGAATGTAAATTGATACAGCCACTATGGAGAACAGTATGGAGGTTCCTTAAAAAACTAAAAATAGAACTACCATATGACCCAGCCATCCCACTACTGGGCATATACCCTGAGAAAACCATAATTCAAAAAGAGTCATGTACCACAATGCTCATTGCAGCACTAGTTACAATAGCCAGGACATGGAAGCAACCTAAGTGTCCATCGACAGATGAATGGAAAAAGAAGTGGCACGTATATACAATGGAATATTACTCGGCCATAAAAGAAACGAAATTGAACTATTTGTTGTGAGGTGGATGGACCTAGAATCTGTCATACAGAGTGAAGTCAGAAAGAGAAAGACAAATACCATATGCTAATACATATATATAGTATCTAGAAAAATAAGGTTCTGATGAACCTAGGGGCAGGACAGGAATAAAGAAGCAGAAGTAGAGAATGGACTTGAGGACACGGGGGTGGGGAAGGGTAAGCTGGGACGAAGTGAGAGAGTAACATTGACATATATACACTACCAAATGTAAAATAGATAGCTAGTGGGAAGCAACTGCATAGCAGAGGGAGATCAGCTTGGTGCTTTGTGACCACCTAGAGAGGTGGGATAGGGAGGTTGGGAGGGAGATACAAGAGGGAGGGGATATGTGGATATATGTATACTTATAGCTGATTCACTTTGTTATAGAGCAGAAACTAACATAACATTGTAAAACAATTATATGCCAATAAAGGTGTTAAGAAAAAAAGAAACAATATAAAAGTATTAATATTAGTGGGAAAAATATAAATAAAGTACAGGATGTTTTCATTTAAATAAAGAACAAGGGAAACTGATAATAAGTTGTTAACCTCCAAAAAATTTTGTAAGATTGCTTGAACAAGGATATTTGAATAGAAACCATTTTCATTTTTGTGTGTTCTGTCAGTCAAAATCACAGCAGGTTTTTTGCTTGTTGTTTGTATTTGCTTTGTGGAAATGAATATGATGATCCTAAAATATTTATGCAAGTCCAATGGACTTAGAACTGACAAAGCTGCCTTGAACAAGAATAAAGATGGAGGATTACACTAGTAGATATAGATTATTATCAAGTTATAGCAATCATAATGTGTGGTATTAGCACAAGTATATAAAAATACACTCATAGAACAAAAGGGAATGTCCAGAAGCAGATCACACATATACAGTCACCTGACATGATCAAAGAAACATTATAGTGCAGTGGGTAAAAGATAGCATTTTTAGTAAATGTTACTTTGGAAAAACAATGAATCTTTTACTCTTCCTCACACATACACACAAAAACTTTATAAATTGTATATAGCTCTAAATGTAAAAGTTAAATAATAAATCTTTTTAAAAATTTGACTGAATAGATTCATGATCTTGGATTAGACCAAACTTTCTTAAGCAATACCCAGACAGCAATAAACCAAAATGAAAAAAATGATAATATATAATACATTGAAATTAAGAAATTTTAACAAAAGTAAAATTCTGAACAAAACAGAAGTAAGAGAGAAAAGCAAGTTACATAGTAGAATATACATCTTAATATCATGAATGATCTGTTGGATGAATCAATAAAAAAAGAAGGCAGGGAAGCTAATAGCAAAAAGGAAGAACAAAAGAAAGATTTTGAGCGACTTTATATAAAAGAGGATATCTATTATCTACACTGCAGTACACATGTGAACATACTAATCTTCATACAAACCCGTCAGAATAGCTCAATTGAAAAAAAAAAGAAACCAAGCAAAACAAAACAAATAAACTAAAAGAAGGGTTGGCAAGAATTCAGAGCAGCCAGAAACCTGGAGCACTGCTGGTGAGAGTATAAATTGTTAAAATCACTCTGGAAAATTGCTTGGCAGCATCTCTTAAAGCTGCAAATGCACCCTCCTATTTCCAGCATATGTATATGCCTCACCAAAATCTGTATACACGTTTACCGAAAATTATGAATAATTATTTCTATAACAGCATTAGCCAAACATTGGAAACAACTCAACTGTGCATTAACAAGAGAATGGATATATTGCAGTATATTCATACAATACAACGGAAGATAGAAAACAGAACAAGCTACCATTTAACACATGATAGGATACACCTTGCAGAGATGATATCAAGGAAAAAAACCCAGCAAAAACCAAAAAACCAAAAACCAAAATTCAAAAAGGGCAGCAGCCACAAAAAGTACATTCAGTGTGATTCTATCTAATGTGTAGAAGCAGACCTCCATAAACAGTGTTAGAAGTAAGGATGATGGTTACTCTTAGAGGAGATACTGGGAAAGCACCATAAGGAGGTTTCTGGGACACTGGTAATGTTTTTCTTCATCTGGATGCTGGTTAGAACATGTGTGCTCTCTTTATGAAACTTTATCAAGCTATATACTAGTGATTTGTATATCTTTCTGTGTGTATGTTATGCTTCAAAAAAGTTTACAAGAAACACACACACACACACACACACACACACACACACACACACACTACACCTGACAGTACATAGCAAGTGGATAGTATTGGAATTTGCAAGCATTTTTAATAATCTTAGTTACAGATGAATCCCCAAGGAAGTGCTGAACATTGCAACCTGGAAAGAATTCTCTCATCTCATAGTCATTTCAGCAAGTGAAGTATGTATGATTTCATAGTCATTTCAGCAAGTATGATTAGGTAATGCAGCCATAAAGGTAAAAAGGAAGTGAATACTTTGACAAAGTTGCCTCTGGATTCCATGGACAAATATTCATTTGGGATACACGCCTTCATTTAATAGGTGGTTTACCAAGTGTTGTTCCCAGGCCAGCAGCATGAGTATCAGCTGGTAAGAGACCTACTGAATTCTAAACTCTGGGGGTGGGTCCCAGACACCTGTGTTTTAACAATTTCTCCAAATAATTCAGGTGCATGCTAATTTATTTGTTGTGTTTTGCCATTTAGTAAGTTATCTAATACATTGTTGATGATGAATGAACAGCTTCTGAATGAATAAACAGTGATTTGCATGATAAATGATATATAATTATTTATCAAATTGCACTTAATTAATTGTATCTAACATACAGGAGTGAATCAACAAAATCTGAATAACTTTCATGCTGTTTTTTGTTACTTTAGTTCAATAATCATGCATTGACATGAAAAAAGGCAGAGAAAGAGTAAGGAATCTAATTTTTGTTGGCATTTGAGTACCACATTTCCATAGAGATCTTGATGTAGTTCCTAAAGTTTTAAAAGAACTCCAGACAGAACTTCTTGATCATGGACCATTGATTTGGACACAAGATAAAATAGAAGTGGAAAAAAGCACTCAAACACTGACTTGTGAGGGAGTGAAGCTTTACTTAAAAAAGAATGAAAAAAAAAAACTTCTCTAATGTAATAAAAGAGTAAAAAACACAGAATACAGAGTATCTTACTACTAACCATCATGAATTAAAGTGAAATACCTAAGGCTATAGCAGGGAATCAAGCTAGTATAATCAGAGAAATGATCTGTCTGCCTAAATCTGAATGCCTAGCACTATGTGCACTTTCTGAATAAACGTTATATGTGGCATCAATCTCATAGAATAAGCAGAGTTTGAGCTAAGGTGTCAAAATTCATAAATCCGTGAAAATTTCATGAGTACCAGAAGTCAGTTATCACTGAAATGTTTTCTCTTTTGAAGCTGAGGTCACAGATCATTAAGCAGCTATTTAGGTATAAATGTTGCAATTAAAAACATCAAAGTTGATGTGCAGCTAGAGTCTCTGGCTTAGTAGTTGACTGTTAATCAGAATTGGTATACTGCTACTGAACTACACATCTTTTTTTTTTTTTTTTTTTTTGCGGTACACGGGCCTCTCACTGTTATGGCCTCTCCCGTTGCGGAACACAGGCTCTGGACGCGCAGGCTCAGCGGCCATGGCTCACGGGCCCAGCTGCTCCGCTGCATGCGGGATCTTCCCGGACCGGGGCACGAACCTGTGTTCCCTGCATCGGCAGGCGGACTCTCAACCACCGCGCCACCAGGAAAGCCCTGAACTACACATCTTTGCGAAAAGATTTCAATTCCCTTTCACAGACACTGGACGGTAACTTGAATTCTAAACAAAATAGAAATTAGAAATATTCAATGGCATCTGAAGAGGAAAATATTTAATAAAGTCACTCTATTTCATTATAACTTGATTTATTAAACCAAAGAAGACACCCATTAAGTTGTGTTACTTCTATTATATCAATCACTTTACTTATGAGTTAATGTCATAGAGATGCAAAAAAAAAAAAAGATGCCATTATATATGGAGATTTTATTAGTTTTAGTGCTTGTATCATTTAACATTTTTGCAATAATAGGCTCATTTCTGTATCCACTGATTAATTGATTGGTCGATTGATCTTCTACTCACAGTTTAATAGTAAAAATGTAGAAGTTTGAACTCGAATCCAAGGGTCCTCTGTGTTGAAATTATGCCTATGTATTAATAAAGTAACCTCATGTTTCTATATTTTCTTCAAGTAAATTATGCTTCAAATGCTATCATGATTTTTAAATTTTACTGTGCAACTTCTGGTCAGATTTTGACTCATTTGGGTAATTTTTCATAGCTTACACCAAAAGTTTCCCCTCTAAGAAGGAGTATCAATAATAGCTAAGTGTTAGGAGTTCAAAATTGTGTTTGAAAGATTAATTTGTAATGTTCCAAAATGTAATATAGCTCTACAGCTTACATTTTCATCATTGGACACTCCTTCTTTCTATATTTATTTAATATCATCAGTTCTCCCCTTCATTGTAAGAGAACTGGAGTCATTACCTTGGAAGCTAAACAACTCTTTCAGGAAGAGATGCTATTCTCTTAATAATCGATGATTCATATAAAAATTGTCATTTTGTGGACCAAAAATTATTAAACCCGATAATTTCTTATGGTGCAAACTAATGATATATATGAGATTGATGAATTAAATTATATCAGTTTAATAGAATTTTCTCAGCTTTTTTAAGGTACAATTGACAAGTAAAATTGTAAAATATTTAAAGTATACATGTGATAATTTGATATATATATATATTGTGAAAGGATCCCCCCATTAAGTTAATTAACACATCCATCATCTCATATATTGTGTGCTTTTTTTGGGGTGGGGGAGGATATTGCAGTTCTATTCTCTTAACAAATTTCAATTATACAGTGCAGTGTTATCAGTTATAGTCACTATGTTACACATTAGATCCTCAGACCTCCTTTATGTTATAACTGAAAGTTAGTAGCCTTTTACCAACCACTCCCTATTCTACTCCTTGTATCTATGAATTCAACAGCTTAACTGGTTTTTAAAAACGTGTAGCATTTGTCAAGAATTTTGCTAAATATTAAGAATACCATGGTAAAAAAAGAATCATCTGACAAGTAAGAACACATGGTCCTATAAACAAAGTCATAATGCTAAAAAGGTTTTAAGTTTATTTTTATTTATATTATTGTAATAACTCCATACATATTCAGATATAGCACAAAAAAAAAAGGGAAAGGATAATTTATGGTCCAATAAGAGAAGCCTGCAAGTGGGACGCAGAGAAGAAGGAATCTAACGTGTCTTCCTGGTCCTGTTCATGTGAGATTCTTAATAGCCCACTCTGATAAACCCAGAAATCTCCCTCTGACAATTAGTCCCACTTTTATATAAAAGGCTCTTTTGTTATTTTACCTGTCTACTGGCTCTTTTATTGCAGATAAGCCCCCTTAAAGTCTATTTTCAAATTTTCTTATTTCATCTCTCTCCTTCCCATCACAGCCCAAGGTGTTTTGGGATATTCTACTTTTTACGTCAACATCTTCAACATATAATATTAAATATATACAAAAATATATGAAACATATATGTAAGTTATAAGTATAATGCTAAATGAATAATTGAAAATGAACAATTGTAAATCTGTATCATAACTCATGAAGTAGAACATTACTGGTATGTTTTATTTACCAGGTGCTCTTTTCATGTCCTGCACTCTTGCCTCCCCTGAGGTACAAAGACCTCTAACTAGAATTAGTGTTTACCCTTTGTTTTTTAAAAATTAGTTGTACTTATATACATGCCTAAATATTATACTGTTTAGTTTTTATTGTTTTGGGGATTGTTAAAATTTTATTATGCTTTGTGTAATCTTCTGGGACTTGATTTTTAGTCAACATTTTATTGCTAAAATTAATCCACACTGTTGTGTGTGAATGTAGTTTATTTGTGTTCACTGATGTATGACACTGATAACACGTGTTAACATACCACAACTTATTTTCTTGTTGACCTGTTGATGAATAGTTGACATATTTTGTTTTTAATCTTTTTTCCTTTTTTTAGCAAATAATGTAGATCTGGGCATTTTTTTACATGTCATTTGTTGGATATGCTCAAGAATTTTTCTGAGATGCACACTTAGGACAAAACTAATGCATCACATTTGAACCATCAACTTTATTATATGATTTTACCTTGTGATACAAAGTGATTATAATGATTTACCTTCCTACCAGATTATAGAAAATGAAAAATGGACTTTGTCCTTAAGATCATGAACATTGGAGCCAAACTGCCTGGGATTACTTTTCCTTTGAACTAAAATGCACAACTGAAGTACACTTAGAAAACCACACAAATGGAAGTGCACAGCTTGATGAATTCTCATAAATTGAACCTATCTTTATAACAAGCACCTAGATCAAGAACCCCCAAATTACGAACACCCATGGGTCTCTGCCTGTGTTCTTTTCCACTATTACTTTCCCATCCCTTCAGAATAACTGCTATCTTTACTTCTAATTCCATAGATTAGTTTTGCCTGTTTATAAATTTTATAATACTGGAATCACAGAACATGTATTCTTTTCTGTCTGGATTTTATGGCTCAATTCATATTGCTTAATATAATAGCAATCCATACGTTCTCACAGGCAAATAGAATATCATTGTATAAATACACCAGGATTTATTCATCCATTCCACTGTCTATTAGCAATTAGATAGATTTCTATTTGGGCCCATTTCTAACAACGCTGCTATCAGCATTCTCGTACATGTTTTTTTGAGAATGTACATGCATTTTTGCTGGGTTACTTAGAAGTAAAATTGTTGATTTTAATATGTTCATCTTTAGTAGATACTGCTGAACAGTTTTCCAAAGCAGTTCTACTGATTTTTGCTCTCTGCCAGCGGTGCACGAGAGTTGCAATTGCTCTACGACCACAACTTATTTGTTTTATTTCTACTTTGTTTTGTTTTGTTTTCACTTTAACCATTCTGGGGGTATATTTCGGCATTTCAATGCAGTTTTATTATGTATTTTACTCATGATTATGTTAGTAGAGCCCTTTCAAGACGTTTATAGACCATTTGGACTTTCTTTTTGTGAAGAACCTGTTAAATCTTTTGTCAATTTTTTAAAAATTGATTTTTCAATATTTTTTCTTAGCAATTTTATTTGTATTCTGGATGCAAGGACTTTGGTAAGCTATTTATTTTAAAGATTATGTCTGTGGCTTGTCTTTTTTAATCATTTGATGTTTCTCTTTGATGATGGCTTATACGATATAGTCCAAATTATCAAGTATTTCCTTCATGATTATTGCTTTAGAGTCCTATTTTTTTAAATATTGGAATATCCCAAGTACAATATGTTGTTTTCCTATATTTTATTTTAAAACATTATTGTTTTCCTCTTCGTATTTACACCTCTAATCCATCAGGAACTGATTTTGTGTATGTTACGAAGTGGGGGCCAGACTCCCTGGTTTGAATCCTCAGTCCAGTAATTTTGCTGTGTAAACAGGGTAAGTTACTCAACATATTTGTCCCTAAATTTCTTCATCTGTAAAGTTGGGATAAGAATACTGTCTAACACTTGTTATGACAGCTGCTGGGACTGTTGTCAACACGTAGCCCTCATCTGTCAACTTCTTTTAGGGAGGAATTCAGCTGAAGAGAGCTGCCTCACTAACCCCCTAGCCTGGGGTGTCTGGCATCCAATGGCTGATCAACACAAGTGATAAAGTCCCAGGTCTCTGTCACTTCAACTCAGACAGTTCTCACAGTCATTCTATTTTCACAACCACCATCTAGTTGGCTAAGGAGTGTCTTGAGATTACATCACAGCTTGATTCCTTTTTCTGTTCAACCTGACTTCCTTCTTTTCTCTTCCTCAGGTGTTGTTCATAGGAGCAATCACTAATAAACCTCCTGCATGGCAAAGTCACCTTCCTTTTGAATAAACCAAACCTGTCACCCTACCTCGTGGGAATCTTAGTTATGAGGATTAAGTAAGTTAATATATGTAAAGCCCTGGAACACCGCTAATTACCGTCTAGTGTAATCAAAGGAAGACCAGCGAAGGCTCTTGGGAGAAAATAGCCTCCACATTAAGGCAGGAATGGTAAACAGCTCTTAGCAAGTTTAAGTTTGTTAGGTAGAAGGAAGTATGTTCCAGGCAGTGGAAATAGCACATGCAAAAACTCTAAGAGAAGAACTAGAAACTGAAAGACATTCGGTATGGCCTGAGAATAATATGGGAGGAGGTAGTGTGTTCAGAAATAAGGCTGGACAGGAGAGCAGGAGTCAGCTCTTTCAGTGTGTTGTCAACTTTTCCAAGAGATTTGTATTTTTTTACTAAGAGGATGGAAATGGCCAAAAAGAAGCCATTACAGGAATTCATAAATATCGATGTTGTGTATTTCCAAGATTACTCTAGCTCCAAAGAATTGAATAAATTAGAGAAGAGGTATTAGTTGGAAAACTATATTAGTCTAGTTTATCAGTGAGAGTGACATAAACTAAGTGCCAAAGGATCCAGAACCAAAAGTTAGGTGCTAGCAATAGAGAGGAACTAAAATTAACATGATTTAGTAAATTATTTGTTATGGGGAGGGTGGGAGACAGAGGTCATGGTTAATGCTCTTGCTGATGGCTTTAGTAACTGCATGTATGGTATACTCTTTGTTGAGCAAGGGAAACAAGAGGAAGAGGTTTGACACAAAGTGAAAAACTTATTTTCAGATATGTATTAGACTACCTATTTGAAAATCCACATGGATTTTTTTTTAATTAACATTGTAAAAAAAAAGAGGTTTCCATGGTAGGTGCAAATTTCAGTGTTTTATATATTTTAGTGTTAAAAGCACATACTTATTAATTTAAATTAGGGAGTGAATGAACAAAAAGTAGACAAAAAGATATTATCACTGGATCAAAAGGTATTTTATGACTGTGGTACTTCAGACAATGTAATATTATTCAGTGCTAAAAAGAAAGGAGCTATCATGCCATGAAGACACATGAATGAAATTCAAATGTATATTACTAAGTGAAAGAAGCCAATCTGAAAAGGCTACATACTGTATGATTCCAATTTTATGACAAAGGCAAAACTGTAAAGACAGTAAAAAGATTAGTGATTACCAGGCATTTGGAGAGAGAGAGAGAGAGAGATGAATAGGCAGAGCACAGAGGATTTTTAAGGCTGTGAAATGATTCTGTATGATACTATGATGATAGATATATGTCATTATACATTTGTCCAAATCCCTAGAATACTCAACACTAAGAGTGAACCCTAATGTAAACTATGGACTTTAGGTAATAATGATGTGCCAATGTAGGTTTCATCAATTGTAACAAACGCACCACTTTCATGAGGGATGCTGATATGCTGGAAGTTACACATGTGTCAGGGTAAGAGGTATACGGGAAATCACTGTGCCTTCTGCTCAATATTTCTGTGAACCTAAAACTGCTCCAAAAAACAAAGTTTACTTTAAAAAGGTATTTTATGTAGTCTAAGTTTCAGTAAAGATTTCTGCTTATATGGCATATATTAAAAGGACAATAACATAAGTAGATTGCCAGGTATCTTTCTATTTTACATCCATTCAAAAACAAACAAATAAATATTATCTATTAAATGGCAATTAACCATTTAACATTAACCACAATTTAAAAATGGCGATTAACATTAACCACAAGGAAAATACCCATGAGCAAAATTACCAAGAATCTGTGTCATATGGCTCTTACATTTTAGTAGTAAAAATCACACCCTAAAAAATTAGTATAAGAGTCAGTAAACAAAAGTAGTAGCACTGATATAAATGACTCCACAGCTCCTCATATCACTCACACTGAGAGACCACCTGGGTTGAGATTTGGAGATTTCCAAGTATCTTCAGGGCTTGTGGAGCTGTGCGTGAGTCCCTTGGAGGGAGTGGGGAACAGAACCGTGAGTGGTGGTGGTTATTCCAACCCTAAACCAACAAAAAGAGGCTCTAAGGAGACAGCATGAAGTGCTTAAGTTGTGTTTCTCTGCACTTGAGGGAACACCTTGAGCTCTTGTCTGATTTACAACTAAGAAAGGGGGAGAGGGCTTCCCTGGTGGCGCAGTGGTTGAGAGTCTGCCTGCCGATGCAGGGGACACAGGTTCGTGCCCCAGTCCGGGAAGATCCCACATGCTGCGGAGCGGCTGGGCCCGTGAGCCATGGCCGCTGAGCCTGCGTGTCCGGAGCCTGTGCTCCGCAACGGGAGAGGCCGCAACAGTGAGAGGCCCGCACACCGCAAAAAAAAAAAAGAAAGGGGGAGAGACCGATGAAGTGGTTTATTGAAGCAGAATAAAGGTGATTTTTTGGTGTTTGACATTTCATAGTGTGTGAGGCAAAGCATTTGAGAGCATTTCTCTTGAGTCATATGAATCAACTCAAGAAAGAGAGCCAGAAAGGCATCATTTTAGGTTTTGCCCGAGAGAGGGAAATAGAGCTCAGCAGAGAGAATCTAAAAGGATTTCTGGGTGCTGAGAACTGAGGGAATATCCAGTGAGAATTTGCTCTACAGGAAAGTATAGGTATGAGATCCCCAGAACGAGGCAACTTTTCTCAAGACAACACACCCAATTAGTCACCTGCTAAATCTGAGATTGTTTGTGTGCATCATGGTGAGATTTCTTAAGTGAAATTTTTCCTGATGCCCTTTCTTTGCACCTTTATACTCTAGGTCCTATGTCAACATTATCAGATACCACAGTTATTTTTCTGGGGGAGAAGAAGCATTATGTAGGGGAAAGAAAGAGAACAACTTGGTCATAACCCCACTTTCTTGAGAGTGGCTTATATAAATGAGGAAACAGTCTCAACTTTAGATCATATTGTGTTGTTTGATTTTTACCTGGTACTAGACATTTAAATTCTTGAATTAGAAATATATTTTATGGTCTAAAGTGCTTGTAATGTTTTAAATTGCCTAAAAGTAATCATAAAGTTAGGGACACTAGCCAGCTTTCCATCCAGGAGCAGGGAAAAAACAAACAAAGCCTTCAATACAAATTCCAGGAGATAGTGGGAGAAAATGATTTACCATTACAATCAATGAGTTGTGTGAATTGTGCCTTTTCAGTGAACCAGAAACCCACACACACAGACGTATACACACACACAGAAACTATTTTTGTTGCTGTTGTTATTGATAATGTGAAGGATGAAAGAGTAATCCATTGACTCCATGTGTAAAACATGAATACTAAAATTCTACAAAATTTCCCCATATACCCAACAGGCTTTTTAAAATTAAATGTGAGATATTTAAGTGCTGGTAAATATTAATTGTATTTTTATATTATCTGTCTTCTCTTTTAAAAAGTACTCATAATTGATTACTTTTACATTTTAGAATATATTTTATAGGCTTATTGTATAGTTATGTAGACATGACTCTATATTTAGTTGGTTTTATTGCCAACATTAAGCTCTTTTTACTCTCTTCCTCTTCAGTTTGCATTTTGATTCATCTTTCATTCAAAGAGAGATTTTATTTATGTAATTTATTCAGGAAGTTTACTTGAGTGATATAATTACTAAAGTCTTGCTTTAATGATTTTAATCAGTGAATAATTTATAAGCACCTACTATGAGTCAGGGAAGTCTGCTTAGTGCATGACAGGTAGTTTGGCTGAGTAGAGAATTCTTGAATTTTGAGTCTTCTTTGTATAACTCCTCAGCTACCACCCCCCAAAAGCTCTTGAGTTGTATTTGCATTAGAAATGTCCTTTAAGGTTTCCAGTCTGTTTTGTTTTTTCTGTGTATTTCGCTCATCTCCATTCTGCATAATTTGGATGCTTACACAAGTTTTGAATATTTGGAATAAAACCATTTCCATGAAATAACACTTTGTATTAGCATCTTTTACTTTTGCTCATAGATTCATGTTAGTCTTCATTTCAAAGAGTTTTTATTATTAACTTGAGTTATAAATAACTTGAATTTCCTGTTCTGTTTTATCTAGTTTATAGGTTGGATTTTCTTCATCTGTCAAAGGTCTTATATTTTCTTGTAATTATCTTTTTTTTCCCATTAATTTGTCAGTTGTCATTATTTTTCTGTAATTTCCAATAGGTTGTTTGATGCTTACTGGACAAAATCATGCCTATCAAACTTTAAAAAAAAAAAAAAAACTTCTCCATCTTTTTAGACTCTTTTCTCTTTATGATCAATTGCTCTAGCTTTATAGCCAAGATATATTCTCTTGAATCTGGAGGACAAAATAAAAATTGTTCTGAAGTTTTGTTCTGTTTATGGCAGTGAAAGTGTTTTCATGGTACTATCTCCTTTGATTAACAATAGAAGACTCTGGCTTTTTAGGTAAAAGTCCTAGAAATAATTCTCTCCTTGTAGTAACCGCTCATTCTGGAAAAGGACCATATTTGTGACAGCCAAACATGAAAAGACTTTTGATTTGTTGTGGCTACCCAGTCTAAAAGTAATGCCTACTTCTCAAATACTCTGCCTCCTAGGGCTGCCTTTTATCATTCATTGAACAATTAGTGATGCCCTATATCACTTGAGGAACATAGCTTTAGGCTAGGAAATACTGTTTAGAAGGAGAGGTACTCTGCCCTCATGGAGTTAAGAACATGCCCAATACTGCCCTTTGGGTTTATCAGGATTCCTCTGTGAATGCATAGCATTCTTTCTCAAAACAGATTATTCCATTTTCAAAGCAAAAGAAATCAAATGTCTTCCTTCTCTGTCAGGTGTCTGTTACTCTTTTGAGTGCACTTAGCAGAAATCCCTGGTGACAAGTCTTATAAAATGTCCTTTTGAGTTAGAAGCAGTGATATGGATTTCACCACATTTTTATTTATGTTGGTCACAAATCTAGTGTCTGTCTGGTGGGATAAGAAGGAAGATGAACACCCATGTTTATGTTGTGAGTCAGATGTCACTGTTGTCTCACAATTTCTAAAACTGTTCAGACTTTTTTCTGTGGCAGAAGACCTCTCTATCATAGAATCACTTTGTCTCATGGAAATTAATGTACTTGATTTTTATTTGAATTAATTGAGAAGCAACTCTAGATATATGGATATTAATGCATGTAAGATATTGCATGATTTTGTTCAACTTTAAGTGCAAATATATGCTCACATTCATTACCAACCATTAAGAATTTGATAAACCTATCCAGCAGATGGCAGTGTTGCCCCAATTTGGTGGATGTTTAACTGATTATTTTGGTCATAGCAGTTGGGGGGGTACCATTTCATTTAAAGGGAATCTTTTTCAAGTATAAAGAAATATGGTACCATCTACACAGAGATTCAATAATGCATATAAACTATATCAAGAAATTTTCTATGTAAAAATGATAAAATAGCATAATAAATATAAGAAAATCAATACAAATAATTTTCAAAGAACATGTTTTTAAATAAATTATATATAATTATAATAAAGTATATGCAAATATAATTTATAAATATAGTTGATAGTTATGTATAATTTATTAAAATAGACTTTTTAGAAATTAATGATTTTTATATATTTATTTTGCTTATATATATACATATGTAATACGATTTATTTTATAGCTTGAATAGACATAATCAATAGATCCATATATATGTTTCTAAAATATTTTTGTGCCAATTTTATAGTATAAAATAAATCATATTTATTTAACTTACTGAATCCATGGACTAGATTTTAATTGCAGTTAATACAAGGAAAATAAATGTTAATTGTTCCTCATACCTATTGGGAAACTTTATAAAAGATCTTGAAGAGTGACATGAAATATGAATTCTAAATATGATAGGATGTTGACAAAGACAGTGTCAGCATGGCAGGATAAGAGAATTAGCTAAGGAAGTGTACATATCATCAGGACTTAGAAGGCCCATGGGTACTTTGACATAAATTTTTGTTTGTTTGTTTTTTATACTGTGATTTTCCTGTCATTGGTTTCATTTTATATTTGCTGGAAAAGTTAACATGACCCAAGGAATTACATTTGGGATTTACTTCTCCCAGAAAAACATTTAGTAGACTTTTTATAATCAATTTTTTTTCTAATCAAAACATGATCTATAAGCTTTTCATTTAAGGGGGAGAATAAAGGACATGTGTGTACTGATCGGTTTTACTAGAAAGCATATATTTTGAATTTACTATTTCTGGCAGTAACATGAGACTTTCATTTTTGATTGGGAAATATGCACTATAAATTAAAACATAGTTGAACAAATATATGTAAAAATGTTATTCAAAATTTACTCTACCGTAATCATTCTAATGTTTTAAGGAAACCTTAAATACAGTGCTTTTCAAAGTGTGGTCCCTGTGCTAGCAGCATCAGTATTACCTGGGAACGTGTTAGAAATACACATTCTTCGACTTCACCCCAGACCTAAAGAATGAGAAACTCCGGGGTTGCTATAGAGCCCACCAGCTGTGTTTTAACTTCTCCAACAGATTCTGAAGCCATGAAAGTTTGCGAACCATTGCTCTAGTATAGTGGTTTACAACCCTAGCAGTGGAGTAGAATCACCTTGAGATCTTTTTCAAATGACTTTGCCTGATCTCAACCCATGTTGGTTCTGATTTAGTAGGTTTCAAAATATTTTTAAGCTTTCCATTTCTTACAACACTGTACCTAACACAGTTACACTGTAATATGTTACTGACCTAATATTTTGTATGTTCCACAATGCTTTTTCTTTTTTCTCTTTTTCTTTCTCCCTTTTTTCCTCTTTTGTCATAGGCTACTGCTATACATCCAAAGGGAAAAACAACAACAGCAACATTTCTACATTTTAACAAAATCTATCATTATACCATGTTGACTTCGTAAACTAACTTTTCTAAATTAATCTTATAGACTCACACATGGCCCACCTCTAAATTAAATTGGCAACTGTACTCCACTGGGAAACAAGTCATGGAGAGCAAACACTGAATCTCTGTCCAAAAAAAAAATGTAATCTAAGACTTAGATACAACCCTATTCAACTTGATATTTATACTAATTCTATAGCACTTAATCTAATTTATTATTTTGTTTGATTATAAAAATAACACAAGCTTACTATATAAAAGTATAAAGAAAAAAGTAATTTACCCACAATTATCAATTTTTAATACACATAATTTATAGAAATATAGAAATTTATAATATATAATATACACATAAAACAATTTAAAAAGTTAATATATTGCTTTGATGTATATAAAATTTTATGCAAATGTATTTATAATATATATGTATATTGAATATTAAGTAAATAAATCTATATAATCTCATTAATGAAGTACATTATGCCTTATTTAAACATTATTATACTAGTTTTAATTTTTATAAAAATTCTGCAATGGTAATTGTATACTTTTTCTACATATCTATATATCCAATCAATAAATACATAGATACATAAATAAATAAATAATTATTTTTGGCATTTTAACAATTTATATAAATGGTAGAATCATACTTGTCTGTCACTTTCAGTTTCCTTTTGGCTCACAATTATATTTTTGAGATTTTTTTTCCATGTCTATCCTCTTATTTATAATATTAGAGTTTAATGCAAGATTAAAACATACTTTATTCATACTCCTAGGTACTGTTCTTTCAGAGAAAATTATATTTTGCAATATTTTATGACATTATTAGAAATGAATATTGTTGTATATATTTCTTTGTCCACATGTGATCCTTCTCTCCAGAGTAGAAATCTAGATTAATCAATGCTGGGTTACATAGTCAACAGTTCTGCAATCACTAAAATGCTTTTCCCAAGTAATTGTGCTAATATGAACTGCCTGTGAAAAAATTTAAATGGTCCATTACCCAATAAGCTCACTACAGTTTTATATAATGGCTTTTTATTATTATTTATCTTTTGCTCCACTGATGGTTGTGAAATAGTAACATAGTGTTTTAATTTACATTTACATGTCACTGGAATTTAAACATTTTCTCCAATTGTTATTGATTAACAGTTTGATTGTTAATCAAATTTTGATTTTCTCTGTTGTAAGAGAATTGTTGTAGGTGAATTGTCTGTTCATGTACTTTGGACTCTTCTTTGTTTGTTAATTTTTTATTAACTTATAACAGCTTCTGTCATGGCTGCTAAAATTGTTCATTATTTACCTATAAATATGTTTTCCTAGAGGGGCATTTGTATACTCACTTTGCTTAATGGCTTTTGTTATTGATAAGTTTTAATTGTATAATAGATAACATTATTTTTTTACATTTTTGTCCTTTTATTTTCTTAAGAAAGCTGTATTGTTACATATTCTCCTTTGTTGTACTCTAAATGTTTTACTTTTCTAATGTTCATAATGTGGCCTTTATTCCTCACAAATTTATTTTCTTCATAGGTAAGACAGAGACCAGATGAGGTTGGTTTTTGTTTTTATACCTGTATAAGTAAATTATTTTTCTAGGACTGTTTATTGAACATAAATTTTGGAATGAAATCTTATTTTCAGTTTTGGTGAGTCTCAGCCCCAGAATCTCCCCTATTCCAGAGCATCCAACTGGAATGTTCTGTGTGTTCACAGGGTCCCTCCCTCTGGCACAATCTGAATTCTCATTCCTGTCTACTCAACGTTGTGAGACTGCAGAGTTTTCCAAGCAGTATTTTTTGGGAGGTTATTAAACATTTCAGCTTCCGCCCATGCAATGAAAATGAGTGTGTATCAGGCTTAGTTCTGCATCTTGCCCTTCTTACTGAGCCTGTGTTCTTCAGTCTCTAATTTTGTCTTAGTGAATCAAGGAGGCCACCAAAAGAGCTCTATTGCTTTCTTCTTGAGCAGCCTCCCTCTGCCCACAAAAGGCTCCTGTTCTCAACCTCTATCCTGCATATAGGATGGATGAAGGGGCTACAGAATATCAGCTCACCTCCCCATGGTTTCCTGGCTCCCGAGTCTTGGTCCCTGTGGTCCCAGTTTCTCCAGAAGCCCCCTTATGTCCTTAAATGGATTCTAAATGTTTTGTCTGTGTTTTCTAATTATTCTCAGGAGAGTTGTATTGCTTCAGGCTACTCCATTATAACCAGAAGCAAAAGTATAATGTGATTAATTTTATATTTGTTTAATTTATTTTGTATTCTTAATTTATTTGTGTGTCTTGCATTTACTGTGCTTTATCCTTTATTTATATGGAAAAAGCATTCTCTTTTACTCTGTCCTTCTATTTATGTTTTAAAGTTCTTATTACCCTAACCCCCCACTCCCTCCTTAGAAGATGTATATTTAAGGATATACTTTCAATAATTTTCTTTACTATTGTAGCATGCATAATTGCCATAGGAGGTCTGAAGCTAATAAAGAGTTCTATCCTACTCCTAAGTAAAAGAAGAGACTGATAGCTTTAACATCGCGTACCTGCTCTCCAGTTGCATGCTATTGTACTAGTTATTTTATTTGAACAAGTTTTTAAACCGCCAAATAGTTCTTATTAAGATTTCAAATCTTTTTAATTTCTAAAAAATATTGGCAGGCACAATATTTTAAAAAAATTACATGCTTCTTTCATCTTTTTTCTCTTCTGGTTTCCAAAATACATCCTTTATTTAACTTTTCATGAATAACATTTTCAAGTTTGACAATGTAAAAATGTTTGTATTTGTCTCACTCTTTACTTGTAATACAATAGGACATGAAACTGCTTTTGGTCAGTTCATTATTTAAGTGCTTAATAATTAATCATTGTTTTGAAACCATGTATGGTGACTGATGTCAACTAGATTTATTGTGGTGATAATTTTGCAATATATACAAATATCAAATAATTACTTCATACAGCTGAAACTAATATAAAGTTATATGGCAATTTTTCCTCAATTAAAAAAAGAAAAATAATTAGTAATTGTAAGCTTTTTGGGGTAAACTTGTTTTCACAAGGAGACCCCCTTGTTGGTTTGGCTGGAGGGACATAATCACAAATAAGATTTTTTCAAATCTTCTTTATTTAGTTTTCCTCATTATATAACGAAGACAACTTTGAAGTTTCTGGACTATGTGGCAGTGGAAAGTCAAAGCAAATCTCAAACGAAGCACAGGTTTTGATTACATTTACTTCTGAGACAAATCTTTTCTACCTGAACCCCAAACAGAGTTCAGTAATAATTTCAAATTGTCCCTTTACAATGGTAAAAACTATTTTGCTTAGTTTAATGTTTAATTCTGAGTACAATTTTTCAAGCTTTAACTAAGATCCCAGTTGAAACCTCTGCCTCACAAGAGTCCAGAGAGTTGATCTATGGCCCTCACATAGTTTAAACTGAAGTTATGTGTTACCAGGATCATAATCCCCACCATCGGAATCCACGGCTCAAATCTATTATCTATGTATCTATGTATTTACCTCTCTCTTTCTCTCTCTCTATATATATATATGTAGAGAGCAAGAGAGACCACAAAATGTAAGGACTTTAAATGACCCTAGATCTCTAGCAATTATGTAGTTCAGTTTATCACTGTGGGACAGAATTATAATATTTTTGACAGATGGTCATCAACCTGTTTCTGTTAGGCAGCACACTATACATATTAACTGCTCATTTCATTCCCCAATTGCTTTAGTTGCTGAGATAGTATATCAAATCCACTGATTTTTATTACCTTTATTTTGTCTTTGTTTCTGAAATCAATATCTTCAGGAAAATGCTATCATGAATGACTGGAACTATAAATGGATACAGCTAAAAATACACTCCTAAGGATAACAATTCACTGGAGCGTTTTTGGATAGAACAAGACAACTTCAATAAGTCACTTTACTTTTTTTTTTTTTTTAATCTTTGTTGAGGTATAATTGCTTTACATTGTTGTGTTAGTTGCTGTTGTATAACAAAGTGAATCAGCTATACGTATACATATATCCCCATATCCCTCCCTCCCACCCTCCCTATCCCATCTCTCTAGGTGGTCATAAGTGGAAAAGAAGAAACCTTTATTTCTGGGTTAGTAGCTAAGTATAAGCTTCTTTTTACTCCCAATGTAATATTTAGATAACTAAAATATCCTAGCATATGATACAGTATTGATTAAGAATGGGAGCTTTGGGCTTCCCTGGCGGCGCAGTGGTTGAGAGTCCGCCTGCCGATACAGGGGACATGGGTTCGTGCCCCGGTCCGGGAAGATCCCACATGCCGCGGAGCGGCTAGGCCCGTAAGCCACGGCCGCTGAGCCTGCGCGTCCGGAGCCTGTGCTCCGCAACGGGAGAGGCCACAACAGTGAGAGGCCCGCGTACTGCAAAAAAAAAGAATGGGAGCTTTGGAGTGAGTTCATCCCAAGTTGTATCTGACTCAGCACTTACTAGCTTTGCCTATAGATATTGGGAAAATTTCTTACACATTTTACCTAATCTGTAAAATGGGATGAAATGATATCTTCATAATGAGCTCTTGAGGAAATTAAATAAAATAGCACATATAAAAGATTTAACACAATGACCAGCTGTTGATGGGGAGGAGAGTCATATTGAAAGATATTTAGGAGATATATAGAGACCACTCCACAATTTTTATATGATAATGGCTTACAGAAGAAAATTTGATTGGCAGAAGGTGTATTACTCAGGACACAGATTAAGACAATGGCATATGTATTGTGGATGCATTGTAGCAGGACCCATACATAGGTACTGAACTCTGTATTAGTTATGGTACAAGCTCAGTTACTGTGACAAAGGTTCAAAAACAGCAGTGGCTTAAACAAGATAGAAGTTTGTCTGTCAAGTAAGAGTTTTATTATGGACAGTCCAGTGTTGTTATTGTGGTTGTATTGTATCTGGGACACAGGCACTCTGTATATTGTTGCTCTGCCATTTTTCACATGTGGCTTTGACCCCTTTGCATAAAAAAGGTGTTATATTTCCACCATACCCATATTCCACGGGGTAGGAAGGAGAGAAACTAATGGAGATCATAATCCCTTCCTTTAAATCTGAGTCAGGAAGGTGACCATGTCACTAACATTCCATCACCCAAAACATAATTACATATACCCACCTGCAAAGGACATTGCAACATGCAGTATTTATCTCAGTTACTAGGAGATCAATTAAACTCACAGAACCTCTGTTATTTAAGGGAAATGGGGAAAGTGGGCATTGAATTTCTTCCATGGTTTACCAGTTTAGCCACCCAAGTATACTTTTCTCACTCCCTCACTTTCCAAATGAGACAATGACAATAACGTGTCTTAATAAGTTACTTTATCCTACTCCAAGTCAGGATCTTTAGTTTATGAATGATCCTCTACATAAAGGAGAAATTACCTGCACCCCCCAAACCAGATATAAAATGGTAGACTAGCAGACAGATGATCACAATTAAAATCTTGCTCTAAAAAGGAGATAATGGGAAACATAAATTAATCATCAACCCATGATAATAATCATATTACGGAAATTATGGGAATTTCTTGCCCTAAACATTGAAAATGAGTTAGCCCATGTGACAGCCTGGATCTTGCTCTGTCCATTGCTCTCTGTGGTCCCTGGCTTTGACCTCTGAAGGATGTTTCTTGCCCATCATTTATTCTGGAAGTATTTAATGTGGGCATTGGAGAATATAGCTCTTGGGGATGTAAGATATTGCAACCCATCTTTTCCTGCAGGCAAATTTGGGATTCAGAGGATCAAACACTTGCAATAAATTACCCTGCAAAATAAGAAGACTATCAGCTTATTGGCGGACAGGAAGTTCCAAATGCAAATAAGCACAGTTAGAGGTCACATTTTGACAAAGTTTTTTAGAAAACACTGACTTTTGGTTACTACCTTCTGTGCTCTTTACATTATTCTTTCATTTGGCTTATTAAAGCCATTCGATATAGTAGGCTTGGATGGAAGAGTAATTGTCTTAATCTCATTTTTTATCATTTAGCTGGCTTCCAATGTCCATCCAAGAATATAGAGGGAACTTCTTAAATAATGGGAGAATCTAGAATAGAAGTTATTTGAAGCAATACACCTAAAGTTGTATGTAGCAATTGCCATCACAATCTGTCAGTCAAAATATAACTTCCCTGGTGGTCCAGTGGTTAAGGCTCTGTGCTTCCAATTCAGGGGACACGGGTTCGATCCCTGGTCAGGGAACTAATATCCCACATGCCGCAAGGCAAAATAAAAATAGAAATAAAATCAATAAAAAAAATAATTATATGGCCAGCTCTAGAGGTAAAGGCATATGAGAAATGTATTCTGTGTATGGGGAGTGACACATCAAGATGTTAGTTAGGATGTTATTAATAAAGAAGGGAAGAATTGATATTAGAAAATAATTAGCAATCTCTAACACTGAAAGATGAACACTTGTTTTGAAGCACAGTGCTTTTTATTTAATTAAATTTAAATTGGTTAAATCTTTCAATTAAAAGACAAAGATGTTGATATGCCATTTACAAGAATGATATCTAAAATATAAGGATGAAGAAAGGTTGAAAGTAAACAAACGATGTGTATGAAAAAATTGCTAGGAATATGTTAGTATTAGAAATCAGTATTTAAGACAAAAGAGTATCCAGGAACCAAAAGTGAATGCCCAAGCAGATCCTATACCAGACTTGCCGGAACAATTTTTATTGAGAGGAAATCACAAAAACAGCAGTGGTGGCAAGTATGTGGACCCCCTGTTGCCCACTCAGGAGCAGATATAACCAATTTGTTTTGCTGTACTCCTGAAATTAACACAATATTGTAAATCAACTATACTTGAATTTAAAAAATATACATGGGCAAAGAAGAAATAATATTGGATATTATAAAAGTTTCATATGGATCTTATGGTAAATAGTATATATCTTAAGTTGTGGCTTATATCTAAAAATTATCAGAGAGAACTATTTACCTTCAAATACAAATGTTAGAAAAAAAGGGTAACAGTTAATGAGCTAAGCATCTATCCAATAAAAATGCATAAAAAGCAGCAAACTAAACTTGAACAGAGGAGTAGGAAGGAAGGAGGGACAAGTATGAATAGAAATTAGTACAATAAAAAAGATCAAATAATAGAAGAGATCAACAAATCCCGAAGAGTTCTGAAAATACTAATAACCTTGGTAAACCTCTTGAGAGAAGGATAAAGAAAAAAGAAAAAGCAAGAACAACCAATTTGAGGATTAGTTATAAATTAGAATATGTATATTAGAAAAATATAACTTTCCAAACTTACCAAGTTGTATCACAGCAATAAAATTTCCTCTCACATTTCAATTATAGTAACATATGGCTTCACAAATTAATTAGTCCAAACAGTCAAAAAAAAAAAACTAATACAAATTTTTAAATAAAATACTAATGAAAGAACACTTCAGCACATTTGATGAAAATTTATAGAAAATTTTAATAGAAAAAATTTGATGCTAACATCTTGGACAGCCTGAGAAAGGAATATAATAGCCATTCTTGTTCATGAACAAAGGTACAAATATTCTAAACAAACATTATCAAATCAACCCCAGAAATTTATAAAGAAGATAATAACTTATCAAGTAATAGGGTTTGTCCCTGGGATTCAAGATTGGGTCACACACAAAGACATCAATTGATGTAAACCACAACATTGATAGAGTGAAGGAGAGAGAAATATATATTAATTTTCATAGACGCAAAAAATATGTTTGATGTAAACCACAACATTGATAGAGTGAAGGAGAAAGAAATATTTATTAATTTTCATAGATGCAAAAAATATATGTAATAAAAGCCATTATCTTTTTTTTTTAGGTGGAGGAAGATGATGGAAATCAATTTTATTCACCCTTCCAATAGGACAACTGGGCAGGTTCTACTGTCTACACATTTTCCTAAGACAGTATTAAGGTCACTTACATACATATTAACTCATACATATTTGGCAATGAAAATATTGAGTACTATGTCCTGTGGCTATTTTTGTTTGTTATTTATTGAAGTACAACTGACATATAACATTATATTAGTTTCAGGTGTACAAAATAATGATTCGATAATTGTAAACACTGCAAAATGATCACCACAATAAGTCTAGTTAACATCTGTCACCATACATAGTTACAAACTTTTTTTTCCTTGTGCTAAGAACTTTAAAAATTTACTTTCGGAGCAGGAAGAGGGCGGAAGAGTAAGACGCGGAGATCACCTTCCTCCCCACAGATACACCAGAAATACATCTACACGTGGAACAACTCCTACAGAACACCTACTGAAGGCTGGCAGAAGACCTCAGACTTCCCAAAAGGCAAGAAACTCCCCACGTACCTGGGTAGGGCAAAAGAAAAAAAGAATAAACAGAGACAAAAGGATAGGGACGGCACCTGCACCAGTGGGAGGGAGCTGTGAAGGAGGAAAAGTTTCCACACACTAGGAAGCCCCTTCGCGGGCAGAGACTGCGGGAGGCGGAGGGGGGAGCTTCGAAGCCGCGGAGGAGTGCACAGCAACGGGTGCGGAGGGCAAAGCGGGGAGATTCCCGCACAGAGGATCGGTGCCGACCGGCACTCACCAGCCCGAGAGGCTTGTCTGCTCACCCGCCGGGGCGGGCGGGGCTGCGAGCTGAGGCTCTGAGGCTCGGGTTTCGGTTTTGGACGGAGCGCAGGGAGAGGACTGGGGTTGGCGGCTTGAACATAGCCTGAAGGGGTTAGTGCACCACAGCTAGCCGGGAGGGAGTCCGGGGAGAGGTGTGCACCTGCCGAAGAGGCAAGAGACTTTTTCTTCCCTCTTTGTTTCCTGGTGCGTGAGGAGAGGGATTTAAGGACGCTGCTTAAAGGAACTCCAGAGACGGGCGCGAGCCGCGGCTAAAAACGCGAACCCCAGAGACGGGCGCGGAATCCAGAGACGGGCGCGAGCCGCGGCTGAAAGCGCGGAATCCAGAGACGGGCGCGAGCCGTGGCTGAAAGCGTGGACCCCAGAGACGGGCGCGAGCCGCGGCTAAAAGCGCGAACCCTAGAGACGGGCGCGAGCCGCGGCTGAGGGCGCGGACTCCAGAGACGGGCGCAAGCCGCGGCTGGAGGCGCGGACCCCAGAGGCGGGCGGGAGACGTTGGGGCTGCTGCTGCCGCCACCAGGGGGCCTGTGTGCTAGCGCAGGTCGCTCTCCACGCCGCTCTTCCGCGGAGCCTGTGCACCCCACCACTGCCGGGTTCCCGGGATCCGGGGACGACTTCCCCGGGAGAGCGCACGGCGGGCCTCGGGCTGGTGCAGGGTCACGCCAGACTTTGCCACCGCAGGCCTGCCCCGCATTCCGTGCCCCTCCCTCCCCGCCGGCCTCAGTACGCCAGAACCCCCGAATCAGCGGCTCCTTTAACCCCGTCCTGTCTGAGCAAAAAACAGACACCCTCCAGCGACCTACACGCAGAGGCAGGGCCAAATCCAAAGCTGAGCCCTGGGAACTGTGGGAACAAAGAAAAGAAAGGGAAATCTCTCCCAGCAGCCTCAGAAGCAGCGGATTAAAGCTCCACAATCAACTTGATGTACCCTGCATCTGTGGAATACATGAATAGGCAGCCAATCATCCCAAATTAAGGAGGTGGACTTTGGGAACAAGATCTATGATTTTTTTCCCTATTCCTCTTTTTGTGAATGTGTATGTGTATGCTTCTGTGTGAGATCTTGTCTGTATAGTCTTGCTTCCACCATTTGTCCTAGGGTTCTATCCGTCCATGGTTTTTTCTTAAAATTTTTTTCTTAATAATCAATTTTAATTTTAAGAACGTTATTATACTTTACCTTCGTCCTTTCTTTCTTTCCTTCTTTCTTTCCTTCCTTCCTTCCCTCCTTTAGACAACAAATCATCCCAAATTGAGGAGGTGGTCTCTGACAGCAAGATTTATGATTTTTCCCCCTTTACCTCTTTTAGTGAGGGTGTATGTGTACGCTTCTGTGTAAGATTTTGTCTGTATAGCTTTGCTTCCAACTTTTGTCCTAAGGTTCTATCCGTCCCTTTTTTTTTCTTTTCTAAATAAGAATTTTTTAATTCAATAACTTTATTATACTTTATTTTATTTTTACTGTATCTTCTTTCTTTCTGTTTTTCCTTCTTTCCCTCCTTCCTTCCTTCCTCCCTCCCTCCCTCCCTCCTTTCTTTCCTTCTTGCCTTCTTTCCTCCTTTGCTTCTTTCTTTCTTTCTTTCTTCCTTCCTTCCTTCCTTCCCTCCTTCCTTCCCTCCTTTCCTTCTTTCTTTCCTCATACTTCTACTAATTCCCTCTACTTTTTCTCCCTTTTATTCTGAGCCGTGTGGATGAAAGGCTCTTGGTGCTCCAGCCAGGAGTCAGGGCTCTGCCTCTGAGGTAGGAGAGCCAACTTCAGGACACTGGTCCACAAGAGACCTCCCAGCTCCACATAATATCAAACGGCGAAAATCTCCCAGAGACCTCCATCTTAACACCAGCACCCAGCTTCACTCAACGACCAGCAAGCCACAGTGCTGGACAACCTGTGCCAAACAACTAGCAAAACAGGAACACAACCCCACCCATTAGCAGAGAGGCTGCCTAAAATCATAATAAGGCCACAGACACCCCAAAACACACCACCAGATGTGAACCTGCCCACTAGAGAGACAAGATCCAGCCTCATCCACCACAACACAGGCACTAGTCCCCTCCACCAGGAAGCCTACACAACCCACTGAACCAACCTTAGCCACTGGAGACAGACATCAAAAACAGGAGGAACTACGAACCTGCACCTGCAAAAAGGAGACCCCAAACACAGTAAGATAAGCAAAATGAGAAAACAGAAAAACACACAGCAGATAAAGGAGCAAGATAAAAATGCACCAGACCTAACAAATGAAGAGGAAATAGGCAGTCTACCTGAAAAAGAATTCAGAATAATGATAGTAAGGTTGATCCGAAATCTTGGAGATAGAATGGACAATAGAATGGACAAAATGCAAGAATCAGTTAACAAGGACCTAGAAGAACTAAAGATGAAACAAGCAACGATGAACAACACAATAAATGAAATTAAAAATACTCTACATGGGATCAATAGCAGAATAACTGAGGCAGAAGAACGGATAAGTGACCTGGAAGACAAAATAGTGGAAATAACTACTGCAGAGCAGAATAAAGAAAAAAGAATGAAAAGAACTGAGGACAGTCTCAGAGACCTCTGGGACAACATTAAACGCACCAACATTCGAATTATAGGGGTTCCAGAAGAAGAAGAGAAAAAGAAAGGGACTGAGAAAATATTTGAAGAGATTATAGTTGAAAACTTCCCTAATATGGGAAAGGAAATAGTTAATCAAGTCCAGGAAGCACAGAGAGTCCCATACAGGATAAATCCAAGGAGAAATATGCCAAGACACATATTAATCAAACTGTCAAAAATTAAATACAAAGAAAGCATATTAAAAGCAGCAAGGGAAAAACAGCAAATAACACATAAGGGAATCCCCATAAGGTTAACAGCTGATCTCTCAGCAGAAACCCTACAAGCCAGAAGGGAGTGGCAGGACATACTAAAAGTGATGAAGGAGAAAAACCTGCAGCCAAGACTACTCTACCCAGCAAGGATCTCATTCAGATTTGATGGAGAAATTAAAACCTTTACAGACAAGCAAAAGCTGAGCGAGTTCAGCACCACCAAACCAGCTTTACAACAAATGCTAAAGGATCTTCTCTAGGCAAGAAACACAAGAGAAGGAAAAGACCTATAATAACGAACCCAAAACAATTTAGAAAATGGGAATAGGAACATACATATCGATAATTACCTTAAATGTAAATGGACTAAATGCTCCCACCAAAAGACACAGATTAGCTGAATGGATACAAAAACAAGACCCTTATATATGCTGTCTACAAGAGACCCACTTCAGACCTAGAGACACATACAGACTGAAAGTAAGGGGATGGAAAAAGATATTCCATGCAAATGGAAGCCAAAAGAAAGCTGGAGTAGCAATTCTCATATCAGACAAAATAGACTTTAAAATAAGGACTATTAAAAGAGACAAAGAAGGACACTACATAATGATCAAGGGATCGATCCAAGAAGAAGATATAACAATTGTTAACATTTATGCACCCAACATAGGAGCACCTCAATACATAAGGCAAATACTAACAGCCATAAAAGGGGAAATCGACAGTAACACATTCATAGTAGGGGACTTAAACACCCCACTTTCACCCATGGACAGATCATCCAAAAGGAAAATAAATAAGGAAACACAAGCTTTAAATGATACATTAAACAAGATGGACTTAATTGATATTTATAGGACACTCCATCCAAAAACAACAGAATACACATTTTTCTCAAGTGCTCATGGAACATTCTCCAGGATAGATCATATCTTAGGTCACAAATCAAGCCTTGGTAAATTTAAGAAAATTGAAATTGTATCAAGTATCTTTTCTGACCACAACGCCATGAGACTAGATATCAATTACAGGAAAAGATCTGTAAAAAATACAAACACATGGAGGCTAAACAATACACTACTTAATAATGAAGAGATCACTGAAGAAATCAAAGAGGAAATCAAAAAATACCTAGAAACAAATGACAATGGAGACACAACGACCCAAAACCTGTGGGATGCAGCAAAAGCAGTTCTAAGGGGGAAGTTTATAGCAATACAAGCCCACCTTAAGAAGCAGGAAACATCTCGAATAAACAACCTAACCTTGCACCTCAAGCAATTAGAGAAAGAAGAACAAAAAAACCCCAAAGCTAGCAGAAGGAAAGAAATCATAAAAATCAGATCAGAAATAAATGAAAAAGAAATGAAGGAAACAATAGCAAAGATCAATAAAACTAAAAGCTCGTTCTTTGAGAAGATAAACAAAATAGATAAAGCACTAGCCAGACTCATCAAGAAAAAAAGGGAGAAGACTCAAATCAATAGAATTAGAAATGAAAAAGGAGAGGTAACAACTGACACTGCAGAAATAAAAGAGATCATGAGAGATTACTACAAGCAACTCTATGCCAATAAAATGGACAATCTGGAAGAAATGGACAAATTCTTAGAAATGCACAACCTGCCAAGACTGAATCAGGAAGAAATAGAAAATATGAACAGACCAATCACAAGCACTGAAATTGAAACTGTGATTAAAAATCTTCCAACAAAGAAAAGCCCAGGACCAGATGGCTTCACAGGCGAATTCTATCAAACATTTAGAGAAGAGCTAACACCTATCCTTCTCAAACTCTTCCAAAATATAGCAGAGGGAGGAACACTCCCAAACTCCTTCTACGAGGCCACCATCACCTTGATACCAAAACCAGACAAGGATGTCACAAAGAAAGAAAACTACAGACCAATATCACTGATGAACATAGATGCAAAAATCCTCAACAAAATACTAGCAAACAGAATCCAACAGCACATTAAAAGGATCATATACCATGATCAAGTGGGGTTTATTCCAGGAATGCAAGGATTCTTCAATATACGCAAATCTATCAACGTGATAAACCATATTAACAAATTGAGGGAGAAAAACCATATGATCATCTCAATAGATGCAGAGAAAGCTTTCAACAAAATTCAACACCCATTTATGATAAAAACCCTGCAGAAAGTAGGCATAGAGGGAACTTTCCTCAACATAATAAAGGCCATATACGACAAGCCCACAGCAAACATCATCCTCAATGGTGAAAAACTGAAAGCATTTCCACTAAGATCAGGAACAAGTCAAGGGTGCCCACTCTCACCACTCTTATTCAACATAGTTTTGGAAGTTTTAGCCACAGCAATCAGAGAAGAGAAGGAAATAAAAGGAATCCAAATCGGAAAAGAAGAAGTAAAGCTGTCACTGTTTGCAGATGACATGATCCTATACATAGAGAATCCTAAAGATGCTACCAGAAAACTACTAGAGCTAATCAATGAATTTGGTAAAGTGGCAGGATACAAAATTAACGCACAGAAATCTCTGGCATTCCTATATACTAATGATGAAAAATCTGAAAGTGAAATCAAGAAAACACTCCCATTTACCATTGCAACAAAAAGAATAAAATATCTAGGAATAAACCTACCTAAGGAGACAAAAGACCTGTATGCAGAAAATTATAAGACACTGATGAAAGAAATTAAAGATGATACAGATAGATGGAGAGATATACCATGTTCTTGGATTGGAAGAATCAACATTGTGAAAATGACTCTACTACCCAAAGCAATCTATAGATTCAATGCAATCCCTATCAAACTACCACTGGCATTTTTCACAGAACTAGAACAAAAAATTTCACAATTTGTATGGAAACACAAAAGACCCCGAATAGCCAAAGCAATCTTGAGAACAAAAAAAGGAACTGGAGGAATCAGGCTCCCTGACTTCAGACTATACTACAAAGCTACAGTTATCAAGACGGTATGGTACTGGCACAAAAACAGAAAGATAGATCAATGGAACAGGATAGAAAGCCCAGAGATAAACCCATGCACATATGGACACCTTATCTTTGATAAAGGTGGCAGGAATGTACAGTGGAGAAAGGACAGCCTCTTCAATAAGTGGTGCTGGGAAAACTGGACAGGTACATGTAAAAGTATGAGATTAGATCAGTCCCTAACACCATACACAAAAATAAGCCCAAAATGGATTAAAGACCTAAATATAAGGCCAGAAACTATCAAACTCTTAGAGGAAAACATAGGCAGAACACTCTATGACATAAATCACAGCAAGATCCTTTCTGACCCACCTCCTAGAGTAATGGAAATAAAAACAAAAATAAACAAATGGGACCTAATGAAACTTCAAAGCTTTTGCACAGCAAAGGAAACCATAAACAAGACCAAAAGACAACCCTCAGAATGGGAGAAAATATTTGCAAATGAAGCAACCGACAAAGGATTAATCTCCAAAATTTACAAGCAGCTCATGCAGCTCAAAAACAAAACAACAAGCAACCCAATCCAAAAATGGGCAGAAGACCTAAATAGACATTTCTCCAAAGAAGATATACAGACTGCCAACAAACACATGAAAGAATGCTCAACATCATTAATCATTAGAGAAATGCAAATCAAAACTACAATGAGATATCATCTCACACCAGTCAGAATGGCCATCATCAAAAAATCTAGAAACAATAAATGCTGGAGAGGGTGTGGAGAAAAGGGAACCCTCTTGCACTGCTGGTGGGAATGTGAATTGGTTCAGCCACTATGGAGAACAGTATGGAGGTTCCTTAAAAAACTACAAATAGAACTACCATATGACCCAGCAATCCCACTACTGGGCATATACCCTGAGAAAACCGAAATTCAAAAAGAGTCATGTACCAAAATGATCATTGCAGCTCTATTTACAATAGCTCGGAGATGGAAACAACCTAAGTGCCCATCATCGGATGAATGGATAAAGAAGATGTGGCACATATATACAATGGAATATTACTCAGCCATAAAAAGAAACGAAATTGAGCTATTTGTAATGAGGTGGATAGACCTAGAGTCTGTCATACACAGTGAAGTAAGTCAGAAAGAAAAAGACAAATACCGTATGCTAACACATATATATGGAATTTAAGAAAAAAAAATGTCATGAAGAACCTGGGGGTAAGGCAGGAATGAAGACGCAGACCTCCTGGAGAACGGACTTGAGGTTATGGGGAGGGGGAAGGGTGAGCTCTGACGGGGCGAGAGAGAGTCATGGACATATACACACTAACAAACGTAGTAGGGTGGATGGCTAGTGGGAAGCAGCCACATGGCACAGGGATATTGGCTCGGTGCTTTGTGACAGCCTGGAGGGGTGGGATAGGGAGGGTGGGAGGGAGGGAGACGCAAGAGGGAAGAGATATGGGAACATATGTATATGTATAACTGATTCACTTTGTTATAAAGCAGAAACTAACACACCATTGTAAAGCAATTATACCCCAATAAAGATGTTAAAAAAAAAATTTACTTTCAACAACTTTCAAATATGCAATACAGTATTATTAATTATAGTCACCATACTGTACATTACATCCCTAGGACTTACTTATTTTATAACTGGAAGTTTGAACACAAGGTACAAACTGCCAGTCATTATCCTTTCTTGATTAAAAAATGTCTCTAAGCTAAGTATTGATATGGAGAAACTCCTTTTTCTAATAAAGAGTACCTTCAAAAAAATCAAAGCAAGCGTACTTATTAGGGGATCATTGAAAGTTTACCTTATGATAACAAGAACAAGACATTAATGCTCGCTAACACAACTTCTATGTATCACACTGCAATTGTAAATGCACAATATAAAAAAGAGAAAAGTGATAAACAGTGTCAAGATTAAAAGTCTACAACAAAATCCTTATTATTGGTTGATATGATTATATTTATATATATACATAGATATTTCAAAGAATCTTCATACAAATTATCGTAATGAGGGCTTAGGAAATTTTCTAATTACTATTTTAATTCTAATAGAATTTATTTTTATTTCTAGATTACAGAAACAACCAGGAAATAACACAAAACTAACAGTAATAAATCTGACAAATAATGTAAGGACCTCTATGAAGAAAATTGTATAAGTTTATTGAGAGACATAAAAGAAAGCTAATAAGTGGAGAGATACATCAGATTCTCCATATTCAAGAATTGCAAGAATCAAATATAATAGATGTCCACTGTTTATAATTTGTATTTCAATGCAATTTAAATCAGTCTCACCAGATGTGTGTGTGTGTGTGTGTGTGTGTGTGTGTGTGTGTGTGTGTGTGTGTGTAAATAGCCAATTCTCTCTGGACAAAAAGGAAAAAGGTGGGGCTTGCTTTGCAAGAATCAACATATAGATAAATTGATAGAATAAAAACCTCAGAAGGCCCACGTACATATCTTAATTTGATACACAAGGATATTATTTTTCAGATCAGTGCATCAAATTTTTTTGTTTTAATAACAGTGCTGAGAAAATTGAGTAGCTAAATAGAAAAATATAAAATTGAATTACTATTTCCCAACATACAAAAAATGCAGGTAAAGAATGTAAAAGCAAAGCTACTAAATTTTAGGACAAAATGTAAGTAACTTTAAAAAAATCTTGAGATAGGGAAGAATATATGAAACAAAACATTAAAAGCATAAACATCAAAATAAGTTTAACTACATTAAAAAAAAAAGACATCTGTTCATTAAATAACACTAAAATGAGAGTGAAAAGACAAGCCACAAAGTGGTAGAATATATTTTCAGGGACTATAACTAACAAAAAAAAAATTTAAGTTCTTAAAAATTAATAAAAATAGAAAAAAATACAAATACCACACAGCAAATTAATTTAGTAGGAATATCATACTATGAAGAATACAAATACCCAATAAAATATCTGAAGATGTCTTAGTCTTAAGAGACAAGTATACTAAAACCACAATTAGGTATTATTACACTCCCTATATATTGGCAAAAATACTTAATTATGAAATTCTAAGCATAGGAGTGGAGTGGGGCACATACGCTCTCACATACTGCATGAGGGAGTAAAATTGGTCTAAGAACTTTGGAAAACTATTTGGCATTGCCCAGTAAAGTGTAAGATGCACAAACTCTACAGATCAGCAATTCCACTCTTAGGTACAAACCTTAGAAAATTTCTTGCACATGTGTGCAGAATCAGGTACAAGAATGTGAACAGACACATAGTTTATTATTGCCCAAATCTGACAAATATTTTAAGCAAACAGTAACAATAATAAATAGATTATGGTAGATTCTAAAATGAAACAAAATATAACAATTAAATGCAATACAGCTATAGGCAATGCATATGAAACTCAAACAATATTGAGTGAAAATACATGCAATATGATTAAATTTATATAAAGTTTGGAAAGAAGCAACAATATGCATACAAAGTTTATAAATGCTTAAATTTAGAATTATTAGCATGGTATGATGACAATAGAAATCAGAGCAAAGTAGTTCCTCTGGGAAATGTGAGGATTCATGTTCAGGAAGGGGCACTTTTGGGGCTTCTGCTATGATGGCAGTAATTTATTATTTGAAATAAGTGATCAATACATCAATGCTTGCTTTTTATTATTCTGGAAACTCTGCACATATATTTTATGCACATCACATTAAAATATGTGATGAACCAAAATAAATGAAGAAAACATCTTAATTACTGACACTGTAAGTCCCATAGACACACCATATCCATTGTTTGTGAAAAGAAATTGATATGGTAGTTTTTTCTACTTTAGGTAATGCTTCTCTTTGGATGAGATTTATGATGGAAGAAACCTATAATGACTCTTTTATGCTCCTTATTTAATTAAACAAGTAAAACAAAAGCAAAAACGTTGTACCTTAGCTTCTCAGGGAGAAAATTAAAGCAATATATAAAAAGCAGTATGCTTATTTGAGAAGATAAGTTCAGTTTTGTTTTGTACTTGTTGAGATTGACATAAACATTATCTTTGGAAAGAAAGTTTTCCTATTTTATTGATTAGTGAATTAACACTCCCAGATCGAAATGCTGATGTCCATGATTTAAAACCAGTTGTAGAGTAGATGTTTTGATGTGGATGTTAAAAGGGTCCTTTAATACTACTAAATTTTATGTAGTTGACTTTGAAATATAGTTAATAAAATTTTGCCACTTTGTCATGGCCCAAATGTTTACATGTTCTTTACTAGAATTATCTTCTTATGCTATAGTTGCTAGCAGTGCATAGCCTTCACAAAATGACTTAATCATGTAATGTAGGAGATTATTCTTTGCAGTAGGAAGCATCTAAATGTTAGAATAGTTTGGTGTTTATAGCTTTTAGTTTGTCAGTATAGTTCCCCAAACTATATAACAATCTTACTTCTCCATCTTCTTTCTTTTCTTTATCAAAAAAGTAAATATTGGGCTTCCCTGGTAGCGCAGTGGTTGAGAGTCCGCCTGCCGATTCAGGGGACACGGGTTCGTGCCCCGGTCCGGGAAGATCCCACATGCCACGGAGTGGCTGGGCCCGTGAGCCATGGCCGCTGAGCCTGCGCATCCAGAGCCTGTGCTCCGCAAAGGGAGAGCCCACAACAGTGAGAGGCCCACGTACCGCAAAAAAAAAAAGTAAATATTTTAAATTATAGTTTTATAAATATTTCCAGGGAAGAAAGATGGGCAATTATAAAATAAAAGAAGAGGACAGAGAAGGAGGAGTAGGAGAAAAAAAAGAAAGAGGAGAAAGAAAGAAAATTACGAAAGGAAGGAAGAAGGTGGGGGTGGGGGTGGGGAAGGAAGGAAGGAAGGAAGGAAAGAAGGGAGGGAAGGTGGAAGAAACAGTGTCTTGCATCAAAGTTGCTTATTACTTTTTGTATTTCAATGGAGAAAATACTACGTATAAGCTACTTAATAAGGAAAACAGGTTTGGGTATGTTCAAAAGGGCTTGGGTAAGAAATATCTGTGGTGAATTGACAAAATGGGACCACTCAATAAGCACTAGAATGGCTTAAGAGGGAAACATAAGTGAGAGAAAGTTTCAAAGTTTTTCACTTGTGAAATAGAATTCATGTTTTTGGCAAGACAAGAAAGTTTTACACATAAAAATTTTCTCTGCCCTTTGGCCTCCTTTCTCCGCACTACTGTGCACTGTGTATTTGCATTATGCATCAGCCAAACCTTCCCCATCAGCAGAAATACTTGCTCAACCATAACGAGCAACATTCCTCTAGATCAACGAGACAAATCCTTAAAAGATAACATGCTTTCTTGATCTTGTAAGGGACCAGATGACACTTAGATCTGGATTGTGTAAACTGTCAGTGATAGGTCATTTAATGTACAGCTCCCTGTCTCAAAAAAACTTAAATAAATGTACCTTGATTTCTAACACGTGGAACACTTCTCAGAACCTTCTGAGATGAGATGCTCTTTCCTGTGCTATAATCCTCAAATTTAGCTCGAATAAAATTTTGTACTTCTTTCGTAGATTGGCTTTATTTTATTTTATTATTATTATTATTTTGCGGTACTCGGGCCTCTCACTGTTGTGGCCTCTCCCATTGCGGAACACAGGCTCTGGACGCGCAGGCTCAGCGGCCATGGCTCACGGGCCTAGCCGCTCCGCTGCATGTGGGATCTTCCCGGACCGGGGCACGAACCCGTGTCCCCTGCATTGGCAGGCGGACTCTCAACCACTGCGCCACCAGGGAAGCCCTGGCTTTATTTTTTGAGATTAATTTTTGTTGGCACATTGCAGAAAAATAATGACAAAGGGAAGGAAGAAAAGTATTGGCATATTTATTTGCTAATTTGCTGGTTCCATGATACAAACACTGAGCTTAAAGTGGGGGTGAGGCTGGGAAGTAACACTTAAAACTCTTGTTCTAATCTTGTATAAAACATTGAAATTTGATTATAGGACAAGCAGTCCCAGAGCTAAATTAAGGTATAAGAATCTTTCTTGTCAGAATATTCATTCTCATCATCACTTGAGTCTTTTCATATTCTTCACAAAATCGCAGAAGTTTAAATCTGTAAATAATATAGTACCTGATAATTTTTTGCTTAGTTGGTAAAAGCTTCATCTTTTTCTCCTGAAATATTTCAGGAAATATTAAACATAATCCATCAAGCTTGCTTCCCAAACTACTGTAGCCTACATCCAGTAGCATAAAAAGTTTATAATTTTACTTCTTTATTCTCCCTAGCTTAAATTCCAAGTTTTTCTGACATTTTATACTTTCTTTGGTTCTTTTTTTTTTTAAATGAGTATTCCTTTACTCTGTCATTTTCATCCTGAGTCATTATTTACCACAATATTTCACATTCCTAGTCCTATCATTATCTGCTCACATACAACATTTTCTGTGCAAGTCTCAGTGTTCACCAGCTTCCTCTCCACTTCCACTCTCCCTGGTATAAGAAATAATTTGTAAAGTATTGTTTAGTTACAATCCTTTCTCATGAAATGTATCTTGGCTGGGTGTGGAATTGTTGGTTTGCAGTTCTTTTTCTCAAATAATCTCTGGGAAGTTGTTTCGAAACCTGATTGCACGTTACAATCACCCAGAGAGATTCTAAATAGTATTGCCCACTGATCTACTTATAGAGATCCTAATATATTTGCTCTGGGGTTAGACACATTGTTACTGTCTTTTAAAACTCTGAGACGATTTTAATGTGCATATAGGTTTAAAAACCATTGACCTAAAATAAGGGTTTATATCTTTGTTTTCATTATTTCTTCAGCTTCTAATTTTACAGATAAGGTTTTTTTACATCATATTATTCTTCCCTCCAACTTTTTTTGGAACATAATGTGTGTTCTTTCCATTTTTGGAAACCATTTTCTTTTTTTTTTTTTTTTCATAATCCAGGTACCTCTTATCTTTCTCTGGGTGGGTCTTTTCTTTACCTTGTCTACAATTTGGTCACAACTACCTAGTTCTAGTCACTTAAAATTGTTCCAACTCAGCATGCGGCCATTACCTATCACTCTCCTATTCCCAAGAATTTGGCTGTACTTCATACATACTTATAAAATCTTTCCCATGATACTGGTCTTTAAATTATTTTATCTCTTTATACCTCTGCATAGTGCTTTATAGATTTTTTATATGAAAACTATAAAAGGGATTTTGTAAGGAGTAGGATATTTTATTTACAAACTTCTCCAACAAATAAATACTGGGCTAAGATACTCATAATTCACTAATGAGTACAATTAGTTTCCATGCCCAAGTAGGACTAAGAAAGTGAATTTGCTGGCCTGGGAAAATAATCCAGTTAATCCTTCCTGCAGTATATGATAAATCTGGGTAAGCAGGAGCCATATTCCAAAGAGTTTATATAAGGGGGCACATGCTTTAGCTATCCCAAAATGTATTAAATACTTATTATATTGGACTAATCAATTCTGAGACCTTAAATTCCTCAGGCACCAGTTCTCTTGCATTCTAACAGCTGAGTGCCCTGAAAATTTTCAGTATCCTATAATTGCCCTGTTTTAGGTGTGCCAAAAATTAAGATAATACCTATTCAGAATTTCTAATATGAAGACTAATCCAAGGTATGGGAAAATTATGAACAGTCACATACACTAGTAATTTCTAAAATTAATTTTAGCGAATCTATATTTGCTGTCATTTTATCTCTAAATTTACAATTGTTGTTAGTATTTTCACATTACTTTTATTACATTTATAGCATAAAATATAAATATATAAATGTATTATATGTACTATTACCTTAGGTTCTAGAGGCAAGAAGTTCAAAATCAGTTTCACTCAGCTGCAAACAAGGTCTCAATAGGGCCACAATATCTTTAGAGACTCTAGGCAGAACCAATTCCTTGCCTCTTCCAGCATTCCTTGGCTCGTGGACACAAAACTCCCATCTTTGCTTGTCTGATCCTATTACTTTCCCTCCCTCCTCCTGTGTGTCTAATCTTTATTTTTTTCTTTTTGTAAAGATACATGTGATTGCATTTTAAGGTCCATCCAGAAAATCCAGAGTAATTTTCCATCTCAAAACCTTACATTTAATCACAATGCATAGTCCTTTTTTTGTCATAAACGGTGGCATTCACAGGCTTTAGAAATTAGGACATGGATATCTCTTGGTGGGTCATTAATCACACCTTTCTATTCAAATGATGTTCTTAATTATGATGTCAGAATATGTAAATATATTTAGCATCTACAGATAAAAATAAACATGGTTTTATTGCAGTATATGAATTAGTACAGATAATACAAAAGGAAATTTATCCCATTTATATAGTTTACAGATAAAAATAAACATGGTTTTACTGCAGTATATGAATTAGTACAGATAATACAAAAGGAAATTTATCCCATTTATATAGTTTTTTGGTTGAAGCATCTATAATTGAACCTGTAACTAGAGAATCAGTTGTCTGATTATCCTTTGAAGAAAATTATCCTTACAATATATATGCTAGAATGAAAAGCAAGAATTTGTTTTCACTTAAGCCAAGTTCATTTACTTGATAACTCTCGCTGAACATACACCCTTTCTTTTGCAATATAAAAATGAGTTTTTGCTGTAACTATACAGTATCTATTATGAAATTACTTCATGAGCTGTTATATGAATGTACAACATGTTAGTAAAATACTAAGAAATTTATAATATTAGTTTTCTTCCAAGTGTGTGCAAACCATTATAAAGTGAAGGAAAAACTGAGTTAACAGAGGTTCCAAAATTTAGTGGCTTAGCAAAAATAAATGTTTATTCACTTACTTAGGTAACAAACCTATGGTGATAGTCTCGGTTGGTGAATGGCTTTGTTCCACATGGTTATTCTGGGAACCTGTTTTTTTTGGCTATTCTATCTTCTCTTAAGCTGTTCGCTTCATATGGTTCACAAGCATATTCATTTTTGTGTAAGGGAAGAAGAAAGAGATAAAATGTGAGATACTTGAAGCTCACATGCTGTTATTTCTTTTTATGTCTAACACAGGATTCTGCATACTGAATAAATGTTCATTAATTGAATATTGTTTAATTACATTAAATGTGTTTTTATTTTATACTATTCTCCAAGTCTCACGCAATCGAGGATTTATTGACTGAGAAGACTTTTAAAAATCCTCCACTAAAAACACATTCATTATCTGTTCCTTAGCGGGATGATATCTAAATTCCAGTATCATGATACATTATATTTTAGTCACCTTATTTATACACTGTCTTCCATATTTTAATTAATGTATTTAATTATCATTCCAGGCTTTACACTTTCTGATCATAATTTGTTAACTACTTTGATATGTGTTCATCACCAGCCATTTAAACAAAAATCAATATGGATATTTTTAATTAAAAAGGATAATGCATGTAAAATATGATCTCTTAGCAGTGGAAATAACATTTTTTATATCAAATACTAAAAAAAAGTACAGCTTTGGGGAAGTTTTATATTGATTTTTCTAATTCATCAGGCTAAACTTCATTTGCAAAATTTTCAACAATTATTCTATTTTTACTGTTACTAAGTCAGACTGCTTTAGTCTGACTTAGTAACAGAATTGGGTTTTTTAGTGTTAAATTGATGAAAATTATTATTTCTCTATTCATTGTATAGTTTTGCCACCCATTTCTACATGCACCTAAAGCAACAGTGGTGTTGATAAATATGTAGCCTGTGTAGCTACATGACGTTTTAATAAGAGGATCTCCTTGGAGGTCAGTTGGTCTGAACTTCACAGAATGTTTGAGTAATAAATGTAAACTTTGGCAGGAGGTCTCAGGAGGTGAGGAGAAGCGTTATTTACCCCATCCATAAAAGTAAGGGGGTAAATGAGATTTTTAATCTTGTAAATTATTTTAGTTAGGTGAATTTGCTAATACTTTTCTCACTTGTTGAGTGTGTATGTGCACACACATGAGTATATTTAAAGAAAGTTTTTCTTTTCAATTGTTTCTAAGTTTCCTAGTCCAATGTGATGATGATAGAGCAAAAACTGAAGCCAATAAATAGTACACATTGCTATTGAACTGTTCACATATTAATAAAATCTATTACTTAATGGCTAATTAAAAATAACTTTGAACCACAGTTTTCATTTGGAAGGGTCATTTTGAATTTTCTATATCTCAGAAATTTGCACTCAGGATTTATGAGTGTGAATGGATTTTTTTTTTAAATCTGATGGTTAGAATGTGTTTGCATATTTATAAAGCAATAGTTTTTATTTTTCTTAAAATCCAATGATTGTATATAATCACAACTATAAAAAAGTTCAAAAAACTAAAAATAGTACATAATATATAATGATAACAAAGGAACAGCTGGGAATAGTTGAGATCAGGTTTGGTTTTGCAAACAAGGTTATCTCAGTTAATACTATCTTTAGAAAAGATTTTTACCTTACCATGTTATAAAAATTCTATGAATGAGATGATTCTATAATCTATTGGTGTTGCAAGTTAATTATTTGAACTTTTGTTAAATTTAAGTACTATTTCTATTTAAATATTCTTAAAATAAGAACCATATAAATTATCATCTTAATATTTTCAAAGAAAAAAGAACAATTTCTAATTTTCCCATTAATAATTGTAGAGAACTTAAGAGAGAAGGGGGAAAAGTAGGAAAAAAAAAGAAAAACAAGTTTTTGACTACAAGGTTGATTTTTTTCACTTACCTAAGGTCAGGGAGTTGGTTTTCTGTCCTTCCTTCTATCCCCTTCTCCTAAACAAAAGCTGGGAGGTGGTAGATACTCAATTATTCCCAAATTACTAAATTAATGAGTGAGTGGAGGACAGTCTTCTTACTCCTCAGTTCCAATTTTCATGCTCACACTCCCCAAATGAATAAAATTAAAACAGATCCAGCTTGGATTCTTTAACGTACAAACATCTTGTTCAAAAGAGAGATGAAAGTCTTTTTTGCTCTCTCTCAATTGGGCCTCATCATGTATATTCTTCTTGCTTCTTATCTAGCAAACCAGCCAACTAGTATTTTCCTACTTCCTTCCTAAATTGATTTGAGTCTTACATAGAGAGTTCAATAGTATATCAAAAGCAATGTATATCAAAATTAGTATGAGAAGAGCAAAGGGAGCACAGGTGAGTACTCCCTATAAGTTTGTATAGGTTTGCAAGAAAAAGTTCAAAAATTTAGTTCTGATCTGTATATTCAAAGCAAACAAAGAAGAATATCCTCACATGTCAATATATAACACATTCTTATTACTAAAAATAAGTGTAAAACTCCATGCTTCTGAGATCTGAGCAAAAGTTCTTCTTTTAAGCCTCATTATTAGATACTAAAGGTGCCAATGACCAAGGATGGGAAGTACTTTTCTTTCAAAAAGTTACATTTATTAGAGTATAGGTAGTGCAACAATAATATAAAAGACATTTTCCACATATAAGCATCTGTGAATAACTCATTTCTTATCACCCTAAGAATCTGAATTGTTTTCTGACAGTCAATACAAGTTTAAATTGCTTTAGTTTCTTCTGTTGAAAATAATTTTCACATGCATCAATCAAATTAAAGAAGCCAATAACTAGAGAAACAAACTGAATGTGGATTTTGTGTTAAATGAGTACATGGGAAAGAGAATATTTATTGAGTATTTATTATGTCATATTTTTGTTAGGCTATTTCATACATATGAGGTATGAGGCAGTGTGTCAGTGAATAAGGAGGCAGGACATAGAAGTTATCAGGAGGCTGACTCTGGAGTTATTTAAAGATTCTTAATCTCAGGTCCCTCACCTGTGAGATGGATATAACAATATGTTTCCCAAAAATACATATATGGGAAATGTTACACCCTTCCCCATGTGCCTAACATACATGAAGATGAACAAAACCAGTCAGGGCAGCAGGCTGGTGGAAGAGCTGATGGGGATGGTTACTTGGCCCCTTCTCAGGGATCTTAGGGGAACTTCAATATCAATGTCACACAAGTATGTGTTTTTCCAGACATTTAAATTCAGGGAGGAATTGAACTAATGAGGCCAATTTTCTCTACCTTTGAGGCTGGAATAGTGAGGGAGACTAATAAGCAGATAGGCATTTTCTGTGTTCTTCCACAGAGCACTGGATATGGTAAGATACTCACTTGCATCCAACCTATCTACCCCAGGAGCTCACGATGGCAAATATTTAAACAATTGGACTGGAAACCACAAAATGAGCTCACAGTAAGAGACAATAACCGATGTGAGGGCTCCAACTACTAGGGAGGTATGTATTACAATGAGAATATTTGGCAAATGAGATGCAACTATTGAAGGAAGGATAAATGGATGACATACATCACACATACAAGCACACCCACACACAGACACACACACACAAAGAGATCCATCTGCAACAAAAGCAAGATTCTCTGGAGCTTAAATATATGATTATTAAGCTAAAAATTAAATACAGATTAAGTACAGTATAGATGAAATAAATGATTTGTAGTTCCCCTCTGAGGCTCGAATTAATGATCTGGAAAATCAAGGGCAAGAAGATCTCAAAGCACAAAGCAGAACATTAAGATGAAGGAAACAATTTATAAAAAAAAACTTTGAGGCCTTCCCTGGTGGCACAGTGGTTGAGAGTCCGCCTGCCGATGCAGGGGACACGGGTTCGTGCCCCGGTCCAAGAGGATCCCATATGCCGCGGAGCGGCTGGGCCTGTGAGCCATGGCCGCTGAGCCTGTGCATCCGGAGCCTGTGCTCCACAACGGGAGAGGCCACTACAGTGAGAGGCCCGCGTACCGCCAAAAAAAAACAAAAACAAAAACAAAAAAAACAAAAACTTTGAAAGATAGAGCTGAAAAGAGAGAATGGAACAGATGTGGGAGAGGCAATAATTAAACAATGTATAGAAGAGAATTTCCCCTTGGTAGGAAAGATCTGAGTCTACAGATTGAAAGGTGTCACTATTACTCAGGGTAAATTAATGAGAAACACACAGAGAGGACAAATTCTGGTTAAACTCCTGAGCTCTAAATAAGAAGATTAAAAATATTACAACTTTCCAGGCAAAAGAACAAAGATGGTCAACTGGCCTTGGACTTCTGATGTGTAACACTGGAGGTGAACACAGTGGAATCCTCCATCCCCATGTTATCATTCAGGGTGAAATGGATTCTTATCTTACTGTAAAGTATGCGGAAACAGTATATACTGATTTTAAAGAGAAGCATCATAAAAGTATTTTAATATTAAAATAAATTCAAATGGTAAAATACTTGTTACCTGGGGAAAAAAATACATATTTTATATTTATAAAGAAGCTACACAATTAAATTAAAAAAGGGCAACAATGAAATCTAAAACTCAAGAAAATAGGGCATGAAATTTGATATTAACAGTATAGAATTTAGAAGTTTTGTAGCATGAAAAAAATCTTTGAATATAATGATCAGACCCTAGTGTTGGTTGATGATTTGTGGCAGAAGTGACCTATATTGGTCCTGAGTATTGCTGATAACATAAGAATGAAACAAAAAACAAACAAAAAATAAATGAAATAAAATTTCTAAATGAATAACAATTTTCTAAATGAAATGGAACCTTTAATGTTTTCTAGAAATTTTCTGTTTATTAACAGGAAAGCAGACCAAAAATGAATTGAAGGATAAGGAAAACAACCTCTGGAATACATGACAGAGCCACTGATGGAATAAATGACAGAGAAGACTGTCAAGATAATTCAGAGCTTGCAGTAAGATGAACAAGGTATTAGTAAGAAGGAATGAGGCAATAATTCTTCTGCCACCAAGAGTACACCAAATTAATTCCTGATTGATTAATTCTTGCATATAATACAATGTTTTATATTTTGTTTGTTTTTGTGCTTTGATTTTATCACAAGATCCCAAGTTATACTGCACATAATTTAAATTACTCCCATTTAACCACTTCCCTATCCCATCTCTCTGGGTTTCACACCATGGGGTTTGCCTAAAGAATATTCTAGTGCCCTTTCTCTTCTTTTTAATATCTTTACTGAAGTATAATTGGTTTACAATGTTATGTTAGTTTCTGCTGTATAACAAAGTGAATCAGCTATACATATACATATATCGCCATACCCCTCCCTCTTGCATCTCCCTCCCACCCTCTCTACTCCACCCCTCTAGGTGGTCACAAAGCACCGAGCTGAACTCCCTGTGCTATGTGGCTGCTTTCCACTAGCTATCTATTTTACATTTCGTAGTGTATATATGTCAATGACATTCTTTCACTTCATCCCAGCTTACCCTTCACCCTTCCCGTGTCTTCAAGTCCATTCTCTACTTCTGCTTCTTTATTCCTGTACTGCCCCTAGGTTCATCAGAACCTTTTTTTTTTTTATACTCCATATATATGTGTTAGCATACAGTATTTGTTTTTCCCTTTCTGACTTACTTCACTCTGTATGACAGACTCTAGGTCCATCCACCTCACTACAAATAACTCAATTACGTTTCTTTTTATGGCTGAGTAATATTCCATTGTGTATATGTGCCACATATTCTTTATCCTTTCATCTGTCGATGGACACATAGGTTGCCTCCATGTCCTGTCTATTGTAAATAGTGCTGCAATGAACATTGTGATACATGACTCCTTTTGAATTATGGTTTTCTCAGGGTATATGCCCAGTAGTGGGATTGCTGGGTCATATGGTAGTTCTATTTTTAGTTTTTTAAGGAACCTCCACACTATTCTCCAGTGTCTGTATCAATTTACATTCCCACCAACAGTGCAAGAGGGTTCCCTTTTCTCCACACCCTCTCCAGCATTTATTGTTTCTAGATTTTTTGATGATGGCCATTCTGACAGGTGTGAGGTGATACCTCAATGTAGCTTTGATTTGCATTTCTCTAATGATAAGTGATGTTGAGGATCCTTTCCTGTGTTTGTGGGCAGTCTGTATATCTTCTTTGGAGAAATGTCTATTCAGGTCTTCTGCCCATTTTTGGATTGGGTTCTTGTTTTTTTGATATTGAGCTGCATGAGCTGCTTGTATAATTTGGAGATTGATCCTTTGTCAGTTGCTTCCTTTGCAAATATTTTCTCCCATTCTGAGAGTTATATTTTGTCTTGTTTATGGTTTCCTTTGCTGTGCAAAAGCTTTTAAGTTTCATTAGGTCCCATTTGTTTATTTTTGTTTTTATTTCCATTACTCTAGGAGGTGGGTCAGAAAGGATTTTGTTGTGATTTATGTCATAGAGTGTTCTGCCTATGTTTTCCTCTAAGAGTTTGATAGCTTCTGGCCTTACATTAAGGTCTTTAATCCATTTTGAGTTAATTTTTGTGTATGTTGTTAGGAAGTGTTCTAATTTCAATCTTTTACACATAGCTGTCCAGTTTTCCCAGCACCATTTATTGAAGAGGCTGTCTTTATTCAATTGTATATTCTTTCCTCCTTTATCAAAGACAACTTGACCATAAGGGTGTGGGTTTATATCTGGGCTTTCTATCCTGTTCCATTGATCTATATTTTTGTTTTTGTACAGGTGTCATACTGTCTTGATTACTGTAGCTTTGCAGTATAGTCTGAAATCTGGGAGCCTGATTCCTCCAACTCCGTTTTTTTTTTTTTTCTCAAGATTGTTTTGGCTATTCGGGGTCGTTTGTGTTTCCATACAAATTGTGTAATTTTTTGTTCTGTGAAAACTGTCATTGGTAGTTTGATAGGGATTGCATTGAATCTGTAGATTACTTTGAGTAGTATAGTCATTTTCACAATTTTGATTTTTCCAAACCAAGAATATAGTATATCTCTCCATCAGTTTGTATCATCTTTAATTTCTTTCATAAGTGTCTTATAGTTTTCTGCATAGGTCTGTTGCCTCCTTAGGTAGGTTTATTCCTAGGTATTTTATTCTTTTTGCTGCAGTGGTAAGTGGAAGTGTTTTCTTAATTTCCCTTACAGATTTTTCATCATTAGTGTATAGGAAAGCAAGAAATTTCTGTGCATTAATTTTGTATTCTACTACTCACCAAATTCATTGATTAGCTCTAGTAGCTTTCTGATAGAATCTTTAGGATTCTCTATGTATAGTGTCATGTCATCTGCAAGCAGTGACAGTTTTACTTCTTCTTTTCAAATTTGGATTCTTTTTATTTCTTTTTCTTCTTTGACTGCTTTGGCTAAAACTTCCAAAACTATGTTGAATAATAGTGGTGAGAGTGGGCAACCTTGTCTTGTTCCTGATCTTAGAGGAAATGGTTTCAGTTTTTCACCATTTAGAACAATGTTGGCTGTGGGTTTGTCATATATGGCCTTTATTATGTTGAGGTAGCTTTCCTCTATGCCCACTTTCTGGAGAGTTTTTATGATAAATGGGTGTTGAATTTTGTCAAAAGCTTTTTCTACATCTATTGAGAATATCATATGTCTCTTATCCTTCAGTTTGTTAATATGATGTATCACATTGATTGATTTGCATATATTGAAGAATCCTTACATTCCTGGGATAAACCCCACTTGATCATGGTGTATGATCCTTTTGATGTGCTGTTGGATTCTGTTTGCTAGTATTTTGTTGAGGATTTTTAGATTTATGTTCATCAGTGATATTGGCCTGTAGTTTTCTTTTTTTGTGACATCTTTGTCTGGTTTTTGTATCAGGGTGATGGTGGCCTTGTAGAATGAGTTTGGGAGTGTTCCTCCCTTTGCTATATTTTGGAAGAGTTTGAGAAGGATAGTGTGTTATCTCTTCTCGAAATGTTTGATAGAATTCACCTGTGAAGCCATCTTGTCCTGGGCTTTCGTTTGTTGGAAGACTTTTAATCACAGTTTCAATTTCAGTGCTTGTGATTGTTCTGTTTATATTTTCTATTTCTTCCTGGTTCAGTCTTGGAAGATTATATCTTTCTAAGAATTTGTCCATTTTTTCCACGTTGTCCATTTTATTGGCATAGAGTTGCTTGTAGTAATCCTTCATGATCCTTTGTATTTCTGCAGTGTCAGTCGTTACTTCTCCTTTTTCATTTCTAATTCTGTTCATTTGTGTCTTCTCCCTTCTTTTCTTAGTGAGTCTGGCTAGTGGTTTATCAATTTTTTTTATCTTCTCAAAGAACCAGCTTTTAGTTTTATTGATCTTTGCTATCATTTCCTTCATTTATTTCTCATCTGATCTTTATGATTTCTTTCCTTCTGCTAACTTTAGGTTTTTTTTGTTCTTCCTCTAATTGCTTTAGGTGTAAGGTTAGGTTGTTTATTTGAGATTTTCCTTGTTTCTTGAAGTAGGATTTTATTGCTATAAACTTCCCTCTTAGAACTGCTTTTTCTGCCTCCCATAGGTTTTGAGTCATCATGTTTTCATTGTCATTTGTTTCTAGGTATTTTTTGATTTCCTCTTTAATTTCTTCAGTGATCTCTTGGTTATTTAGTAGCATACTGTTTAGCTTCCATGTGTTTGTATTTTTTACAGTTTATTTTCCTGTAATTTATATCTATCTCTTAGCCTTTATATATATCTCTTAGCCTTGTTGTCTGAAAAGATACTTGGAATGATTTCAGTTTTCTTAAATTTACTAAGGATTCATTTGTGACCGAAGATATGATCTATATGGAGGGTGTTCCATGAGCACTTGAGAACAAAGTGCATTCTGTTGTTTCTCGATGGACTGTCCTATAAATATCAATTAAATCCATTTATCTAATGTGTCATTTAAAGCTTGTGTTTCTTTTTTTATTTTCATTTTGGATGATCTGTCCATGGCAAAAGTAGGGTGTTAAAGTCCCATACTATTATTGTGTTACCGTTGATTTCCACTTTTATAGCTGTTAGCATTTGCCTCGTGTACTGAGGTGCTCCTATGTTGGCTGCATAAATATTTACAATTGTTATATCTTCTTCTTGGATTGATCATTATGTAGTGCCTTCTTTGTCTCTTGTAATAGTCTTTATTCTAAAGTCTATTTTTTCTGATATGAGAATTGCTACTCCCGGTTTCTTTTGATTTTCATTTTCATGGGATATCTTTTTCTATCCCCTCACTTTCAGTCTGTATGTGTCCCTAGGTCTGAAGTTGGTTTCTTGTAGACAGCGTATATATGGGTCTTGTTTTTTTATCCATTCAGCCAGTCTATGTCTTTTTGTCGAGAATTTAATCCATTTACATTTAAAGTAATTATCGATATGTATGTTCCTATTATCATTTTCTTTACTGTTTTGGGTTTGTTTTTGTAGGTCTTTTCCTTCTGTTGTGTTTCCTGCCTAGAGAAGTTCCTTTGGCATTTGTTGTAAAGCTGGTTTGGTCATGCTGAATTCTCTTAACTTTTGCTTGTTTGTAAAGGTTTTAATTTCTCCATTGAATCTGAATGCGATTCTTGCTGGGTAGAATAATCTTGGCTGTATGTTTTTCCCTTTCATCACTTGAAATATGTCCTGCCACTCCCTTCTGGCTTGCAGTATTTCTGCTGAAAGATCAGCTGTTAATCTTATGGGAATTTAAAATGAGTTATTAAATAGTCCTAAAATGAGTTTATTTCTCATAAAAGCACTAAAATATTAGTTCAGATGTTGTCCCAAGAGAAAGAGTAAATGAATGTGGGTGTTCACTATTGCTCATTTGGAGATCAGTTTATTTATAATGAAAAGGAATCACCTCCATTTCTAAAAGTTTTTATAAAAACACCTATATTTAAAACCATAGTGTCATTTAGACTTCTAAGATGGAACTATGAATTCCTCTTTGAATCAAATACTGTCTCAATTAATGCCAATTCACAAATGCTGTATTAAGTAGTTTTTTGAAGTGTAGCTGCTTTTATAATTAATACAATGCTCTTAGTTTAAAATGAGTTTATTGCATCTGATATTTGTTCTCATGAAAAAGGAAAATAAGAATCCTATTACCCAAGAATCACAGAAATATTTTACACTAAAAAATACTTTTAAAATACAGAGGCACTATCCAATTCTTATATGCCTTAACTCTTGTTTTTCTCTGCACTCTATATTAATGTTGACAAATCCTTTTTACCAATATCGATGAAAAAGCACCATAATGGAACCACTGATAAATGGAAATATGCATTTAAATTCAAATCTCCCTTGCTTTTCTGTTGAAGACTTGCCACTAAAATAAAATGAGTGGCATTTCTCTAATCCAGAGAAAATTAAATTATTGGACAGAATTTAAATTTATTTGAGGGTTTTTTCCTCTTTGGTTTTCCTCAATTTGTCTATGTATTTCTTCTATTTTGGAAACTGGTATAAGACATCTAATTAATGACCATAGCTAAATTTTTTTGCATTCTTTTAATATACAGACACTGTAGTAAATGTTTTGCATACTTTATGACATGAAATCTTCCATGAAGTTGGTTATATTCTTATCTTCATTTTAAGAAAGAGAAAACTGAGGTTTGGAAGGAAAAATATTTGACTTTTATTACCTGACTCAAAAGTCATGATCTAGCACTCAGTTAGGCAATCTGATACCACAAGCCAAAATGTAGATAACTCAAATTGTGAGGGATTAATGTACAATTCTATACAAAGTTTTTTTTTTAATATATTGGAATTTTTTTATTGTTGCTTTTACAGAAAACACTGTGAATTCCTGGTGTGACACTGACTCAGAAATTTGGTAGTGACAGCCTTGATGTTTTGTTCCTTTTCTTCTATTCTTTACTTTACTAAGGGCCTACTGACTCATATACTTCTGAAAGGAGGCTTAGAGAGCTTTTATATTAAATCAATAGACAAAACATCTCTAGGAAATAATCTTATCACAGTTGGCTGTAATTTAACAAGCCCTGATCATACAGGACTTTAAATGATATATTAAGCCAAACACTTCCATCTGGATAAAGCATAAGTAAAAACATATTATATTTTAAAAATATGTGCTTTTCCACATTGGTAAATGAAATGGTGTGAAAATTAATTTATTCTTAATTTTGGCTTCCATGTTTTGGTTTCTTATTGTGTTCAACCACTAGGAGTTTTTCCTATTTAAGGAACTTCATATCAATTTTCATTTCAGGTGAAATGTTTACAGGAATATGCTGCTTTTATTTCAGAAAGTTTTTCAATATTTTAGCACCCCTAGTGAAATTTTTTTATGTTTTATTTGTATTTTTATCTAATTTTTTCTAAATTTCACACATATTTGATTCTCATTTTGAAAAACTTCAAATATATATAAAAGTAAACAAGACTATAATGAATCCATATTTACCTATCACTTAGCCTCACCGATTATTAACACATGGTCAATATTGATCATCCATAATTTTTAGTATCTTTAAAAGAGAAGAATTGAAAATATAATACTATTATCACACATAATTTTTAATAATTCTTTACTCTCACTTCTGTTTCCTAATGTCTTTCATCTTTTTTGCAAATATCAGGTTAAGCTTCAAACTGTTTGTGGGCACTTCTTCCTGGCATGTTTTCATTTCTAGATTTTATTGGAAAATGTTTTCCTGAAATTCTAAGATGGTGAGGTTTGAGGACAGTTTTTCAGACTTCATAGTGCTATAGCTCTTTCATCTCTTTGGTTTCAACTCTTAGCAGTGTTTCCTTGCTGTGAGGTTTTGTCCTGAGTGAATGTTTTGGTTTATTAGTTTAAAGAATTTACAGACTCAGCATTCACCTTTTCATTACTTACCATGAATCCATGAACAGGAGTGCAAAATTCCCTCTCACTTTCACTCCCTGTTGACTCATCACTTTCCCTGACACAATTTCTAGAATGTATTTGTTGGCAATTTGTTGGTTCCCCTCTTCTCAGATTTGTCAGATGCCCTTTGTTTCCATCCTTTTCTCTCATACAGATTTTAATATCCTGTGGGCTTGAAGCTATGTTTTTTCCCTATATGCTTATATTTATGGATTCCTAAATAGTTACATATGGCACTATGGTAAAAGTCATTGTATATTTTTGGTTTTGTTAGTCTTGCTGTCCTGCCACTACCTTCCACCAATTCCTTATTTCACACGTACTCTTGAATTGTAGTTTAGTTGAACATAAAATTTAGATGGTTGGGTCTTTATTTGGTTTGTTTCTTTGGTCTTCAGATTTTGAAGATATTATTGCATTGTTTTCTGATGCTTATTGGTGCTTATTGCTGTCAGTGAGAAAAGTATTAACTCTTTGTTGTTATAATTGTATTTGTCCAATAATTAACAATGAGATTAAAAAGAGACACAAAAACTATTGGCTGTTTTTTCATATCACAGGTAGTTTCATTCAACACTTTAATGTACTGTTTATTTAAATTTTCACGTATTTACCTTTTCTTTTTTGTTGAAAAAATAATTTATATTTCCTTCAGATATGACATTTCTGGTAATAAATTTGGTGTATACCAGGAAGAATTATATGATGGATTCACAAAGCTTGGACTTAGAAGTCGGGAGGTACATTTTTGTCTCTGCCATTAATTAATTAGATCATTTTGGAATATTTCACTTAAATATTTCTTCTTAGGATATTATATCTTTTATGAGGACTAATAATTTATTGTTCCTGCCTTATAGGGAGTTTGGAAATACAAAATTAAATTTTAAATATGTGCAGAGAAGAAAATTACTCTATCAATATAAGCATTATTTGACCATTATTGTTTTTTGTAATAATATTACAAAATAGTATTTTTATAGGACAAAATTGTATGATGCTTACCTGAAGATAAATGTCATAGCTGTAATTATATGTGCATATGGATATATACACATATAAAATACTAATATGTAATACAGCTTTTTCAGTATCAGATAATTCTTAGGAGAAAAAATGGCATGTTTTGATTGGCCACTATTCGAAATTAATATATCTCCAACTATGTTATGTATTCATACATACATAGGAAAAATACATAGAAAAAATAGCATAGAGAGTAATTCTACAGAATAAAAGACATTATTGCTTAGAGGAATAGAATACGAACAATATACAATATTGTTTAGCTTATTACAGCAGAAGTTAGCATAAAAATAAAAGTATCATGATACTTATATTACAAATGTTATATTTTCAGAGTCATATTCTTGAGGGACTCATTAAACAACCAGTCACATTTCTCTTAAAATGCAAGATGTTATGTTTTATTTAAAATTGCTTTGGGAACAATCATTGAAAGTTTCACTAAAATGAGAAATATTTTTGAACATATTCCTTTCATTTCTTATCAATTGAAGAATTTATTCACAGTGTTAAGCCGGGAAAGGATATGACAACTTCTTTTTTATTCATTTTTATAGTGATACATATCAATCACATATGAACAAGACAATGATTCTTTTTAATAATCAGCTAGGCATATAAAGTGTACTTCAACAAAAATTAAAAAATAATAATATTATGATTTATAGTAAATCTGCATGTAGCAGTATTGCTTCTGACAAGGAAAGCAAGAAACACATGGGCTATATCATTATGAGTACTTATGCTAACTAGAGTGAAACAGAAATGTTCAACCTATTTTTTTATCATCAAGTGCAGGCAGAAGGAAAAACTTAGTTCAAGCTTTCAAACTTTACCTTTTTAAGAGGATTTACTATCTTTTTTCCTTCTCAGTGAGTTTTTGTTTTAACCAACCTCAACACACACTCTGTTCTGCTAGTTGTCAGGACACTTTGCATCTGAACTCAGAGTTCAATATGTCAGTTTCATTTTGGTTAATTAAAATATTATCGCTAAAATCACAGCTGTTGCTGGGGGGAGGGGTAAAAAACAAGTTTAGAGAACAGAATGTTGTGTATATGCTGCGTATCAATGTATGCATTTTAAAATTACTTTTTTTCTAATTATAATGCAAAGCTATTTTGCATTGAGATGATTGGTATTTAAGTATTGCAACAAAATATAAGCAGGATATTTTCAAACAATTTCAATAATGTATAACCTTTTACTTGTATGTTTCTTTTATATGTTAGGTATAGTAATTTGCATGTATTAGATTATTACCTAATATTTTTATAACAAAAACCAAATCTTATTGCTGATCTATAAAATCCTTCTTTTTGTGAGTTTATATTTCAAAATAGGACTTAGTTTTCTGTAAGAAAAATGTTCTGAAAAAAAAGAAAATCTCATTGAATCTTTTTATGATCATACATTTAATTAAAGCCACATGATCCCATACGCATAAAATAAAATTAGGATAATAAATTTATTATCCATCATGAAGTCTATTTTCCATTATGTACAATATAGTGAAGGTCCAAAAGGCACAGAAAAATCACATCAAAACTGAGAAAAATACATTTATCTGAAAGATTTTTTTTCCTCTCTACCCAACGAAATGTTCCTTAGAGAACAGTATGATGACTATTGCTCAAATGTTATTTTCAGGAGCTTTGCAGAAGTTATTTTTAAACTAAGGGTTTTAATTCACTTGTTGCAAAGAGATTAGGTGTCCAGTTTGTGCATAGTCCTGTCTGAGGCCTGCAGGGAATGCTTGATCTGCATCTACACCAGTCTTTGTGATAGAAGATACGTCATTTTTACATTTATATATATGTATAACTGAATCACCTTGTTGTACATCTGAAACTAACACAGCATTGTAAATCAACTACACTCCAATAAAATTAAAATAAAATTTAAAAACATGGTATTACAAGGCAGAAAATAAGTGCCACACAAAAATTTGTAAGACAAAGTACTATAAGAATACAAAAGTGCTAAAAGGTACTTTCAACTAAGGGCAGACAAAGACTGGGGGCAGGGTGGAGGGTGGGGCAGTGGGCATGAGAAAACTTCAAGTAGGAAGTTTTATTAACGTATATTTTTATCAGTGCTAAGGAAATCCAGTTGCTCTTGCCAAATCTCATCTTTTACTTTGTATTTCTTTTTTGCTAGAAAATTTCCTAAAAATTTGAACATTTGTCAGGAAATTTTTGAAATTCAAAGTGACTTAGTATACCAAATCTCATGCAAATCCATTTCCATTAGCAGTGTTCCTCAATTCAAATGAATGAAGATGTATTCACATAAGTGGACTGGTGAATCCACTTATTTTTTTTAAACATAAGACATGGCCCAAAGGATGAATTGGGTCTGAAAACATTTCCAGAACATCCATTTCCAATGTATCACATATCATCTGGACATATCTAATATCATTCACATTAGCTATTCTAATGATGATCTTGTCCCTATTTTTTTTTTGAGGTCTATCAGAGCATTAGGCGGCTGTGTTTCTCAAGGACTAGAAGTATGTTTCTGTGTTTTGTTTTGTTTCAATTGTTTAAGAACAAAAGTTTACCAGTTTTCATGCACCTGAGTAAGAGTTTGATGAAAAAATAATTAACAGAACAACAGTATTTTAAAAATTAATGATTTTCTTTAAATATTGAATGTCAAAACTTCTTTTGGAAGTAATTCTTTACTATGAAATTTCACCAAGCTAAACATTTAGATATGAGCATCATATTGCCTGGTTCCCACTGAGAAGCCAGTGACCTGACCCATCCCTGCTTTAGATTTTTTTCATTTATTTATCAAACTCCGTAGAGTGCTCTTTGTCAAGCACTATTTTAAGTGTTTACTAAAATACCCATACAGTATGCCAACCACGAGAGAGAAAACTATTGCTATTACTGTGCTTTTATTACAGGTGAGGAAACAGAAGCAGAGTTATGTACCACGCCCAAGGTCACACAGCTGGTAACTTGATAGATCAGGATTTGAACCCAGGCAGTCTGTCTCCAGAAGCCTCCCTGATTCTGACTGGATTTTTCTCTCTTCAAGAAAATTCAGTGAGCCAATCCCCAGCATCTTTTCAGGAGGTTGAGGTCAAATGATTTTTATAATGATACTAAATGTTATTTGTCATTTTTTACCTTGATACCCTCAAAAATGTACAGTGGAGTTTTCCAGAGGTTGCATGATATCTAATTGTAACAGCAAATGTTACATCATTAAGCCAAATGTTAAAGAATTTCATCAAAATGTAAAACTATATTATTACTATATTTTTGATGTTCTGGAAATAAAGTTATCTTATAAAAACATATTACATTGATATAAGTAAAACATATTTAAATAAGTAAATATATTTACTTTCTTATTTTAAATAATTATTAGTAAATATTTTCAAAATGTTTCATTTAATGTCTAATGTGGAATATATATGTAACTTTGTAACAATTTCATTCCGTGTAAACAAAACCCCTTTGAGATTCTGAAGTTTTAAGAGTGTAGAGGGGTCCTAAAACTAAACATTTGAGAATCACTGCCTTTGGAACTTGTTTGGGGACTAAGTCACACATAAATTAATTACAGTTTGGGGTTAAATATACTCTTTGATGGAGGATTATTATTTTATCTCCCTGATTAAATTTTAATTTTATGGAGTTTCATAGCTTTAAGACAAAAAAATTAACTTTTTAAAAATAAAATAAAACTTGAAAGTACATACACAAAAATTCGACTGGTCTCAATATCTTTTATTTCTTATTCATAATTATAAAGTTACTTAAATCTCCCCCTAGGAAAGGTGACTTCTACCACAGATGATTCTTACTAGACCTCACACATCATGCTCACTTTTACTTAAGCTGAATTGCTTATACACACAGCACAACATGATGGAGAAAGCACGAGTTCTTGAAATGAATAAAGTCTGAAATAAATTTATTTTCCACTACTTACCAGGCATAGTTGGTGAATTTGCTTGAACTCTCTGATCAATAATACTGATCCTGAAGATCTGCTGTGATAATTGTATGAAACACACATCATTTAATCCTAGCTGAATATCAGTTTTCTTATCAGTAAAATTATGATAAAAATTGTTTTGAAGATTCTTGCAACTCATCCATAAATAGCACTTTGGATACTTTTATCAGTGAGAAAGCCTGGAATAAATATTAGTGATTAAATTAATTACCTAGCATGTTGTAGTCACTAATAAATGAGAATTTCCTTCCTACTTCTTCTTTAGAAATTTACAGCCAGATCTAAGTTTCATGACCTAGATCAAATTTAATGTTTTCACTAAATTCTACACTCTTTTCCTTCAGTAAATTTCAATGTTTAGACATATTTATACTTATAAGCATATACATGCTCATAAAATGTAGTATTATTTACATGTTTATATGTTTACTGTGTCATAATGTAGTAACAAGTATATTTTGGAACCATATTGTTAAATTTATAAAAATTCAGGATTTTTATACCCTCCTGGTAAGTGGGCATCAGGCAATAAAATTCTTTATTCCAAATAATTGCTTTTTTTATCTTGAAGTCTAATTTGTATGATATTAACATTGACTCATAAACATTATTTGGACAGTCAATATATTTTAAGATAACTTCCCTCTTGTAATCCTTATATAGTTAAATTTATTGTTTCAGAAACCTGTTGCAGTAAAATTGTTCTTTAATATTATGCACTAAGGCTGCTGTTTAAGATCAAGTAATGATTCAGTGGAAAAATATTTTGTGTATTCAATTTTCCTGAGCACATTCTTTTCACAAGTGCTATAACAAAAGTTAATATGGACTTAGTCACCATAGTCACAGGAAACTATTCCTCATTCCTCTAAAAATGGAGGGGTATAAATGCTGGAATGATCCAGGATGACCTGAACTCTGGTTGCAGGGTCCCCCTTCTACTAGGTCTTTGGCCTGTATTCTCCAATCATCCTGGACCTAGTGTAAACCGTACTTTTTTCCAAGGGTGATTTACAGATTAACTGCTTTATGTAATAATGTGTTACACAAGATATTAATAATGATTTACTCAATAGTAATCCTGCAAATGGTACCTAATTTTATTTTTCATTATAAATAACAGTTGCCCAGACCAATATTTCATATTAGGGTATCATTTCAATTCTTGCAACTCATGTGGATTTAAATCACTCTGTTCTTAAATTTTTTATGTTTCAAAGTATCATATTTTGCTATAGGATTGTATTTAACTGATTAAGAAAGCAAAATAAAATGTCATAAGTAGTAAATATAGAAACTTAATTCACTAAAATTGAATTCATAAAGGAATTTATATTTCAACATTTTTGACCATAAATTCTAGAACACTTTAAAAAATTGGCTAATATATGTAATTATTTCTTTCAAGCAAGCTTTGAATCTCAAAACAAAGGGATTCTCAAAAACAAAGATAAACGATGAGTCACTATCTTTACATGTGAAGCTATAGAATACTTCTTCAATTTAACTACTTTCACTATTTTTCTTAAAAAAACTATTTTTGGAGAAAAAATAAAGCAGACATGGGAACACATATCTGTTTCAATATCAGTGGTGATGAAATAAGGTAAAATATGTATGTGGGGGGGTATGGGGGACCAGAAGACAAACAAATCTTATAAACAGTAATAAATATTAATAAAATATTAATAAAGTTAGTCTATGTACACTTAATGTTACATATTATAAAGATGATTACTCAAAATAAACTACGAAGTCATTAAACGTGAGCATATTGGAGAATAATATATTGAATAAATGCAATAATGCTACCAAAGAAGTATTTTGCTTTACATTATACAATTTTCTAAACATGTTTTTCTTCTTTTGAATTTTACTTAGAGATTTTTAAAAAGCTATAATCATAAAATGTATATGATAAATTTTAGGACCTTCTCAAAGAAATTATAAAGTTATTAAATAATGTAATATGCTTACAGTAATAAAATCATATGAAATAGAAAAAGAAATTCAAGATAAAATAAAAAAAAGAACATATTTATCTTTTCCAGTTTATTTACAAAAGTTAAAGGTACATATTGTGAATTTTTCAGTTATCACACTTCAAGAATTAGACTTTCTAAAAATACATACTATTACCTGAGTTGTATTAATGTTTCCCTAATACTTGTCCATATGTCTGATTAAACATTTAATTTCTAGTTCCAGATATGAAATTCAATGGAATTTTACACAAGTTCCAGGCTTATAAGGCCTGGGCAAAACACCAACTGGTTGTAAAGATGCCATTTCCTTAAAACCTGATGGAAAAGAAGGGGAGGATCTGAAGCCAAAATCTGGAAGTTTTGTTTTTGTTTTTGTTTTTTTTTTTTACCACTTTTTTACCACTTTTACTGTGATTACGGTTTTTCTACCATTTTGTGTGGAAACCTATATTCTAAGTCAGGAAAAAAACGGTCAGCTTCTTTTGACAGCTTGTGAGTGTAAATGTAGTTTAGTTACATTTCTTTTTTTAAGACACTGATTTGTTTATGTGTATTACACAAAGTGAATTTTCATTAATTATGCCATTATTATTATTTTAGAAGCATCAGGCAGATCTGTAGTGAAACAAAATGGTAGATAGGTCTTCTCTGAATGTAAGGTAAGGTTTGGAGTCAGGCAGATCTGAAGTTCAAGTCTCAGGTCTGCCATTTGTTAGCTATATCACCTTCAGTAAGAGTCTCTGATTCTTAGATTCTTCATCTTTAAAAATGTTAACTTTCTTGACAATAAGCTGCTATTTTTAGAGTGCTTAGGAGCTTGTTTCTAACATCCAACAATTAGAGGTGGTTATTATTTATTTACCAGTTAACTCATATATTCTGTTTACATCATTGTAAAATAGGTAGCTGATCTTGTACTTTTTTACTGAAGTATAGTTGATTTGCAATATTATATTAGTTTCAGGTGTACAATATAGTGAGTCAACATTTTATAGATTATAATTCTTTTAAATTATTACAAAACAATGGCTATATTTCCCTGTGCTGTACAATATATCAGTGTTGCTTATTTATTTTATATGTAATAGTTTGTACTTCTTAATCCCATACTCATATCTTACCCCTCCCCCCTTCCTTCTCCTCATTGGTAACCACTAGTTTGTTTTCTATATCTGTGACTCTGTTTCTATTTTGTTATATACATTTATATGTCATATGCTTCAGATTCCACATATAAGTAATAACAGAGTATTTATCTTTCTCTGTCTGACGTATTTCACTAAGCTTAATATTTTCTAGACTCATCCACATCTCTACAAATAACTCAATTTCATTCTTTTTATGGCTGAGTAATATTCCATTGTATATAGGGTACCACACCTTTTTTATCCATTCATCTGTTGATAGACAATTAAGTTGCTTCCATATCTTGGCTATTGTAAATAATGCTGCAATAAACATTGGGGTTCATGTGTCTTTTTGAATTAGTGTTTTTATTTTCATCAGATAAATACCCAGGAGTAGAATTTCTGCCTCATATGGTAGTTCTATTTTTAGTTTTTTGAGGAACCTCCATATTGTTCTCCATAGTGGTTGCACCAATTTACATTCCGTCCAACAGTGTACAATGGTTCCCTTTTCTCCACATCCTCTTCAACATTCATTATTTGTAGATTTTTCCATGATAATGATTCTGACAAATGTTTGATGATATCTCATTGTGGTTTTGATTTTTATTTCTCTAATGATTAGCGATGTTGAGCATCTTTTCCTGTGCCTGTTATCCATCTGCATGTCTTCTTTGGAAAAGTATCTAATCAGGCATCTGCCCAGTTTTTAACTGAACAGCTACATGTAAAAGAAGAAGATTAGAACACTTCCTCACACTATATACAAAAAATAAATAAACTTGAAATGGATTAAAGATCTAAATGTAAAACCTGAAACCATAGAATTCCTGGAAGAAAACTTAGACCACTAAATTGTAGCAATATTTTTTTGGATCCCTCTCCTAAGGAAAAGGAAATAAAAACAAAAATAAACAAATAGGACCTAATTAAACTTAAAGACTTTTGCACAGCAAATACAACTATTGACCACAGGAAAAGACAACCCACAGAATAGATAAAATATTTGCAAATAATATGACTGATAAGGGGTTAATATCCAAAATGTATAAACAGCTAATACAGCTGATCATGTACTTTTGATGGTGGTAAAAATGACCTTAGAGAATACTGAAGAAATTGGAGCACCATCTCTTTCTTCTGAGTCCTCATGCTTCTTATGGATGTAGATGAGTCTATTTTCTGGAGTTGAAATTTTTGAGTCTAATCTATAGAATTATACTTTAATATATATAACTTGATCCTTTGACTATTGAGACAAAATTGTTTAGGCCAGTGGTTCTGAAATGTGGTGTGGATTTGCTTAGGAGTGCCCAAGACTCTTTGAAGAGATTTGCAAATTACTTATTTTCATAATGCTACCCGGATGTTGTTAAGCCTTTTCACTCTTGTTTTCTCATGAGTGTACAGTGGTGTTCTCCAGGGACTACAAGATGTCTGAGATCACAATAGATGAAATCCAGGAGCAGATATGAGATTCCAAGCTGTTTATGAAGTAAAACATTACAGAGATTTGCAAAAAGTAAAACAATGCAACTTTTCTATTTTTCTTTTAAAATATAATTATTTTCCAAAAACTATGTTACTTATGTTAACATGTGGTATTATTTCAAAACAAATCAAAAGTACACTTAAAATTTCTGTTATTTTATTTTCTAATATCTGAAGTAACAACAGATAATCCACCAAACCAACAAAGCGCTTTGTGTGTGTGTTGTTCTCAATCATTTTTAAGAGTCTAAACAGGTTAAAAATAAAATTAATAGAGAGTTTTTATCCAAGAATCAAGGCAGACAATTAAAGAATAAAATATCAAGACTAATCACAGTAAAAAACATTAAGGGAAAAGGAGAAAAAGAAGACATTTCTTACAAGTTATGGACAGCAGAGAAAAGACAAGCAGAGATAGATGGAAGAGAGAACTGATCTGATCTCTATTACAACCCTGTTATCCTGGCAGGTGTTATTTCAGAAAGACCTGGCTTTCTATCTGCACATGCTGCCACATTAACGCAAATCATTATTGTTGGAAAGGCCATGGAATGTCATTGTTAAGCAATCACAGAGCCAATTAATTGTCCCTTGTGCAGAAGGGTGTTTCTTTGTATTCAGTATTGATTTACTTGAACAAAATTCTATTAATACATTTAGGAGTGAATTGCATTATTTATGATGTATTCCTCAATATTTTGAATGTGTTTTATATTTATAAAGTGCACATTTATATATTTAGAAAATGTGTATGCTTTAAACTGATAATAAGCTTGGTGACATGTGGATAGCTTACATATATTTAAAGTTTGATATTTTAAATAAGTAGAACCATAATACACACTTGCTTTATTAGGGATGTAGGGATTCGAAATTTTTATTCTATTTATTCATCCTGAACATTAATACAATTAAATATATTGTTACTTATAAATAGTACAATTATTTTATTTTAGAATAAAGTCTTAAGTTAAACCAATTACTCAGTAAAAGGAAACTTGAACATTTTCACTTGATCCAGTGATGAAAAAAAGAACTTATATTGAATCACACTATTAACAAAGATATATCTTTTATCCCATTAAAAGAAATTATAAAAGTAGAAGAACAGATAAAACAATTAGCATCTCAACTCTTCTTATTTTGTTTCTAATTTTCATAGCAAGATAAAAAATTCAGAATATCCTATTTATATACCTATTCTCCTTTACTGATAAAAAAATAGAAGAGATCAGATTAATTACATTATTATGAACAAGTGAGATTGTCTCACTTTAACCTCAAAAATCAAATATGAAGCAAATAGTATTGACTTTCTAGGTGACAAAATTTGATTATGCAATTGTACAAGAATGTTTCAACATATGGTATATAATGATAAAATAGAGAAGTGTTTATATCATATGATTACATAATGGATATATACTCATTTTGAAAATTTGAAAAGTACAGGAATCTCTAATGAAGCAAAATTATGAATAACTATCACATCAAGATTATCAGCATGGATAGTGAGATGTGGCCAGTTAATTTATGGGACATTTAATCTTTAACAAAGTGTAAATCAGGTTTCTTCAGGTCAGTGTCAACTGGACAATGACATAGGATCCAGGATTCAGCATCAAGTTATAAACTGTTAATTCCATGAGCTCTCTATAAAAATCCATCAGAGGCGATATGATTCCCTCCAGCATTAATCGGCTTCATATTCTGACAAAATCTTGGAAAAAATAAAAATAAATTCCTAGAACTTCTAGTTATTGCTCAATGGAACTTGTTCTTTTAAAATTCTTCAGGAGTTTATGCTTCAGTAAACTCTTTCAACTATTGATTCATTTATATGAATTGAAGATACATGGCAGTATATAATAGTAAAAATAAAAAATGCAGATTTAACTAATATATAGACATTTGTCAAGAAAATATGTTATGCTAAAAGAGAGTACAAATTAGAAATTTAAATTTAGATGGATTTGCAATGAGCAATCTGAGTGTAAGAAACTTGGGGGGAGGTTATGACTTAAGAGTGGGTGTGACTCATACAGTTCTTAAAGGACTGTATAAGCCAGCTCAAACAGATGGCTGCCTTGTGGCAATGCAGGTCCAGTACTGACATTGCCAGATACCAGGTACTCTCATTTTTTTTTGAGAGATGGAAAATATGGATCTTTAAATAAAATATCCTGTTTTTAAAATATTTTGACCAAAGACAAACTAACCAACAAACTGCTGTGTGCTTCAGCAGGCATACATCTTCCTCTCAGACACCTGGTTTAATGAACTGTTTACCATTGAGAGAATGTTAGTCAACGTTACAATTCGTAAGTGAAATTTTAAGCGTATAACACTGGGAACTATATTTGGAATTTACATGTCCAAAATTATTTTATAACTTCTTTCTTTTAAAAGCAAATAACCATTAAAACAAAATAGCCCTACCTGCAGACTATTTGATTAAATCCTTTATTGTTTTTAGACTTCCTCAGATTGACTTGTAAACATACTTTCTGAAACTCCTAAAGTTTCCTTTTCAGACCTCCTGTTCTTGAGTCATAGAAGAAATATTATCTTGTTTCCTATTGAAGTCATAAAACAGAGGCTTATAATAGTGTAAGAATTTTTTTTCTTGAGCACTTCAGGATGCTCCACTATTTATATTCTGCAGATATAGATTTTAAAGATAAAGAAAATTCAGAGAGAGAAAGAAGAAAGTTTTTATTGTTTTACCCATAGGCTAATGTTACTTTTGTTTGTTTTAAAAATATGCTTACTATTTCCATCAAGGTGAATTCCACCCAAAATTGACATTTGTAAACAAAAATATCTTGAAAATTTCTTACCTTTATTTACTGTTTATATGGGTAGAGGAAGAATTTTTCTTTCTGAATGAAACTTGAAAGGTGGCTACCAGAGGATGTTCTTAAGCATTTTCCAGTGTCTCCTATGTGATTAACTCTTGAGATTTTGCTGGATTGAAATAGGGCTTTCTCAAACCTTGTCTCCAATCCAGTATCTGGCTGCACAAAGGGTAGTTTTTGCTCCAGTTGCCCTTAGTCAGGGATTTCTTCTTTTACCAAATATAAGGCTTAGAAAACTATACTCTGTTCCATGGGCTTTTCTTGTCATTTATATTAGGGAACTGCCCATTTTACTGAGCCTTACTGTGTTATTTTTGAACACAGAAAGAAATAAAGCCATTCACTTTTGACAGAATGGATGGCACGTGACTCTGGAGCCTTATATGTCACAGAGGTTGATTCTTCTGGTCGGTGCAGATTACACCTCAAGAGACTTTGAGTAAACGGGAGTGGAAGGTGGGGTGGGAAGGCAGTGAACAGACATCTCCCATATATTTCCTAGCAATCCATACTCCTGTGCACCAGAGTGAAGACTGTGTGTTAACGATTATGTTTTTTGAATCACAGTTTTTCTGGTTGCAGTAGTTACCAGTCCTAGGGTACTTGTATAATTATTGACTATTTTCTTTATATTTATATCCTGGTGAAGTTTTAAGTATTTTAAAAAACTATTGATCAGTATATTGACAGAAAACAGTGTCAGGAATTATAAAGGAATGCTAGTCTGATACCATTTTTATACTGAACTTAAATTATTATATTTCAAATTCTATAGTATGACTCTTTTAAGGAGAAAATTACACTTAAACATAGTGATATAAATAAATATTAACAATAACCAATACACATTGGAATAGAGAGAATATACATAGTTGAAATTCATAAAAACCATAATGAATGCTGCATAGTTAAAATTTTTTCAGCTTCCTTCTCACTAGGTGATCACCAAAGACAAAATTGCTGTAATTTGTGTGCTATGGGCTCCCAGCAGGTCTTTGCTGACTCAGTGACTGAATAATAAGTAGACTAATTTAAGTTTAATATCTCTTCTGTGCATCCTTTATTAGTGGTGTGGAAGAGCATTAAAAAGGCCAAAAGTCAGTCAACAGGAGAGATAAATAATAATATCCTGATAATCTACTGAATTAGAGAACTCTGTGTACTGTATCTGAGAAGCATATACATTCAAATTGCCTCATCCTGAAAGAAAGACACTCAAAGTTTGAGTTTTAATTTAACTAGTAATTTAAATGGTTATATTCATGTTTAATTAAGTAACTAAATCTGGGCAAATAAACAAAAGAACTATACCATTTCAGCACACATTTCTTCAGTATTTACTTTGAACTCCAGAAAAATCATATTGCAATGGTGTCCTTGGAAGTATTACAAACCTATTAATAGATTAATTTGTCAAATTATCTTCATTCCTAAGTGACTGTGTCATGATATATAAATGAAGGATGAAAATATATTAAATCAACTTGTAGTAAAAGATAAAAATTATAGGAAATAATTTTAATTTCCTCTTTGAAAAAAAACAAGTTTTGAACTATTAAATAAAATGGCATAGACAATTTTAAATCTAGCAGTGTGAAAAAAGAAATTGTTCCTAAGGCTTTTTATCTCTAGATAGAAACCAGAAGACTTGTTTACACTTTTTGGATGTGAAAATCTAATGAGTAATGACAACAGCTTCTGGGCAGATGACTCAAGTCTGTTAAGAATGGGTGTGTCATATAGATAAAAAGGAAAGAGGACAACTATAATTAGGAAAGCCATTCTGATCACTGGTTTGAAAATCAGCAGTACTTATCCTTTTGTCTTTGGATCAATGAGCCCAAGACAACTTGCCTACTGAGACTTACATGTGTTGTCAGACTAATTGGAGAAATTGGCACTGATGCCGTAAATGGGATTGAACTATAGCACCTTTAAAGTGTCAACATTTATGTAGAGGAGGGTTTGGGTTAAAAAAGAAAACAAAAAATCTCTCACATTAGACAAATCAGAAATATAACAATTCTACAGGTGATATGGTGACCATTAAAGAAATATGGAAGAATGAGCAGTGTACAGGCTGTGGGATCGTGATTGCATCTCTTAATTTTTCTGAGATTACTGTTTCATCTATAAAGAGAGAAAACAGTATTTTCCTCTCAGGTTTGGAATGAGGATCACTTCCTTGAAGATCATCAAAATTATAAATCGCTAATCAATCATTTTTTTTGTAGGTTACAAAGGCTTCTGCATGCATAGTGTTATATAAGGCATTTTGACTTCACTCCAAAAGGTTTTCTCAACTCCTTTATGGATGAGAATGCTCCGATGTGTATTCTTGAATATTGTGGCTAATTTTCCAGTAAGTTAGTAGATATGTCCTAGGGGCTCAAATGAGTAAAATTTGGAAAATGTAGAGATAAAGACATATAAAGGATTTCTTTCCTTCACGACTTCTCAGAGCCTTTAATATGCTGATGTGCTTTGTGACTTTCCAAGGGTATGTGGGAAATAAACTCTGTTGGATCTCAAATATGTTTGACCACAGACACTTTTATTTATGGACTATTTTGAGAGACTAATATGCAAAGAACACTTTGGGATGTGGTGCTCTAGTTTTCAGATGTCCTTGTCTTCAGAAGCAGCTGTATTGTTTTGCAAAGTCTGTGATGAGGTGCAAGGACAAAGAAGATAATCTGCCTCATTTCAAATCCTGACATCCCCACTTACTCAACTTTTTAACCATAGGCTAATGTTATGTTTGTTTTGTTATGTTATGTATATTACATATGTTATGTTAAAGATATAAAGGTCTCAGAAAAGTGCCTGATATGAAAATGCTCAATACAAGTTACAAATTTGGGAGAGTTGGAGAGCTATAGGAAATAAAGACAATGCTCTAAAAGAGTACATGTAAATTATGGTTTTCTCAGGGTATATGCCCAGTAGTGGGATTGCTGGGTCATATGGTAGTTCTATTTTTAGTTTTTTAAGGAGCCTCCATTCTGTTCTCCATAGAGGCTGTATCAATTTACATTCCCACCAGCAGTGCAAGAGAGCTCCCTTTTCTCCACACCCTCTCCAGCACTTATTGTTTGTAGATCTTTTGATAATGGACATTCTGACCAGTGTGAGGTGATACCTCATGGTAGTTTTGATTTGCATTTCTCTAATAATTAGTGATGTTGAGCATCTTTTCAACCATAATTCAAAAAGAGACATGTACCACAATGTTCATTGCAGCACTATTTACAATGGCCAGGACATGGAAGCAACCTAAATGTCCATTGACAGACAAATGGATAAAGAAGATGTGGAACATATATACAATGGAATATTAGCCATGAAAAGAAAAGAAAGTGAATTATTTGTAGTGAGGTAGATGGACATAGAGTCTGTCATATAGAGTGAACTAAGTCAGAAAGAGAAAAATAAATACCATATACAAACACATATATATGGAATCTAAAAAAAAAAACAAAAGTACTGATGAACCTAGTGGCAGGGCAGGAATAAAGACATAGACATAGGGAATGGACTTGAGGACTTGGAGGGCAGAGGGGGAAGCTGGGGCAAAGTGAGAGTAGTATCGACATATACACACTACCGAATGTAAAATACCTAATGGGAAGTATTATCATAGCACAGGGGGACTGGCTCGGTGCTTTGGGATGACCTAGAGAGGTGGGGTAGGGAGGGAGGGAGGGAGGCTCAAGGGGGAGGGGATATGGGGATATAGGTATGGGTATGGCTGATTCACTTTGTTGTACAACAGAAACTAACACAGTATTGTGAAGCAATTATACTCCAATAAAGATCTGTTTTTAAAAAAAGAATACATGTAAAAATCTCACAGGCCCTGAATCCTAGCACAGAGGCAGTAGTTTGAAAGCCACCTGGGTCAGAGCTGATAGTGATAGAGCAGGATAATCAAATAGTTAGCTTAGAAACCCCATTAGGGGATTGAGGATAGAGAGGGAAATTTAGGGGGCTTTGGGAGACCACAGTAAGCTTAATGATCACTCAAGAAAGTAATGGGAAAATCATGAAACAATGTAGGTTTGCTTGACTCATAAAGCAGAACAAGTCATTTAGCATCAAAGCCAGATTGGCTTGCTTAACAACAAAATCAATCAATCAGTCAATCACTAATTGTTAAAGAAATGCACGTCAAAACTACAATGAGGTATCACCTCACAACAGTTAGAATGGGCATCATCAGAAAATCTACAAACAACAATGGCTGGAGAGGGTGTGGAGAAAAGGGAACCCTCTTGCACTGCTGGTGGGAATGTAAATTGATACAGCCACTATGGAGAACAGTATGGAAGTTCCTTAAAAAATTAAAAATAAAATTACCATATGACCCAGCAATCCCACTACTGGGCATATACCCAGAGGAAACCATAATTGAAAAAGACACGTGCAACCCAATGTTCATTGCAGCACTATTTACAATAGCCAGCTCATGGAAGCAACCTAAATGCCCATCGACAGACGAATGGATAAAGAAGATGTGGTACATATATACAACGGAATATTACTCAGCCATAAAAATGAACAAAATGGAGTCATTTGTTGAGACGTGGATGGACCTAGAGACTGTCATACAGAGTGAAGTAAGTAAGAAAGAGAAAAACAAATATCGTATATTAACACATGTATGAGGAACCTAGAAAAATGGTACAGATGAACCAGTTTGCAGGGCAGAATTTGAGACACAGATGTAGAGAACAAACGTATGGACACCAAGGGGGGAAAACTGCAGTGGGGTGGGGATGGTGGTGTGCTGAATTGGGCAATCAGGATTGACATGTATACACTGATGTATATAAAATTGATGACTAATAAAAACCTGCAGTATAAAAAGAACAAACAAACCAACCAAAAAAACAACTAATACTAAACTTTCTTTGGGTTATTTGTATGGAAATATGTTAATATAAATGTTTCAGACATTACATGAAATTTCTAAAAATCTTACATGTTCTGGTATAATGTTATGAGTCATAATTCTAGTTATTACTTTAAAATGTATATCTCAGAAATTAAAATTTTTTTAAAAAAAGCTAACTTGATTAGCAATAAAACCATGCAACAGAAGCATGAGACATGCCCCAAAACAATAAAACAACTGTGGCATGAGACCTACATCCTGCCCAGTGAGCTCAGTAAGTTAATGACCTCCAAAACATGCTCTTTGACCCCTGGGACATGCTCTTTGCACAGTGCCCCCAAAACAATAAAACAATAGTGGAGAATAAGGCCTACAACCTGCCCAGTGGTATCAAGTTAATGACCCCTGGGATATGCTCTGTGCACACAAAGAAACAATCATTTATGGAAAGGTGGCATTTCAAAGTGAAAGACCCTCATTGTACTGAGACCTGAAGTAATTTTTCCAAAGTGCCATGACAGTCCTGGCCTGACCATGTAGGGACAAGAAAACTCCCCTGCCCACCCTGGAGGAGGAGCCAATGATGGAAATGTGCTGTCTACTCAAGAAAGGCAAAGAAGGTATCCTACATCTCCTGCCTCTTCCTTTGATTATAAAAACATAACCCACTAAGTACTCGGGGCAGCTGCAACATTTGCCTGCCCACCTGTAAACCTCATAAGTGTCCTATTCTAAAAAAATTCACTTCTTATCTATCACTTTGCCTCTCGCTGAATTCTTTCTGCACTGAGACACAAAGAACCTGAGTCTCAGTAAGTCCAGACACCAGGTGAGGGATTCTAATTAAAGGACTGTGAGTTCAAGTCCCAATCTAAGTTACATCAGTTTCAGACCTACTTGTGAATCTTGGAGAGGCAGGAGGCAGCTGAGAGGCCCCTGCAGGTGGAGACTCTGGCTGCAGACATTTTGGGGATCTTGTTCTACCACACTGACACTGGGGATGGCAAGTGTCCTTCTGGAATCCTGCCTCTAGCCTATTAGTGCCAGGGGCTGGCCCCACCCACCAGTGGCCCCACAGCAGTTGTACTCCACCAGGCATTGTAACCAGCTACACTGGGAGCCTGTGCCACCCAACAGAACACCCACAGCACTGCACAAGGCAGGGCCTTACAGCCAGCCAGGCCAGGGGCCCACCCCAATGACCAGGGTACCCACAAAAGTCTGCCTGCTGCAACAGAAGTATTCATGAAGCCCACAGAGGGAACACCCCTGGGACATCTAGCTCGGGTGGCCAGAGGAGAGAAATGATATTTAGCAACCATTGACTAAGGGGCATTCTGCCTCCATATTATATGCTCTTAATGACTATGTCATGCTCTCTTTATTTTAAGCACCTCCAAGTCCTTTTTACATAGTCAAACTATTAATACTTACACAAGTTTTGAGTCTGTGGAGCAAACAGAACACAAAGGCAATAATTCCAGAGGGGAAAATTACTAGAAAGAGGAAGTGTCCAGATTCTTTCCATTATGTATCAAGGACTAAAAAGCAATACAAATGGAAAAAGAATTTTTTTCCTAATAGCCATTCTTATAGGTGTGAGGTCATAATCTCATTGTGGTTTTGATTTGCCTTCCCCTGATGATTAGTAATGTTGAGCATCTTTTTTATATACCTGTTGGCCGTTTGGATGTCTTCTTAGAGAAATGTCTATCAAGTCCTCTGCCCTTTTTAAAATTCGGTTATTTGATTTTTTGTTACTGAGTTATAGGAGTCTCATATATTTTGGTTATTAACCCTTTATCAGATATACGGATTGCAAATATTTTCTCCTATGTTGATTGTTTCCTTTGTTGTGCATAGCTTTTTAGTTTGATGTAGTCCCACTTGTCAGTTTTTACTCGTTGCTGTGCTTTCGGTGTCATATCCAAGATATCATTTTCTTGACCAATGTCAAGAAGTTTCCTCTTGTGATTTCTTCTAAGAATTTCGCAGTTTCAGCACTTTGTATTTACATTTTAAGATAATTTGATTTTATTTTTGTGTATGGTATAAGATAAGGGTCCAATTTTATTCTTCCACATGCAGATATCAATTTTTCCCAATACCATTTATTGAAGAGTCTATCCTTCCCCATTGTTTATTTTGGCACCCTTGTTGAAGATTAGTCGACTATATACGTGTGGATTTATTTCAAAAAGCAAAAGATAACAAGAATTAGTGAGGATGAGAAGAAATGGGAACTCTCAGACCGTATTGGTGGGAATGTTAATTGGTGCAGCTGCTATGAAGAACAGTATGGAGGTTTCTCAAAAAAATAAACTAAAAATAGGACTCCCATATGATCCAGCAATTCTACTTCTGGGTATATATCCAAAAGAATTGACATCAAGAACTCAAAGGGATATTTGCATTCCTATGTTCATTGCAGCATAGTTCACAAGAGCCAGGCTATGGAAACAAACTGCATGTCCATCAAAGAAGGAATAGATAAAGAAAATGTGGTAATGTACATACAGTGGAATCTTAGCCTTTAAAAAGGAGAAACCAGAGGGAGGAGATTTGGAGATATATGTGTATGTAAAGCTGATTCACTTTGTTATAAAGCAGAAACTAACACACCACTGTGAAGCAATTATACTCCAATAAAGATGTTAAAAAAAAAAAAAAGGAGAAACCCTTGTCATATGTAACAACACAGAAGAACCAGAAGGACATCATGCTAAGTGAAATAAGCCAGTTACAGAAGGACAAATGCAGCATGATTCCATTTATATGACATATTCAAAATAGTCAAACTCATAGAAATAGAGGGGAAAATGGTGGTTTGTGGGAACTGGGGTGAGGGGGAAGAGGGGAGTTGCTCTATAATGGGTATAGAGTATCAGTTGTACAAGGTGGATAAGTTTTAGAGATCTACTGTACAACATTGTATATACAGTTAAGAATACATTTTATGCACTTAAAATTTGTTGAGTAGGTTTCATTTAATTGTTCTTACCACAGTTTTTTAAAGTTACCATCTTTGTTAATTTTTATAAACTAGACTGGGGCAAAATTGTGGAGCAAACTAAGCTTGTCTCAATTTTTCATACAAAATACATAATGTTAACAGTATCCCTAGCCAATGGGATAGCACCAACACCATTGCTATGACTGAACTTCTTTCTTTAGGTAATGTATCCTACTCTAGAATCCTCAAATTTAACTTCCCCAAGGCCCAGTTTCTGCTAGATAATAAATTAACCCATGAATAATGAGTTTATGTGCTTCTCTTTCTGAGTCATATAGGTACTTTATCATTACTGTTTGGAAAGTGTCTTATTCAAAATATTGCTAGGGATAAAAATTCTAGGATTGTAGATTAATTTTGAGGGTATGAAGTTTCCTTTGTCATCTATAATTCAACAGAGTGATTTGAGTCAGTAAATACTAAGTGCCAAGTGTTGGTAATACAGAGAAAAAGAATATGAATCCTAACAGTAGCTACCTGCTGAATGGGGGACAGATGAAACAACATAAAGAGACTAAAGAGTCAATGGATACAGGTTTTATTAAAAAGCCTATTATTGTGATTATTTGATTAATGAAATATTTCAATGTAGACAAAAGAATTGTTTAACAAATGGTTTTTCCTCACCCAATTAAAATATTACAATCTTAGATTTGAGATGGATGCTGACGGTTGCTAGTGAGATTACTTTCCTCATGATACAAGAATCTACTTTATATCATGTGACTGAAAACGGTAATGTATGTAGCCTTTGCTTAAATATTACTCATAGTGGGCTGAATTTTTAGGTAATTATTCAATACATGGAAATAAGAATGTATCTTCTTGATTTATCTACATGTTTATTCTACTTTTGCACTCTGGAGTAAAAAGAGCTTATTTCTAGAGGGGAGCTTCAAGATGGCAGAAGAGTAAGACATGGAGATCACCTTCCTCCCCACAGATACACCAGAAATACATCTACACGTGGAACAACTCCTACAGAACACCTACTGAACGCTGGCAGAAGACCTCAGAACTCCCAAAAGGCGAGAAACTCCCCACGTACCTGGGTAGGGCAAAAGAAAAAACAGAGACAAAAGAATAGGGACAGGACCTGCACCAGTGGGAGGGAGCTGTGAAGGAGGAAAGGTTTCCACACACTAGAAGCCCCTTCGCGGGCGGAGACTGCAGGTGGTGGAGGGGGGAAGCTTCGGAGACATGCAGGAGAGCACAGCAACAGGGGTGCGGAAGACAAAGTGGAGAGATTCCCGCACAGAGGATCGGTGCCGACCGGCACTCACCAGCCCGAGAGCCTTGTCTGTTCACACGCTGGGGCGGGCGGGGCCTGAAGTTGAGGCTCGGGCTTCGGTCGGAGCGCCGGGAGAGGACTGGGGTTGGCGGCGTGAACACAGACTGAAGGGGCCAGTGCGCCACGGCTAGCCGGGAGGAAGTCCGGGAAAAAGTCTGGAGCTGCCGAAGAGGCAAGAGACTTTTTCTTGCCTCTTTGTTTCCTGCTGCGCGCGGAGAGGGGATTAACAGTGCCACCTAAATGAGCTCCAGAGACAGGCGCGAGCCGTGGCTATCAGCTCGGACCCCAGAGACGGGCATGAGACGCTAAGGCCACTGCTGCCGCCACCAAGAAGCCTGTGTGCGAGCACAGGTCACTATCCACACACACCCCTCCCGGGAGCCTGTGCAGCCCGCCACTGCCAGGGTCCCGTGATCCAGGGACAACTTCCCAGGGAGGACACACGGCGCGCCTCAGGCTGGCGCAACATCACACCGGCCTCTGCCGCAGCAGGCTCACCCCGCACTCCGTACCCCTCCCTCTCCCCGGCCTGAGTGAGCCAGAGCCCCCGAATCAGCTGCTCCTTTAACCCCGTCCTGTCTGAGCAAAGAACAGATGCCCTCAGTCAACCTACACACAGAGGCGGGTCCAAATCCAAAGCTGAACCCCGGGAGCTGTGCAAACAAAGAAGAGAAAGGGAAATCTCTCCCAGCAGCCTCAGGAGTAGCGGATTAAATCTCCACAATCAACCTGATGTACCCTGCATCTGTGGAATACCTGAATAGACAACGAATCATCCCAAATTGAGGAGGTAGACTTTGGGAGCAACAATATATATATTTTTTCCCTTTTTCTTTTTTTTGTGAGTGTGTATGAGTATGCTTCTCTGTGTGATTTTGTTTGTATAGCTTTGCTTTTACCATTTGTCCTATGGTTCTGTCTGTCCGTTTTTGTTGTTGTTGTTTTTTATTACTTAAATTTTTTTCTTAATTATTTTTTATTTTTTAATTTTAAAAGCTTTATTTTATTTTACTTTTTTTTACTTTATTTTATTTTTTCTTCTTCTTTCTTTCTTTCTTTTTTTTCTCCCTTTTATTCTGAGCTGTGTGGAGGACAGGCTCTTGGTGCTCAAGCCAGGCCTCAGGGCTGGGCCACTGAGTTGGGAGAGCCAAGTTCAGGACAATGGTCCACGAGAGACCTCCCAGCTCCATGTAATACCAAACAGCAAAAATCTCCCAGAGATCTCCATCTCAACACCAAGACCCAGTTTCACTCAATGACCAGCAAGCTACAGTGCTGGATACCCTATGCCAAACAACTAGCAAGACAAGAACACAGCCCCATCCATTAGCAGAGAGGCTGCCTAAAATCATAATAAGGCCACAGACACACCAAAGCACACCACCAGACGTGGACCTGCCCACCAGAAAGAAAAGATCCAGCCTCACCCAACAAAACACAGGCACTAGTCCCCTCCACCAGGAAGCCTACACAACTCACTGAACCAACCTTAGCCACTGGGGACAGACACCAAAAACAACAGAAACTATGACCCTGCAGCCTGCGAAAAGGAGACCCCAAACACAGTAAGTTAAGCAAAATGAGAAGACAAAGAAACACACAGCAGATGAAGCAGCAAGGCAAAAACCCACCAGACCTAACAAATGAAGAGGAAATAGGCAGTTCACCTGAAAAATAATTCAGAATAATGATAGTAAAGATGATCCAAAATCTTGGAAATAGAATGGAGAAAATACAAGAAACATTCAACAAGGACCTAGAAGAACTAAAGAGCAAATAAAAGTGATGAACAGCACAATAAGTGAAATTAAAAGTTCTCTAGAAGGGATCTATAGCAGAAAAACTGAGGCAGAAGAATGGATAAGTGATGTGGGAGATAAAATAGTGGAAATAACTGCCATAGAGCAGAATAAAGAAAAAAGAATGAAAAGAATTGAGGACAGTCTCAGAGACGACTGGGACAAGAGTAAATGCATGAACAATCAAATTATAGGGGTCCCAGAAGAAGAAAAGAAAAAGAAAGGGACTGAGAAAATATTTGAAGAGATTATAGTTGAAAACTTCCCTAATATGGGAAAGGAAATAGTTAATCAAGTTCAGGAAGCACAGAGGCTCCTATACAGGATAAATCTAAAGAGAAACATGCCAAGACACATTAATCAAACTATCAAAAATTAAATACAAAGAACAAATATTAAAAGCAGCAAGGGAAAAACAACTAATAACACATAAGGGAATCCCCATAAGGTTAACAGATGATCTTTCAGCAGAAACTCTGCAAGCCAGAAGGGTATGGCAGGACATATTTAAAGTGATGAAGGAGAAAAACCTACAACCAAGATTACTCTACTCAGCCAGGATCTCACTCAGATTATATGGAGAAATTAAAACCTTTACAGACAAGCAAAAGCTAAGAGAATTCAGCACCACCAAACCAGCTTTACAACAAATGCTAAAGGAACTTCTCTAGGCAGGAAACACAAGAGAAGGAAAAGACCTACAAAAACAACCCCAAAACAGTTAAGAAAATAGAATAGGAACATACGTATCGTTAATTACCTTAAAGGTAAGTGGATTAACTACTCCAACCAAAAGACCTAGACTGGCATAATGGATATAAAATAGAGACCCGTATATATGCTGTCTACAAGAGACCTACTTCAGACCTAAGGTCACATACAGACTGAAAGTGAGGGGATGGAAAAAGAAATTCCATGCAAATGGAAATCAAAAGAAAGCTGGAGTAGCAATTCTCATGTCAGACAAAATAGACTTTAAAACAAAGACTATTACAAGAGAGAGACACTACAAAATGATCAAGGGATCAATCCAAGGAGAAGATATAACAACTGTAAATATTTATGCACCCAACATAGGAGCACCTGAATACATAAGGCAAATACTAACAGCCATAAAAGGGGAAATTGACAGTAACACAATCATAGTAGGGAACTTTAACTCCCCACTTTCACCAATGGACACATCTTCCAAAATGAAAATAAACAAGGAAACACAAGCTTTAAATGATACATTAAACAGGATGAACTTAATTGATATTTATAGGACATTCCATCCAAAAACAACAGAATACACGTTCTTCTCAAGTGCTCATGGAACATTCTCCAGGATAGATCATATCTTGGGTCATAAATCAAGCCTTGGTAAATTTAAGAAAATTGAAATTGTATCAAGTATCTTTTCCGACCACAATGCTATGAGACTAGATATCAATTACAGGAAAAAAATCTGTAAGAAATACAAACACATGGAGGCTAAACAACACACTACTTAATAACCCAGACATCACTGAAACAATCAAAGAGGAAATCAAAAAATACCTAGAAACAAATGACAATAAAAACACAACGACCCAAAACCTATGGGATGCATCAAAAGCAGTTCTAAGAGGGAAATTTATAGCAATACAATCCTACCTTAAGAAACAAGAAACATCTCAAATAAACAACATAACCTTACACTTAAAGCAATTAGGGAAAGAAGAACAAGAAAAACCCAAAGTTATCAGAAGGAAAGAAATCATAAAGATCTGATCAGAAATAAATGAAAAAGAAATGAAGGAAACGATAGCAAAGATCAATGAAAATAAAAACTGGTTCCTGAGAAGATAAACAAAATTGATAAACCATTAGCCAGACTTAGCAAGAAAAAAAGGGAGAGGACTCAAATCAATAGAATTAGAAATGAAAAAGGAGAAGTAACAACTGACAGTGCAGAAATACAAAGGATCATGAAAGATTACTACAAACTCCTATATGCCAATAAAATGGACAACCTGGAAGAAATTGACAAATCCTTAGAAGTGCACAACCTTCTGAGACTGAACCAGGAAGAAAGAGAAAATATGAAGAGACCAATCACAAGCACTGTAATTGAAACTGTGATTAAAAATCTTCCAGATGGCTTCACAGGCGAATTCTAACATTTAGAGAAGAGCTAACGCCTATCCTTCTTACACTCTTCCATAATATAGCAGAGGGAGGAACACTCCCAAACTCATTTTACAAGGCCACCATCATGCTGATACCAAAACCAGACAAAAATGTCACAAAGAAAGAAAACTACAGGCCAATATCACTGAAGAACATACATGCAAAAATCCTCAACCAAATACTAGCAAACAGAATCCAACAGCACTTTAAAAGGATCATACACTACGATCAAGTGGGGTTATCCCAGGAATGCAAGGATTCTTCAATATACCTAAATCAATCAATGGGTTACACCATATTAACAAATTGAAGGAGAAAAAACATACGATCATCTCAATAGATGCAGAGAAAGCTTTCAACAAAATTCAACATCCATTTATGATAAAACCGTCCAGAAAGTAGGCATAGAGGGAGCTTTCCTCAACATAATGAAGGCCATATATGACAAACCCACAGCCAACATCGTCTTCAATGGTGACAAACTGAAAGCATTTCCACTAAGATCAGGAACAAGACAAGGTTGCCCACTTTCACCGCTATTATTCAACATAGTTTTGGAAGCTTTAGCCGCAGCAAACAGAGAAGAAAAGGAAATAAAAGGAATCCAAATTGGAAAAGATGAAGTAAAGCTGTCACTGTTTACAGATGACATGATACTATATATAGAGAATCCTAAAGATGCTACCAGAAAACTCCTAGAGCTAATCAATGAATTTGGTAAAGTAGCAGGATACAAAATTAATGCACAGAAATCTCTTGCATTCCTATATACTAATGATGAAATATCTGAAAGTGAAATTAAGAAAACACTCTCATTTACCATTGCAACAAAAAGAATAAAATATCTAGGAATAAACCCATCTATGGAGACATAAGACCTGTATGCAGAAAATTATAAGACACTGATGAAAGAAATTAAATATGATACAAATAGATGGAGAGATAAACCATGTTCTTGGATTGGAAGAATCAACATAGTGAAAATGAATCTACTACCTAAAGTAATCTACAGATTCAATGCAATCCCTATCAAACTACCACTGGCATTTTTTCACAGAACTAGAAAAAAAAATTTCACAATTTGTATGGAAACACAAAAGACCCCGAATAGCCAAAGCAATCTTGAGAAAGAAAAATGGAGCTGGAGGAATCAGGCTCCCTGACTTCAGACTATACTACACAGCTACAGTAATCAAGACAGTATGGTACTGGCACAGAAACAGAAATATAGATCAGTGGAACAGGATAGAAAGCCCAGAGATAAACCCACACACATATGGTCACCTTATCTTTTATAAAGGAGGCAAGAATATACAGTGGAGAAAAGACAGCCTCTTCAATAATTGGTGCTGGGAAAACTGGACAGCTTCATGTAAAAGAATGTAAGTAGAACACTTCCTAACACCATACACAGAAATAAACTCAAAATGGATTAAAGACCTTAATGTAAGGCCAGACACCATCAAACTCTTAGAGGAAAACATAGGCAGAACACTCTATGACATAAATCACAGCAAGATCCTTTTTGACCCACCTCCTAGAGAAATGGAAATAAAGACAAAAATTTTAAAAATGGGACCTAATTAAACTTAAAATATTTTGCACAGCAAAGGAAACCACAAGCAAGATGAAAAGACAGCACTCAGAATGGGAGAAAATATTTTCAAATGAAGCAACTGATAAAGGATTAGTCTCCAAAATTTATAAGCAGCTCATGTAGCTCAATATCAAGAAAACAAACAACCCAATCCAAAAATGGGCAGAAGACCTAATTACACATTTCTCCAAAGAAGATATACAGACTGCCAACAAACACATGAAAGAATGCTCAACATCATTAATCATTAGAGAAATGCACATCAAAACTACAGTGAGATATCATCTCACACTGGTCAGAATGGCCATCTTTAAAAAATCTACAAACAATAAATCCTGGAGAGGGTGTGAAGAAAAGGGAACCCTCTTGCACTGTTGGTGGGAATGTAAATTGATGCAGCCACTATGGAGAACAGTATGGAGGTTCCTTAAAAAACTAAAAATACAACTACCACACGACCCAGCAATCCCAGTAATGGGTATATACCCTGAGAGTCATGTACCAAAATGTTCATTGCAGCTCAATTTACAATAGCCAGGACATGGAAGCAACCTAAGTGTCCATCAACAGATGAATGGATAAAGAAGATGTGGCACATATATACAATGGAATATTACTCAGCCATTAAAAGGGACAAAACTCAGTTATTTGTAGTGAGGTGGATGGACCTAGAGACTGTCATACAGAGTGAAGTAAGTCAGAAAGAGAAAAACAAATACTGTATGCTAACACATATATATGGAATCTAAAAAAATAAGAAAAAAATTGGTCATGGAGAACCTAGGGGCAAGATGGGAATAAAGATGCAGAACTACTAGAGAATGGACTTGAAGATATGGGGAGGGGGAATGGTCAGCTGGGACAAAGTGAGAGAGTGGCATGGACATATATACACTACCAAATGTAAAATAGATAGCTAGTGGGAAGCAGCCACATAGCACAGGGTGATCAGCTCGGTGCTTTGTGACCACCTAGAGTGATGGGATAGGGAGGGTGGGAGGGAGGGAGATGCAAGAGGGAAGAGATATGGGGACATATGTATATGTATAACTGATTCATTTTGTTATAAAGCGGAAACTAACACACAATTGTAAAGCAATTGTACTCCAATAAAGATGTTAAAAAAAAAAGCTTATTACTTATTTCACATGACAGCTTTTAAAATCCATCTACACTTTGACGTTGGGATCAATGATTTTAAGACAACTTGAGCAGCAAGGCTACATGTGTTGTCAAATAATCAGAAAAATAGTTGTCAGTGTATTGAATACTAATGAACTTGAGCAATGTAAGAAAATTAAGACTGAGATGATACCTTTCCCTCACCCACAGTTCTTCTCTTTTCTTTGCTAAGCACCTCCGATTCCAACAACTTTTATTTATATGACACAGTTGGCAGTGCTCTTACCATTCTCACGTCCCTGATTCCAATATTTAGTGCAATTTTTTAGTAATCTTATTAAAGTGTGCTATGCAGACACACAGGTGTGGTCAGTCTTACACAAAAGCGAATGATCTAGATTGTCTTCTTGTCCTGTGAAGCTTATTGTCTTATTACGAGATGATAACTAAGATAACTTTTTTACTTGAACTTTTTACCAACCTGGTTAATGCATTTTGAAATTTATTCTTTCATCCTGGATGGAAGATTTTATATTGATTCAGGTTTATATATACAGTTGTATCGCTCATTTCATATTAATTTTCTATTTGGTAAAGATACTACCGATATTAATTCTTTCATTCAATTCATTGGCTAATATTAACAACTCAGTTTTATCTACAAGTTTTAATCATATGTTTGTGTTATCATCTAAGTTAAACATTTATTAAATATCATAGCACCATTTGGCTCTTCTCTATTATCTTTTCTCTAGCTCGACCTCACTCTAATAATCAACTTCTTGAAATTTAATCACACAGATAGTTTTAATTATACCCGCTTATCATCAAGCTGTTGTTATTCAAACATCGTCTCAAGGATAATATGAGAAATTGTGTCAAGTGGCCTACTGAAATCAAGATACATCAAAACTATATTATTTTCCTGAAATCTAAAACAAATCTTTGAAATATAAAACTAATTTGCTGCAAGCCAGAGAGAGATGCATCGAAGGTTAGAACACTCAGGGCCTCCAAAAATAAATAAATAAATAGACAAAAAAGACATTATTTTGGCATAAAGTGATTTCTTCAAATTTGTCTCTAGACCTCACCCTGTGATTTAATGTACCTTATTCTATCATAGTTCTTGATATTTGGCCTTACTAACCTCACTTAATTGGTTTCCTTGTTTTTCCCTCCAACATTATCAGATTTCAGTTTCTTCCTACTACTGGTTGTTTAATCATGCCTACAGATCTAGTTTCATGATTTGTCTTCCATGACGGCCTTCTAGTAAAACACTATCCTTTAGACTGACTCCAACTACAAAACTATGCCCCACCTCCAGATTCTGATAACCTTTCCCAAACTTGTTCTTGCTGAATTCTAAACTTTCATGGTTATGATAACATACGTTGTATTTATTTATTTAATATTTATTTATTTATTTGGCTGTGTTGGGTCTTTATTGCAGCATGTGTGATCTTCCTTGCGGCATGTGGGATTTTTCACTGAGGCTCTCTTTGTGGCACACGGGCTCTTCATTGCTGTGCATGGGCTTCTCTTTAGTTGTAGCGTGTGGGTTTTCTCTCTCTAGTTGTGGCACGGGCTCCAGAGCATGTAGGCTCTGTAGTTTGCAACACATAGGCTCTCTAGTTGAGACACACGAGCTCAGTGGTTGTGGCGCACCGGCTTTGTTGCCCTGTGGCATGTGGGATCTTTGTTCCCCCACCAGGGATTGAACCCATGTCACCTGCATTGGAAGGCAGATTCTTTACCACTGAACCACCAGGGAATTCCCAACATTTGTTGTATTTAAATTCTTATTTTGATGTAATTCAAAAATGGCCTTAAAATGCTAACTCAAATACATATACATTGGCACAATATCAGAATTCTTGACATTTCAGGCAGATATTGGTATAGGTATCTTTTGGCAAGAATGATTATCCTATTTAATATGGTGCCAACTTTTGTCAGTAATGCTAATTAAGAAATTCTAACCTCACTTCTACCCACTCCTGAAACATTCACCTGACTATTTCACTTTAATATTTTTTCAGAATTTTGAGATAATTTTTATTTAAGAAAGAGTGGGGTCCAAATGACTTTTGTCTGTGAATTCTTTCAGAGCCAATAATACTTATTTTATCCACTTCTGTTTATTTCCATAGACTAACCCATAATATAAAAGTTTTTAGCTAATATTTATTTTTCTAAATTAATGCATTAAAAACATACATAATTTAAGCCAATGAGCCTATTCCCAAAGATATTTGTGAGAACTACTAGATAATAAAGATGGGAGGAAATTATTTTAGAACTCATTGAAATAATGGTTCTTAAACTTTTATGTTCATCAGAATCATCTATGATGTATGCTTAAAGTATAAATTACTGGACCTCTCAAATAAAAATTATTAAAAGATAATCTCAAGGAATAATCATATTTTTTTATAGTTCCCAAGTGATATCTATCTACTGTTCACCAAAATTTGTGCTAGAGTGAATATAAATTTTTTTTCTATATATAAAAACAATAAACATAAAGAAGTTAGAGTTGAATTAAGGGTGCTCTGACTTATAAAGAACTAGAAAGAAAAGAAGGCAAGCACATTGGTAGAGAGCTTTAGTTACAGTTTAAAAATTGGGGTCAGGATATATTCTGTGGACTCAAAAGAACATGTTGGAGACATTTTGGAGACTGAAATAAAAGGTATGAAAATTAGTTACTTCTCCAGCTAAGTTTATTTTAGTGGAGGGATAAATAAGCTGAATATGAGGAGATCTGTAACAAGGATATTTAGATGAATTGCTTTAATTATTTTAACAAATGGAAAACATAACTGCTAGATAATATGAAACAATCACTTTAAAGAAAGAGACATCCATGAATTGCAACAAAATGTCTTACAAATTGGGAACTTGAAACTGTATCTTTTTTTTTTTTTTTGTGGTACGCGGGCCTCTCACTGCAGTGGCTTCTCCCATTGCGGAGCACAGGCTCCGGACGCACAGGCCCAGCGACCATGGCCCACGGGCCCAGTCGCTCCGCGGCACGTGGGATCCTCCCAGACCGAGGCACGAACCCATATCCCTTGCACCGGCAGGCGGACTCTCAACCACTGCGCCACCAGGGAAGCCCTTGAAACTGTATGTTGATCAATGTTACACTCTTTGTTGTTCTACTCACTCCACTATTTTGCTAAAAGCTTTCAAAGGTCTGCTAAATACTTCTCATAACAAGGAGCTCTTGACGTTCTGAAGAGAATAGGATTAGGGCAAATCCGATTTTTAGAAAGTCAATTTTCCATTTGTTCTGTTTTCTTTAGATTTCTCTTTTTTTTTAATGTTAGTAGTATTCTTCACAGTATTTTAAAGAATTGCCTTTCTATGTATTACTTTTGAGGAAAGTCTGGAGAGTGGAAAAATTGATATATCTCACAAAAATCTTAAACCTTTGCACCTTAGATTTTTCTCATTCTAATAATAGTTTCCATTTTGCATGTAACAGTTAGATGCAATCGTCATCTTACAAGGCATTTACAATATTCTCCAGAGCTCTGTGGTATGAGGATTTCTTTTGTTAGTTATATTATATATTATTCTTAATTCTCAATATGTTTTGTGTTCATCTGGCAATTCTAATTTTTACTTTATCTTATTTTATTATGTTTTCCCAACATTTCATTTTAAAAACATTTCAAAATTACAGCAAAGTTAAAAGAATTTACCAGTGAACACCCATATACCCACTACTTAGATCCTACTATTAATATGCCTATCAGTCCATTTTGGTTTTGGATGCATTTAAAGGTAAATTGCAGACATTAGCAAACCTCCCCCTAAAAACTACAGCATTTATATCATTTAGTACTCAATATTTATTTTATGTCTTTTGAAATAAAATGAAATGCAAAAATATTAAGTGCACATTGCCTAACTTTAGGCAAATGACTTCACCTGTGTAGCCAAATCCCCTATGAAGATATAAAATATTACCATTTTCCCTGAAAGTATCCTCATGCCACTTCCAAATCAATTCCAATCCCAACTTTCCAGTGACAGCTACTGTTATGATATTTTGGCCCATTCTAAAATTTCATATAAAGAAAATTTTATGATATGTTCTAGTTTGTAAAGCTTCTTACCATGTAATATTCCAGTGCATTTTAATTATGCTGTGTAGCTTTTACTATAAGAATACATATACATAGAAATTTCATTAAACCTCATTATACTCCATTGCCAAGACTTTGTTTATTAAGAAAAAATACTTTAAAAAAATCAACACAAAATATACTAAAATTACATGTGTCATAAAAAATTGGGGAATAATATTTTTATTATATGATAAAAATGATACAAGAAAAAAATCTGAATTTGAATTTCAAGTCAAGATTAGGTGACACTTCATTTCCCAAGTTTTTTTTTTTTATTGTGCATAATCTTAACTATCAAGAATATAGTATCAAATCAGTCTGACTTTTTCTCTACAGCCAAAAGCATTTAATGATAATGCCAGTATTAACACCCATGAGCATTTTGAGATTTAGTTGAAATGTCATGTAATATATCTTCATTAGAATACATGTAGTTTATATACAATGGAATATTACTCATCCATAAAAAGGAATGATATTGAGTTACTTGTAATGAGGTGGATGGACCTAGAGTCTGTCATACAGGGTGAAGTAAGTCAGAAAGAGAAAAACAAACACCGTTTGCTAACACATACATATGGAATCTAAAAAAATGGTACTGATGAACCTAGTGCAGGGCGGGAATAAAGACACAAACATAGAGAATGGACTTGAGGACACAAAGAGGGAATGGGAAGCTGGGACGAAGTGAGAGAGTAGCATTGGCATACATACACTACCAAATGTAAAATGGATGGCTATTGGGAAGCTACTGCATAGCATGGGGAGATCAGCTCGATGCTTTGTGATGACCTACAGGGGTGGGATAGGGAGGGTGGGAGGGAGGCTTAAGAGGGAGGGGATATGGGGATATATGTATACATAGAGCTGATTCACTTTGTTGTACATCAGACACTAACACAACATTGTAAAGCACTTATACTCCAGTAAAGATGTAAACAAACAAACAAACAAACAAATAAAATAACCCACACACACACACACACACACACACACAAAATACCTATAGTTATACAAGGACTTTTAAAGTTTGATTGATTATATTAATGATATTTTGAAGAGTCCCAACATATTAACTACTCAAAATAATGTTAACATATTAATATTTCTTTGTAACATATAAATGTGTTATAATTATGAGTATATTGAAATGATAGGATACGAAAGTGTTAGAGAAAGACACCACTAGTCACACACCATGGATATAAAATAGGCTTTACTGGGGGGAAATTTACATAAAGCTTAAGTAGAAAAACATCACAGTCTCAAAAGTTTAACCCTGAGCCTGAAGTTAAGGCTGAATATAAATGGACTATATCCACCATGGCCAACTTCTCAGCAGAGAAGCCACCATTCTTATAATAATTACATATTTATTGAGTCAACTAGTAGCAAACAGCTATACAAACATGAAAAAATAGAAGTGCTCTGATTGAGAAGGTGACCAGATAAAAAGGAGAAACATTCAACAGCAGTTACAGGTATCAGCCGATTCTTGTATTGTGCCAGGTCAGACCTGCTGAGTCAGACTTTTACTAACCTACCAAAGAGGGGAGGAAATTAGCCTCCAGGACAATCCAGATTCATCTCTCCTTAATTTAGCCCTCAGTGTTTGTGGAACTATTGCATTTTTTTCCCCCTTCACCTGTGTTTTACTTAAGGTTACAGAGATAGTTGAGACATTTTCTGGGATACAAACGTCAATAAGCTCAAACAACTGGACCAGATGGGAAGTGACATATCCAACATTGTAAGGAAGTTAACTTATGAGCTATTGCCTTTGAAAATTAAAGAAGGTTGATTGGAGCTTTTTGTCCATATCTATAAAGAAAGGATAGAGATATTTATCACCTTCCTCTGGTCTCCTACCAGTTCCCTGGACTGGATATCATGCCCTCTCATGGAAGAGATAGACTGTCCCTGTTCCATTTTTGGAGTGATGTGTTCCATAGAAACCCAATAATTGTCTTTTTGTCACCATGAATAACATCTGGAGGCAGAATACTGTGGTTGTGGAATCACCTGAAGCAAAGTCTGTGTCCTTGTTTATGTTTACCCTGGTGTCCACCATGTGAGCAATATTATCTATCTATCTGCTGAGGTCAAACAAGGTACAGTAAGTCCCCTTCATATGAACCTTCAAGTTGCGAACTTTCAAAGATGCAAATGTGCGTTCCATCAATGTCATGTGTGAGTGAAATTGCAGCTCGCCCTCTATGTCCTGTTGCTGATGATTCTTCAGCTCTACCATCTCCCACTTCCTCTCCCTCCACTAGTCAGTAACTCTTCTTGCCCATTCACTCGATGCCAACCCCGGTATGCCAGCTGTTGTACTGTACTACTGTACTTTTCAAGGTACTATGCTGTAAGATTAAAAATTTTTCTTTATTTTTTGTGTTTATTTGGTTTTTATATATTATTGTGTGAAAAGTATTATAAACTTTTCACACAATAAAAAATATTATTAAAGTATATTACAGTACAGTACTATATAGCTGATTGTGTTAATTGGGTACCTAGGCTAACTTTGTTGGACTCAAGAACAAATTGGACTTACGAACGCACTCTCAGAATGGAACTTGTTTGTATGCAGGAGACTTACTGTACTCTAAAGTAGGAGGATCACTTTGGTACTTACTATCTCCTCTCACAGTCTCTTTGTTTTCCTGACTCTTGGATGCATAGAGAATCAGCTAAGCATGTATGTTCATGTGTAACTTTATATAGCTGACTAGAATTGGACCAGTTGTTCCTATAGTGGTATCATTGAGAAGACCCACAGAGAAGCAGTTACATAAGTCAGGAAAATTTCATATTGGTCCTTCTAATTCTTTTTGGCGGTTCCATTACTATAATGGCTTACAACATGGATTTAGTGAGCTACAGAAGAGAAGATAGCTAACATGTTTAAATGGCTTTGTAAGTCCAGATGGTTTTCTCTATATGTGTCACTTCATACAGGCATTTACAAGAATAATATGAAGATCAAATTCATGAATAAGTTGTGCGTGCGTTTCCAGAGGATGGTAACCAAATACTTAAGCTATGTAGTCCTGAGTAGACCAACAGTCTTACCCGAATAGGCCATTAGTAACACCTCTTTCTACCCCCTGCCTCTTCCCAAAATGAATAAAGATATATGTTAGTCATTTTAAGGGATGTATAGTGTATAGCTCTTGTTCTCAACTAGGGTGATTTTTCCTGCAAGGGACATGTGCAACATCTGGAGATATTTTGGTTGTCACAATTGGCGGTGGTAGACAATGTTATCAGTACCTGGTAAGTAGAGGCCAGGGATACTACTGAACATACTACAATGCCCATGATAGTCCCCAAAAGAAATTATCTAATCCAAAATGTCAAAAGTCCAACACTGAGTAATTCTACCTTATCTTTAGAAATAGTATTAGAAGAAAACGCATTTAATAGATTGGGGCATCAACAATTTATCATCAAGATGAGTAACTATAATATTCTATTAGTTTCATCACAACTTTAGAGGTGGGATGTTTTATCAGTCTACCGTACTATCAGTTAGGTGTCAAGTGTTTTAAGTAGTGCTCCATTGATTCAATTATTATTATTATTTTTCAAAGGTTTCCCAATGTATAATTGGAAGCAGCTATCTCTTTACAGTGTCCAGTTAATTAGAGTTATAGTTTTCATTTCACAGTGGAACTATCTGAAACTTGCCCCACTTTATGGTAATTTAATGTTGAAAGGACCTGCTGCATAATAAGAATATTTAAGTCATAACTTTTCTTTCAGTGAAATGATTTTTCTCAATTAGGGCTTAGTAATAGGCTGGCAGTAATTGCTCAGAAGCAATCCAAAGATCCAGGAATCTCAGAAAACACAAAATAGATTAATTAAAAATAAAATCATACCAAATGACACTTTTCTTAAACTGCTAAAAACTATAGGTTAAAAGAAATCTCAAAAACAACCCAAGATAAAAAGTCATATCATGTGCAGAAGATCAAAGGAAAAACTAACAGGTGACTTAGAAACAATGGACCAAAGAAAATAGCCAGCACCTTCAAAATGCTGAAAGAAAAAAGAAAACCAAAAACTATTGATGCAGAGTTCTCTAGTCAGTGACTATATACTTCAAAATGAAAATGAAGAAAAAGGAATTTTGAGATAAATGAAATTTTATGCTAACTGCACAAGTTGAATTTCAAACATAAGATCATAAGTTGATTGAGAATGAGAAGATGAAAAAGATAAAATGCACAACACAAATTATAAAAAAGCTGGAGTGGCTGTATTGATATCAGACAAAAATAGAATATGAGGCAAAGAGTATAATGAATGATAAAGAGGAACATATAATTCTCATAAAAAGATCAATTCATCAAAAAAGCATAACAATCCTAAATGTATATAGATTGGACAACAGCATTTCAAAACAAAAAAATTAAAGCAGAAATTGACAGAACTAAATGGCGAAAGAGATTCCAGACATTTATAGATGGAAGTTTAAAATCTTCTCGTTTAAAAAATCAGGAAGGAGAGAAATTTGAATAATATCTATCCACTTAACCTAATTGACATTTAAAGTCTTCCCTCAACAAATTTCAAATGCTTGAAGTCATACAGAGTATGCTCTCTAACCACAATGAATGAAATTAGTAAACAGTAACATGAGCTACCTAGAAAATCCCCAAAGGATTTAAATCGAACAACAGCCCTCTCATTAACTCATGGATTACAGAAGAAAACACAAAGGAAATTAAGAGATACTCATAACTGAATGCTTATGAAAGTAAAACTGAATTTTGTGGGAGAAGCTAAAGAAGTACCTACATTTATTTCTTTTTATGTTTATATGAGAAATAAAGCATCAGTATCTTCCCAAGGGTAGGCATCACTGTAAGAGTTTGCCAAACATCCACGAGCACATCACATTGTACTTGGGTTTGTCCATGATTTTGATGACCTGTCACTGATGAGCTCAGGAGAGTAAAGTTATATAACAGACTTGTTAATTAAAGGCAAACTGATTTTGGTTTTATTCACAGAGTAATACAATAAACAAAGCATTAGCAATGTCCAGGGCTACAAACCAAGTGCCTGTTATTACAGCAACACTATTCTGATATCCAGCTGTAAAGGCACAATAGTGACTACTTTCTTCTCAAAAATTTTATAGGGCTTCCCTGGTGGTGCAGTGGTTGAGAGTCCGCCTACCGATGCAGGGGACACGGGTTCGTGCCCCGTCCGGGAAGATCCCACATGCCGCGGAGCGGCTAGGCCAGTGAGCCATGGATGCTGAGCCTGCGCGTCCGGAGCCTGTGTTCCACAACGGGAGAGGCCACAACAGTGAGAGGTCCGCGTACCGCAAAAAAAAAAAACCAAAAAATTTTATAGCCCTCAGTAGTTCTTTCAGTGGCCAGACAGCTTTGGCAGCTGGAGACATCATAGCATAGAGCCTCTCCTATACTGAATCTTGTATATGAAGACATATTAGTTTACTAGAACTGCCATAACAGAAAAGCACAAACCTGTTGGCTTAAATAGCAGAAATTTATTTTCTCACAGTTCTAGAAGCTTGAGTTTTCGACGTTTAAGATCCAGGTGTTACCAGGGTTGGTTTCTTTAGAAGGTTGTGAGGAAGAATATGTTCCATGTCTCTCCCCTAGCTGCTGGTGAGTTGGTGGCAATCCTGGATGTTCCCCGGCTTGTAGAAGTATCATGCATTCATTTTCACATGGTTTCTCCCTGTGTATCTGTGTACAAATATTCCCCTTTTAAAATGACCCCAGTCATATTGGATTTAGCTACCCACAGCCCACACTGAATGATCTCATTTTAACTTGATTACTTCTGAAAGACTCTATCTGCAAATAAAATCTCATTCTGAGGTACTGGGAGTTAGACCTTCAATGTACAATTTACACAATTCAACCCATTGTAAGGTTTATTACATTCTCTTCTTCTGGGCTGAGATATTGTTAGAACTTTACAATATTAGCAAGCTTTTTGAGTACAGACCATTTGATGTTATGAATTTTCCAACTTTCATAGTAGACAAAAGCAGAGCCTGTAATGTCTGTAGCCAAGCAACATGTCTATGCAATCTTGCACCTACAGTATTTATATAATTTTACAGCTTAACAAAAGAAGAGCAAGGACAAACCAGACACAAAATAAACTGAAAGCCATGTCAGCTACAAGGTCTAGTTAGTTCAGGAATGTTTTGAGCACCACTCGCTCCTCTGGGAGGAAGTGCAGAGATCTATTCCCTGACCTGGTTCTTGTCTCTACCTCATTCATACTATTAATTCTCAAAAGCCCAAGAGTTGACTTATTTAATTTTTGCTCCATGGGAGAAGGCAAATACATTCCGGGATTTTGTATCAGACCATCTGCTTGGTTGTGCTTCCAGTCCTCATATTTATGAGCTCTGCTAGTCTCGTTGATCTTATTATTTCCCCAACCATCAGCCGTAGAGTACATATACTCTTGCGGGACTTTTCTGAGCTCCAGTTGTCTGGCCTCCTTTTCTCTGCTACCATTCTCACTACCTAGAGTTTTCGTCTGGTAGAAAATCCACCTTTTTGTTCAATGATCTGCACATTTTAGGAACATTATTTGCTTTAAGTTTCTTATGCTCTTTCAACTGCCTCTTGTTTGGGAGTTTGGGTGACTGACAGACTACTCTGCTGCTGCCTCATTACCCTTAGGGTCTGGAGCAAAGCTCTCTGAGGCTTTGATGGTCCTCGTCTAGCACACCCTGTGGCTGCCATACTTCCTCTGGGGCTACCGGCCATCACATCTATGTTGCTCTCTACAAGGTTTAGAATGGATGTCTCAGTGGCCCTTATGGAAAATGCTGAGTTGGGACACTTCACAGCTATTCTACCCACTTGGAAACCTGCAGAACTCAGTCACCAGCATTTCCTATGACCTGCCACTGTCCCTAGAAGGAATATTTTCCACTATGATGTGGTGTATGTGGGTTGGACAGACACTATTTTCAAAAACAATAGCATTGATACAATAGAAGTATATCCTTTTATGGCCATTACCCATCTTTTATAGGAGTTATAGATACACAGTATGTTATGGACTGAATGGTTTTCCTCCAAAATCCATGTGTTGAAATACTAACACCCAATGTGATGGAATTAGGAGATGAGGGCCTTTGGGAAGTGATTAGGTCATGAGAATGGAGTCCTTCTGAATGGGATTAGTGCTCTCACAAAAGAGACCCAGAGAGTTCTTTCATTTTTTTCACCATGTGAGGACAGAGTAAGAAGATGTTTGTCTAAGAACCAGGAAGCAAGTTTTCACCAGATACCAAGTCAGGTGGCACATTGATCTTGGACTTCCCAGCCTCCAGAACTGTGAGAAATAAATATTTGTTGTTTAAGCCACTCAGTCTATGGTATTTCTGTTATATTAGCCCAAGGGCCTAAGTCACGCCACTAATGCCGTATGTGCAAATATAAAGTGAGGTTTACTGGGAAAAAATGTACTAGCAGAGAGGTAATAAAACCTCTAATTTATCAAATCTATATTCACTTATATAAACTGCACAGCTTATTCCAGACACAGATAGGCTGCATTAAAGTCAACTTTTCAGTTAAGAGGAATCCTTCCTTGTAATTCTCACTATATGTTTAGGGGCAGTGGATGAGAAACCTCTGTGTGACTATGTAATAACAGAAGCTCTCTAGTCGAGGAGGGGAACTTCTGAGAAAGAAGAGCCTCTAGAATTTGCAGCTAGAATCAGCCTGTTCTTCTACTAAGCTAACTTGGACCAGCCGAGCCAACTTTCTACTAAATTACTAAAAGTTTTTCTTGTGTGTGGAAAATGGGGTGGGGAATGAGCCTCTTTGACATTCAGATCTGTCTCTTCTTAAAAAGCTATAGAACTAAAACATATTAAAAAGAATAACAGTTTTTAGCAATGTTTATCCATTATACATCTTTAAGGAAGAAATCTCTGTATCACCACTAATATATTGATGACTAGCTCCTTCTTCAAGTTACCTGGGCAGTTTTACTTGACTGCATGCTAAGCAGTTTTGCCTCCAGAACCGTGAAATATCACAGTTGCATTTAACTTAACTGGATATTGACACCTTTTCGTTATAATAGTCTAATTGTCTAAAAAGCTGCATTAGAAGAGGCAAGTGGGCTTTGAAGAGATGGAAGATAAAGACTTTCTAAGGGTCCTTTTGTCATTTTAAATTGTCCTGAAGAATCAGGGTAAGAAAAAAGATTTTTAAAGGTATATTGGAGCCATTAAGAGAATTTAGAACATTTTTGAAATATCTAGTCCTTTAGAGTAATTCATAGTCCTTCATGTTACATAAGCATATTCATCAGTTAACCAAGGCACATATTTTATATTAATCCACAAGTCAGATTTTTCAGGAGCTCCTTTTATATTTCCCCAATCCAATACTTTTTTATCATTTGAAGTATGCATGTTATTTATTTACCTACTTAAAAAGATAAACTGTTTTTATCGTAAGCCGTTTAGTGATAGCAGCAGTGCTTTTTTATTTTTGAAAAATTGTCACATATTATACCAAATACAGAAGCATTTGCATGTGCAGAACTAAAACTATTCCCTGCAAAAGAGCCTAAAGTTAGAGTAAGGCTGTGTAATGTCAAAGCTCTAAATTAAGCATGACATCTTGCTATTGACTCATCTGTCTCTTCTTCTAATTACAGATATTTATATACTAATGACCATAAAATAAAATCTGGAGCTATGCACTAGCAATGCCTTCTCGGGAATCTTTCTCCTCCTAACATGAATAGTTATTTTCTATATGTCTTCTTGTGTTTTTAAATGCTACTGTTCCATCTAAAGAAGCTCTTGTATTGGATTTTCATTAAATTGTAACCAGTAATACATAATGAAAGGCTTTCTCCCGTTTATCCTCATCTATTTTCATATTCAGGACTATTTCCCTCCTGCTCATATATTTATGTTTCAATGTACTTTGCATCTCCCTCAGGCTCCATAAATCATCTATGCCAGTTCTTCTGTGGTTACTGTGTTACGTAACATTTCTTTAGAGCAGCCAGGTCTCTCCCCAGGTGAGGCTATTTTTTTTTCTCCTGGGAAAACTTGAATATATTTTCCTTGTTCAGTGACTGATTTTTATTTTATCTCTGTGCATAGCTCTAGCCCTGACACTGAATTTTAGCTGCTTTCTTGCATCACATCTAGAAATTAAATAAAACACTCAGAGAGCACTGTACAGATTTAAGAGATTTTGACGCTCTTAATCTCACTAACACATAGATTTTTCATTTCATGAATGATCCAATTTTTTCCAAAATCTATTCATTACAGTAAGCCAACATATTTCTACAAATGTCCCATTTTTTAAAACATTGGATAATTAGTGGACTAGAGGAATGTGAATATAAGTTATTTAGCATCACATCTTTTAACGAACAGCCTATGGCCTCCTAGTCCTAACATTAGTGGAAAATTAAAAAGACAACATGAGTTTGGAGCTTCAGATATGGCCTTTGTTCAGAGCAACCCCAGATGGTCTACTTCTGGTCCCCTCAGTGACATCACCAATTCCTTGGAAAGATGTGAGACAGCGTTTCATAGCTGAGTGTGTTTACTGTCAAAGGAAATTATAACCCAATGGTTACCCCAAAAAGGCTAGTTTCCTGAGAAATGAATTATAATGTTCATACCTCCAGGGTGACCCTTAGAATGACCTTTGGCCTAAGACTATAGAACAGAGAAAAATTCAACTTTACGTGTTGAGCCATACCATTTTTTACTTTATAATATTATTTTTCATTAGGTTATGTGCTGCAAGGACTAGAGACAGATTTTTAAACACATTCAGTAAATATGTTTTAGGAAATAATTATAACTGAGAATATCATACCATTGTTATGGGTCATATCCTTCATTTCATAAAGGTCTTATTTACTAAAAGACTTTAAAAATTCTATCCTAACATACAACTGAATTCTAGACACCCTTAGTAATTGTGCAATCTTTACTCTGTAGTATCAAATTATATATAAAATATTTTAACACCAATGGCAAGAGAAATAGCACATTTTTGTTGTTGTTGTTAGGAGTCTGTAGAGTTTGGGGAACTCCTAGGCTCATATGCTTTTTGTCTGGTTACCTTCCATGGTGTTTTGACAAGCTCCGTACTTGTTAGCACTATCAACAGAGTATAGAGAGAAATGAGACAACCCTCAAATTCATCAACTTTCTATTTTCCTCTATTGGTCAAACATTTCTAAAGAAATAGGCTAAGATGATGACTTAAATAAGTAGCAGGACTGTACTTACCTTGCACATAAGGGAACCATGTAGAAGGAGCCTGGCATGATACACGGGAATGATGATGAGGGTCCAAGTGAGGGGTTGACAGTACACATGGAGAGGAGAAATTTATTCAGGATACATTTAAGGAGCCAAACATGAAAGACTGCTTGGGTATTTAAAGTAAGAAAGAAGGTTAAATTCCAAATTTCTAGCACTGGTTGATATATAAATAAAAATAACATTTACATAGACAGAGGCCAGAGATGGAAACTCTGGGTTGGATAGTGGGAGAAAGTAAAGATTAATTCATTTAATTTTGGATTTGAGTTTGGTATATGCAGGGGATATCTTGATACTTTCCCTTTCTTAAATTATTCTCAATAGCTAGAAATGAAGGAAAAGTCATTGAATACTATTCAATTGACCTTTTGACCTAAACCCTGACTGACTTTTCCAGGTGACATGAAAAATATTTCCAGAAAATATGTCAACAAAATAATTGAATGTCTTTCTTAACCACAATTATCATGGCTTCTAGGATCATTCCATTTACAAGAAGATGCTAAAATCATTATTAATTTTCCTGCACTTTGAAGGTTATTTCCACATAAGTTGTTGCCAGAAATAAAAGCTTTTCTTTTATGAAATGATACAACTCAGAATTCAAAGGAAGACAGGAAAATATGGAAAGAAAGTAGGGCTGTCTTTTTTCTACATCCACTTCAGCCTTTCTTTTTCATCACATATACAGAAACACAATGCTTTCCTCTTTCCAGATAAGTATGGCTTTGGCTTTCATATATTGAATCTACAGTTAGTAAAAAGGAGTAGCAATAAACTACAATGAGCAGGTTTGAAAATTTCCTGTCTTAAATATTTCCATTGTTTTGGACCATAATTGTAAGTGATAGAACAGAGGCTGTTAACTAAAGATTGTAAGCATTGGTTTTGAACGTAACCTCAAATAATTGGTTGACTTTCATTTTCTTTTGCTCGTGTCTGCATGTATGCTCACATGCGTGTGTGTGTGTGTGTGTATGTGTGTGAATGTGCATGCTTTTATGTGTCCATTGTAAGCAATATGTTTTTCATGACTAGAAAAAAGATTGAAATAATACTTTAAATATAATCTTGAGAGTTTTTATTCTCGCTTATGAAAGTCCCACACTATTGTGTTTCGTAGGAAGCCTCTAGAAACTCTCAACTGGTCCCCACGAGTTAGTGGTGGAGCATCACCTGGCCCAGGGAAGCTCTCCACCAGGTCTCACTCTTGTGAGAACTAGTAGCATCAACATTACCTGTAAGCTTGTTAGAAATGCAGACTCCCTAGCCCCACCCCCGAAATATGGAATCAGAAACTGTATTTCAACAAGATTCCCAACTACTATGAATGCACAGTAAATTCTGAGAATTCTACTCTACATCAAAGTTCTGTGTGAATTGGAACACTGTATGACAAATACCATGAGAAACTAAACACTGATGCCTTTGGCATTAATTTTTTGAATACCTGGCCAAATGAGATAAAATAAAGAGGCCTGGAGTCAGAAAAAGCTGTTTCACAGTTGAAGCGGAGACATGTGTTCATCCATACACTGCTGCATTCACCAGCTTGACAATAGTGCTTTTTCTGTCATTCAGCCTAGGCTTCTCCTTCCAGTCCATTCCCTGAATACTCTTATGCACCTTCAGGTGTTGTTCACAATGCCGTGTGACATTTTTATAGCAGTTAACTATCTACGCCAAGAAGTCTAGTAAAGGAAATGACACCAGTGATTAAAAATAATGGTTATAATTAAGTCTTAGTTGTCTTCAAGCACAATTTGAGTTATTTTTAATCAATGTTTCACATAAAGAAGACATAATGATTATCCACATCCTGGGAGAAAGGGAGACTGTGAATAATTGATACACATGACTAATTATTGTCCACTGATGTTGCTACATTCTATATAGCCATGCATTAGATTGTTAGCGCTTGAAAACATTGACCATTCTAAATTTTAGTTCTTGACTCTGTCCATTCCTGAGTATAGATGTTAGCCAGAAATGGAATAATTCAAATTTGGTGACAAAGAAGAAATGGTACAAAAGGAAAAGGACAATTCACACAAATTTTATAGCCAGGCTCTAACTAAGTGCAGGGTTTGCTTTGTAAGCATGTATGCATTCATCCATTTCTAAGAATTATGCAGTGTTCAACTGTTTTTGGTGCTGTATTCAGAGCTGGGGAGCAAGTAGAATCAAGTACACTGACTTAGAGCATGCATGCTCAACAGGGGGGATAAGGCACCCAAGAGAGCAAAAACTGGTTCTTTAGGAGAAAAAAAGAAGTTTTACTCTTTTTTTTAAGTATAAAGCACAGGTATACCTATAATTCATAAACAGACATATACGTGTTATCTGTGGTATTAAATTATCATGTGGGGTGATTAGAAAAAGCAAATGTCTAGAAAGGCACCATGGGGGGTGATAACAAAAAAAGAAAGTTGAGAAATGCTGACTTGAAGGAAAGTGAAATCTAGTAGTAGCAGTTGCAACTCCAGAATTTCTATATTGAGGGGAAGGGAACTTCAGAATGATAGTCTGGTTGGAAATGGGACAGGATTAGGGGGTGGTTGTAGAAAAGAGGCAACTTTGCTTGAAGTTTTATTCCATTTGCATACTGTGGTAGCCAGAATTCTAAGATGGAATCCCAAGATTCCTGACACCTAGCATACATGGCCGGTGTAGTCCAATCCCCTTGAGTGTAGGCAGGATCTGTGAGTATGATGGATATTAATTTCATGATTCAGTTACACGGCAAGGGTGAAGTCATTTTGCAAATGAAATTAAGGTTCCGAATTAGCTGACTTTGAGTCGATCCAAAGAGGGATTTTGCTCAATGGACTTGCCCTAATTAGGTGAGGTCCTTAAAAGAGGGCGAAGCATCAGAAATATTCTCCTGGTCACCTTGAAGAATGCAAACAACCATTTTGTGAACTGCCTATAAAAAGAGGTGACTTCAGGGGCTGAGGGCTCCAGTCCTATAACAGCAAAAAAAGGAATTCTGCCAACATCCACATAAACTTGGAAGAGGACTGTGAGCTTCAGATGAGAATGGCAGCCCTGGGTGACACCTAGACTGCAGTCTTTTAAGACCAGAAAGAAGCAGCTAAACTGCACCTGGACTCTGGACCCAAGGAAACTGTAAGAAAATAAGTGGGTGTCTTTACGCTGCTAAATTTGAAACAATTTGTCACACAGCTGTAGAAAACTAATACACACTACAAGTACACTATTTTTATCTAGATTTGTGTTATTTGATACAAATTTAGAGGGTGATATTAATATTAAAATCTACCTGCCACATCTGTGCTACCACTGGCAGCAGAGTAGTTTTATAGAAAAAAAAAACTTGATGAGAGGTAAAGTGCTAAAGTTAATCATCATTTTTAAGTATTGCCTAGGATGAACATTCTTTTTATGGTGATTTCAATTGGAGTTTTTAATTGTCAAAATTCACATAGTACTTAAAATTTAAAACTATGTTCCAATACACACCAATTGATTTGTCTTTCCACCTAAGGTAGGTATTTTAATTAAACTTGGGAGTGGGAAACAGTAGCATCTCTACAACCAAGCTGACTAACCCAAGATGAAATGGTGCTTCAGTCATGGATCAAAACTTAGGACATAGTTCTTTCTCAAACACTTTCCCACTCTAGCTCATTCTAGTGATGTTTTATCTATTCGTTTAGAATCTAAACTTCATCTGATTTATGATATTGCTTACCAGAAAATTTCACATTAGGAGAAGTGAAGAAGAAAAAAAAATTTATTGTAAAGGCAGATAAATATGCATGACTGGAATAAATAGACACAGCTATGTTTAGTCCTTTTATTTTAATGATAAATGTTAATTCTCTTAAAATGGCTCTAGTTATGATATGCTTTATGTTTCAACTTAAAACTGACACATCCTATAGTAGTGGCTCCTTTACAAGGTAAAAAATTGAGTATTCAATTTTAGATCTGATTATTGATTAAGAAGTTCTATGCTGGGGAGATTCTCTGTCAGTAAAAGTTACAAAGAAATAAGAAAATATTTCAACCCTCTGTGATGTAGAAAGAAGCCCCATATTCTGTATACTGAGGGGATCCACATACTTGTCAATATTTAATAAATTTCTTTACCAAACATTACAATTACTTCTTTTTCTCAAAAATTGTGTCTGTGTCCCTACATCCTCAATTCCTAAATCTCACATTATATTTCACACAGTTTACACTCACTTTTCAAGTCTGAAAAATGCTTCTATTTCTGTGTGAAGTTAACTCTGAAGAACTGAAAAAAGATACTTATATAAGCTGAGTGCATGGTACCTTTTAAGCTGTTTATAACTCACACATAGCAATGCTACTTGTAGCACCTCTAGGAATCTCTTCAGTACAGATGCCTGGGGTATATTGAACTACTACAGTACATACTGTGTCCCTTTGAAAGATTTTCTGAGTCATCCAGGATAAGCAGGTTCTACATTAACAACTTTGATAAGCGCCACTGTAGAGGCATTTGAAGGCAAAAAAATCTTGTTCTATCATGTCTCCATAAGGGTCCACAGAATGTTGAACTATAAGATCACAGACTGGAAAATTAGGATAAAAATCTCTGCCATTCTTGGTCTCCAATTCATGAAACTGTATTGTATTTCCCTCTTCAGTTTACCCAAGCAGCTAGTTTCTGGCAAATCCCCAGTCATCATCTCTCCAAGTATTTATTCTTGTTGGGGGGCCTTTTTGCCTGGTCATCAAATGGTGACTCCCAAACTGTTCTCATGAAATTGACTTTCAATACTTGTAATAGGCTGAATACTTGCCCCCCAAAGATGTCTGTATCCTAATCCTTGGAATCTGTGAATGTTACCTTATATGGCAAACAAACAAACAAAAAATCTTTGCAGTTGGGATTAAGATAAGAATTTGGAGATAAGAAAATTATCTACCTGGGCACAATGTAAGCTCAAGGATCCTTATAAGACCTAGTCAGGAAATCACTGAAAAAGGTAATGTGATAACAGAAGCAGAGATTAAAGTGATATAGCCAGGAGCAATGCTAGCAGCCTCTAGAATCCAAGAAGCAAGGAACTATTCATTTTGATTCTAGCCCAGGGAGGCCCATATCAGACAACTTACCTATAAGACTGTAAAAGAACAAATTTGTGTTGTTTTAAACCACTAAGTTCATGGTAATTTGTTACATCAGTAATTGGAAACTAACACAATATTTTTCTTCCTAGACATGTATTTGAGGAGGGCGAATGTAATCATTTTAAGGGAAAGAAGTATGAAGCATTTAAATCTCTTGTGAGGCTAAACTTGCCATATATCAAAGCTCATGAACTTTAAGAAGTAATTCACATAATTTTCCAATGTAATCCTACGTAGTAGCTGCTATTTTAATATGCATATTCACATACTTAGGCAATAACAGAAAGACATTCGACCTCAGACAATGTGGCTTCAGAACTGATATTCTTAACAACTGACACTATGCTGTCTATATGAAACTATACCTATCTTCATCAAAATCTTCTCCTAAAATCTTAACAGGAAGTCTATTAAAAAATCAGTTGTTGCCTGCCGATGCAGGGGACACGGGTACCGCAAAAAAAAAAAAAAAAAAAAAAAAAAATCAGTTGTACAGTAGTTGAAATAACTAATGTACAAAATGAATAATGTAACGGAAGCAACACAATTCAGCAAAGAATGTAAAATATGTGCATATGATGCCCTGCTGTCACACAAAGCAAAAAGCTCTGTGCAGAACTTAGCCTTCCATGCGACACACTGATGACTATCTAGGACTGATGTGGCCAGGAGCCAAGTTTCTTCATTCTTTGATTCTGCAATCATTTCTCATGGACCCTCTACATGCTTCTTCACACTATGCAGGTCCATTACACAATATTCATTTAACAAATATCGACCGAACACTCCATGTAACAGCGTCAGAAACTCTAATGGTAAATACATATTCTCGAATGTGGTTTATTTTATTTTATTTTATTTTTTTGCAGTACGCGGGCCTCTCACTGTTTTGTCCTCTCCCGTTGCGGAGCACAGGCTCCGGACGCGCAGGCTCAGCGGCCATGGCTCACGGGCCCAGCCGCTCCGCGGCATGTGGGATCTTCCCGGACCGGGGCACGAACACGTGTCCCCTGCATCGGCAGGCGGACTCTCAACCACTGCGCCACCAGGGAAGCCCTCGAATGTGTTTTTATTACAACTGAGGTAAGGGTTACAAACATCCCCACAAAATATCATCCTTGTATCCAGAGATGATAATTGCAGAAATTATTTATTGTGCAAAGATAGTCTTAAGAGCTTAGAATTTATCTTTTTACTATGCACACCATATCAATTATATTTGCATTGCTTTAGGCATATCTTGAGATATGTTAAAATAATTATAAATATAATTTGTCTCAAATACAAGGGCACTCTACAAAGTTGCCCCTGCTTTCTAATGTTATTAGAAATCCATACTAAATGTGAGAAGCTAATCCTGAGGTTAAGAAAATACTAGCTGGTTAAAAATAGTGACAGGGCTTCCCTGGTGGCGCAGTGGTTGAGAGTCCTCCTGCCAATGCAGGGGACACTGGTTCGTGCCCCGGTCCGGGAGGGTCCCACATGCTGCGGAGCGGCTGGGCCCGTGGGCCACGGCTGCTGAGCCTGCGCGTCTGGAGCCTGTGCTCCGCAGCGGGAGAGGCCGCGACGGTGAGAGGCCCGCGCAAAAAAAAAAAAAAAAAAAAAAAAAAAGTGACAAAAAAAAATTCTATCATTACTGTTACAACTCTCTTCTCTACATACCTATTATTTAATTACTGAAAGTCTTGCCATTTCACTCCCTGGCCCCATTTCTCCCCAGCTATCTATCTAAACCTCTAAATTCCATACAAGCTTTTAATACACGCTGATTGATACAACAAAAGTGGCTTGTTTCACCACCAGAGGCATTTTTGTCTCTGGTATTAGAATGCCAACATGTAAACATTCCACTATGACTGGAATTTCAGGCCATCTGGGTTATTTTTTGAATGCTTCTGGTTCTCAGCTCACCAACTTAATCATTTCTGCTTGTGCTACTTACAGTTAATGACCTAGTCATATACCAGAATTTATTTCTGTCCTTATTATACATCATTTAGCAGAGAAAATTCCAGTAAAGTGGGCAAAGTCCGAAATGACAGGTGGAGTATGATTTCATAGGCCTCTTGAAATTTATGTGAGCAATATTAACATTTCCTGGCTGCACACTGTCCAGAAGATTATCTTTATTGAGAAAGAGCATTTTCTTCTGTCGTTGATTTTTGTTACTCAATTGTTCTCCAGCTGCAGTATTAGGATTTAAAAGCATAAATATCCTAACTAGAAGATGCCTGTTTGCTCTTGTTGAGGTTTTAAAATTTGAGAGTTTATGTCTTTGTTTACTAAAAATATAAGTTGTAGTTTCCATAGATGTTATTATTACCATGCTATTAAAGTTGTCAGACAACATCCTTATTAATTTATTTTTATTCCCTCCGATTTATTCTCTCCTATTTTGTAGCAGATCGCTCTGTCCTTAGTAAAGTATTTAGTGGGTTCTGCTATATTTATCATGATTACAGAAAGAGTAAATACAATAATGACTATAAAAAAGTTAAAGTCAGTCCATGGTGGCTAATATTATGGGCCCTGGTTATAAACACCAAAAATCAATTTAGCTAAGAGAGAAAAGCTTGAATTTAAAGCAAGCTGCCTCTATGGGCTTTCTCCCAATTAATGAAGCTCAGTGCATCTTCAAAAGAAAATAAAGGAGTATGGATTAGGAAAATATTAAGTGCTCCAGATATCTTTTGTAAAAATAAATTTAATTTTTCTTTCTTAGCTAAAAAGCTATTTTATCTCAGATATATCAAACAGCAGACCAAAATGAATATTTCAATTTATTTTGGCAACATTTCCTTGTAATTATTTTGAAATGAGGAACTTGACTTCAAATTATTTTCTGACTACTAAGTAGGACACTGTCTGTTTTTAATGAGAAAATTTACAGTAGATTAACCGTGTAAGTTATCATAGGCTCATAGTGCTAAAGATTGCTTTCTACAGAATGATTTCTCAAATGCTTTGCTATTACTGCACTGAATGTTATCACTCAAATGTAATGCTATAAAAGAAAACAGCTTTCCAAAGCTGTTTATATACCTAAAGGATAAAAAACCATGATAAAGGGGCTTCCCTGGTGGCGCAGTGGTTGAGAGTCCGCCTGCCGATGCAGGGGATGCGGGTTCGTGCCCCAGTCCAGGAAGATCCCACATACCATGGAGCGGCTGGGCCCGTGAGCCATGGACGCTGAGTCTGCGCGTCCGGAGCCTGTGCTCCGCAACGGGAGAGGTCACAACAGTGAGAGGCCCGCGTACCGCAAAAAAAAAGAGTTGTCATGGCCTTTTATTCTTGGCAAACTCAGCAAGACACAGGAAAACAAAAAGCCCACAGTGAATTTCCAGCACTCAAGCACTCATATACGCATCTCTTCACCACATAATAGAAACAATTGATGACTTAACTTTTCATACAGCTGTAGTATACTTTGGAAGAAATTTTAGAGTACTAGTTATGTACAAGTGATGTATAACTACACATTTTTAGATGAATTTGTCCTGTTTTAGAAAAGATGGACTACTTGAATAAAACGGAAACAATCAAAATCCCCATTTTGTTCAAATACTGAAAATATAAAATTTTAATTATAAATTTTAATTATTTATTTAGCAAAGTAACTGTTAAACCATATGATATGGTTTCATACTAGTTCAAGATTTATAGGTAACTGAAAGATTATTAGCATGAAAACAAAGTATACAATTACTTCTCTCTTAATTTCTCAAAAAAAAAAAAAAAAAGTCCCCTGGATGAATTTAAGGAGAAAATATATAATCAAGTATCATAGTTAAGACATCTGTTTATCTGAATACCAGAAAGCTAGATGACATTATATGAGACTATAGTCACTATATTATTTTATAAGTAATAAAATATACTAGTTTTATAATTTGAATAAAATTTTAAAAGGTATTCAAAGAGATACAGTATATTCTAAGAAATAAAATATGACTTTTAAAATTATTTTCAACTTGAGGTAAAATACGGAAAAGTAGGTTTTATTCATTTTAAGTTTGAAGAAGCTGAAGTTCAAATTATTTAAGTGCTCTGTCTAATTTCTAGGGCAGAACAGTTGCTTGCAGAGACAACAATTTTAAAATTGAATCTTTGAAAGTTTCTAAGATATGGCAAATCACATTATTTCTTCTTCCTGGTTTGAAAATAAAAAGTGTATAAAATCAGAATAAATCACAATTATTACTGGTGTGTCATTTACCATATCAAATGATGTGTTAAAATCTACAGTCTTTCTACAACTGGATGGTAACTGTCATTTTATATGTATATGTCTTACCTTCACACTGAGTACATTAACTCCTTTGGAGTAAAAATCTTTCAAAGTACAATTATTTATTGAAACATTACTTTTGTTTTCTCCTTGTATTTTCTCCTTCTTCTTTAGTTTAAGCTGGTTGCTAGGGATAATAATTCCTTGCCTTGTGGATTTGGGCCAGGCTAAAAACAGAAGCACCAGTGAATTAAGCTTCTAAATATTTTTTCTAATACCCTAAATATATTCAAGGGATGCTCACTAAGGACTGGAAGAGAGAGTGAAAGAATATTTGGAAACTAAGAAGGAAGTAGATTTTCCAAAAAACTGTGAAGGTAGCAGTAGTCTATGGTCTCACTTCTATTTCTTAATGAGGTCTTTCCTGACCATCTTATTAAAATTGCTTACATTGTTTCCTCCTCTGTTTTCCCCTTATATATTATTACCTTCCAACATACTATATAATTTACTCATTTGCTCTATTTCTTATAATAGTCTGTCTTCTTCCCCTAAAAAGCAAGTTCCGCGAAAGCAGAACTTTGTTTTATTTATTGTTGTTTCCTATTTTACCTAACTTTAAGAGTAAAAGCCTATTACACTTTTTTTTTTTTTTTTTTTTTTTGCGGTATGTGGGCCTCTCACTGTTGTGGCCTCTCCCGTTGCAGAGCACAGGCTCTGGACGTGCAGGCTCAGCGGCCATGGCTCATGGGCTTAGCTGCTCTGCGGCATGTGGGATCTTCCTGGACCGGGACACGAACCCGTGTCCCCTGCATTGGCAGGTGGACTCTCAACCACTGCACCACCAGGGAAGCAGGCCTATTACATTTTTTAAAATGATGACTAGCAAGACAAAATAAAGAATAAGGACATCAAAAAATCTGGAGTTTTCTAACTTGAGGGTAGGCCAGTAAAAGAAAGATAAATATAGCTCAGATACAAAATTTTAATTCAGCATGTCTTATAGAGGTATATGAACTGTATCCAGTTATTTTATGAATCAATAAATGAGTTTTAAATTAATTGGACTAATGGATGACATAGGTACAGTGTATGAATATTGTAACAGGTGACATTTACACTGATTAACAGGATAATTAAAGAATGTTGATAGTCACAGTGCATGAAAATGATTAACAATTCACTACTTAATCCCTTTTACGAAAAGAAGGAATGCAGCAAAGCTGCTTTATTCAGAAGATAAAAAGAGAGAGAGGTCTATTTTTGTCAGACATATTTTTAAAAATCCATTTTGTAGGTAGTTTTTTTTTCTATGAATATGTATTTTTTTAAACAGAAGGAAAAAAGAATTTGAATTTCTTTAAAATTGTGCTAGATCAAGTTCTTAAAAACCTATAAACGGCCAGTTTAAATATTTTGTAGCCGGAAGGAATGAACTCGTAAAAATGAAAGTGATCACCTGTTTATTGAAACTCATTTGTTAGTGTTTTCTTTTTAAAATACACCTGAATATCATGAAAGCTAAATAAGGTGATGATAACCTGCTTTTCACTGTTCTACTTCAGATTAGTCCAAAGAGAATAAAAACCTGTCAGAATTTAAAGGTATATCTTTATATCTTCATTCATCTCTAGTTATGTTTTTCAGTTAAATTCCTGTCTAGCACAGTGACAAAGAACAATTTTCTAAGTCCAACCTCTGTACTTCCTCTTCTACGTTTTCATATTCCTTACCTCAGGCAGGCATTTCAGAATAGTGAGAAAATACAAGATACTGGAGGAGGCTATGAATTCTAGTTCATTCATTCATTAACTCCATGTAGTAACCAGAGCAAGTTGGCAAACATTTCTGAGGACCAGTAATTTTTTTTTTTTTTTTGGAGAAAGATGGATATAAAAAGAATTTGGCTAATTTTTTAACATTAAAAAATGCATATAAAGTTGAAAGTACATATTATGTATTCAATAAAAGATCATTCATGTTTCATTTCCCCAATCCCCAATCCCAGTAACTAACAATGCTCTCAGTTACCCTTGCTTTTTTTTTCTACTGGATCCAATAAACTCAATTAGTGTAAACTAGATGTTTATGATTCATTCTTCTCTAGGGGGTATTTTTATTTTAGTAACTCTAAAGGGATATGTTAAAAGAAAGAATTGAATGTCCTTTCATAGAATAGAGATGTTAGCAGATGATTTAGGAATGGGAGCAATAATACTTAATCACATTATATAGACAATTGCCTTGTTCTATGCATAAATCAGGTAATAATATCTGTTGTATGTTTTCCCTTTTTATTTTAACTTATTCTAGTTTATTCCCTGAGTTTCATAAATTTTGTTTTGAAGGGTGAGATTGAATGATGAGTAAATATATTTGGTAGAATTAAACACTATTAAGTAAATGTTAATTGAGTATCTACCATGTGCATGACATACTTATAGATGCTAGGAATATAAATATAAGGAAGAAATAGACACACACATTTTCCTTAGAGACATCTGTAACACAGAAAAATGGAAGAACAGTGGACTTAGGTAACTACAGCTGGATCTGCACCTTAGAGTTAATTTATTTTTGTGAGATTTAAAGTCCCCATCTATCAAATGACAAGGTGGAACTGATAATTTTAAGTTTTCTTCAGTCTTAAGAAAGTATATATAGGTTATTTATACCAGAAGCCAATAAATCCAGTTAGAAGAAATCAGCTAAAATGTTTAGCCAATTGCCAAAGACAGAATGTGGGCTAGTATGAGAGTATAGAATTTCATGAGCTTCATACACAGGGGAATTCATACCTGTTCTCAGGCTCTTCTCTACAAACCTCTAAAGACACATGCAAAAAAGATAAGGGTCAAAGCCAGAGACTGGTGAAAGTTTCCTCTGTGGCTCAGGCCTCAGGGAAGAGAACAGCAACTGCTGTAGAGATAGCATGAGGTCATGCAGACCTCTTCTCCCCAACTCCCTTGTGGAAAAAGGCTTTAAGCTAAAGTGGGGAGAGTGCTGAACCTCATTGCCAACAGGACACAGGTAACACGCTGCAGCCAGAACTAGGCCATAGACCACTAAGAACCACATTCTGCTGGGAGGGGAGGGTCAAAATCACTGAGAAAACCCCATCCATGAGACAAAGACACACAGCACCCAGACTGATGCTGAACAATAACAGAGCAGCATGACCAACAAAAGGCTAGTGAGAATTGAATAAAAAAGAACCGCAGGGCTTCCCTGGTGGTGCAGTGGTTGAGAGTCCGCCTGCCGATACAGGGGACATGGGTTCGTGTCCCGGTCCGGGAAGATCCCACATGCCACGGAGCGGCTGGGCCCGTGAGCCATGGACGCTGAGCCTGTGCGTCCGGAGCCTGTGCTCTGCACCGGGAGAGGCCACAACAGTGAGAGGCCCGCGTACCGCAAAAAAAGAACTGCAGTTGACCATAAAGAGGGGGGAAGAGCAAGGAGAGACACACTCTCTGAGTTGCAGATGAAAGAGAAGATGTAAACTGAGTATGGAGAAAACATTATAAAAATATTTATAGAAAATCAGCCTCAATCTAACCACAAGGCAACGCCAGAGGAATTTAAAGCTGGGCTTCACTGAGAGTAACTGTGGCAACAACAAATGCCAAATACAGATCAGGTTCTCAGTGACTCAGAACCCGCACTAGAAAGAAAATGTATGCTCATTTCCAGGAATGAATAATGTTTATTTCATTTTCTACTGTCATACATAGATATCTGGCATTCAATCAATAATGATGAGTCCCATAAAGACCAAGTAATTATACTTCTGGGAAGATGGCCTCCGCAAATAATCTGAAAAGTTGAATCGTTTTTAAGAACAATAATTTTTCAATAGACGAGTTTCTGGTGCCAGTCATGTCTCACTCACCCTCCCTCCCAAATTATTTCAGGACTGCTTCTCCAACTCATAGGTGAGAATCTCAGGAATTTCTACCCAAGCCACAAAAAAAATTAGCGAGGATGAAACACTTGACCTAACTAAAGAACTCTTAGCTTTGGACCAATTATATAACCTGTTGGTGTTAGTTTTCTAGTTTATGAACTAGAGATAATATTTAGTTTATGGTTTTGTGATAAGTATGAGATGTATGTAAAGTACAGTGCTTAGCTTGTAAGTGCTCAGTGAAGTTAATTTTCTTGAATTATTATAATTGGTCAAATAAGAGTCACTGGCAAATGACGGATTAAAGCATAGATCTTATTAAGTTTTGATATAACAAATTTATTTAGTTCATGATATTTAATATATATTTATTCTGTTTTTAGTGTTCCATTAAGCTCCCTAAAATTGCAATATATTTAGGAATAAAACATATTGCTCCTTGGAGTTTATTGTAGATACCTCTTATTACCTTAGTTACCTACCTTAGTTACCTTAGCAGAATTATTTAAGTCCTCATAGTTAATAGCATTTTTAGTATTGTTAAAAAGAGTTATAGAAAATATAAGCAGTGATTTAAAAAAGATTAAATACTATATAAATATTTTGATATTTTCATATATTATTTTCTTTTTAAATCTATTTTCTAATAAAAATCAAATATTCTTAAGGTATACAATATAATGTTTTGATATACATATACAAGTGAAATGATTACTACTGTCAATCTAATTAACATATTTATATATTCATATGCTTATATAGTTATCTTTTTTTGTGATGAGAGCACCTGAGATCCACTCTCTTAGCAAATTTGCAATATGCAATACAGCATTATTAACTATAGTAACGATGCTGTACATTAGAGTCTAGAAATTATTCATCCTACATAACTGCAGTTTTGTACCCTTTGATCAACACCTCTCCATTTCCCTCAACTATTTGCACCTGGTAACCATGGACAAAATGAAAAAGCAACATACAGAATGGGAGAAAATATTTGTAATCCATATATCTGAGAAACAATTAATAGCCAAAATATATAAGGAATTCCTACAACTCAATAACAAAAAGACAAATAATCTGATTAAAATATGGGCAAAAGATCTGAGTAGACATTTTTCCAAAAAAAGACATATAAATGGCCAACCCATACATGAAAAGGAGCTCAACATCACTAATCATCAGATAAATGCAAATCAAAACTTCAATGAAATATCACCTCACACCTGTTAAAATAGTCCTTATCAAAAAGACAAACAATACCAAGAGTTAGAGAAAATATGCAGAAAAGGAAATCTTTATTCTCTTCTAAAAACAAACATAAAATAATGGAAGGCTAATAGAAAAGTTGACTTGATTTTATACATTTATAAATATAGTTCCTTCTTAGCTTTAATTCTTATTTTTAGATTCATAAAATGCTTTTAAGATTTAAAATCATTGCAGAATTATTGCCCTTCCTAGTTATAGATTTGTAGACTCTTTTAAAGAGTATCTATACTGTTATCAAAAACAGTGTTTGATAGTATATATGTGTTTATCATGTAATTTCAGTTTTTCTAGGTAATTTTATAAATGCAATGGGAGATTTCTTTATTTATACTGAGATGTTATTGCATTCAGTTAGTTCTGAATAGGTCAAATACCCTTATGTGGTTTAACCTGGGCATCAGCAGTTAATGTTTACACATAAAATGCAAAGTGCAAAACAGAAATTAACTCAGCTTAGCAGAGCACTGATCATGAATGATGCAAAGGCCAAAAAGAAAAAAAATATTTACAAGGCTTTATCTTCAACCATACTTTTTCACTTCAGATCTGAATCTGAGCTTTTTCTCTCCCACCTTTATCAAGTTGATCCAATTTTTTTAACAATAGTGTTTATTATTTCCAAAGGAATATTATAATTTAATAGCTAAGGAAACAGTCAAATAACCTCCCTGGAAGGATAAGGTCAGATGTTTACCCAGTTACATTAATTAAGCCTGGGTATGTAAAAAGCCCTCCACCCAAATCTTTCCTTCCTTATTCTATAACTAAGTTCTCACAACTAGTTATTTTTACTAATTAAGATACAGTAGTTGCCACTTTATATCATATTTGGGACCAGTTATCTGTTATACAATTATAAGCATTATACTTGATCCATTTATAAGATCATTTAACCTTTCCTCCCCAAACTGTGAAGGCATGGGAAACTTTGGGAGAAGGATTTTAATAAAATAAGAAAGAGGATTCTATTCCAAAGGATTTGAATTTGCCCTCAATGAAACATTGGAAATTTTGTGAAGTTGAGAAACAGTAGTTTACTAGAAATCAGAATGAGCTTACTATCTCATGCAAAATCATCTGCATTTCATGAAAGTTCAGAAACTTTTGACTTATTTCATATTTGCTGTAGTGAACGACAGCGTAAAGTGTCACACATTGTAGATGCAATTGCAAGTATAAGCAATTAAATTTTTCATTTCAGTGAAAAAAAACAAACATTTTCCTCTATCCAGATCATTGAAAATATTTCAACAATAACAATTTCAATCCTCATAATCACAGGAAAATTTATTAATTCTTTGTTTTATTCCCTATTTTTTTCCACCTTTCATTAGTCAGTGGTGGTTCACTTTCAAAGCAGAGTAGAGATTTACTGGTACAGTCATTAGTGCAACAAATTCTAAAATACAGAAATGTTTTTTCCTTAGAAATAAGATGATAGAGCAATTCAGGCACATAATTAATATACAAAAGTCTGCCGATTTGTATAAATATTTAACAATGTATAAAATATATATAAGGCTGTTTGGCAATAAAAATTGCACATTTTCTGCTCCTAGAAAATCTTCACAACCAAATTAAAACAAATATATTAGAAAAAATGCTGAGAGACTCTTAAGTTTGCTGCTACTAAAATATTCATACTTAGGCATCAAATAATATGCCCAGGTCACTAACAGTTTATTGAGTTTTCCAAAGTCACGATTGGTTTATTTGCTACTTTCCAGAAGTTTTTTCTGTTTAAAATTTGCCATTTTTCTCTCCATGGGTTTAAAAGAGTTTGCATATTTTATTTGTTTTGTTTTAAGTGTATTTTTGTTAACATTGTCAACATTGCATAGAAAACTTGATATAAAGTGTTAATTTACATAAAAACTCCTGTTTGCCTTTTAATTTGTTATAGCTTTAAGTTATTTATTAAATCAGTTCTTACATATAGTTACTTTAAAAAGTTTAAAAGATGATCAAATGAGCTGAGAAAATAGACCTATTTTCTAGGTCTATTCTATTAGTAACACAATACTGGAGAATAAATATAAACCAATCTTAGATTTAAATTGAGATCATTTAATAGTGTTGCTTATTAAATTTATCTTAGTAATTGCACGGTTATTTTCTTATCAGAAAAGATAAGAAAAGAACAGTGCTGCAAAACTCTGTATTTTTTCTAAACAATTTCCTATATAATAATAAACATTTAAATAGAGTCGGGTCCGAATAAAGGCAAATATTTATTTGTGGTTGATTGATAAAGTAGTAATTGATAATAAATATCCCTAGGGTTGGACACAGGAAAGTTTATTTAGAGTAAAGTGTGACAAAAAGCCTACTTTTAGAATAGCAAAATTATTGGTTAATCCAGTCCACCTGCATAGAGTTGGGGCTCAATAAATGTATCGGTTTTCTGTTGTGGCTGTAAAAATTGCCAAAACCTTAGTGGAGTAAAACAACATAGTCATTTACTATCTTACAATGGTAAAGATCAGAAGTCTCAAATGGGTATTGTTGGGCTAAAATCAAGGTGTCCGCCGAGCTGCATTCTCTTTGAAGCCTGTGAAAGCTCTAAAAGTCTCCTCATTTCCCCACCTTGTCCACTTTCACCAGGGGCCCCTGGTGGATACATCTGGCTCATCCAGATAATACAAGATAATCTCCTTATTTTACAGTTAATTTGATTAGCAACCTTAATGACAACTGCAACTTTAATTCTCCCTTACCATGTAACAGCACATGTTCACAGGTTTCAGGGAGTAAGACATGGACAGCTTTTTTTGGGGAGGGGAGTGCCATTATTCTTCCTACCACAATAAGTAATCACAGTATACGAAAAGATATAATATGGTGTTAAATGTTATGATATGATGGCAAAAACAGGAATTAATATGTGTGAGGGAAAGGCAGAGGAACAAATGTCCTAATATAAAGAAGAGCTGAAGGGAAATCATACTGGGTGAGATGATAATATTGCATGTTTATGAGGTGTTTTCAACCATAATTGGGGGAATTACTATAACTTTTATTATTTAATTATTATTAACTTTGCTTCAGCTTAAATTGAAATCAAATTTACTTTGCTTAATATTTCTTCTTCTTTGTTTTCCAGAAGCTTACATTGTTTACCCTGCCATTATGCTACATTTCATGGTATATTTCACAGGGTGGTTAATTTAATTTGTACTTCTTTTTACCATAAAAAAGTTATACTTGGATATGTCACCCAGTTAATATGTATAATTAAGGAATGTTTTACTAATTTGATCTAGTGAGTAGATGCTAGACATGGGGAAAACACAAAATGTATCCTTGGTGTCAAAAGTAAGGAAGGTCCATATGCATCTGGAAACATTTCATTTCAGTGTCCTTTGTAAAGCTAAAATGTCCTAAAATGCTGAGACTCACAAACAAAAGGCTAAAATCCTATAAATCTGAATTCAGATTTAGTAGGCCACTCCTCTCTTTTTTCTTATGATATCACTGATATTGTGGGTACTGAGGCACAGATTGCTGTCAGAGTGGGAGAAGGGAAAGGAGATGAAGTGAGAATTGCTGCTACTAAAATATTCACACTTAGGCATCAAATAATATGCCCAGGTCACTAACAGTTTATTGAGTTTTCCAAAGTCACGATTGGTGATTGGTGCAAGGACAGAGGCTGGCTTTTCTTTCTTTCCTTCTTTCTTTTTTTTTTTTTTGACTTTTATAAACCTTTGACCTAGGATTGACATAGGAATATGATGCACTCACATGTGACTAGTTAGCCTTATAACATGAATAAAATTTTAAATTGTTATTCTTTTTTAATTCATCCTGTGTTTCCAAGAGACCGTATCCTGTTACTTGTAAAAATATTGACCTCTGAAAGCACCAGATGACCTAAGATAGAATAAAGTTGTTAATTAGGTGATTGTACAACTGGGAATAAGAAATAGGCATAAAGTGAAACTGACTGGGGATTTTATTTGTTAAAAGTGTTATTAGATGAAGCTCCAGGCAAAGTTTACTAAATACTAATATAAAGATTATCTGATTTATCTATTGCAGTTTCTTAAGGAATAATTCAAATGCATCCTTCTTATATAATCAGCTTCTCATAGGAGAAAAAAGTGTTTTGTTCAGGTCAGAGACTCTTAAATTCAGGGAGTGTAATAGTTTGTCTATTCTTTTTTTTTTTTGAGGCTTTCCTCGATGGATATCAGTAGACTTTGGTCTTTTTCTTTTTTAGAATACATTACAACCACACAGAAAAACATGATCAAAAATAATGTTATTCATAATTTTCCAGCCCTGGTATAGCTGGTTTTGTTTTGGCATACTGTTCTGAAATTTTTCTTGTCACATGTACAAATTTCACATTATAAAAATGACATTGTACAGATCATTATGCTTTCTATAAACCATCACATGATGCATGTTTTACTGTTTGTTCCAACATCTTCATAATAAAATAATTAACATGTGATATTTTATAATATAAACGGGCATGTCCCTTAATTCAATAAATATTTATTGTCAACTAATATCTGACAAGGGAGCCGAGAATACTGAATGGAGAAAAGACAGTCTCCTGTCTAAATGGTGCTGGAAAAATTGGATATTTGGATGAAAAGAATGAAAACAGATACCTACCAACACCACTCACAAAAATTAACAGGAAATGAATTAAAGACTTAAATGTAAGACTTTGTAAGACTTGAAACCGTAATGTCCTTACAAGAAAACAGGGAAAAAACTTCTTGACATGGGTCCTGGTGATAATTTTTTTGGATATCATACCTATAGTACAAGCAGCAAAATAAAAAATCAACAAATGGGCTACATCTTTCAGAAACTGAAAATCTTCTGCACAGCAAAAGAAATAATCAACAAAATTAAGAAGCCACCTACAGAATGGGAGAAACTGTTTGCAAATCATATATCTGATAAGAAGTAAATATCCAAAATATGTAAAGAACTTAATAGCAACAAGCAAATAACACAATTAAAAAAATGGGTAAAGACCTAAATATGTTTTTTCAAAGAAGATATTCAAATGGCCAATAGGTTCATAAAATGTGCTCAACATCACTATTCATCAGGGAAATGCAATTCAAAACCACGAGATACTGCCTCATGCCTGTTAGAATGGCTATCATCAAAATGACAAGACACAAGTGCTGACAAGGATGTGGAGAAAAGGGAACACTTGTGCAAGGTTGGTGAGAATGTAAATTGTATAGCCACCATAGAAAACACTATGGAGGTTCCTCAAAAACTTAAATAGAACTACCATATGATCCAGCAATTCTACTTCTGAATATATATCTGAAGGAAACCAAAACACTATATCAAAGAGATATCTGTACCTCAATGTTAACTACAGCCTATTAACAATAGCCAGGACATAGAAACAACCTAAGTGTCTATTAATAGATGAATGGATAAAGAAAAGGATATATATATATATATAGGATATATATATATATATATATATATATATATATATACACTAAACTGACTATGGTAATCATTTTGCAATATATGTAAGGCAAGTCATTATGCTGTACACTTAAACATACATCAATTGACATCAATTATATGTCAGTAAAATTGAAAGAAAAAAATAAAGTCAACCAAAAAATATATATATATATTATTTTCTACTCTTGCACAAACTGTGATTTTTAAAGGAGTATTTTAATGAATGAAAATAAATTTAAATACTCATTCATAATTCTTTATTCAAATTTATTCTGAAAAATGTCATGGAAAGCATTTCATCTTATTTGTTAAAATATATCAAGGATCATTTTACTGAGACTATTTCTCCATCTACTTCTTTCCTAGTACATGGGATGTCCTAAATAAAGCAAATTCAATCTAAAAAAACACATAGTAGATATTACAGTTTGCTAAGCATTATGGTAGTACTGTGTGTGTGTGTGTGTGTGTGTGTGTGTGTGTGTGGTTAATGGGAGTAGAAGCAGAGTAGAAAAGACAGGGAACTTACTTTAAAATGACTTACAATTTGTTGAGTAAAAGTAGTGGACAAATTGTTATGAAGCATCTAGAATTACTTAGTTCTACAAGTCAATGATTATTGACTGAAGGATTAAATTTGAAGAGGGAAAAGCCCATTTGAATTGGGTTTTATAGAATTTTTACAGGCAGAAAAGAATATGTAGAAAGAATATTCTAGGCTTAGGAAACAGTGGAAAAATTCAAGGTATATTTGGGGATCTGTATGTTTTTAATCAAGCAAGAAATTCTCAAGGAAATTATGATGAATTTGTGGTGGTTATAAAAGCATTTCCCCCCCCCCCCGGCTGAATGCTATGTCTTAAATGCAGGCATTTCTTGTTTACCTTTCAAGGGATAAGTCAAAGCATGAAAAAGAAAAAATAAAAACCTAAAATTAGATAAAATAAACCTACCAGAATAAGATAAAATTCTGAAAAAAACTATATAAAAATGTGAAATAAGCCAGACACACAAAAAATAGATAAATACTGAATGATCTCACTTATATGAGTCATCTAAAATAGTCATACTCATAAAACAAGAAAGTAGATGGTGGTTTCCAGCCAGTAGAATGGTGGGGAATGAAAAAGTGATGGTCAAAGAGTACAAATCTTCAGTTATGCAAGATAAATAAGTTCTGGAGATCTACCATACAGCATGTGCCTAGCTAACAATAACGTACTGTACACTTAAATTTTTCTAAGAGGGTAGATCTTACGTTAAGTGTTCTCAGCACACACACACACAAACATCATCATCATCATCATCATCAAGGGGATAGGAGGAAGCTTTGGGAGGTTATGGATATGTCTATGGCATTTACAGTGGTAATGGTTTCGTGGGTGTATAGTTATCCCCAAACTCACTGAGCCGTTTACCTTAAATACGTATCAATTTTTACATGTCAATCATATCTCAATAAACTGTAATAATGTATTTAAAATAATTTTTAAATGAAAAATAAAATATTCATAAAGAATAATACCATTATCTAAATTAAGGTCTTATAACGGTTAACAAATGTTCTATTCCATTGAGAAGACTAGATTTCTAGACAAAGATTCAGTTAGTACTTGAGACAGCCTTAAAGGAATTTAACACAGTGGAGGTGAAAAGAGATGAAGGAGAGCACTTTATTGAAAAAAAATATTAGAGTAAATAAAGTTATGGGACAAAAAGTAGGATATCATGGGTAGGAGTGAGTCAGCCAGTTTGACTTGACCAGGAGAATCCTGTAAGGAAGTAATGGGAGTCACAGTTTGAAAAGTGCATTTTAGACCTTAGTCCAAAAATATTAGGATATGAAGCTTGCATTTATTGAGTTGAAAGTGAGGAGTCTCTGGAATGTGTGTTTGTGTTTTTTCCTAATGTGTATTATGGTTAATTTTATATGTCAAGTTGACTGGACTAAGAGATGCCTCAAATCTCTGAGGGTGTTTCTGAAGAGATTAGCATTTGATTCAGGAGACTGAGGAAAGAGAACCACCCTCACCAATACAGGCAGGCATTGTGTAATTTGTTAAGGGCCGGAATAGAACAAAAAGGGAAGGAAGGGGGAATTGTCTCTATCTCCTCATGAACTGGGACATCCTTCTTCTCTGGCTGCCCAAGATCAGAGTTCCTGCTTCTCGGACCTTTAGACTCCAAGACTTGCACCTGCAGCACACTGGTTCTCAGGCCTTGGGTCTCTGATTGAATTATACCACCTGCTTTCATCGTTCTCCGGTTTGTAGATGGCAGACTGTGGACTTCTTGGTCTTTGTAACTTCATGAGTCAATCCCTATAATAAATCTCCTCATATATGTTTATATATATCCTCTTGGTTCTGTGAGTTCTCTGGAGAACCCTGGTTAATACAGTGTGTAGTATTTTCTTTTAATCCTTCTTGTCCCAAGGGGGAAAAATGCAGTTTCTAGAGATATAAAAAATTGCAAAAAGAAAATAGAAATATGAGAGCAACAAATAATAAATTAATTAAATAAAAATATTTTAATACAAAACATGTACATGCATTGTGAAAAGCAAATACAATAGTAAAGTGTAACTTCTGCCACTTCCAAATGTTTATTTGCACATATATGTATAAACTATTTGTTTTTATGGTTTCAAAAAATTATATATATAGGTTTATACTATACTACAACTTGCTTTTCCTTCCACAATACATTATGGAATCCTCTTGTGTCAATACATACAGAACTGACTCATTTGTTCACTTTTTCAAAAGTTCTATTTAAATATAATATACATACAGGAAAGTGTACATATAAATGCATAGTGAGATAGATGTTCACAAAGCAAACTTTACAATAGAACCAGATCCCTGATCAAGAAACAGAAAATTAACTGTGCTCTGGAAGTCTCACCCCCCGACCCCAAGCTTCTTTAAGGTCTAAGTTGTCTGATTTTGAAATTTAAGGTCTTTTGTGTCTGGCATCTTTTGGTCAATTTTATGTTTGTGAAATTTATTCATAATATTATCACTGTAGAACATTCTCATTACTGTTTTAATATTTCTTTGTGTGACTGTACCATAATTTATTTATACAATTTACCATTAAGGGCTATTTGGGAGGGTTCCTGTTTGGAAATAATTGTAACTGTGCTACTATGAATACATTTGTTCATGTCTGACACACATACACACACAGATACATATATAAATACACACATTTATATTTCTGTTGAAATAGAATTACTGGGCCTTGGGATATTCATTTGTTCAGCTTTAATTTACTGCCAGGCTGTTTTCCAAAATGCTTATATAAGGGAATCACCCCACCAAAGGTATATGAAAGTGCTAGTTGTTTACCTCCTCTCTAACATTTTATTTCTTCTGTCTCTTTTACTTGACATTTTCCAGTGAGATTGTGAAAGTATTGTGGATTTATTTTGTATTTACCTGTTGGCTAATAAGATTGAGCACTATTTCCTATGTTTATTGCCATTTGGTTATTCTCTTTAAAAGTTTGAACATACCCCTTGACAAATTTTTTAAATTAGGTCATCTGTCTTTTTCTTATTGAAAAGTATTTTAACAGTGTTTTACATATTTGTACATGGTACTTATGTTAAATGTACTGTACATTGCAGATGTTTTCTTTCACTCTGTATCTTGCCTTTTCACTTTAAGGAGTGTGTGTGTGTGTGTGTGTGTGTGTGTGTGTGTGCGTGTGGTGTTTGGCTGGAATTGAGTGATTATTGCCTAAAGGGTTTCTGACTTGCTAGGCTGTCTTTTTCTTGGTACCTTTGCTAGAGACACCAAACTTCAGTTGGATCTTGGTTTGTCTGTGCCTGTTGGCATTTGAGGGACCTAGGAAACAAAAAGAAAATCCATGGAACACCACCATGTTGTTCCTTGCATCCTGAGGTCCCTAGCCTGTCTGCCTTCTTCTCATCATTTTTCAGTCTTCTTATGTTTGTTTTATGTATAATGTACACATCTGACAGTTGTACTAAGTGAAAAGAATAGAGAAAATATGTCTACTCTATTACCCAGAAGGGAAAGCCTGATGTACATACCTACCTTTAAATTAGCAGTTTCAAGGATTTTACTGTTAATATTTCTTATATCTCCTTTACTTTATTTTTAAAAGATCTGTTTTTAAAAGAATGTGAATGACTTGTCTTTTTCAAGAAAATTCAACCATTTTATATCACATCCTCACCCTAGAGACTACAGGCTTTGAAGAATGATTTCAGCAAATATATGCTGTTATTTATCCATCTGTAGAAGCTTAATAAATCCAAGGAAAGAATTCCCACCAGACTTAAATCAGCTGAGATGCCATGGAAATTTTACTAATTTTGTCTGCTCTAAAGCAGTTTGACCACCACCCAAAATATTTGCTTATGAAAATTTGGTATATTTATTAATTTGATCTCAATTTTTTTCAAATGTAAACATTTCCCTACCTTTATATAGAATAATTATCTATCTCATTTAATAGTGTATTTTAGGCTTACTGTTATACAAATTCAAGCTAGATGTATTTTCAATCTCACAATTTAAGAAACTATTGACAAAAGCATTGCATTTTTACAATTTGAAATCTGTAGCTGAGAAGATAAAATTGAATCCTCTTTTGATCTAACAATAAATAATTATCTTATCATCTTTAATAACATTCTAAATTTTGCTTAGCAGTATCTTATACATAGTCGATACAAAGGTTTGCTGATTTTTATTTCTATACATTGAGGATTTGTCATGTTTTATTGATACACCTTTTGTTTTGCTGTCAAATTGTGTTGTATTTTCAGCAATACTTTATATTAAGCTATGTTTTTTATAGAAACATTTTTGAGAGTATTTTCAACATGAACTATGTGGCAATTCCATATGTGAGTCTTCAGCAAATGGCTGGGTGTATAACTATTTTTATATAAAACAGAAACCCATCTGGGTGAACATTTTTCTTCAGATATTATAGTTATTTTCTAAAAGTTCAAAATATATATTGTAACTCATATGCAAGTTTTATGTAGTTAAATGTGTATTAAAATAGGTAGAGACAATGTGATGACAATAACCGTTTGACTGTAAAGGAGGGAATTCTTTCCTTACGCAGTTGGGAAGAGAACAATGGTTGTTTTCCAAACTCATGTACCTCTTCTTCTATAGACATAGAATTTTAGGGTGCCAGTCCCTTTTGCAGCTGAGTATGGCTATTTGACTAAGCCCTCAAAATAGAATGTGAGTGAAAGTGATGTGGGCCAGTTTCAGGTTTGGTTGAAACACCTTGCTTGTGTTCTCTGCCACTCTTTTTTCTTTCTTGAGTATGCAGTTATGATAACCCAGCCACCTAATAAGTCATGCCTTGGAAATGACATAGTTATTGTCTTCCTAGGTTTTTCAACCTCGGCATGAAACATATTGCTCTTTTCCCTGTCTATGTTGTTGAAAACCCATCCTGGGAAGTTACATCAGAGAAAAAATAAACTTTTATTAGGTTTGAACCATTATGGTCTATCTATTACAGCAGATTAGTCTAAACTAACACAGAGTATTTAATTCAAAATTGGATTAGATTCTAAATAAATACAGAGGATCATTATGTTTTTACATTACTATTTATACTAATACAACTATTAAAAAAGGGATGTCTTGAGAGTTTACCACAGTGTAGTATAATTCCTTTCATGTATGCAGCTTTTTGAACTTTGCTTAAAATGGTAGATGGCATTGAGGGATAATGGCAAGTCCTATACAGATGTACCTGGGCCTGTTAAATGTTTTTTTTCATTGTAGTAGGATTATGGAATTATATTTTTTCTTCTTTTTCCGGTTTAACACAATGCACATATTATACTTTTGTAAACCAAAATATAAAAAAGTTTATTTTTTAAATTAAGTATATCAATCACATCTTAAGAGAAAGCCTGTTGTCTTTCCTTCTATATACATATTTGTTGATGTCCTTCAGCCAAAGACAGGTACGTGGTTGAATAAAGTTGGACTTATTGCCTTATTGCTGAAAGAGAACACATATAATGGGTAATTATGGGGCTTCTCAGTAAGAAGGTATCCACAAAATGTATTACATATATGTTCTGTGCTTCTAAGTAATTGGGGGGAGGGTTAAATGAAGCAGCATTTTGCTCTGGACTAGATGTGCTTAGAAAGCAAGAATGATTTTAAGTATCTTAACAACTTTTATTTAAAAGATGAGAATAACAAAGTGGGGTTAAGGCTACAATTTTAAAAGATGCTGCAGTTACACATATTAGTCAGGAAATGGGTGTTTAGCCACTGCTTTAGTTTGTAAAATGTTACTGTTTTTGTCTGTGCTTAGACATGATTATTAAGTTGTTACACTTTTGTTCTTTTTCCATCATGATCATAAGTGGCCTTGCTTGATGTTTGTATTTTGTACAATTTTTTATGTAAAATAGGGGGTCATCAGAGCTTAGTTGTATCAAACCAACTTCTAGCAACATCAAGTCTTAATTGTCAGGGCTGAGCCAGCTACTTACTGTCAGGAGTTACTTTTCTACTTCTTAGGCCCTGCTTTTGTCCAAGGGTACATGAAGTGAGGACTCAGGATAGTAATTTTTGACCCAGATATTTACTGTTGCCAAGATTTTTCTCTTCAGGAGGTTGTTCACAGCACATTGCCTGCTGTTTGAATAGAATTAGTTTTTCCCATTCATTTTGGTGCATTTTAAATGACAGTAGAATTTAAAAGACTGAACAAGATACTTCAGCCAACTGCAAGAAAATAGTTTTTGGTCTTTGTGATAGGCCTTGAAGAAGACAGAGGCCTGAATAACCAAACCTAGGCAATAAAAACCTGTCCTAAATCCAGCTGTGCATTTCTAAAGATCAAATAAGCTTTTCTTTTAGCCTAATCACAGGTTATTCTACGTGACCTGAAGTATTTATATATGTGCAGCAAGAAGTGTTTATTATAGGATAACTTCCTCCTTGGCTAGGTAAATAGAAATCAAGGTTATACATTTGTCCACAACAATTTTGACTAATAAATTCAAGTTTAAACTGGTTTGTTGGGTTTCCAGAGCATAAATTATGTTCTCAAAAGAAGAATCATGGGAATATAATATTTATCTCATTAGGAGATAATCAGTTACTGATTATTTTAGGTGGGAAGATTCTTTGAACAAGGTTAAGCAGTTCCTGCAAAGCAGACTGGAATGTCTCCAAAGAAAACAATCTAACTATTGTAACAAGGATAAACCCAAGAGTACTTTCCATTCCTGGTGGTGGGCTAGATTTTGCAGGTAGGGTTGTAGTTCTTCAGCACAAATATCTACTGATATGGGCTCAAGGTTCAGTATTAACAAGACTGAAGTTTGGGATTAATTATGTGAGGAAAACTGAAGTATCAGAAGAGATAATTTAAAAATGTTTATCTCCTGAAATGTTTAAAGGAACAGCTATTAAATGTTTTTGTCAGTTAAGGTTAGGTAGGGGATGAAATATCCATCAGTTGGTTAATTTCAGAGCAATCACAGAAGATCATAGTGTCTAAAAGTAACAAGATGAAGGTAAGAAAGAGCACATTGATAAAACTTTGTTAATTAAAAGTGCATGTCTAATATAATAATATGCAAGAGTAATGATAGAATAAAAAGAAAGAGGCTACTGAAGAATTAGAAAATTAATCTTGTTCTCTTACTTTGCTCAGAAGTTGCCCACTTTTGCAATCATTAACCTGTTCTACTGTCTTGGGAGAAAGCAGACCACTTCTACAGTTAGTTTCTGGTGAATTTCTAACAATCCCTAATTTGAGGTTTCCTAATGGAACTGATATATGGTAGTCATGAAAAAGTTATGTCTTTTTAGCTGGAAATCATAAATCAAAGGATAAACACTATGGGGTTTTACTGTTACATCAGTTGTTAATAACACCAGATAGAGTCTTTTCCATTGTATTCAAGATCAGTTTTTCTTTTTCAGAAGACTAAATCTCCATGTTCCAGATCATGCAAAGGCTACTTTGGTGATATTTTTGGATATGCAACTTGAATATGTTTGTACTAAAGCTGGAGGTATCATATGGGTTTCTGGCAGCATCTAGTCATATTGGCCAGTAATAGAATAGAATCTCCCTCACAATTCTAAAATTCATGGGACAGTCTATTATTAACTCAGGGAAACTTGGGGTGCCTAGATGTAGTTGATTTCATGATCATCAAGGATACAGGCAATACTTTGAGGCTTATAAGTGTTATGCTTTCTAAGACTTTTGATGTTTATAACTGTAGAATTCCATTAGTTATCTTTACAGTTTCTGAACTTTGTGGGAAATAAGGACAGTGAACTTTCTAAGTAAATGACAAATCTTTATGGTTTTAAATAACAATGGCACATAAAAGTGTGTCCCTTTTACTGTAGAGATACAATGGGATACTCAATATGAGGAATACAGAGCTTTCCTGCAAGGAAAATCTCCAAAGCAGCCTAAGAAGAAGCAAAAATAGTCAGAAGATAGTTATAGCCCATTGGGAGGTATTCAAATGGGACTTAAGGGTTGGCTCTTTTCCATGTCCTACCTTTGCATTCTTGACAAAGTTATGTAATTGGCAAATAGGACATTCATTGGAAAATACCCTTAATATTATCTCACCAAGTTTGGTTCAATATCATTGCCAATATATCTCTGCTGTTACGAATATTTTCAAGAATCATTTTTCTAAATTTCAGCTTTCTTAGGGTTATTTTCTTAAGCAATAGTAAACTGCATAAAATTTCTTTAATTTGTTGTGCTTTACTATATGTGGTTTCTAGAGACATCAGGAAATATTTGCTTCCAAAGTATTTTAATGTTATCAATGAACCCATAATCATACCTACTATTAAGATAAATATATGCTCTTTTATAATTTGTCAGTTGGAAGTTTTTGGTGAGAGCAATGAATCCAATTGATTAAACTGATGTAATTTCTAGAATACTTTTATATTTCAATAGCAAATTCACATCAGTGATAGCAGAGCATTCTTAGTAATTTTTAGACTTTTTTGAAGTATGAACCATTGACAAACAAATTTAATTAAGGTTTATCCATAGGACTTTTAGAGAGTTTGGGTATGGTGTGGATAGTACTCAACATAGTTAAGAATTATTGGCTTATCTTTCTTCAGATTAGAGAACAAAGGTAGCTGTGTTTAAAGTACTTCTGCAATAGACAGTGATACGTGAATGGGAGACAACACTAATTCATAGGAGGAAAGGCAACTAATCATGAAGTGGTATATCCTGTCAATAGAAGAGTCTATAGGACAGAGTATCTTTAAGTTTAGTGGAGATCATCAAATGAAAATAACTGAAGCAGTCACCACTTTTGTTGCTACTGCCTTTATACAAGGTGGATATGCCTTGGCTTTTGGATTTAATGGAAGATTGAAATAAACAATGGCTCTTTGATGGTTCCCATGTAATAAGGGCAGAGGCACTTATTGTGCCTGTGCAAACATTTTGTGAACAAACGTAAAATAGGGTTTTTGTGAACCCAGAATCTTGGAAACTAATCTGTTTGTAGTTTGTAGACTTTACCAATCTTTGAATTTAGTCATAAGTTTACTTTTTCTTAACTTGACGAGTACCTAAGCACTCTTGCTCTGCGAAAGACAATGTCAAGAGAATGAAAAGACAAGCTGCAGACTGGGAGAAAATATTTGCAAAAGACACATCTGATAAAAGACTGTTACATGAAATATACAAAGAATTCTTAAAAATCAACTATATATAAATGAGCAATCCATTAAAAATTGGGCCAAAGATCTGAACAGAAATTTCACGAAAGAAGATACTGGTGGCAAAAAAGCATATAAAAAAAAATGCTCACATCATATGTCATCAGGGAAATGCAAAGCAAAACAGTGAGATACTACTACATACCCATTAGAATGGGCAAAATCTGGAACACTGACAACACCAAATGCTGGTGAAAATATGGAGCAACAGGAATTCTTAATTCCTGTTGGTGAGAATGCAAAATGGTACAACCACTCTGGAAGACAGTTTCTTAAAAAACTGAACCTACTTTGCCCATATGAGCCAGCAAATGCACTCCTTGGTATTTACCCAAAGGTGTTGAAAACTTATGTCCACACAAACTCCTTCACAAGGATGTTCATAGCAGCCTTATTCATAATTGTCAAAACTTGGAAGCAACCCAGATGTCTTTCAGTAGGTGAATGCATAAACAAACTGTGGTACATCCATGCAATGGAATTGAAATATTCAGTGCTAAAAAGAAATAAGTTATCAAGCCATGAAAAGACATGGAAGAAATTTAAATGCATTTTACTAAATTAAAGAAACAAACTGGAAATGGCTACGTACTGTATAATCCCTACTATATAACATTCTGGAAAAGGCTGAACTATGGAGACAGTAAAAAAAAAAAAACAGTGGTTGTCAGGGGTTGGTAGGGGAGAAGTGATGAATAGGCAGACCACAGAAGATTTTTAGGGCAGTGAAAATACTCTGCATGATCCCATAATGATGGATATATGTCTTAATATATCTGTCCAAAGCCATGGAATAGCCAACACTGAGTGAACCTTAATGGAAACTATGGACTGTGGATGATTAAGATGTGTCAGTGTAGGTTCATCAATGGTAACAAATGTACCACGCTGGTGAGGGATGTCAATAATGAGGGAGGTTATGTATATGTGGGGGAAAGAAGGTATATTGGAAATCTCTGTACTTTCTCCTCAATAGCGCTATGACCTTAAACTTCTTTAAAAAAGTCTTAGTTTTAAAATACACAAGCATTAAAATTATTTATATTAATAAATTTTTAACATAATTACAATTTTGAGATTTCTAGTCAAATCTAATTACCTTTCTCTTATAAGATGAACGGAGAAATTTTTGTGTTACCTAATGATCATTTCAGGAAAACCAAAAATGATATAGGCAGAGAGATATGCATTATTCATACATATGTATGTATATTCATACATTCATACATATTCCTGAATTTGAGAAAGGTAAAGTTAATAATAGTTTTTAGACAAGATATGGTATATATATTTAAAGAAAAAGGCATTTATAGACACCATTGTAACAACACTCAGTAATAACAACAATAATTGTTAGAGACTTAACCTTTTAAAAAGTAAGAAATATTTCCAAATTTATTTAACCATATGTCAAAAGGAAGAGTTAACAGAATATTTTAGTGACAAAAAGGAAGCACTATATATGAGCAGAAAATAACTTAGCCATTTTATAAAATAAATAAAAAAGAAAGAAACAATTCTAACTTATTTTATATATTATTCATAAAACAGTTTATATTGAGTTAATTATTAATATACTTTTATATGGCAAAGATGCATAAACATACAAATAGGGAATAAATTTAAAGCTTTTAACTAAAGCTTTAAAATATAATTAGCTATCAGCATTTTAAAGAAAATAATATATGTATCATTACATCTGTTCCCTTGAAAAACTGTAAGAAACTAACACAACATTGTAAATCAACTATAATCCAATAAAATTAAAAAAAACTGTAAGAAATTTCTTAATAAACAAGAATAAAGTCATATCCATTATCTTTTATACATATTCATATTTCTCTGTAATTATTTTAGGTAGTTTGGTCATTCACTTATATTAATCATCAACTTTAAATAATGATTTAAACCAAACAGTGGTTAACCAAATTAATAATTTTCTTTTCTTTCCAATACAAGAAAAAAGAAAGCATAACAAACAAAACAAAATAAAAAATGATACATTGAAAACGGTTTAGCTATTATTTTTCTTCATGAGAAATCATTTTATATTATTTTGACAAATTTTGAGATGACAAAAAAAGAAATATATACATATGATATCACAAAAGACCTTTACATGTTCTCTTAATTTTAGCCATTCAAATAAATAAGGTAAATTATGTTTAGTGACCAATGTTAAGCACCTATTTCTACTTAGAAATTGACCTGGTACATAAGGCTTATGTACTAGTTAACATAGTAATTTTGGATAAGGATAATATTAACTAAACTCTCTAAAGGATGTCAGTCATTAACATTCCATTTATTTATATATTACATATATTATTTTATATATTTTATATTTATATATTATGTATTATATATACATATAGTTTTTAACAAGTTATAGACACCTGATAATTTACATAACTCATAAACCCAGTGCAGGAAATTCTGGGAGTTTAATCTTAAATCATGAGATACTTTAATCTTAAATCAGTTTAATCCTGATTTTATACGAGCTAAATATTGTGCTGACTTTTTTTAATGGTAAACTAAATTTTAAAGACTCTTTAAAATCATTCCAAAGGCTCTTCTTCTGTCTTGGAACATTTTCTTTGTGTCTAGTAGCTACAAATGAAGGCTATTATGCAAAAATACTTTTAAAAGTCATAAAAAGAAACAAAAAAGTTTAATTACTATCCTTTCATTCTTTTAGACATTTTGACTGCCTTTCCAGATTAGATATTCCTATAGTGTGCATATAAGAATACAATCATTTTTTTCTCACCAATCTTTAAAATTTCAAAATTGAGGAAAAAAAAAAAGCAAGAAGAAGTAAAACAAAGAAAGTGAAGTGAGATGGAGACAACTTCAGACATATATAAAATTATCATTAAGAAGCACTAATGTTCTCCCTCTGCTAGGAGAAGGCAGAAAATTTAGATGCAGTAAAAGGCATTTTGACATGTATACACACAAAAAAGAAAAAGTGTGGTTGAATTAATAACTTGGGCCCTTAAAAACTTAACAAGCTGCATACTTAAAAAATAATGATACTTACTAATCCCTGATGTAGAAACATAAGTGGAGTACTTCATATGCTAAGCAAAGTATTTTTCTTCCTTCAAAGCTGTTCTTTGTTTGCACTTCTCAGTAGAACAATTCTGTTCACCTCAAAATTCCAAAAAGTAACCACTGCAACTTCAAATTATCCTAATTAAATTGTGCCAGTCTGAGAAACATAATTTAACATTATAGTAAAGAAATATGAATAAAGAGAATGTTTGGCCTGGAAGAGTCACATTTTATATTAAGAAGGCAACATGAGAACAACAATGACCAATAACAATGATGTTTCTGCAAACTTGTGTCTTTGGAAATTGACCAAAGACCAATTGACAAAACTTCTGATTCTGAGCAGATAAAACTGAGCAAAGAAGTTCTCAGAAACGTTAATACAAGACTGAGAAAGAAATTCTTTGTAAGGTTTCAAATGATGAGAAGAGGACACATTTCTCAAAACTCTGGTCTGAGAAGAAATTAAGAACCCCTCGACCTCAGGGTTGGTTTGAGGAAGCTGATCATGCTACCATTCTCTCAGTTTTCCCCTTTTAAAGATTACAAAAACTTAAAAAACTGAACCTACTTTGCCCATATGAGCCAGCAAATGCACTTTTAAAGATTACAAAACAAAACAAAACAACCAAAAAACACTCAAGACAAAAGACAAGTAAACAAACCATAGGAGAAGAAATTAGAAGACTAGGGGGAAAAAAATCATTAACAAACAATAGAAATCCAGACAACCAAAATTCCCAGAGGACTTTATTTCTTGGCAAACAAACAAAACAGAATAAAGCCAGCAATGAAGGGTCTCAGCAAAATACTCCTGCCCCATTCTTAAGTTTACCATCCAATTACGGGCATGGTAGCCTCATCTCGGCCTCTCCCTAGTGATTGCCTATGTGCACACTATTATTAGTGCTCATGTGGGCAGTGAGCGCTTTAGCTGGATCTTGAGGGCTTTAGCTGGATCTTCAGCTGGATCCATTTCTCTCATAAACCTCACAGGACACATCTGTAGTCAGACAAAATTGGGATTATGGCATCTCTTCCAGGTTGCCCATTTTATTGGCATAGAGTTGCTTGTAATAATCTCTCATGATCATTTGTATTTCTGCAGTGTCAGTTGTTACTTCTCCTTTTTCATTTGTAATTCTGTTGATTTGGGTCTTCTCCCTGTTTTTCTTGATGAGTCTGGCTAATGGTTTACCAATTTTGTTTATCTTCTCAAAGAACCAGCTTTTGGTTTTATTGATCTTTGCTATTGTGTCCTTCGTTTCTTCTTTTTCATTTATTTCTGGTCTGATCTTTATGATTTCTTTCCTTCTGCTAACTTTGTGGGTTTCTTTTCTTCTTTCTCTAATTGCTTTAGGTGTAATGTTAGGTTGTTTGAGATTTTTCTTGTTTCTTGAGGTAGGATTGTATTGCTATAAACTTCCCTCTTAGAACTGCTATTGCTGCACCCCATAGGTTTCGGGTCATCATGTTTTCATTGTCATAAATTTCTAGGTATTTTTTTATTTCCTCTTTGATTTCTTCAGTGATCTCTTGATTATTTAGTAGCATATTGTTTAGCCTCCATGTGTTTGTATTTTTTACAGTTTTTTTCCTGTAAGTGATATCTAGTCTCATAGCCTTGTGGTCAGAAATGACACTTGTTATGATTTCAATTTTCTTAAATTTACAAAGGCTTGATTTGTGACCCAAGATATGATCTATCCTGGAGAATATTCCATAAGCACTTGGGAAGAAAGTATATTCTGTTGTTTTTGGATGGAATGTCCTATAATTATCCATTGAATCCATATTGTTTAATGTGTTCTTTAAAGCTTGTGTTTCCTTATTTATTTTCATTTTGGATGATCTGTTCATTGTGAAAGTGGAGTGTTAAAGTCCTCTACTATTATTTTGTTACTGTTGATTTCCCCTTTTATGGCTATTAGAATTTGCCTTATGTATTGAGGTGCTCCTATGTTGGGTGCATGAATATTTACAATTGTTATATCTACTTCTTGGATTGATCATTTGATCATTATGTAGTGTCCTTCTTTGCCTCTTGTAATGGTCTTTATTTTAAAGTCTATTTTGTCTGATATGAGAATTGCTATTCCAGCTTTCTTTTGATTTCCATTTTCACGGAATACCTTTTTCCCTCCCTTCACTTCCAGTTTGTATGTGTCCCTAAGTCTGAAGTGGGTCTCTTGCAGACAGCATATATATGGGTCTTATTTTTGTTTTCCATTCAGCCAGTCTATGTCTTTTGGTTGGAGCATTTAATCCATTTACATTTAAGGTAATTATTGATATGTATGTTCCCATTTCCATTTTCTTAATGATTTTGGGTTTGTTTTTGTAGGTCTTTCCTTCTCTTGTGTGTCCTGCCTAGAAAAGTTCCTTTAGCATTTGTTGTAAAGCTGGTTTGGTGGTGCTGAATTCTCTTAAATTTTGCTTGTCTGTAAAGCTTTTAATTTCTCTGTCAAATCTGAATGAGATCCTTGGTGGTTAGAGTAATCTTCGTTGTAGGTTTTTCCCTTTCATCACTTTAAATATGTCCTGCCACTCCCTTCTGGGTTGTAGAGTTTCTGCTGAAAGATCAGCTCTTAACCTTATGGGGATTCCCTTTTATGTTATTTGTTGCTTTTCCCTTGCTGCTTTTAATATTTTTTCTTTGTATTTAATTTTTGATAGTTTGATTCACATGTGTCTTGGCGTGTTTCTCCTTGGATTTATCCTGTATGGGACTCTCTGTGCTTCCTGGGCTTGCTTGACTATTTCCTTTCCCATATTAGGGAAGTTTTCAACTATAATCTCTTCATATATTTTCTCAGATCCTTTCTTTTTCTCTTCTTCTGGGACCCCTATAATTCAAATATTGGAACATTTAATGTTGTCCCAGAGGTCTCTGAGACTTTCCTCAATTCTTTTCATTCTTTTTTGTGTATCCTGCTCTGCAGTAGTTATTTCCACTATTTTATCTTCCAGGTCACTTATCCATTCTTCTGCCTCAGTTATTCTGCAATTGATTCCTTCTAGAGAATTTTTAATTTCTTTTATTTTTTTGTTCATCATTGTTTGTTTGCTCTTTAGTTCTTCTAGGTCCTGGTTAAAAATTTCTTGTATTTTCTCCATTCTATTTCCAAGATTTTGGATCATCTTTTCTATCATTACTCTGAATTCCTTTTCAGGTAGACTGCGTAATTCCTCTTTGTTTGTTTGTGTGGTGGGTTTTTACCTTGCTCCTTCAACTGCTGCATATTTCTCTGTCTTCTCATTTTGTTTAACTTACTGTGTTTGGGGTCTCCTTTTTGAGTACTACAGGTTCATATTTCCCTTTGTTTTTGGTTTCTGCCCCCAGTGGGTGAGATTGGTTCAGTGGTTTGTGTAGGCTTCCTGGTGGAGGGGACTGGTGCCTGTGTTCTGGTGGGTGGGGCTGGATATTGTCTTTTTGGTGGGTAGGGCCACATCCAGTGTTGTGTTTCAGGGTGTCTGCAATCACCTTCTACTCTACTTGAGATAAAATGTAGAATATTTAATCCTATCTTCAAGATCCTATTGTGTTTGGTTCTTGTCCTGCTCTCCAGTCCCCTCTGGTACCATTCTCATTCTACCAGTACTTTCCAGACTTACTAGTTTTCCTCTTAACATCAAGGTCATCTACCTCTTTTCTGTACTCACTGCCTAGAACGCCCTTCCCCAATACTATTTTTTACCTAGTTAACTCCCCCTCCATTCACTTGTTCATTTATTACTTTATCAAGTACTTACTGGACACCATTTCTGTGCCAGGCTTAGGCACAGGGGATACTTTCATAAGTGAAACTAGCAAAGTCACTGTTATTTTGCCATTGACTCTCCACTGAGTGCTGCTGTGTCACCTGCTCTGTGTTCCATGGGTTGTAAATTGTCATTTTTACCTTATAAAAGGAGCATGTAGCATAATCTCTATCTTTGGCATATTTCCATCAGTTATTTTCATACTTGTGGAAGAAATATTATACTTCTTTTTGCCTGCTTTTGGACATTTTTACATACTCTTAAAGACAATTTATCAAAGTTACTTCTAACTTTATTTTTTATCAATAGTGTTTACTTAATATCTATTTCCTCTGTGCAGTTTAACAAATGTAGTCTTTTGAAGAAGCATTGTTTTTTCTTCTGCTTTTTTTGTTTGTTTCCTGTCTTGTGGTATTTAATAACACTGACCACAATATAGATTTATTAAATGAATTAATATATATTCATTTTTTTCTTCCAAATTGAGAGAAACTACTCCTTTGACAATAAGAAGGAAATATTATGGATACATCTAAATAAACTTTTAGATTTCTAAATAAGAAAACCTTATTTTCTGTTATTATTCAGGATATATAATGACTACAATAACTACAGATCATGAATTGGTTGGTGTCCAGAATATTGTATCACTGAAAGCAGATAAACATAGATATTATTTGGCTCCACTTCAAGTAGTATTGAGATTTTATGCAAAATAATGTGTTTTGAGTGAACATAAGCAAATTTAGACAATTAGCATTGTTCTTTTTTTTTCTTTTTTTAAAATAAATATCAGTATCCTACAATAATTAGAAGTAAGTGAGTACTGTAGGTTTCCTATCCATATCCTTGCTACCAGGACACACCCACTTCCATAGATGCCACAATGAAGCAAATAAAAAGAGAGATAAAGAATATCTTTCATCTACTTACCATTTGATAGCTCCATCATTCATAAACAGTACTTCCTTCTGTCAAAACCTAGCAAAGGAGTTTGGGAAATAATATTTGCTTACCTCTAGCTCCAGTAATTCAGAGAAGGTCATATTTGGGACGAATACATTATTGGTACATAACTGGAGCACTGGAAGTCTCATCCTAGGTAGAAAAGCATGAAGAAGTCTTTAGATATTTATGGGAATGATTCTAAAATATTTCTAGCCAATACCACAAATTTCACCAGTAAGAGTCTAATTTTGACTCTCATTATGCTAATGATACAGATAGCTGAAGTGTATTTCCTGCCTCTGGTACATGGTCTTCAAACCCCTTAGAGTTGTATTCCTCATTAGGGAACAGAGTGCCCCAAAGGCATAGATTAAAACTCACCTCCACTGATATCACACTGCCTTTACTAAAAATAATTAAAATAAATTAGAAATTAATTCAATTCTAATTAAAACAAATTAGAAAACACTTAGCATTATGAAATTGTTTTCTTGCTCTTTTGCTATTTTATTCTAACTTTGCTGTTTCACCATAGGGGTAAGATTATAATCACTACAACAAAACCAATGGAATCAGTTTAATTCAGGGTCCACAGATACTAGCAAGACTTCAAAGAACTTTTCTTCTACTTTACCAATACTTCCTCCTCCTGACAGTATGTGAAGAGATAGCTCATGTTTACTGTAATACTTTTTTAGGCTACAATGTGTTCCTTTGCTGTTATCTGCACCAACGACAGCAATATCACTTCAGTGCTGAAATAAATAATTGTCAAGTGACTTCTTATCTTGGTAACTTGTTCAGCTCCATGCTGCTACAATTGTCAATATTGATATTTGTTATTAATATCCAATGGAACCTTAACAAAAAAATTACTCATTTTTTTGCATCCCATCTTCCTAGAACATAAGTAAGAGTCTATGAAAGGAAATATGATGCACTTCAGGAGTCTAGACATGTTCATTCATGACTGAACCCAAAAACAAATCTAGTTCAGATTGAATTTGGAATCTCTGACATATTTACATAGCTTAATGTTCCAGAAAAGCCCAAAGTGAAAATCTGAGCTTAGTTGTTTGTAGAAGTGCCCTCTTCCAGCTTTTATGTGCAAATGCTAATCAGATTATGAGCAACATGTGCTTTGAAGAATAAAGAGGAAGGTATGATTGCTAGTGAAGAAGTTGAAGTGACAAGGGCACTGGAGGGAATTTTATATCTTCCCTCCCACCTGGCCAAAATCATTCTTTATTTTAGTTTTCCATGTAGAGGATGAATAAAGCCAGTAGTGGAGGGAACCTGTATTTATGAGAGACTTTGTGTATTCCTTTAGGGTCTAGGTAAAAAATGCCATAACAGCGTTGAGGAAGAGCTATTAAGCTTCCTCACATTCCTCCACTTCCAACAAAACATGGAATAATTGTGGCACTCTAACCTGGGTGTTGCGGCTTTCCCTCAGGTCTTGGTGTTTTCATACATGACACTGGCCCCAGAAGCAGTTGAGGGCTTCCTACTAAAGCAAACATAATGGAATAAACTAACTCAAAATCACTTGTAAGACACTTAGCATTAGAGAGGATTGAGGTACTAATATACCATAGACATCAATATTAATGTTACCTTGTTTTTCCTCATTTGTAGGTAAATCAGAATGAATGGATTTTCAAGGTTTGGATAGATTGCAGACATCAACTATAGTAATTCTAAGTGTCATATATCAATCTTACTGTTTTCTTGGTGTCTTAAAATAGAGTATTTTACCAGTTTCATAATTTGTATACAAAGAGTGCCTTCTTCTGAAATCAAATCCATGAAATTAATTTTTTCTAGACTGTCCTCGTGGAAAAAAGATAAAATTAGAAATTCTTTGTAAGGCTTCTGAAAAAAGATATCATTGGCATGCAATGAGGCAAGAAATAATAGTTATTGAAGAAAATTAGTCAATCATTATGCCACAAATATATAATAGGATTTTTATTTCTAACCAATTTACTAATCAAATTATCTAATTAACAACTTCTGTAGGAAGATATTAGATTATTTTTGGAAAGACTGTAGCAATGTTTAAGGAAAATCCATTTTATTAGTCAATTTAGCTAGAAATGCTGTCCTTTCCATGTATATAATTACAGTATTTTGTTAAGGCTATTTACAAGACATGAAACTGTTTTATGTGTCTTTTGGGTTGGTGTTAATAGAAAAACATAAACTATACAGAGTTTCCCTAAAATAGCAGTGTCCATTCCCTTTAGAAGCTCAAGCCTTTAAAAAGGTAATACAAATACAATTACAATAAATTAATTATTGTGCACATGGCATTTTACCTGAGAAGACAGATTATCTTGGATAAAATTAGGCAAAAGTGATTCTTATTCTATCAAGCACTCATCTTTAGATCAGTGTGCGTATGTGTGTTTTCATATGTGAGACGAGTTTGCATATACTTGAGTAGTTGTAATTTGGTTTAAAACCAAAACAAAAAGAAAGAGAAACTAAATGGGATTTCCGTTTACTGAACTCCTATCATGCCCCAGTCACTGTGACGGATGCTTTACATATGTTAACTCTTTTAATTATTAATTAGTTAATTAATTAATTAAATGATGAAGCAAGGAAGTATTATTGCCTATATTGGTCTCTTAGGAATCTATGATACATTGGTTATAATCTTGTTTAAAAATGTGTATCAAATGTTTTAAAGTTTATGAATTAAAATAATAATTTGCCATGTTTTGATCTATTAAATAAGCTTGTATTAGATTTTCATTAAGTGAAGAATTGTTATAAAATTGGCTGTCTTCTTCATCTCTTGTAGGATATATATATATCTCTTATCTACACATATACCATGCCATCAAAGGAAAATAAGAAGTGTACCATCAACAGAAAAATTATGTTTGGGCACTTCCTGATGATAAAGGCATGCAGAAGATGAGATTTTATTAAAGAGAGAAAGAATGGCCTAAAAGGAGTCTCCTAATTGGCTCTCAACTTGCAGGTTCAGATTGTGAGTAACAAGATAGAAATTACATTGCAGATGAAATTTCAGAAAAGTGAGGGAAAAAATGAAAATTCAAAAATCTTGCAAAGAGGAAAACAATTATTTACAAAGCAAGAGTTATCAGGTTTCTCAGATTTGAAGTTGATGAAAACATAAAATTCTGTACCCAGCCAAAATAAGATTTAATTCAAAGGATGAAATAAAAAAATGAACAGAAATATAAGGATTCAGTGTTTGCAATCCATAGATACTCTTCCAAATAACTCATAGATGACATTTTCAAGCCAAATTAAGATGAATATAAAAGCAATGTTTGGAGTTTAACAATATAGTGCCCAAGGAAACAAACAAAATGATGGAACATATTAATTAAAAAAGTAATTTAGGACCAAAATTCAGGTTATCTTAAAAAAATGGAAAGACAAGGGAAATGAAAAAATTAAAGCATACCACAGTTCTTGCATTTTTGACTGAGAGAATAGAGATAGTGATTAATTTTACATTTTTTACTTAAAGTGTGTTTATAGGTGTGCTAAACATTTCAGGCTGAAGACTTCAAGAAGGTATCTGTAACACATTATTTTCAAAATATTAAGGGAAAGTTATATAACAAGAAGTTGATCAATGCAATAAACCTCAAAAGCTATGGAAGCGTGTGTGTATGTGTGTCTGTGTGTGTGTGTGTGTGTGTGTGTGCGACCAGAAATTATTGTTAAGTAGAAAAATAAGAACACAAGAATAATTCCAAGCATGGCTGTAATCACAACAAGTTAAGATTAGTTAAAATATCTTATTAGCACACAGGTACACTAGGATTAGGTAAGAAAACAAATTTTAGCTATATGATATTTTTAAGGCTTATATCTAAATAAAAATTAAAATAAAGATTAGAAGATTGAAAATGAAGGGATGGATAAAAGTGTTAACCATAAAAAAAGGAGGTATAGCAACATTCAACAAAATAGCTGAACAACCACAAAATAATTATAAATGATATAAAATCATTTACCAAGACTTTTGTAACAACTATATGTAGACAACTATAACTGACACATATTTTTAAACTCATATGAACATTCACATGATGCCAATCAATCAAAAAATTCAAACTCTATGAAGCAGAATTCCACATCTCTAAGAATAAAGCAAAAATATTATACAACAACAAAAGCATAGATTAGGAAAGAAGAAAAGCTGTTTAAGTGGAATTTAAATGTCACAATGAAGAAACCACCATCAAAACATATGGATTAGAAGTAGAGTAAAAAGATGAATGCCAAATGGAGAAAATTATTATTTTACAGATAAAAGTTTAGTATCACTAGAATATAAAGCATTTAAAAAAATTAGTAGAAAAAACTCTAACAATATTCTAGTAAATGATCATGAGATTTCAACAACCATGTCAAAAAATTCCAATAGACTGTACATATGTTTTAAATGCTTAAAATTACTGCAGTGGATAGAAATACTATGTAAAAATCCATGCGTCCATAATGATATTAACAAAATAATCCCATTGATCACTATTGAGCAATCCATAGTGCTCAGCAGGCAACATCCATCCTTTCTAAACACTGAGGAGAAACAAGGGATAAAATGAAACATTTTCTTTCTTTATTGTGTGAACTGTATTTAATAACCAAATAATTGATGTCGGGAGGTCTTCTATACAGAAAAAATCCAGTTACTAAAGACTAAATAAATGATAACTGCAGAGCATTATCATTTTGCAGCCTTTAGGAAATGATGGATTTAGACAGTAATTATCATTGGTTGCAAAAAACATTATACAAAAGGTTCATGGAAAACTTTAGAATGGATGGATCAAGAGGACAACATATAAACTCACTAAACAATCTCAACATCATGAAAAGAAAGATGACCAGATAGTATATATATTTTCTTATATATTACAATAGATAATACACTGGACTGCCTATAAATTATTCTTGCCAAAACACTGAATTTGAATCTGATAGAGCTTCTAGATCTAAATATCAATTTACCAGCATTATAGAGGAGAGAGGCATATATAAACCAATGCCATGACATTGTAATCAGTCAAATCCAGAATGCAGGACATTCTACTAATAAATGGCAAAAGGAAAGATGAGGAGGGGAAGTAGAGATTTACAGATTCACCAGACTCATTATCTGGAACTTGCTTTATTCTGACTTAAAGAAACCATCTAAGAAGAAAAAAATAAGATAATCATGGAAATTAAACATTATCTGATATTTGTTAATATTAAGAATCAATTTAGAAACTTTTCTGTTAAAAAGAGAAATAAGATAAGGATTCCAGCCATTCTTGCTTCTATTCAATATTACACCGAAAGTTCTAGCCAAGTTAATAAGACAGATGAGAAGAATTAAGATGGACACAACCTCTCATCAGTGGATGAGTGCATGATCTGGCTTAAATTTTCTGGAGAAACTATGTCAAAATTACAGTAATACAGTTAAGAAAGATGACCAGATACAAGATAAATTTTAAAATATATATCCATAGACTTCTAGTTTCTAGTTCTGCATGTAAGGAGCTTGGAAGTGGCCACTCCATCCTAACAACAAGTAAAGAGCTGACAGACTGAAAAATTAACAACTCTTCTCAGACCATTATGAGACTGGAGGGCACAGGGCAAACCACTGCCCTCACAAATGGAAAAGACAAGTGAATACTCTGCAACATCCTGGAACAGTCTCACAAGCTGAATCCACCAGAGAAACTAGTTCTCTAGTAGAAAAATATAAACTGCAATTGAAAAAATTCTGGAGGCTCAGTGCAGGCAACTCTGAGTTAAAAACTCCAGGGAAATCCAATCACGGCAGACACCCCACAATATTGGGAGATTTACTTCCAGGAGCTTGACCAGGTTCCCATAGAAAATATCAGAGAAAAACTCCTTCATGTTTCCTGAAAGTAGGGGAAAAGGAATCATTTTGAGATATGTCAGAGCACACTGTTCTTAACAAGACCTGCCCTCAGTAGAAACTAGTTAACCAGAGCTTAACTTGCGGGGTTAATATCAGAGCCTAGTTGAACTGGGGGAAAAGAAATACACAACTTTAGTAGGCTCTAGCCTTCCATGTAGGAGAAGAGAGATAACCAGCTCTAGCCCACCTTAGGCATCCTGTCCTACCTAAGAGGAGGTGGGGGGAAAAAAAGAGGAACTCTTGTGAAGGTCACAGTCTAGAAGCACAGGTTCAGTACTTTCTGAATGCCTCATTTAAACCATACAAATGTTTTCTAAATTAGGTGTCACTGTTGTCCTAATTTCATAGATGAGGCATAGAGAGATTACGTTATTTGCTCAAGGTCACCAAGCATATAAGTAGCTGAGCCCAGCGTTGAACCCAGGTCTGTTTGGCTCCAGGGTCAATGCCTTATTCCCAAAGTGGTTAATGGTTAATTGTGGAGTAAACATGCTACAATGGAGGTCTCAGATTTATAACAAGCAATGATCTTGGTAAAATCTAGTAGATTGATTAGAGTTGATAGAGTGTGAATGAATTTGAGCAAATACCTTGAGGTGATGGTAAGATTTAAATAAGAGGATGGAGGTAGCATGGGGATTACAAGAGAAACATATTACATAGTAGCAAAGATTCGTGTTTTGTAATCTGCTACTGAGCAATCAAAATTTGGCTAGTGTGACTGAGGAACTAAATATTTTTTTATGCAACTGTAATTTAAATTTAAATAGCCTCATGTAGGCAGCGGCTGCCCTATTGGGTAGCACAGCTCTAAATGCTTAAGCCAATTTTAGAGAGTAGAGAATGAGGAAAAAGTTAAAGAAACATAGTCTTTTAAAAAAAGTTTATATGTAACTAATTAATACTTGTAATACACAAAATTATAAAGACTATAATACAATAATTGCTACAAATATTATAATCTATATTTATATAAAGCTTTCTGTATGTTCAATAAATTTGATTACTTTAAGTAGAATTTTAAAAAGCATGTAATACATTGTAAGAAAAAATTGCTGTTTTCTTAGAAATAAACAGGAAAACAAACAATGCAAATAAATCAACTTTTTAATTTTAAACATATTATCTAGATATATTTTCAATTTCAAAGTACACATAAAAATAATCTCACTCAAATTTCATTGTTTCTTCTTAAATGTAGAGAAATTTTGGGAACTAATTTCATTTAAAAAGCACTAAACCAATAAATACACCATTACTATGAGTAAGAATTCCAAATCTCTGATTCTGTTGCAGAGAAAAGGTCATTTTAAATAAAACAGAGCATATTTGATTATTGAGTAATACTTTTCTTTTAATGAATTGGAATTCTGTAAAACCACTGCATAGACAATATCATATACCCCATGTATATATAAATAAAATTATTTGCTTATGTTATTTATGCCTATCTATTTATGCATATCTATGCATTTTATTTTTATTAAATAAATCTAATTTATTTTAAATGTGATAATTCATTTCCAAGTCTTTAAGGTTATTTCCTACTATTTGTAAATAATTGCTTTTATTTCTTATTTTCTCCAACTTTTTAAATTTAGTTTACTAAAATGTGGAATGACATCTACGAATGAAACATTTGCCTTTTAATTTGGATGGAAAGTCTTACAACTTTTCAGTTTCTTGGGAATCAAATTGTTCATGCAATCATCATTCAATTTAAAAAATTCTTGTTCTTTTACAATCTAAAAGGAAAAACTACTGAAGGGAAAAAAAAGGCAAAGACTCCAATACCCAAACAAAAATAAAACAAAAATAAAACTGTTTTGGAGACTTTTACTCTAAGATAATGTTCCATCTCAGCATTGCTCAAGGAACACTGAGTAATGGTATGCAGTAAATAACTTCAAAGAACATTGAAAATAACTATCTCAATATTTCAGTAGACTGATTATAAACAGAGAAGATGTATGAATGTTAATAAAGCATAATTTATTACAGAATATATTTGGCAACATATTTCTGTCTGTGGTATCATATACGTTTTACTTTCAGAATTTAATGTTAAAATTTAAGATAAAAATTCTTGATGGTGATTATTTCTGAGTAACAGTTAACACAGTAAAACACATTTCACATGAAATAAACATTTCTCAGTTATTCAGCTCTTAAAGTTTCTTATAATGGGGAGCATGGCTTAAAGTGTCAGATTATATGATGTTATTTTGAAGAGACCAATGTTAAGTTATTAAACTAAAATATGAGTCCCTTCAAGTTATGATAATTCTTAGAAAATAGTTTTACTTTTAATTTAAAATATACTAATGATTACATAGTAAATTTTATATATAGCATAAAATAACTGTTCAATTATATATTTACATATGATCATATATGATTTTATAATTGACCTTAGTTTGTTCTATAAAATGGAGGGCTTAATCCTCTTAACTTTTAAATTGGACTAAAATTCTTCCCATCACAATTTTAGTTTACTAATTAAATATATATCATTCATATTTGTTTTCAAATCCATGTAGAAAGGGTTGATAAAGAACTTACAATACAGCAGAAGCATTTAGAATATAAGATAAAGAGAAAAGATAATGAAGGCTTTTTCCCCATGAAATTTTTTTCTTCTTGCTTATACTAAAAAACTATTTTTCTATAAATAGATCTCTATTCTTAATGGGGCAGTTGCCTAAGTGTCATCATGTTGCTCAACTCTCCACAGCACCTTTTTTTCCTCTTCTATTAGACATGATCATTATGTTTGAAATACTGGATAAAAAACAAAACAAAAACAAAAAAACACCCTTTTTCCTCCTCTCATAACGTAGCTCATTCACAGTTATGCCAAATGCTCTTTAGAGTTGGCAATGAACAAACTCACCACAGAACCTAAGGTTTTAAGAGGTAGTTTGAGCTTTGTCAACTAAATTGATGCTGCCTGTCTCAGCTCATCATTTTATTATGTAGTGTTTAATCAAACTGGACATTAAATTTTTTAATAATGTTTAACCAATAAAATGTAATGCCATCTTACAATATATTAAATCACTACATAGGAAATAATGGATTTATCCATCTTAGGCATGTCCAAAGTTCTGATTCTTTCAAATCACTTCCCACTATTCTCTACCACATATTACCTTTAATGTATCATGTTCATTCCCAACTCAAAATAATTATTTCTATTATTGCCTCCCCTGAAATGTTTTTATCCTTTTACTCTTTATATTACTGTTCATACTTAGCCATAGCTGCCAATAAAAGGTTTCTGTCCATTGATTTATTTTTCCAGCCTCCTCTGCCTGACATTAGTGTCTCATTCCCTGAGCTCCGGATATATCTTTGTGTTATGACATACCCACATAAAAACATGTCTCTCTGAATTGGTTTTAAATATATGGAAAGCAAGCCCTGAAGCTAATTTAGAAAATGAAAATTCTTCAGTGCTTACAATAGATAGACTATACACATGAATGGGCTCAATAAATACCTGTGTAGTGAATGTATATGGCATTCAAATTATAGAGGGATAGAGAAATGTATTCTTTTTTTGTCAATTATGAATATAGAGAAGGCTTAAGTTTTGTCTACTTCTGAATGCACCCTTGCCACTGGAACTGGTGCATTCCAATTCCAATGCTTATGACATTTAATATTTTGGCTTCTAAATGGATATAACATTTCACTATACATGGCATCATTAGATTACTTTTATCTTAAATAGAAAGAATATTTTATTTTTGAATTTTAAAAGGTCATTTTTCCCTTACCTGACTAAACCACATCCTGTTCAAATAATTTTATTTCCAGTTCCTTCTACTGGAAATTGAATAAATTGAAGCACTGTTCTTTTATAATGTATGATAGGCTTGTAAAAAATGGCTGCAACTTTACTGCAGCTGGGGGAAAAAAAAATCTATAAATCAATTGGTGGCAGCTTCCCCAGCCAAAGATAGCTGTACGTCTTTTAAATTCTTAGTGAAGATTAAAGCTTTGTCATTTCAGTGCATCACTCAATTTAACATCACTCAATTTAACATAATATTCTCTGGAGAATGATGCAGGATAATGATATGCTAACTGTAAAGATGTAATAACAAATGTCTGGGATAGAAGCTATCCTGGTTTGAATTTTTTTCTTTTTAAAATGCAAAGTGTCTTATATAGGCTTCTGAATATTGTTCTGTGATAACTAACTAATAAAAGTATAGCCTCGGGCTTCCCTGGTGGCGCAGTGGTTAAGAGTCTGCCTGCCGATGCAGGTTCGTGCCCCGGTCCGGGAAGATCCCACATGCCGCGGAGCGGCTGGGCCCGTGAGCCATGGCCGCTGAGCCTGCGCGTCCGGAGCCTGTGCTCCGCAACGGGAGAGGCCACAAGAGTGAGAGGCCCGTGTACTGAAAAAAAAAAAAAAAGTATAGCCTCATCTGTTAACTGGAAATGATGACATTCTGATAAAAAGTTAAAGATACCATCTACGATAGATGTTTAATAATATGAATAACTCTTCAATTTTACTGTTTTTGTGCTGAAGCTGTACTGATATTGCAGCTCCATTAATGAATGTAAAAAATAAGCTTCAGCAATAAAGACAAAGGAAATATACCTTGAATCACTGATTAGGACATACTCTAAATTCATTTAAATCTTATAAAAGTTTGATTTAGGTGTATACATATATATATGGAGATATATATGGAGATATATATATATATATATCTCCTTTTTCGTAAATAGATTTTGATTGTATGTAAACACTAACAACTGATATTTTTTATTGAACTTATGTATCTGTTTAATAAGTTTCTCCTGTGATATCAAACACTGTATTTCCCTATAATTCTTACCCAATATATGTGCTGAGTTCTTCCTGGTGTACATAGAAAGTTACTGAGTGATGGACTGCAAAATCATTAAGACTGAATATCTCCTTACTACAAAAGAGATCTTCAATTAATGTGGATTAATTTTTCACAAAAATCACAAAATAAATATTATACTTTTGTAGGCCAATGGGGATAAAATTTTGAAGGTGAAGTTCATATTTTAAGAAGCAACATTCTTTTCTCCCTTTTATCTTTACAAACTCATTCATTATCCCTCCCCTACCATCTTCCCACAAGAAATTTTATTATAGTCTTCTTGCTGCACTGCTCATCAATTCCTCTCTCATCCTCCCACATTCCTCACTTTACTGGTTAGAGATTTTCAGTCCTTTAGCCTGCACTGATATGTTAGAATTTGACTAAATATGATGCTCCATATCAGGAACTGAAGGAGAGTTTTCCTGGAATATCAAAACGAGATGCCCAGATGTCTACTGGATTCCCGTATATCTCTGGGTACCCAAAGTGCTGCTTTACATCTTTTGCTGCAGAGAACAGTGTCCTTTCTTATTGAAAAATGATCTGTATCTTACACCATTAAGCTTTATTACTCTAGTGTACTTTACTTGTGACAACAGCAAAGGACCCCAAAGACACTGTAATTGAACCAGTGTGACTCTCTGCTTACTCTTCCCACCTTGGGAAGTCATGCTATGTGATATTTACATTGATTACTAATACAATGCTACATATACAATCTAAATGCCTAATACAAGACCTAGTATTGTGACTCAGTCAACACTAAATGAATGCAAGTTGGTGAAAATAATGTTGCTATATTTCTAATTGGCTTGTTGGTTTGCAACCTCCTTGGGAGCTGCCCAAGTGTAATCGGCAACCACCCCTGTATGTGGAAGGCAGGGAGAGACTGAAGAAAAGGCAGACTATGTCAGATTGGTAGGTAGCAGTTTTAACAAGCAAGGGAACTTATGATGCTTGTCTTGGGCAGCGACAAGATTAATAGATTTCTTCACCTACTGGGCAGAATCTTAAAAGTTTATATAGAGGTCTTAACTGGATTCAATCGCATGCCCAGTTCAGACAGCCACAACACCACATTCCTATTTCAAAGCTGTATCCTTGGAGTAGCTGCTGGGAATGGGGGAAGCAAGCAGCACACACATTCCAAGGACAGGGGAGGGGATGGGGAGCCTCCAATTGCCCAGGTTCAGCTCGTGGGTCAACTGGCAGTCACATCTTCTGATGACCTCCTCCAACATGGCTTTGAATAGAAATTATACAATAGGAACATTAAAGAAACAGATAAAATTTAGTTCAAATTATTGCAAGTGCAACATAAATAGGTAAAGTAGACATGTAAATTTGTGCACAAGAAATGATAAAGTTTCCAATACCTAAATTGTGGGAAAAGTAAATGTGGACTGGAAACATGCACAAGAAGCTGCCACTGTCAAATATTGCTTTGAATATGAATTATGAGAAATGCATACCAGACAAAAATTATTGTGTATGCATGTGTGTGTGTTTGTGTGTTTGTCATGAAACTCCTATTCAGCACTTTGCATTGGAAAATATCTGTTGATTATCATATTTAGAGACCTTATCTTGTAAAACGGAAGAATACTAGAAAAATATAGAATGAATGTTCTGCCTCTTTGCAATTCTAAGTAAGATAGTCTTTGAAAACTCATAATTCAGAGGAATTCATAGTAAAGAGCATCTTATAAATGAGATCAAATGATTAAAAAAATGGTTGGTGATGAAAAGATATCAGAAAACTTGAGAAGCTTGTGACACCCAAAGACGCAGCTGGAAACTCTCTGGAACATTGCTATAAACTCTCATTACCCTAGCTTGATGACAATTGTTCATGCTTTTCACAGCTGTTTGAATTGCCAGAGCAGCTGTTACCTGCAAAAGATTATTTGAAGAGATTTGTCTCCTGTAGACCAGCCAATAGCGCTCTTAAAAAGACTGACATGCAGAGAGCGAATAATTCAGCAACAGAAGTAAAACAGATACTAAATTAGGTCTGAGGTGTCAATTAAAGAAACATTGATAATTCATGGGGATTAGTGTTTTGATTTCTCAAACTTGTCTCTCTCAAACCACTAAAGTGATTTCTGTAATCAAGTTCTCCCTCCTTTAAAAGAAGAATAACTTTGGCAAATTTATAATTAATCATGATTTGGTATCTTACATAGATAAGTTGTCTTAATTACTTACTATCCTGATAACTGTTAAAACTGAACACTGATTTCTTTTTTTTACATTTTTTGAAAGAAAAGAATCTTGGCAAAATTATCTTTATTTGAGAATTTATAAATATTTTTAATTCTTCAGTTAATTTTTAGACCTTTAGCATTGAACAGATGATCATGATCTGCTGAAAGTTCACTGGTAACTTTCCACCTGTCACGGAACTCTGTTTTGAAGACACTATAAATGGCTAATTGTTATTGATAGCATTATTTTTTATCTTTTTTATCTTATTTAATCTGTAGATATTGAATTTGTTTGAATGATCTTAATGAAGTTCAAAACACTGTGTCAAGTCCAGAGAATTCTGTTGTTCTGTGTGCCCTATAGATTTATGTAAACTAGATCTTTTTTCTTTAAGCCCTTTAATACTAAAGGTCTTTCATGTAAGAATATTCCTTTTGATCTCTCTAATAATACAGGTGTGTAAGAGGATTTTGTGAAGGCTTTTCAAGAGTCTTATTCACTTCCTAGTAGCCTCTTCAGTTGTGCACACAAAGGATGATATGGCAAAACAATGAAGAGGTTTTTTTCCTGTAATATTAAAAGATGGCAATTTGTAAAGTTTAAAATAACACTTCAAGTGACTGAGTTTGCTATTTATTAAGGCACAGGGTAGGGTTAAATATACCTAACTTATACTCGCACAGAATAATTTTGTTATTATGATCATAGTTTTTGTCATGAAGTAGCTAATATGTTTGTTCCATCTTTATAATTTGTAGCTAATTTTTTTCTTCATAGTGGAATGTCCATAAAATTTAAAGTAAATATTTAAGAATTATGACATAATCTAATCATAATATAGTCCTTGTTATAAGGCATCTATACATCTATATATCATATTTCTTGTAAAATTGAGACATGTAATTGCATTCAATGGAGACATTCTGAAATGTAGATATGAAAATTTATTTCATTTTTTAAAAACAGTGTTGATGACTTCAATTCTATAAAAAGAACACTTTTTATAGAACCACTTTTAGAATTGGTTAAAGTGTTTTCAGTATTTGGATTTGTACAACAGAGTTTAAAATTGGAATTCATATGATTACTTTATTTTAAAATAAAGCCCATTATTTTGAGATAATGAAGCATTAATAGTGCATTTTGGCATTTCTAAAATAACTAGTCTTGACTAGGGAATGGACTACAAAGAAGAATAGGGAACATACATAGCCTAAGAGAATTATGTTGTCTATATTTGACTTAAATGTTTAGATATTTTTACTTTGTTATAGTTTTCTGCTGATTTGTTTGTCCAGGGAAAATAATTATTTTTCACTTAATTCTAAGTTTAAGACAAAAGTGTGAAAATGTAAATAAAACTAGTCTTTCCTCTTCCATTTAAAATTTGTCATGTTTGCTATATTTTGGCTATTCTACTAAATGTTTCATATGTAATAAAATATTCAATTTTCATAGCAACCCTAAAATACAGATATTATTATTATTTTGATTGTTTGAATTTTAATTTTGGCAGTAAATTTGCATATACTGAAAAGCATAAATATTAAGTACAAAATTTCATGAATTTAGACAAATGGAATCAATAACCCTCAGTAATCAATAATCCTCTCAGAATATATATATATATATATAGAGAGAGAGAGAGAGAGACATACATATTTATATACATTATATATATATATATACCACATATATGTATATATGTGTGTATATATATATACACACACACAGTCACACAAACACACATATACATTTTTTTTCTCCTACTCCCAGAAATTTCCTTATATTTTTTTCTTTCTGGTCAATTCATCTACCAGAAGCAACCACTGATTTTTTTTTAAATCATAGAATAAATTGTCTCTTTTCTAGGCATTAATAAAAATAGAATCATATACTCTATTGTGCCTGGCTTCTTGTGTTGAGTATAGTGTCTGTGAGATCCATTAATGTGATTGTGTATTAGGCATTGTTTTAAGTGCTTGATAGTATTCTACTCCCTGAATTTATCAAAATCTGCCTATGCATTCCCCTGCTGATGGTTGTTTGGATTGTTTCCAGTTATAAATGATTATGACCATTTCTATACATGTTATTTTGTCAATATACATATTTATTTTTCTTGGCTAAATACTTAGGGATAGAATTGCTGAGTCAAAGGGTAGGTGCATGTTGAACGTTAAAAGAAAGTTAAGACATTCACACCTGGGCTTTTCCCTGTGAACAGACTTTGAGTACTAATTAATCTCTTCACTTACAATAGCTCTATACAGATTATCTATTTCTTCTTAAGTTTGTTTGGTAGTTTGTATCTTTCTAGTTATTTGTCCATTTCATTTAAATTATTTAATTTGTAAATATACAATTGTTCAAAATATTTTTTATACTTCTTTGTATTTCTGTAATGTCCAAGTAATGTCACTTCTTTGATTAATGACTCTTGTAATTTGAGACTTCTCTTTATTTTTCTTGGCTAATCTAGCTAAGGTTTGTCAATTTTGTTGATCTTTTCAAAGAATGAACTTTGGGTTTCACTGATTTTCTTTTTGGTTTTTCTATTCTCTACTTCATTAATTTCTGCTCTAATCTTTATTATTTCTTTTCCTGTGCTTGCTTTAGGTAATGTTTGCTGTTCTCATGTCTTTTTGTTCCTCTAGTCCTTCTTTGCCACTTTATTTTGTGTTAAGTGAATATTTTCTAATGTAGTATTTTAATTTCTTTAATGATTTGTTCACTGTTATTTTTGTTTTGTTTTGTTTTTTTGCTTGTTTGTTTGTTTGTTTTTTAGTGATTGCTCTAGGATTTCCCATATATATCCTAGCTTACCAGCTTCAGATTTATGCTATATTTGAAAAGGCATTTTTAGTGTCTTTTATAAGTACAAAACTAACTTTACATGTGTTCTTTCCTTATTGATGTGGATTCCTAATTACCACTGGGGTCACTCACTTGCTTTCTGCCTGAAAAAATTCCTTTAGTATTTCATGTAAGGCAGTTCTGCTCCCAGCAAATTCTCTGTTTTTATTTAACTATGTAAGTTTTTATTTTGCTTTCATTTATCAAAGGTAGCTTTCCTGCATATGGATTCTCAGTTGAGAGTTTTTTCTTTGAGAATTTTGACTATGTTATGCCACTCTCCTCTTGCCTGCATTATTTCTGCTGAGAAGTTAGCTCTTAATCTCGTCAGGTTTCCCTTGTAATACCCAGTGATTAGAGCAAATATGTTTCATTGAAATACTGAGCTGTTTCCAATAATAGAGAAAACTCTAGATAGGTTGGTTTTCTTGAGAGATGTTTCTTTCTTTCTAGGGGGCTCTGGGATCAGTATAACTGCTGCAATTTTTAACTTATGGGAAACTATCCTCTGTGAAAGGAGTGTTTCCATTATATCCTTATAGACAGGGGTCCAGAATAAAAAATCCCAGTCTTACCCCTCACAACTATTTTATTAATTTTGCTTTATTTACTTTTTCTCATTTTTATTTCAATTTGATTTAATTTATTTACTTCTCTCTTTACCACATTTGCCTCTATCTTGTCTTCTCTGTCCACTAAAAAGAGTATCCAAACAAGACTTTCTGCCTCCAATTTTTGTTTGTGTCTAGTTGTCTTCCACATTGCAGTGAGTTACCTTACTGCTGTGCAAAGTTGAAAATACTTTTCCCTGTTTAAAAAATTTGGATGACTTTCTATTGCCCCTATGATAAAAACGAAACTCATTTACTGTTTAGAAGGCTTTCCAATATCTCATTCTTATCCATTTATTTTCTCTTACAGCTTGACTCCCTTCTCTTCATACTCTAAGTTCTAGCTATGCTGAACTCTTTTCATTCCTTGAATACACCATATTCACACTTATCTCTGAGCTTTTGTGTATGTTTCCCCTGTGTGGAACTTTATCTTACCTCTCCTTTTTTTTAGTGTCTCAGCTCACCTCACCTGTACCAGTTTCAACGTCACTCTTTCTGAGCAAATTTTTGTATATAATTCCCACCCTAGTTGCACTCATAAAAACATAATTTTCCTGTTAAAACATTCACCTGTGGAGGTAGAAACCACTGGTCCCTTGTACACTATTGTTTTCCACAGCTGTCACAGTGCTTAAAACAATAGTAAACACTTTTTAAAAAATAATATCTCCAATGACTGTGGCTAATCTTTAAAAATAATTGGATATCAGAAATTTTGAAAATACTGCATACTTGAGAATAGATGCTCTTGAAGTTCTAAAGATGTAATCTGAAGATTTGATGCTGCAAATAATTTATGTAATTATTCACATATATTTAAATTTAGCAGAATTTACCAAAATGTGATTCATACAAAATGGTGGTTCAAAACTCCAGTGAATTGTTATGTAACCATGAAACCTAAAGAGCAAACTTCAACTAAGTTGAAGTATATTTCTCTTTTATTTTATTTCTCTTTTATTTATGAAGTATGTAAGTTGAGTATATTTTATTTTTCAGATTGTAAAGCTGTCATGCAGACATGCTTAGTATTATCAGTGTTTTCTGGTACATTTATGAGGAAGAGTTATAGTTTTAAAAGACACTGGATTATTAGTGTATCATCTAAATTAATTCAAAAATTTATATGAAACCTTGCATAACATACTAGAATTAGGCTTTTCTATTTTTCTTTAATTACTATATTTTTCTATTTACTAATTTATTTCATAAAAGATGTCCTAAAATTTTCTTGTTGAAGGTTTTTTATTAAGTAATTAAAATTACATTGACAATGATATTGCCAAACTTTACATAACTTTATGTTCATTTCTCATATTATTTTACATTTTGGGAATGGCAGCCATTTAATATGTTTTTCAGTATCTCTCCAAAAATACCATCTCTATACAATGTTTTATATACTATCTTATCTGACACTTCTCAAAGTTTCCTTGTATATAATAATCTATAGCCTCTAAATGAAATACTGTTTTCTTCTTACCCAAATAATGTATCAGTCAGGGACCTGACAGTCAAGGCTTACCTGCTGTAGTCAAGGATAACCTAAATGGGAAAAGAACTTGAAAAAGAATAGATACATATATGTGTATAACTGAATCACTTTGCTGTACACCTGAAACAAACACAACATGGTTAATCAACTATAATCCAATATAAAATAAATTTTTTTAAAAAAGGATAAAGAAACCAACAAGGAAAAGTTAAGCAACCCAGGATCAGAAATATCCAAATACTTTTTCACACCAGTGTCTCTTACTGTCACTTCAGCCTGGATGGTAACAGTGTCTAGAAAGAGCTGAACCAATGGGAGAAAAGCTACTCAGTGGAAGACATGGCCATTGGCAGAGGAGCAGGCCAAGACAGAGGGATGGATATTTACCTCCTTCTTCTGTGCCTTATGCCCCCTATTGGTCAAAGCCAATCAGATGCCAGAGGGAAAAATGAGTCTGAATGATTAAGTTCATAAAGGAGAACCTCTCAGGGCACAGAGCAGGTCAGAGAGGAAGATAGATTTGAAAGGGAAAAATCTGTGCTTGTCCTTTGTTTACACAGAAAAAAACCCAGGTCAACAACTCAGAGGAAATATAAAAATCTCATCCGTCTCTGTATTTTTTGCAAGGGAATATCATCACCAGTGGATTTCAGGTAAGGTAGCAGGAAAAAGTAGATTTTAAATAATTATTACTGATACAACCTCCACTTCTGTCCTTTGTCTTGAAGGTCTAAGATTATATTCAACTGTCCTTCTACCAGCATTCCAGGTTCCCTTACTCTCATTAGCCTCTTGGTGTGTTGGGGAATGCTATTTGGTATGCTTTATAGAGACAAGAATAACAAGACCAGAGAATGGCCAGAATCTTAAGTATAGTCTTACTTGCCTCCACTTCTCTCCTTATAATCAAGATCATTCACCTAGGCAAATACTTGGAGAATTTCTCTTCTTAGTTCTTGAACTGAATTGAGAGTGTCTGCTAATTCAATAGCTGCAAAACAGGGGATGTGTTGATTTGCCATAGTTATGATACCACATTTGGAACCACAGCTGTAATTAGCACCAGGGCCTGAATAAATCTGTGATAACCCAGTTACTCTCCAAGATCCATCCAATTTTTGCACTGGTCAAATAGACAAATTAAACATGGATGTGATAGGAATTATCACTCCAGCATAATTCAGATTTCTTATTGTACTAACAACTATAATATTCCCAAGTATTCAGTGTTGATTTTGGTCATTATGTTGGTGAGAGCAGCTCTACTTGGCCCCGCCTACAAAATTAGCCTTCACTATTCTTGTGAGATTTCTCAGTTAATAAGTAAGTATCTCCATTACACATTTTGGAATGAGAAAACTACAGCTTAATTCTACAATCCCACCAAACCCTCTATGACATGTACTGAGACTCAGACTCCATCGGTCCCCTGAATTCCACTAACACCACTCTAACTAGAAGACCATAGCATTTTGGTTTCCCAGGAAACAGGAAATCATGTCAATTCAAAGACAGGAGGTCTGGGTATTTTCCTTTCCAGAGGGAAGAGTCACCCTGATATATGGCCAACATTCCCTGTGGGGGTAGCTTAGACAAAAAGGAGGAATTAGAGTGTACAGTTTAGTGTTTGCACTGCAGAGTTCATTCTCAAAAAAATGTGGTCTGACCCTTAAGTGTCGCTGTGTCTCTGAACTGGTTTACTATCCCAGAAAATATGACTGAATATAGGCCAAAATGTATAAACCAAACATTTCAAAAAAGTATATTCTGGAATAGGCAGAACTGGTGAATAAATAGCATGACCTCTCTTTCTTCCTACCTTCTACTCTCTCGTTGGTGCCTCCCTTTGATTAACTTCAAGCAAAAGATAGATGGCAAAAGGAGTAGGAAAACAAAACCCAGGAAACAGAGCAGCAGTTGCAGTGTTAGAAACAGAAACAGAAAAGTAGAGAAGTATCATCCTACAGAAGAGCCGTGTGGCTGACAGGGTCTTGGTGTTCTGGCAGTGTGTCAGGCCTGAGCCTCAGAGGTGGGAGAGTTGAGTTGAGGACATTGGGCCACCAGAGACCTCCCAGCCCCACGAATATCAATTGGCAAGAGCTCTCCCAGATATCTCCATCTCAATGCTAAGACCCAGCTCCAGTCAACAACCAGCAAGCTACAGTGCTGAACACCCTATGCCAAACAACTAGAAAGACAGGAACACAACCCCACCCATTAGCAGAGAGGCTGCCTAAAATCATACTAATTTCACAGACACCCCAAAACACACCACCGGAAATGGTCCTGCCCACCAGAAAGACAAGATCCATCCTCATCCACCAGAACACAGGCACCAGTCCCCTCCAACAGGAAGCTTATGCAACCAACTGAACCAAACTTACCCACTGTGGGTACATACCAAAAACAATGGAAACTAAGAACCTGCAGGCTGAGAAAAGGAAACCCCAAACACAGTAAGTTAAACAAAATGAGAAGATAGAGAAATACGCAGCAGATGAAGGAGCAAAGTAAAAACCCACCAGACCAAACAAATGAAGAGGAAATAGGCAGTCTACCTGAAAAAAGAATTCAGAGTAATGATAGTAAAGATCCAAACTCTTGGAAATAGAATGGAGAAAATACAAAAAATGTTAAACAAGGACATACAAGACCTAAGAGCACACAAGCAATGATGAACAACACAATAAATGAAATTGAAAATTCTCTAGAAGGAATCAATAGCAGACTAACTGAGGCAGAAGAACGGATAAGTGACCTGGAGATAAAATAATGGAAACAACTAATGCAAAGCAGAAAAAAGAAAAAAGAATGAAAAGAATTGAGGACAGTAGCAGATACCTCTAGGACAACATTAAACCACCAACATTCGAATTATAGGTGTCCCAGAAAAAGAAGAGAAAAAGAAAGGGACTGAGAAAATATTTGAAGAGATTATAGTTGAAAACTTCCCTACTATGGGAAAGGAAGTAGTCAGTCAAGTTCAGGAAGCACAGAAAGTCCCATACGGGATAAATCCAAGGAGAAACATGCCAAGATACATATTAATCAAACCAGCAAAAATTAAATAAAATACTAAAAGCAGCAAGGGAAAAGCAATAAAAAACATACAAGGGAATCCCCATAAGGTTAACAGCTGATCTTTCAGCAGAAACTCTGAAAGCCAGAAGGGAGTGACAGGATATATTTAGAGGGATGAAAGGGGAAAACCTACAACCAAGAGTACTCTACCCAGCAAGGATCTCATTCAGATTTGACAGAGAAATCAAAACATTTACAGACAAGCAAAAGCTAAGAGAATTCAGCACCACCAAACGAGCTTTACAACAAATGCTAAAGGAACTTCTCTAGGCAGGAAACACAAGAGAAGGAAAAGACCTACAATAACAAACCCAAAACAATTAAGAAAATGATAATAGGAACATACCTACTGATAATTACGTTAAATGTAAATGGATTCAATGCTCTAACCAAAAGACATAGACTGGCTGAATGGATACAAAAACAAGACCCGTATATATGCTGTCTACAAGAGACCCACTTCAGACCTAGGGACACATACAGACTGAAGGTGAAGGGGATGGAAAAAGATATTCCATGCGAATGGAAATCGAAAGAAAGCTAGAGTAGCAATTCTCATATCAGAAAAAATAGACTTTAAAATAAAGACTATTACAACAGAGAAAGAAGGACACTACATAATGATCAACGGATCAAACCAAGAAGAAGATATAACAATTGTAAATATTTATGCAACCAACACAGGAGCATCTCAATGCATAAGGAAACTGCTAACAGCCATAAAAGGGGAAATCGACAATAACACAATAATGGTAGGGGAATTTAACACCCCACTTTCACCAATGGACAGATTATCCAAAATGAAAATAAAAAAGAAAACACAAGCTTTAAATGACACGTTAAAAAAGATGGACTTAATTGATAATTATAGGACACTCCATCCAAAAACAACAGAATACACTTTTTTCTCAAGTGCTCATGGAACATTCTACAGCATAGATCATATCTTGTGTCACAAATCAAGCCTTGGTAAATTTAAGAAAATTGAAATCATATCAAGTATCTTTTCTGACCACAATGCTATGAGACCAGATATCAGTTACTGGAAAAAAAAAAAAACTATAACAAATACAAACACATGGAGGTTAAACAATACACTACTAAATAACCAAGAGATCACTGAAAAAATCAACGAGGAAATAAAAAAAATACCTAGAAACAAATGACAATGAAAACACGATGACCCAAAACCTATGGGATGCAGCAAAAGCAGTTCAAAGAGGAAAGTTTAAAGTAATACAATCCTATCTCAAGAAACAAGAAAAATCTTAAATAAAAAACCTAACCTTATACCTAAAGCAATTAGAGAAAGAAGAACAAATAAACCCCAAAGTTAGCAGAAGAAAAGAAATCATACAGATCAGACCAGAAATAAATGAAAAGGAAAAGAAGGAAACAATAGCAAAGATCAATAAAACTAAAAGCTGGTTCTTTGAGAGGATAAACGAAATTGGTAAACCATTAGCCAGACTTATCAAGAAAAAAAGGGAGAAGACTCAAATTAACAGAATTAGAAATGAAAAAGGAGAAGTAACAACTGACAGTGCAGAAATACAAAGGATCATGAGAGATTACTACAAGCATCTCTATGCCAATAAAATGGACAACCTGGAAGAAGTGCACAAATTCTTAGAAAAGCACAACCTTCTGAGGCTGAACAGGAAGAAATAGAAAATATAAACAGACCAATCACGAGCACTGAAATTGAAACTGATTAAAAATCTTCCAACAAACAAAAGCCTAGGACCAGATGGCTTCACAGGTGCATTCTATCAAACATTTAGAGAAGGGCTAACACCTATCCCTCTCAAACTCTTCCAAAGTACAGCAGAGGGAGGAACACTCCCAAACTCATTCTACGAGGCCATCATCACCCTGATACCAAAACCAGACAAACATGTCACAAAGAAAGAAAAGTACAGGCCAATATCACTGATGAACATAGATGCAAAAATCCTCAACAAAATACTAGCAAATAGAATTCGACAGCATATTAAAAGGATCATACACCACGATCAAGTGGGGTTTATCTCAGGAATGTAAGGATTCTTCAATATACACAAATCAATCAATGTGATACACCATACTAACAAACTGAAGGATAAAAAACAATATGATAATCTCAATAGATGCAGAAAAACTTTTGACAAAATTCAACATACATGTATGATAAAAACCCTCCAGAAAGCAGGCATAGAGGAAACTTACCTCAACAAAATAAAGGCCATAAATGACAAATCCACAGTCAACATCGTTCTCAATGGTGAAAAACTGAAACCATTTCCACTAAGATCAGGAAGAAGACAACGTTGACCACTCTCACCACTATTATTCAACATAGTTTTGGACGTTTTAGCTACAGCAATCAGAGAAGAAAAAGAAATAAAAGGAATCCAAATCAGAAAAGAAGAAGTTACACTGTCGCTGTTTGCAAATGAAATGACACTATACATAGAGAATCCTAAAGATTCTACCAGAAATCTAGAAAGGCTAATCAATGAATTTGATAAAGTAGCAGGATACAAAATTAATGCACAGAAATCTTGGCATTCCTATACACTAATGATGAAAAATATGAAAGAGAAATTAAGGAAACACTCCCATTACCATTGCAACAAAAAGAATAAAATACCTAGGAATAAACCTACTGAAGGACACAAAAGAGCTGTATGCAGAAAAGTATGACACTGATGAAAGAAATTAAAGATGATACAAACAGATGGAGAGACACACCATGCTCTTGGATTGGAAGAGTCAACATTGTGAAAATGACTATACTACCCAAAGCAACCTACAGATTCAATGCAATCCCTATCAAACTACCAATGGCATTTCTCACAGAACTAGAAGAATAAATTTCACAGTTTTTATGGAAACACAGAAGACTCCAAATAGGCAAAACACTCTTGAGAAAGAAAAACGGAGCTGGAGGAATCAGGCTCCCTGACTTCAGACTATAATACAAAGCCACAGTAATAAAGACAGTATGGTACTGGCACAAAAACAGAACTATAGATCAATGGAACAGGATAGAAAGCCCAGAGATAAACCCACACACATATGGTTACCTTATCTTTTATAAAGGAGGCAAGAATATACAATGGAGAAAAGACAGCCTCTTCAATAAGTGGTGCTGGGAAAACTGCACAGCTACATGTAAAAGAATGAAATTAGAACCCTTCCTAACACCATACACAAAAATAAACTCAAAATGGATTAAAGATCTAAGTGTAAGGCCAGACACTATAAAACTCTTAGAGGAAAACATAGGCAGAACATGCTATGACATAAATCACAGCAAGATCCTTTTTGACTCACCTCCTAGAGAAATGGAAATAAAAACAAAAACAAACAAATGTGACCTAATGAAACTTAAAGGCTTTTGCACAGCAAAGGAAACCCTAAACAAGATGAAAAGGCAGCCCTCAGAATGTGAGAAAATATTTGCAAACGAAGCAACTGACAAAGGATTAATCTCTAAAATATACAAGCAACATATGCAGCTCAATAGCAAAAAAACAAACAACCCAATCAAAAAACGTGCAGAAGACCTAAACAGACATTTTTCCAGAGAAGATTCACAGATTGCCAACACACACATGAAAGGATGCTCAACATCACTCACCATTAGAGAAATACAAATCAAAACTAAAATGAGGTATCACTTCACACCGGTCAGAATGGCCATCATCAAAAAATCTACAAACAATAAATGCTCGAGAGGGTGTGCAGAAAAGAGAACCCTCTTGCACTGTTGGTGGGAATGTAAGTTGATACAGCCACTATGGAAAATAGTATGGAGGTTCCTTAAAAACTCAAAATAGAACTACCATATGACCCAGCAATCCCACTGCTGGGCATATACCCTGAGAAAACCATAATTCAAAAAGAGTCATGTACCATAATGTTCATTGCAGCTCTATTTACAATAGCCAGGACATGGAAGCAACCTACGTTTCCATTGACAGATGAATGGATAAAGAAAATGTTGCACCTATATAGAATGGAATGTTACTCAGCCATAAAAAGAAATGAAATTGAATTATTTGCAGTGAGGTGGATGGACCTAGATCTGTCATACAGAGTGAAGTAAGTCAGAAAGCAAAAAAAAATACCGCATGCTAACACATATATATGGAATCTAAAAAATAAAAAAAGGTTCTGAAGAACCTAGGGGCAGGACAGTAATGAAGACGCAGACATAGAGAATGGATTTGAGGACACAAGGAGGGGGAAGGGTAAACTGGGACAATGTGAGAGAGTGTCATGTCCATATATACACTACCAAATGTAAAATAGATAGCTAGTTGGAAGCAGCCACATAGCACAGGGAGATCAGCTGGGTGCTTTGTGACCACCTAGAGGGTGGGATAGGGAGGGTGGGAGGCAGACGCAAGAGGGAGGGGATATGGGGATATATGTATACGTATAGCTGATTCACTTTGTTATACAGCAGAAACTAACACAACAATCTAATGTAATTATACTCCAATAAAGATGTTAAAAAATAATAAAAAAACCAAGATCGATGGCAAGAAAACACTATTGATACAGACCTTAGAGATTGGCCTCAAGGTATAGCAACCAAAGTAGCTTACACAGACCTTGTGGAACAAAAAGAATAAACATCAGAAAAGCAAGCCAATTATATAGAACCAACTCTTCTCTTAAGTGTGAGATTGGAAATCCATTACAGTTGAAGGAATGACTTAGACAGACCTTTATACTTCACAGAACCAGTAATCATAAGCTCCAAATAAGTGAGAAAATGTTTTAGTCAAATTACTAGCAAATTTTCGAAACATCTGGGAACATGTACATTTTTTCTTTAGAGTTGTGCAGATTGAATATTATGTGATAATAATCCGTTAATAAGAGTAATAATACTATATGCAATTGAGAATAAAATAATATGGTGTTCCATGCACAACTAAAATCTGTGCATAACAATGCATTTAATTATAAAAACTTTCCATAAGATCGCTACTGATTTCACAGATATTTTATGTTTCATTTAAAATGAAACCTAGAATTTACATCATTTTTAGTAAGCACATGTTCTCAGTACCATCTTAGTTAAAAAAAAAAAAATACAGGCACTGTCATTCTTTTATTTTTGAATAGAACCTAGTGGTACAATGACTTTATCAAAATTGATCCACTGTCTTAATTCAGAAACTGTCTCTATTTTTTACAGATATCTCAGTTATGCTCTTTGTTCCACATATTTTAACAAACGTTTATCAGCACATTATAAAATCAGTCTAAGCTAGTATCCCAGATATTAATAATTCCTCATAATTTATAATGTGAAAAGTTGCTGATCCCATCTTGGTAATCTGGCATGCAAAATTTTATAAAATATGTTTGACTGTAATCTAATATAGAAATATAGATTCACATCTTCTACTAGAGCTGCTGTCAGTGGGAGTGATTATGAAAGAAAGAGGCATGAAGTGAAACAAGAATGGATCTGGCATACAAAATGATTCATGACATGACTCAAAAGTAGGAGGAAACTTATAAATCATTCCATTTATTTCTAAAAATAAGTGTTAGCAGATTTTTATTGATGCATTTAAAAGTTCTCCATGTGACAACATCATTATAAAAACTTAGAAGCAATATTCCTACAGGTGAAACAGGGGAAACTCCAAAATAAGGTTGACTGTGTTTGGCTGAACAATCCCAGTTGAATGATTATTCTGGATACTTTCAGTCTTTTGAAGCTATACGGCTTTAGAGTTCCATAAACTGGAAAAATGGAGTCCACTGAGGACATTGCTGAGCTCCTGAACTAAGGCGTCCCTTAAATAACATTCCTGGGACATTTCTAATTGCAGTGTTGAGGTCACTTCTGAAAGCACTTAGATTTGTTCTTGTCAGTGGAGTGGCCCTGATTTTTCTACTAGAATTGCTTATAGATTCACGAAATCACCTCTTCATATAAATCTGTGGCTTAAACCCTGTTTTCAGACATTTTCAAAAGAAAAAAATGATCTATCACAGTTATATAAAATATATATGAATTTCTAATATTTCTTCATCTAAAAGTACATCTGTCTATGTTTAAAAGTAAATCTTTATCTTCCTGGTTGACAAGGGGACTTGGAAAACTCTTATAATACACCTCCCTGTTATCCATATTGCTCTAAGCTCAAAAGAGCACCCACCATTCTCAATAAACATCTGTCATCTCTGTGATCAAAGAGGATGTTCCTGTGGTACCCATTTTTTTTTCCCCCCAGAGGGTAAGAAGTGGAAGGAGAGAGTGAGGCAACTAACTTTGCTTTCAAGGATGTGAAAGCATACCTCACATACTCTCAAGGAAGTTGCATACCTCACTTTTGCTCAGTTCCATTGGCCTGAATTTAATCACATGGCTACATGTAGTTGCAAGGGAGGCTGGAAGGTGTCATCACCCGCTTGAAAGCAATACGCCCTGCTAAAAATCAAAGTGGAAAGAAAGGGAGAAAGGAAGAGAGAATGGATATTTGGAAACACTAAGAAATTTTTCATACATTGTGCATATGTTGACAATAGGTTACTATTAATCTTTAAATTCTACCTAAAAATAAACATATTCATGGCCTTGTGTGGAAATTTATTTTACACTTTATTGAAATACATTAAATTATTAAATACAACTATAAACCCTCATAATTTTATAAATAAATAAGTCTATTTTAAAGGAGATTTGAATTAAATCATGAACTATATATTCCTCAACTCTGTGACAAAAATTATATGATAATTGATATATTCTTTTAATATATATATATAAAACCTGTTATGTCTCTACATGATGGTTAAAGTCATTGAAGAAAGGAAATATTCTAAAACATTTTTCTACAATTTCAGCTTAAATTTCATACAATAATGGATTTTAATTCATTTGGGATACTATCCAGGGGAATACAGAGCATAAAATGTGAAAATCATACTTGTTATACTATCTATTTTACCAACAGAAAAACTTACAGCCCAGATCTCATACCTATAATTATAGTAAGACCCTAGTAAATAAAATGTCTTTGGGATGTAGCTTTAAAATTCCTATTGATCATCTGTGTGAAGATTCAGTGAGACATGGAAAATGGACCCAGAAAAAGTGCTTGAAGTTCATCCTGAGGATGTTATTCCTGAGAGAAAGCATTGCCCATATTATACTACAGTGATAGCACTGACAGAAGGGAGGTGGTTTAAGACATAATAGCATAAATAAAATATTTGAAGCTAACTTTAAAAACTTTTAGGATTGGCCCTTAGAATATGCGTGTGGCAACCTCCTGCAACTCTATTGCAAGACACAGAGAATATCAAATTGAAATGGATAATGTATTGAATCTACAGGGACTCACTGGATCATGTACTTTGCATGTTAGATATATGTTTTCCACAGACTTCCCAGAACAACTGGAGCAATTTGGACTTCAAGTTATGTGAGACCAGAGCACAGAGTTGGGAATCAAGAGATAAGAATTCTGGTTCTCTTTCTTTCACTTAGTAATTGTAACCCTGAAAATCAATTCAGTTCTGGGTTTAACAAAAACATTGAATGCTTTGGACAAGATTATCTCCAAGGGCCATTCTAGCTCTAATAGCCTGTGATTATAACTGTCTCAGCTCTACCTTCCAGCATTCCTTTCTGGCCAAAATTCTTTGCTTGCTTCAATTTTTCTACCTCCTCTTTTACAGCATTTCTTTGGATCTTTTATTTTGTGAACCAGAGGAAAAATACACTGTTTCTACCAATGGATTTTACTAAACAAAGGATACAACTAATTATATTTTCTTTGTATAGGAAGGGTGAATTTTTCATAGGAGTGTATTTCATATCACTCCAGAAAGCAGGTGGTATAATGTGACAAATCATTGATTTCTTCCCCATTCAATACATTGTCTTTTTAAAAATATCATCAACAACTTCTTTATGACCCTAGTTAATACTTATTTTACCATTCTATTCTTCACTTTGACTCCTCTTTTATGTTATTTTTCTTTCTGTTGAGGTTGGACTACATTTTACTAAAATAAGTGTGGAGTGTTCAAAATAATTAGTTGTAAACACTGTCTTTATACTCCTTTTTAAAATTTTTACTCAAAAAGAAAAATCAGTTAATCAATGGATTGTCACATGTAGATTGACTTTTTTTAACTTTTCATTTTATATTGGAGTATAGTTGATTAAGTGTTGTGTTAGTTTCAGGTGTACAGCAAAGAGATTCAGTTATACATATACATGTATCTATTCTTTTTCAAATTCTTTTCCTGTTTAGGTTGTTACATAATATTGAGCAGAGTTCCCTATGCTATACAGTAGGTCCTTGTTGGTTATCCATTTTATTTATTTATTTATTTATTTATTTATTTATTTATTTATAGATCTTTATTGGAGTATAACTGCTTCACAATACTGTGTCAGTTTCTATTGTACAACAAAGTGAATCAGCCATATGCATACATATGTTCCCATATCCCCTCCCTCTTGCGTCTCCCTCCCACCCTTCCTATCCCACCCCTCTAGGTGCTCAGAAAGCACCCAGCTGATCTCCCTATGCTATGCTGCTGCTTCCCACTAGCTATCTATTTTACATTCAGTAGTGTGTATATGTCAATGCTACTTTCACTTCGCCTCAGCTTCCCCGCCCCGCCCCCCCGGTGTCCTCAACTCCGTTCTCTAGGTCTACATCTTTATTCCTGCCCTGCAACTAGGTTCATCAGTACCTTTTCTATTTTAGATTCCACACATATGCGTTAGCATACGGTATTTGTTTTTCTCTTTCTGACTTACTACACTCTGTATGACAGACTTTAGGTCCATCCACCTCACTACAAATAACTGAATTTTGTTTCTTTTTATGGCTCAGTAATATTCCATTGTATATATGTGCCACATCTTCTTTATCCATTTATCTGTTGATGGACATTGAGGTTGCTTCCATGTCCTGGCTACTGTAAATAGTGTTGCAATGAATATTGTGGTACATGTCTCTTTCTGAATTATGGTTTTCTCAGGGTATATGCCAAGTAGTCAAATCTAAACTCCCAATCTATCCCTCCCCCACCACCCTTCCCCCCTGGTAACCATAAATTCATTCTCTAAGTCTGTGAGTCTGTTTCTGTTTTGTAAATAAGTTCATTTGTATCATTTTTTTTTTTAGATTCTGCATATAAACTTTTTTATATGCAGAACTTTTAAACTTTGCATTACATTCGAGTAACATTGTACCTGTCAGCTTCAGCCAAACTGTTGCGTTGCCTGCCATTTATCTGGGGCTCACTTACTTTGCCTTTCTTAACCTAAGAGAGGTAGGCCAAGCACTTTTCCCCTTATCAGTTGGCAGGTGAATATATCCATAAGATTACCTCATGCTATCCCTGCTCTGTGCTCCCTCAGTACAACCTACCGCCTTTCTTCTCAATACACATTGATGCTACTTCTAAAGCTGTGAGATTAACAACAAATCCACATTTCCTTTTAATCTAGCATAATCCTATGTAAAACAAAACTGTCCTTTATTTGAGTGCCACTATTATACCAATTAAAGCAAAGATAGTTATAAATGACTGATTTCTGTTTCAGAGTTTCTTTCTTTCGAAACAAGATGTAGTAAAATAACATTGTGAGAAAAGAACAAACTATTGAGCAAACTCCCCAATAGTTCCTAGAGTTAAAATTTACTCCTATTTCTAAAATGTTATGTATCATTACACTCAATACTTGTATTACATTTTCTCAGGTTAAGTTTTATAAGGATTCTGTAGGATCACAGACTTCGAATTTTGGGGAGGAGAGATAGGTTGTTTTCCAAGTTCAGATTCTAAACTTTTATTTTATCCTTGTAGGTTGCTAATGAACTAAATTAAAAACAGAAATAATTATTAGTCCTGACAGGAAAATTTTCTGTGCTGTCCACATCAAGCAGTCATTGGATATCGTCTCCCTCCGGAAGGCAGCATGACCAAGAATGAGATGTCTCTCATTAGCGGAGGAAAATTCCTGGAAAGCTCTACAGCTACAGGCAATCAGCCTGGAGCACTGTCGCATCTGGGGGAATAAGTTCAGGTAATTACTGGAGGGGCATCTAGAGAGTGGGTCACAGTGTCAATGACAGCCCCCTTTGCACTGTTTGGAAACATTGTTTAAATAAAAACTTCTAGAAGAAGCAACTACAGGATTCTGATGGGCTTTTTTTCCTGGGGGAAATTTACAAGTGGGAATTTGGTGGGACAAACTACAGCACCTGTCATGATAGCTGGTCTTGAGGCCACAGTCAAAACTAGACTTTTTCTTACTTATCTTTACTATCCATTTTAGATTCCCCTCATTCTCAGCTCGCACCTCTGGGGTCTGGGTGGCTTATCCAGTGCAATAACCTCAAATTCTCATCTCTGAGGGGTGTTAGCCACTGGCCACTATGCCATTCTTAAGCCATGACTGCTGAACTTGTCTATTTATCATGAAAAGCAAGCAAAGGGTATTAAGAGGTGCCCAAGTGATGACCTAGAAGAAAACTGATTCCTCCCTGACCCACCCATTTATTATGCAACAGCAACTATACCTCTTGATTATCAGGAGTCTGGTTTTAAAAGGTTCAGATATAAATTTCAGCAACATTTCTGGTTTGACTCAAGTGTTGTGATTTCTCAGCAAAGGTACTTAGTATAGGTAAGGGAAAAAATGAGTACATTCAGGTTTCATTTTTGCTAGATATTAAGCTGAAAACCAATCTAAGATAATAAAACTAGCACCAAAATAAAAATTAGTGCTTTTAATGAAGAACATATACATGTAAGGGAGCAGAATTTGCCACCCCAAAATACATCTCTTTGGCATATTAATTTTTTAAGCTGGTTATTTTCTAAGAAACAGCAGACCTGGGAGAAACTCTACAAATCAAGTGGGAATGATCCTTTTGTAAGAATCACTTACATTTATAAGAGGAATCTCCATTTGCAAGAGTGTATTCATCTCTGTAACAGGAAGAGGAGTATGACCAAATCTCTAGAAACTCTTACCAATGGAGAAGGCAGTGAATTAAATCTGCATTAACAACCTTACCCTTTTTTACTGTGCTTTTTCTGGCAACCTCCCATAACTGACTCTCTCCACCCTAAATATCCTTTTTTAGTCTTTAGCTGAACCAAATATGTAAAGTGAAGTCTTCAGCCATTTTGGCAAGTTACTCAGTTTTCCTGGATCTCTCCCATGTATACAGGTTATTAAACTTTTGATTTTTTTTTCTGTTAATCTGTCTCATGTCAAATTAATCCTAGACCAGCCAGAAGAACCTAAAAAGGTATAGAAAAATTTCTTCCTCCCTGACACACAAAAACAGGTCATGATTATTAATGAAGCAGTGAAAACGTAAAGGTGTTAGTGCAGCTTTAAAAAAGATAGAGGGTGGGGAACTGATGGAGGAAAGAGAAATGTTAGATAGCAGAAGAGTCCTCAGCAAGAATGAAGACTGACTACTGGATAAAATGGAAAAACAAACATATTTATTCATCTGATATATTGTTTTAGACATTTGGCAATGATGTTTTTCATTTGTGTCTAGAAAGATATATTTTCCCTGTGTGCTAGGACCAAAGTTGTTGCAGATGTTTTGTCTTTTGCCTCCTCAGTGCTATTGCCTAATGTTTAAAATGATCTGAATCCTTATAAGGCAGAGTAGCCCAGCAAGAGTTTTGATTTCCATCTAGCCATCGAGCAAGATTCACAAATTTTCTAGTGTATAATTCCACAAATGGACAGTAGGCATACTTCTAAAATCATTGGCAGGAGAAAGAAATCTTGTGTTTTAAAAGAGGTAAAAGAAAATTCTCCATTATATTATGTATGCCCAGGAGTGAGTTTGCTGCATCATATGGTAGTTCGATTTATAATTTTTTGAGGAACCTCCATACTGTTTGCCAGAGGGGCTGCACCAACTTACATTCCCACCAACAGTGTAGGAGGGTTCCTTTTTCTCCATATCCACATCCTCACCAACATTATTTGTCGTCTTTTTGACAATAGCCATTCTGACAGGTGTGAGGTGATATCTCATTGTAGTTTTGATTTGCATTTCCCTAATGATTAGTGATGTTGAGCATCTTCTCATGTGCCTGTTAGCCATCCGTATGTCTTCTTTGGAAAAAAATGTCTATTCAGGTCTTATGCCCACTTTTAAAATTGTTTTTTTGATACTGAGTTGTATGAGCTCTTTATATATTGGGGATATTAACTCCTTACCACATATATCATTTGCAAATATCTTCTCCTAGTCAGTAGATTTCCCCATTTTATGATTTCTTTCACTGTGCAAAAGCTTTTAAGTTTGAATATTTTATTAGGCAACAACATTTAAAATTTTTTTACTGGAAGGTACATAAAAAGTAACCATCAGAATAATTTACTAGGACAGTGAGGGAAAAACTACTTTGGTTGCAGAAATCCTGCTGTATCATCATGAGGTGGGAGGTAGATGCCCCACCCTCACACTCCAGGCCAAGGGAAAGCAATTAGAGATTCCTTCCCTGTGGACCGATACTCCAAGATGAGAATAGCAGGACAATTGAGAGAGGAGGCTGGACCCTGCCCAGATAGAAGACAAGAGACCACATATTCCTCAAATAAGGTCAAAAAAAGAGGGGGCACTACCCCATAGTAAGTGATGTCAACCTACCCACAGGCCTCTTTGGTGGAATCCATTCTTGGCTGAGAGATGCGTGCACACACATGGGAGGATCCTGAGATATACCAAATATGGTATATCTCAAATATATATACCAAATATGGACTCTGAACCAGGCAAATCAAAATGATTGGCCAAAGAAAACCCGGAAGAAATGCCCCCTATAAGTGATTCAAACTACCATGAGGGCGCAACTCTCTCTCTTAGTCCACCCATGTGTCTATCCACACGTACTGTATTCTTTTTCTCCTAATAAACACTTTACTTGTTTCACTACTTTCCATCTTTGTGGGAATTCTTTTCTGCAAAGACGAAGGGCCAGGCCCTTGTCACTGACCACTGGTCTAGTGACTAGGTTTCGGTGCTCTCATCATCATGACCTGACCTCAGTCTCTGGCCAGGAACCAAAATCCTGCTTCAAGCCACTGCAGGCCAAGGCCACCGGAGATCAATCACACCAACCAGCTACAGGTGAAACAAAATACCCTGAAACCAAAAATGTGGTACAGGGAATAGCTGATGTTAGGTGTTGGGTAAGAGAGTTTGGAGTTCTTGTTTAGTGTGAATGGTTCATGTAATAAAAACACTGTGTCTTCTAAATGGAGCACCCAAAGCCTATATGCACAAATTATGTTAAATTGCAGATTATAATACAAGTATTTACTATTGCAGTGCACCACTGGTGAGGTAAAGGTTACTGTACAGCTGAGTGAACATTGTCCAGCAACATTCAGCATTACAAAGCCAACCAAATGGAAAAGAGATTGTTATGAAGTTCATGACATCTTTTCATTGGTTATATATTCATAATTTGCATAAAATCAAAAGCAAGTTTAAACTTTGAAATGAAGGGAAAAAAGACAGTATTTTACTTTTTAGTATTTAGATTCTTTAAATAGGAACTGTATTATACGCATAGCCAATATAATGTCAGAGCTAGTGTTAAGCATGTAAATACAGGTTGATAAATATTGAGTATTATAAAGTTTGCATGAATCTGCAAGGTTTTAAGGCCAGCACTCTCAGTGTCACTCCTGTCTGTTGAGAGCCCCATCTTGCTGGGCATGTGATGCTACCAACTTTGTCCTTGTTTCATGTAACTTCCTTTCATTCAGTGAATACATTTTTAATGCAACTCTTTCCTAGACTGAAGTTTATTTTTTTATCTATTTGGACTTTGATCACTTCATCCATTACTTGCTGTTTTAACTGATGTCATTTAAGTTTTATTTTTTCTCATTTTCTGCTTTGTGGGCTAAAAACTTACTATTCTCCAAAATAATCATATCCTTTTTCAGAGTAGCAATCCCAGACATTTTCTGAAGAGCCATCTGCTGCATTTCGGTGATCACATCTTTGTAGATGACATCCTTGTTGTCATGTATGATCCACTCGAATGAAGGTGCGTTTCTGCTTGCTGAATAGTAAACACACTAAGGTATGGGTGTCAAAGAAGAGCTCTTCCTCCCAGAAGTGACAGCTCTCCTTTTGTGCTCTAGTGCAGTGACTGACAGAGGAATTAGCTGTCTTGGAGGAAGCAAGAGCTGCAGCTGCCACCACCACCACCAGGAAGCTGCATAGACAGCACCAGACAGGACGGGCACAATTTAGGACACCACTTGCCTCTATTTTCTGGGGGCATTTGCTGGGTGTCCCTGCCTAGCTACAGGGTTCCCAGTCTTCAAGTCCTAATAGTCTTTTGGGGCTGGTAATGCAGATCCAATTGATGACCTTTTGGACATGGTGGTACTAAAAGCCTGATTGGATTGGATGTTTAGAGAACAGGAAGCAAACAAGCTTCTCATGGAGTTTGGTTCTAAATTGAAACTGAGCATTTGCCCAGAAGATAAAATGTCCCAGGGAGTTTTTTTGTTTTGTTTTGCAGTAAGGCATATTGCAGTGTGCTTGTATAGGGGAATGACATAACCGAGGGGAAATTAATTATTCAGTAGGGAAAGGAGATACTTTCAAGAGCAAAATCTCTAAGTACATCAGAGAGTTGGGATCCCGGTCAGGACTGGAGTGTTGGACTTGGGAATGGGCAAGGCCAGTTTATGTATTGTAAAGGGGACTGGCAAGGTGGGGAATGTGGGTTCCAATGTTTTATTTTTTAAATCTTGAATCTTTGTTTTTTGTTGCTGGTACTCCTTAAGTGTCTGACAGTTCTTGGATTTGTGTTCAAATTATTAGGAGATGACTGTACTAATTGCAAAAGGTATTTTAAGTGTATTTCATTGGAAGGAAAGGTTGCTTGCTGGCTATCTAGAGATATGGGTGGAATGTAGACTGGAGGTCTCACTGACTAGGGTGTTAACAGAGAAGAGCAAGCAGTCTGCCTCTCCACTATGCTTTTACAGTATGAAATAGAGAGTGCACCACACTCATCTTCATTTTGGGCAAAATTCCCAGCATATTGTTCACTATCTTTGGATATGATATTCTCAGTTTCCGTTTAGGCCAAATCTACTACTTCTCCAAACAGAGTAAGTAGGGAGAAGAATTCTGACACACCTGATCTTCCATCAACAAATTCTTCTCAGGCCAATGTGATGTTAACACTGCTGTGTGATAAAACCTCTCCACTTTATTCTCAGAATTGAGACTTCCCCACGAAGCCTTTACCTTGAAAATTTTTTCTCTAATTGTCAACATTTAGTCTCATAAACCTGTTTTATCTTGTTGTGAATGTAAAGAAGAGTTATGTTTGAATAGAGACTTACTTATAAGGTTGCTGACTCACCATTTTCTCTTTCAAAATTTTGCAACAGCTTTCTAGCCTTTCATTTTTTTTAACCCTTCCTCCTGAATGTATTTCAAAAGTGGTTGCTTTGATTTGTGTTTTGTTTCAGGACTCACTTCAAATTCAACGAGTCATTTGTTTTTCTGGGGGGGCATGTTATAAGAAAGTTATTATTGATATTTGCCTAGACTCTAAGGTATAATATAAAAATACCTTTAGTATTTTCATGAATTTTTGCAATTAAAACAAATGTGTTCTGGGTTTTGATTTTTTAAAATATATTCTGAAAAGCATAGTTGATTCTTCTTATATTTTCTTTTTATGTGTAGAAGAATTTCTAAGAAGATTTTTCCAAATGAAGCAATTCTTTTCCTACATTCCCAACAAATGCTAAATATGGTAACTGTCCCTAGTGTCAGTAGAAGTTTTGCTTGTGTAAACTGACAAATCAGGTCCCGTGGGTGGAATTTGACACCTGTATAATGCCATACTGCAAATTTCTCGACAGCTGAGCACAGGAAGTAATTCCATTTGAAGATTTGAAAGTTCAGGAGAAATTTAGTTGAGTAGAAGGAAATTTCACGAATTGGAACATACATAGGATTTTGAAACTGTTTTTGTTTTTTCCTTTGAAAAGTATCAATGACCACAAATTGTTAAGACCTCAATTTTACATTGCTAAGCATATACTGTTCTGCTTCTTTGTCTAATCTTCCAGTTTAGGGACTGAAATAATTCATGGTTTCAATAATAATTTTAAAACCTTTTATGGTCATAAATTGATTACCTAAGAAAATACTTTTTATTTTGTATATTAATGTAAAATTTAATATCTTGGAAAGAACACAAAGATAATAAATACATTTTGATGTTAAGAATTAAAGCTTGCATGAATGACCCTGCTTTCAAATGAACTCTTGCAAATGAAATACTCAATTCGTTCTCTGGTACTGCTGAAATCAATTACATTGTTCTTTCATTCATTTGTTAATTATTAAGTATAAGCTATCTGTCCAGCAATAGTTTAAAAACTAGTAGTCAATCATAATAGATAAGATTTCTGCTCTAGGATTTTAGTCTACTTCAGTCTGTTGAAATAAATTTTCAAAATAATGTGTAATAGGACTGTTACATAGGGACACTGTACAGGATAATTAAAAATCAGATAAACCCAGATTAAAATGGTAGCATTACCACTTACACACATAAGTTTAGCTATTCAATAATACTATCTTTAAAATTAAAAAGAGAATGCTTTTTTGTGCTTAACAAATAAGTATTCAATAAATTTTATCTATTATTTTAGCATTAACATCAGCTATAATTGTCCACAGTTATATGCTACGAGAGTGCAAAAGAGGTATCCCTATGATTATCTTGGAAAGCTTCAAAAGTTCAGTTTTATTTTCCTAGACTTTAAAAGAGTAATAAAAATTTTTTAAACATTCAAGTGTACAGATTTTCCAAAAGTTAAAATAGCCCAAGAAAGGTCTTAGTGGTTTTTAAGGAATTATATGTGTGTGTATGACTGGATGAAAGGGTGTCCAGCAAAAAGATAGAAAAGTTAGCTTGGATTCAGATAAATGAAATAATTTATGTGACATAATCACTAATACAGGAAACTTAAGATCCTCTAACTGGAATAAGGAAGATCCTGAACTTCTACCTAGTACATTGGTCTTGAGAGACTACTGAAAATCTTGACCAACTCTGCAACTTTCCTAGATCTCTTAGCTTAAAAAGTATTATTTTAAAAAGAGATAGGGCTTTAAAAGAACAACAATAAAAAGAATTATATATCTTAAAGGAAAATAATAAAATTTTGATACTTAAATTTAAAAAACAGTTAGAAAAACATTCCTACATCTATATCTGGGTGAGATAAACAATAAAAAGGAGAAGTTTTAGGTAAGTGATCATTCCAAAGATTTGGAGGAAAGTGAGTTTCTCATCAATTTTTTTGGGGGAAGAGTATTATATAAACCTAAGTTGATGAGGTTTGGAAAAGAAAAAGAAATGTTTGGTGGCCATTTGGTAGAAACAAATGGTGATCTTTCTTTGGCATATAATTAACTTCTGAAGAGTAATATTCAGCCTCGAGGGACAATGAGGCAGTTTTGAATTCCACCTTTTAGTACAGCTCAAGGCAGCTATTGGTGATGTGTTGTTTCTCAGAAGTAAGAGAACTTTTGTTACGCTTTAATTCGTACTGAACCATGCCCCTCTAATGTTTCTGTGTTTCTTCAGAATTTCTGGGGTCTGTGTTAGCTCTCAAATGACCTTGTTTAATTTATGAGTGAATTGTGCAGAGTGGTTCACAGGCACAGGAATGTAATATTGTAATAATTATTTTAAAAGGATTTTTTATTATGTAGTTTCAGCTAAAGGCATGGTTATCCACACACTCCGGAGCAAGTGTCATTTTCAGCTGCCCTAGGAATGGGCTGTCCTGGTTACATATCTTATGGCCAGAGGGATGCTAAGCCCTGCCATACCTTCCCAATCCACCAGGTACTTAACATTGACACTGAGCAAAACTTGGCATGTCCCAGAAATACACCAGGTGCCCCACAGACCCTTTTAACAATAAGAGATAGTGAAACCACTCAGTTTATAAAGGCAGAACAGCTATCAGAGTGAAAAAAAATCATTACTTTCTTTCAGCTTAGATTTTTCTTGAAGAAAATATTTTTTTAAAAGAAACTTGTCTTTGTTCAGAGGGCCACAAACTTGGAACTTTCTACTACCAGCACTCCAATGTGAGCTTTCTTCAGCCCATAGTTTTCTTCTTCAAATGTTGTTTTGTTATGTCACAGGTTTGTGACATATACAACAGGCTTGTGTTCTTGTAAAATTCACAGGCTGTAGACTGTAGAGGACTACTGTAAATAAGCAGAGAATCATTTATGCCTCTGAAAGGGCAGAATATTGCTTTAGTAGATCAGTATGTTACCTGAGCCAAGGTCACACCTAATTGTGAGAAAACTGTAACTATGGGATTTTGATCTGGGCCATAGCAATTAATGTATACATATATCATCTATTGATCTATTGATCTCTCTATATATTATATATATTTCATATATATATCATGTTCTTTCACAATTTCACAAGACACAAAGTACAGAAATGTATGGGGATCACAATAATCTTTACCATACTAGCTATATAAAATACTTGTGATAGGATTTAAATGGTGCTGCCAGATGGACTACAAGAAAGGACACCAGCCTTATCTTTCAGCTATTTTAAAATTTGGCCTTTACAAATCTTTCAACCCTTTCCTGAAACCTCTTGATACAAAGGTGACAACTACTATAGATGCTGATAGCCTCTGCATATATATAGAAAATCTCCTTTAATAGGTTCTGTCCTCAGATGTTTATGAGGGATGTATCATGAAAACAATGAATTTGTTTTTTATCAGCACAGTTCAGAAAACTAAGTTATTTATTAAGCAGAAGAATAACTTAAGGACATAGTTAATTATCTGGAACTTTTTACTTAAATACAAGGGGCATCTATTACACAGATAATTGAAGGGACTCATGAGATTCCACATGGTATACTCATGTAAGGTTTTAATAAAGAAAAAGAATGTGGTATAGCAAGAGAAATAAAGCAAAGACAAATATCAGAGAAGCCCTGTTGAGTTACCAGGGCCCATTCTGAACTACACAGGATGCATTCTATCTTCCAACTATCAAGACAAAAATGCTTGATGCCTTGTTTTAAAGGCAATCACAGTCCTATACACAGGAAGGGGTCTCTTAGTCCCATCTGGTCACATAGCTAACATCAGCCTTCATGATCATGCTTAATAGCAGTAACCAAGAGATCATAATGGAAACCATGTAAAAACTATGAATGTGTATATTTTCTATAAACAATGTTGACAAGCTGGTTCAGCCTGCTCTCTGACCTCTCAGACCTCAGTATAGGATTATAATAATCATTATTTAGTTTGTTTCAATCACGTTTGACCGAGGTCAGCACCATGGCTTTAGGCGCCCCCTGAGATAAACTCCAGGTTGCCACAGAGCAGCTGATATTAACCCTATACCTACAGGAAGGAAAACCAATATATGTGACATTTTCGTACAACAAAGGCAAAAACAAGATTTATAAAAGGAATAAAAGATTCAAAAGACAAAACCACAAGCAGTTTGGAAACAGTGAATTTTGAACATTTAGGAAGGTGGGAGATGATAAGTTATCACTTAGTAGAGGAGTCAGCCTGAGCATTTTATTCTTAATTAGGCTGACCAAGGGTACAAAAAAATAATAATTTCAGTTGTTTACAAATTCTGCCTATAAGATTGATGTACAGAGATGTTGCTGGAAATATACACCAGGTACTTTGCTAAAAGTTTTATCATAGGTTAGATCTATACCAATTTCCTTATCAGAAGTTCTTAATCAGATCTGGGGGGAGAGAGAGAGATCAAGAGGCGAGAGGGTATATTTTACATTGTGGGATGCAGTTTTAGACAGAGCCCAGAATGCTCAAACATGGCTCCGTTTTAGACACTGACTATACAGACATGATTTTGTAGTCTAAATTACATCCTTGTTGTAATAACTATGATATATTTCAGAATATCAACGAAATTAGTATAAAAAGTTATTACAAATTGCTAATTGAATTTGTGAGGATTTTTGATGTAAAGAAATCTAGAGTTGCTATCATAAACTGTTTCCCCAGTCAACTACTGTATCTTAATTTTATATCCAACATAGGTTATGAGCTTCAGCAAAGCAAAGAGTTTGATTTTGAAATACCTCTCCTGTCTCTTTATTTAACATAATAGACATAAAAAAGAAACATATTTTGGGTGTTTTAATACAAAATCATCACACTAATCAGTTTTAGAATCAAAAAGCCATTTGAAAATAGCCAGCACAGGAGGAATTTCACTGGGTATCTTCAAATTTCTTGCTTATTCTTGAAACATAATGATAAGCAGCTAATTGTGAAGACTGGCAAGCCTTTAAAATATAAATGCTGTTTCATTCAACCCATTTTCTTGGTTTCTCACCACTAGACATAGGAAGGAAAAAAAGTAAATGCAAGTGAATACAGGGTTACGCTACTCTGCATAGGACAAATTCAATCAATTGTTCTAGAATTAATTCTTCATTAAAATGTATTCATTGATGAGATCTTTCTGAAATATATTTTATATTGGCTGAAATTACTTAAGATTAGCATCAACAAAAAATTAAATTTAAAAAATACTTTATAAAAGGTTGGCCTTATAGTATTAATTCTAAAACAGAATTTTAAAATAAGGAATTTTGCCTTCCTTCAAAAATATTGTTATTATTTATTTTAAAAGAATTATGAAAAAGTAAATCTGAGCTCCAGTATATGAATGATTGATATAAAATGAAAATGACCATACATACATAGTTTCTATTGACTGTATTTGCATTTGTACTGCTACCACTTACCTTCTGCAAAAGTTATTTGGCTTTTTTCCTTCTGGATAACCACCTGTAAGGTCTCCTCATGCTTTTGTTGTTAGGTATAATGAATTATAAACAAACATTCTCATGAAACACTGGTGACCCACATACAGATAATCTCTAAGAAAACATAAATCTGTCATCATAACAAGAGAACAAGCAAAAAAAAAGCTTCACTCTAGAAAACTCCTGTAAAATTCCACATCTCAAAAAATAATTGACTAACTCTACCAGAAAAAGAGCAGATTTTGGTATAGATGAGGACTATACCATTAGCAAGTAAGGTATAAGAAATCTATTAACTTTAAAATTAAATTACTCTCTTCTCTTTTTTTAAATGGAAATGATGTTTTGTTTTTATTTCCATATATGTTAATTTCTTTTCTTTTTCACCTATCATCAAAGGTTAAGTTTCTGTTCCTTTACTACCATTTGACTGATCAATAACTAGATACACAGTCCTCTTTGTTTTGTTTTGTTTGTTTTAGATACATATTCTTTTCCTTTCTATAAGCCCTAGTGTTGTTTGATGTTTATCTTTTATTAAATGTATGTTAAAATCATGACAATAAAATGATAGAGATTCAAATGTTTACTTTTTTTTCTAGAATTTTATATATTACATATATAATATACATGTAAATCAGTGTGGGTCATAGGAGGGTTATACACCAAAACAAAACAAAGAAAGACAAATTGTAAAAACTCTTACTACATCAGTATCAGTTTGACTGTATCTTATGTCCTAAGATCAAATCATAAAAATAATGATAATAAAATCCCTTACATAATGATAGCACCAACAAATATGTCTAATTCCTTATCCTGTTGGTCAAGCCTTACCCACCTTTTGTTGTATTTAATTTTCTGAGTACTCTTTGAACAATAGTAAATACAAATCCATATAATAGTTCATCATTAAAATATTCAACAAAGAAGATCCACTATATTTAATGATTCCCAACTTCATATTTTTTCTTGCTTTGCAATTGCTATAACATTTTTAAATGTTAATTTTATTGCTTAGCATTGGTGGGATATTGAATGTTTTTTCCTTCCAGGAAGATATATTTTAAATTTTAAGAATAAGCAATGTAAAATTATAAATGTCAAAACTGCCAGGAAATGATTCTAAAATTAGAAAAAGAAATAAAATAATACCAGAATTGGATTTTATGTTAGAAATAACATTGTGAGTAACTTGTAATCATGACTAAGATATGAAACAGTTTGTAGTATGGATATAAATGATATTTGTGAAAATGATATTAGTTTTATTTCTTTAAATACCTTACTGTGCTAGATTGTGGCCAAACTCAAGAATTCTGGCTGGTGAATTTTTTCTCTCCTTTTCTTTTTTTCTTTTTTTTTTTTTGACTAAAGTGTACTTATTACTAGGCAATTAAAAAGGAAAAAAAAAGCAACTCAAGCTAACATAGTAAACATCGTGCTCTAAAGCAGTTAAGGAAATATTTTGACTTACTGTGTGAATAGAAGAAAATGTCTTTTCTTTCTGATCACTAATAATTTTTCCTTTACGTTGAAAATTCTAATACCCTACACTCAATAAATTGTTTTTTCTAAGAAGGGTATTTTATATCTCTCTATTGGTATGACAATCAGTGGCATATTTTTTAATGTTTCCTTTCATTGATCATCTTCATACTAAGGGGGACAAAAAAGCATCTGACTTTTTTGTTTTTCAAAGTAAGAGGCTACCTTCTGTGCAGGATGGGTTTCCTACAGATGTGTGAAGGAGGTTTATTAGGGAGTGCAATTGAGAACAACACCTGTGGGGTTATAAGAAAATCAGACTTGTGCAGAGAGAGAGTGAACTGTGATGAAGCTGTGACAGAGGGCCAGCCAATCCTGCAAGTTCAGGAGCTGGCATGACCTCTGAGACATGCTTGGCCTTTGTACATCAACATCAACAGATGGAGGCTGCTACCAGGAAAAGGGTATCCTTGGGTGTCATTTCAATCAGGGCAATTCCTGGGGAGGAATTTAACTGTGAGCCTTCAACAGCCAATATGATTTAAGGATAAATTCATTTTTATATAATATATACTTTACTCAAGTGTTTTCTCAGAGTCTGGTCCCAGGATAGGTGTGGGGAATATAGAGATAAGTCAGACATGGTGATGTTTACTCTCAAGGGAAGATACCATAAGAGGGGATGATAAGCCTCTGAGCAACGAAGTGCAATAGAAAAAATAGATCTAGGATCTCCCTGGCAGTCCAGTGGTTGGGACCCCATGCTTCCACTGCAGGGGGTGTGGGTTCAATCCCTGGTCAGGGAAGATCCCACATGCTCCTCAGAGAGGCCAAAAAAAAGACCTAAATCAGTGACTTTAACCAGGGGTAATGTTGTCACTTGGGGGTAGTTAGCAAGATCTGGAGACACTTTTGGTTGTCAGAACTTGGTAGGATGCTACAGGCATGCTAGAGAGTAGAGGCCAAGGATGGTGCTAACCATCTTACAATGCACAGGACAGTCCTCCCAATCAAGCTTTATCTGGTCCAAAATGTCAATAGTGCCAGGGTTGAGTAACCCTGACTTAGATGCTTTGACAGAAATATATATTGGATGCAGTGGGACAAAGTAATGGATAATAGAAATATTAAGGAATTTTTCAGGAAGTGACTCATGGAAAAGGTGATGGGAAGGTGTTCATTGTGTAGGAAAGGTGAGGGATAGAACTCCAGGTATCTATACTGTAAAGACAAAGATGCATAAAATAGACAATGTGGCAAGAACGTCAAAAGTAATTCAAACTAATGTTGGAGACACAGTCAGGGCAAGAGAAAAGAGTTTAAATATCATTCTAAGTGTTAAGCAAAGTCACTGATTGGCTTAAAGAAACTGGCATGTGCCCATTAGTCTGTCCTCACTACACATACAGTAGGTGCATTCCTTTGCACTTCTTGCCAGTTCTCTTACTTCATTCACCCCCTACCTTTTTCCTAGATAGGCATTTGATATCTCTGCTCCTGAAGTAGGTGTTGGCATGATCTCTTTTTCAGATCTCCTCAAACCTGCCATTGATAGAAGAGGAAAGAAAATAATTGATAGGTCAGAGAAATTAAATGTAAGAGAAATTAACCAGTTATTTGTAGGATGGTGTTATAATTATCTTATGCTACCAAAGGCAGCATGTTGGGGGAGGGAGGATTGGATGAAGGTGGTCAAAAGTACAAACTTCCAGTTATAAGGTAAATAAGTCCGTGGGATATAGTGTACAACATGATAAATATAATGAACACCTCTGTGTGTGTATTTTATTTTTTTAACATCTTTATTGGAGTATAATTGCTTAACAATGGTGTGTTAGTTTCTGCTTTATAACAAAGTGAATCAGCTATACATATATCCCCATATCTACTCTCTCTTGCATCTCCGTCCCATCCTCCCTTTCCCACCCCTCTAGGTGGTCACAAAGCACTGAGCTGATCTCCCTGTGCTATGCAGTTGCTTGCCAGTAGCTATTTTACATTTGGTAGTGTACATATGTCCATGCCACTCTCTCACTTCATCTCAGCTTACCCTTCCCCCTCCTTGTGTCCTCAAGTCCACTATCTACATCTGCGTCTTTATTCCTGTCCTGCCCCTAGGTTCTTCAGAACCTTCTTTTTTTAGATTCCATATATATGTGTTAGCATACGGTATTTTTCTCTTTCTGACTTACTTCACTCTGTATTACAGTCTCTAGGTCCATCCACCTCACTACAAATAACTCAATTTTGGTTCACTTTATGGCTGAGTAATATTCCATTGTATATGACATAAATCACAGCAAGATCCTTTGTAACCCACCTCCTAGAGAAATGGAAATAAAAACAAAAATAAACAAATGGGACCTAATGAAACTTAAAAGCTTTTGCACAGCAAAGGAAAACATAAACAAAATGAAAAGACAACCCTCAGAATGGGAGAAAATATTTGCAAAGTGAAGCAACTGACAAAGGATTAACCTCCAAAATTTACAAGCAGTTCATGCAGCTCAATATCAAGAAAACAAACAACCCAATCCAAAAATGGGCAGAAGACCTAAATAGACATTTCTCCAAAGAAGATGTACAGAATGCCAACAAACACATGAAAGGATGCTCAACATCACTAATCATTAGAGAAATGCAAATCAAAACTACAATGAGGTATCACCTCACACCAGTCAAAATGGCCATCATCAAAAAATCTACAAACAGTAAATGCTGGAGAGGGTGAGGAGAAAAGGGAATCCTCTTGCACTGTTGGTGGGAATGTAAATTGATACAGCCACTATGAAAAAGAATATGGAGGTTCCTTAAAATACTAAAAATAGAACTAGCATATGACCCAGCAATCCCACTACTGGCCATATACCCTGAGAAAATGATAATTCAAAAAGAGTCATGTACCACAATGTTCATTGCAGCTCTATTTACAATAGCCAGGACATGTAAGCAACCTAAGTGTCCATCAACAGATGAATGGATAAAGAAGATGTGCCGCTGTGTGATATATATGAAAGGTGTTAAGAGGAAATCCTGAGTTCTCATCGCAAGGAAAAACAAAATTGGTATGGGGATACACATCTTGACAAACTAAAGTTTCTCTCTCCATCTCATGTTTTTATTCTCTTTGCTCTTTGAAGTTGCACATGGTATTTTTTTGGGGGGGTATCTCACTTAAATAAATCAGTGAGATGAAGTGTTACTCTTTTAAATGAACTATCATCATCCCTCTGAAGGAGAATGTGTTGCTTCATTATCAACAGTAAAATATCTTAAAATGGTATTGTTCTTTGACATGGAGGTCAACTTCTGAATTTCCATCAGGAAATTGAAGAGAGGTCCGGATCTAATGTAGTACTGAAATTCATTCCATTAATTTGTGTGTCAGATTTTTTGAAATATTTACAAATTAATACAACCTTCTGATAACAAATATCACCCTCTTAAAAATCTACATGCCCTAGGCCACTATAAAAACTGCATAGACCTTGGATAAACAAGGTCCGACTCTATGGCACAGGGAACTATATTCAATGTCCTGTGATAAACCATAATGGAAAAGAATATGAAAAAGAACCTATATATGTATAACTGAATCACTTTGCTGTACAGCCGAATTTAACACAACATTGTTAATCAACTAAATTTCAATAAAATAAATTAAACAAAAACTTTGTAGACCATAATCAATCTTACTTTTAGAGATCCTACTCTACATCAAATATATTCAACAATATATCAAATGTATTAAAATACAACCATGTTTACTTTGATGATAATATTTCTGCTATAAATACTTGAATAATCTTAAGATGTTACTAGTAAACTGGCTTGCCTGTGTGGAATGCAACTATTATGCCTACTTAAAATTTCTTATGAAATAAGAAACTTTCAGCAATAAAGTGTGCCTATACAGTGAAATTTTAGCAATATTAAATGTAGTCATTTTATTAAATTAACAATGTTACCTTTAAGGTAATTATTAATTATGATTTTGTTGCTTTAAACATTTTTTTAAACTAAGTCATTATTCCCATTATTCCCTCAAGTATTTTCACAGACCCTTGAAAATCTTATGGGAATTAGGTGCCTATATGTGTGAGGTGACCATAAAATTTCATATATAAAATGGCCACATACATACCCTTTGTTATGAAAAGTCAACCTACAAAATTTTATACTAAATAATTGATAAAAATAAGTATAATAATTTGTCTATAAATATAATTATTGTAGAATATTCATTGTTTATAATAGCAAAAATAATATTTTAATGAGATGAGCTTAATGTATATAGTACATATTTACAATAGAATAACATGTAGATGTTGAATGTGACTATTGTAGAATTTGTGGAATAATGGAAAAATAGTATGTTAAAATTTTAAACACAATTTATAAAATGGTATCCACACCCTGATTCCTTTTATAACATATGCATAAATATAACATCTGAAGAATAAGTACTGACATGCATAAAAAGTGTTTTCTTCTAGTCAGAGACTTTGTGACTTTCTTTTTCTTCACTTTTATTATCCTTATTTTCTACTTTTCCTATGAGTGCATTATTTTTTTTCTTTTAACAGTCATTCAGTAAATATTTATTCAACATATGTGTTGCACTGTGCCAGTCCCCAAGAGGGATATAGACATACTCTCAATGCATTTATGGTTAAGTGAGGAGTCAGTCATGTACATGCAGCCATGTAATAGGGCCTTTTGATGAGGTCAAGCATGAGCTGAGTTCTATGAGTGTATGTACGAAAAATGAAAACAATCATAGTTAAAATTGGTAAAACATATACAGGAAAGTATTAAATTGATATAAAAAATAGCCCAGTAGCTATTCAATGGCTTCTGAAGCTAGTGTGGTATAGTATTAGTAAGCTTAGTATTTGTACCTTGATATTTATGTTATTTTTTAATAAAATATTTTTCAAATTACAAAAAAGCACCCAACTACTAGCCATTGAATAAAAAATAATAATTAAAGATAAATAATAAACTAGAAAACTACAAACAAGTATACTGACTTTCATTTACATGTTCTAATAATTTTACCAAGCTATCAGACTGCATATGGCTACATAAAAGTTTTCTTTCCTTGTAAATTTGAAAAAATAACTACATTACAAAATTGCTATTTATTGATTACTTAGTCATTCAATTTTTTGTCTTGTCATCATCTCCTAATTAAAACTGTTCATGACTTTAGTTTATGAACATCTGTTCTTCATGGAAAAGTCCACACTTTCCTTTAGGAATGTGATACAAATAAGATTCTACAAATGAACTATACAACAATTATTATTTATTGATTTCTTCTTTAGTAATTTACCAAGGCAGGAGCTGTGGGAGTGGTCTGCCATATTGGGAAGAAAATTTTATCATTGACATTATTTAGAATTGATAAATATGGTGACAATAAAAAGCAAGCTGAAATCAGCAGGTTTATGATTGCTTTTAAATGGTCTACAGACTATGCTTCCCTCCCACCCTACAATGGTTGCTCATAGTTTGGAGCCCTCCTACCTCACTCCTTTAGCATGCTGTTGTGCTACTCCAAAACATGTATGAATTTCAAAATGCATGAGTAAAAATGTTACAGGTTAATTATGTATTGATACATAAGCTTGTAAGCTTTCTTGGGAAACTAAATTAGACACCTGCAGAAATAATTAACTCAATGACTAATTTAATAATTTGTGAATTAAGATGTATGATGAAAATACTAATTTAGCTTTAGAATCCTACTAGTCTGAGAGAATTCTGCCATTCAACAAGTATTTGCTGGGCATTCATTTTGTTAGTTTAGAAATACAAGTATCAATATGCTAGCCACGGCCACTGCTCTCAAAGAACCTCATACAGTGAGATAAACAGATTACAGGTGAGAATTTCCAAGAGTTTTGAGTGCTATTTATGAGAAAGATTTGGTGTCACAGTTGGAAATGAGGATAATGCCAAAGAAAAAAGAAGGACTGAATTTAAGCTTTGGAGAGAATGACTAACTTCATGATATAAATATAAGCAATGATACTCAATGGTGAATAATCCAAAGTTTTCTTATTCATTGCTGACAAATGTATTTTTATTGATGTGTAGTATGAGTGTGCACAATGAATTAGTGCCAAAAAATAATTTAAATAATGAGGTCATGGGAAATTTGAAATACTTAATTTCCTGAATTATATTCCATATGTAAAAATGCTAGTTTCTTTCTCCTTTCTGGGAATAGCTCTTTGTTAAGCAGATACAACATAACAATCTGAGCATTCACTTTGCTGATTTGTATTCTCATTGTCTTTATGGTTCACACTTCCCTGAGGCCACAAAATGTCTTTGTTTGAAAATATTTCCTTTCCATTTTCCACCTAATAAATGTAAATAGTGATAGTGCTAAGGACTTAATTAATCAGAACAGGTGACTTAAAAAAACATTAGAGCAAGCTTTGCAATTTAGATGGTCTGAATGTTGATTCAGGGGAATGAACTCTTTCTTAGGTGGGACAAAAATAAAATTGACAAGTTCACTGTAATCACTTATTAATTGAAAGCAATTTTAGCAGACCACTTAAAAAAAATAGAATCATCTGTTATAAACAAAAAATTAAGTGAAACAACTACTGGAGGTAAAAAGCACCTACCAAATGTTCTCTTTCCCTACACCATGTGGCAGGATGGAAGTTTACAATTTTTTTAACTTAGTCTTGTAACTACCAGGTATATATTCCACATTTTCTAATCTTTATTAATTTTAGGTTTGAATTAAGATGCATATCACTAGGATGATACCTATCCAAACAAGGAACAATATGACATGTTTTGAAAGCCACTGTGTTTGGAAAAAGCCTTCCACATGTACACAAACACATATACAGTGTCCCATTTATTTTCTCACTGTTTCTGTGGGTCAGTTGAGTCCCTCCTCAAACTCATATATTTAATACGGAACCCCCAGTACATCAGAATGTGACTGTATTTGGAGATAGGGTTTTTTTTAACAGTAAGTTAAAATGAGGTTATTAGTGTGGGCCCTAATCCAATATGCCTGGTGTTCTGATAAGAAGAGGAGATTAGGACAGAGACACGCACAAAGGACCATGTAAAGACAGAGGGAGAAGACAACCATCTACATGAAAAGAAAGAAGCCTCAGAAGAAACCAAACCTTGATCTCAGACGTCTACCTTCCAGAATTGTAAGAAAATAAATTTTTGTTGTTTAAGCCACCTAGTCTGTGGTATTTGTCATAACAGCCCTAGCAAATTAATATAGCATGCAATTAAAAATTGTGACACAAATTAAGCTTATGACAAATGGAATAGTATAGGGAAAGAATGATTTTATTCCGAATATATTTTTTAAATATATCTTTATCCTATGTTACTCAAAGCACTCTAAGTACTATAACTAATATACACAACACTTGTTAGAATGTGACATAATTTTGCAAAAGAAAAAATTAAATATAATAATGAATATGTCACTCTACAATTGATTTGTTCCCTATATAGTACAAACTCAGATATTGATCACTCATATTATAGTCTGAGTGAATTTGATATTCATTTATACAAGATGAAAAATGCAGAATAATGAGGCAAAAATAAATAATGATAATAATCTTAATAGTGGGAGAAATTGTATATTGCATTTTCCCCATAGACCCTTTTCTGCCTATTTAATCTTAATTTTTAACTCTTACCTTATCTCCTTATTAAAAAATCTCAGTCCCTTTCTTTCCTCTAAACACTGAACATGTATTTTCATTCTCAGACAAAATTGAAGAAATTAAAAGAGAATTTAAATATTTTCCCATCACAACAAACTATTTGTATCTGTGTGCACATATTTCTTCTCTACTCCAGTTCCTATGAATGAACTATGCTTGCTTCTAAAAAAATTTTTCTACCTGTTTACTATAGCCTATCTAATCCCTTCAATATGACACCGATATATTTTAGCAAGTTTCTCTTTTACTTCTGTAACATCAGTTTTCTGCTATATGGGATCATTCCCATCAGAGTACAAACATGCTGTAAATTCTTACCTTAAAAAACCCTCCCTCGATCCTAATATCTTTCCACCACATACTTCTCCTAAATATCTGCATAGAGCTTTTCCACACACAGACCTTCCACTGAGCTCCCACTATCTCCTAAACCCATTATCACTAGGCTTTTATGCCCAATAAGGCAACAGCTCCTTTTTGTATGGACTATCCACATTTATTCCTTAAACAAGCACTTATCCTGCATTTGTTACTTACAAGAAAATATTGTGGACAATGAGGATATAGCAATGAATAAAACAGCCCAAGCCCCTGTCCTCCATGAGATGGATAGTAGCTTTTATATTGTTATGAATAGAAATCAGATAGCAGGAAAAATGAGGGCTATAGAGCTTGCTACTCATAGTATATGCTGTAGACCCCTAGTATTGGCATCACCCGGGACCTTGTGAGAAATGCAGAATATCAGTCCTCATGCCAGTCCTACAGAATCAGAATGTGCGTTTTGCCAAGATCCCCAGGTGATGCAAATACACATTAAAGTTTAAGAAGCCCTGGAAAACAGAAGACACCTACTGGGAAAATGTATAATAGACATCTTTAATAATTTAAAGGTCAGTATTTATCACTTATTTTAATCCATGATTGTCTCAATGCTATCTTTGCTTAGTGTTATTTCTATGGTTTACATTATAAATTCCTCTATTAGTTAAGATTTCATTTAGCTGCAAGAATCAGAAAACCCAGTCCCACAGTTGTAAAAAGTTATTGCCATTCTTTCAGCTGCTCAACAGCATTACTACTGATATTTCTCTGATTATCTTAAATATTCAGCAATGTTGCAAGATGGTTTTTTTGCCTTTAAGCTAGAAAAGAGAGAAGGAATATACCAGGCATGGCTTTGTTTTAATAAAAAAAAAATAGAATCTTTCCCCAAAGCACCTCCATCCCAAAACTTATCGGCTTATTTATTGTGTGCTAAAGGTGGGTAATTTGCCCAAAACTAGCTGCAAGGGAGACTAGGAAACTGAGTATATGGCTCTCTAGGTAATATAGAAGGAAGTAGTAAGAGACGTGATTAGAAATGTCTTTAGAGTAGAAAAGCAGCAGTGTCTGCAACAATATTATAGATAAATCTACTGTGTTTTCAAACCTTAAATAGATAGAAATAATTATCCTCTACTACAAATATCACCACCATGTCTAATATCTCCATGCTCCTTCAGAAGCACCATTGTCGATTCTCTCTTAGTGGAGAATTTCAGGAACAACTCAGTATCTCCCTAATGGATCTGGTGGTTTAGGTGACTCCTGGGAGTAACGTCATATGCTAGGGACACAAATTCCATATAAACTATATGTTCTTCACATTTAAAGTGAAAATAAGGAAACACTTTTGTGGTAGACAGGTTCTCCCTTCCTGTCTTTGAAAAAGTTTGCTGACATGTTTTGAGGTACCTAGGAAGAGATCCACATGGCAAAGTAATGAGAGAAACCTCCAGCTGATAGCCAGAAGAAAGTGAGGTGCTCATCTGGACAGCCTGCAAGGCTAACACTTGGACTGCAGCCTTGCAGAAGACCGAGCCATGCTATGCCTGGGCTTCAGCCTATAACACGTATTTAAGGATTATAAGGCACTGTTTGGTGTTGTACAAACTACAAAGCTACAAAGATACTAAAGACTTAGCACATGAACAAGGAGTGATTTTATAAAAAGGGATAAATGGAACAGGTAAAATCCAAGTATAGCATGGTTCTCCTTCAATAAATAATCTACTCTTCTGGTGTTGTAAAAGAGTTCAAGTGAATATTGCTACTGTTAATGAATAGATAAATGTCTGTGTCCCCCAAATAAGTGGCCAAGTAAACACAAAATAATATTAATATGGCTCTTTCAATACAACTTTTTCAATATATCTATATCAGCATAATTCCTTATAGTGATTGTCTCCGGTCATTGTACTCTGTGCTTAAAATGTCAACAGAAAATGGGTAATTAGAGGAAGTATCTGTGTATTGAGAATTTCCATTTCACTTACAGTAAGTTTAAACCCAACAGTGGTCACTATAACCAAATCCAAAACAAACATAATAGTTGAATTTGAGAATAGCAGTGAGTAAGTCATAAAGGCTAACTTCCACTGAAAGATTTTATAATGTTAAGTTTGTTCTACATGGTAAATGTATGATTCTGAAAGGTTTAAGATCAGCACAGAGAATAATCTCCATTTGGAAAGAATATAGGAATTGAATGGAGAACCACAATGGTGGGAGTATTTGGCATTTTTCAAATATAGTACATGTACACTACTAGATGGCTTTCCCAAGTCTTCACTGACATTTAGACAGGAAGTAGTGGATTTAAATCACAAAAAGAGAAGTTGGAGATTAAAAATTCTTATTGACTTTCATGGTTATGAAATGGAATACTATCCTTTCCTGCAAATTATTTATAAAAATAATTTCAGTATTCAAGTGTTTTCAGTACAGAGTAGCCAAAATACCAAATGAACTCGGTCTTTTATCTTTACCTCCATATTCATTAGCAAAACTAATGAAAACTAATCCAGCTAACTGCTCTCAGTTTTAAAGATACCTTTGGCTTAATACATATTTATTTAACTACAATTAATCTAAATATATTGATCATATACAAACAGTATGCTTGACATTTAGGAAGTCAAGGTTTGCATACTTGGAAGAGAGAAATCTGAGGGTAGGAAATCATGTTATTTATGGGATGAGACACCTTCAGATAAGCTAGAAACTTCAAAATAAGCCTAAATAAAATGATGCATGTGAGTAGAGAAGAGGAAAAACACTAACATGGGAGGAAAAGTTACAAAAGATATTCAAGGTATAATAAGCAGATTCTTCTTTCTGAGCTAGAGGAGGTACCTAGTAAAAATATGATATACAAAGGTTGAGAAAGAACAGCCTTTATTGATGTTCTAACTTCTTACCTGAAAAAAATGTCCATTTTTCAAATAGACATGTTAGGAGAGTGGATAAGTGTCCATGTTAGTAACCATAATAATAATAGAAAAGAAATACATTGTGAAATATATACAAGATGAGGTAAATTTAAATTAAAATTTTAAGTGTGTATTTCTAATAGCCCAATATTTCTACTTGCCACCTTTACATTAGGGAAGCACTCAACAAGTGCAAGAAAACATACACAAGAATGTCCAGGGCAGCAGTATTTGCTACAGCAAAAATAACATAAATATCTAATGCCCACCAGTAGGAATACAGATAAGCATTGGTTAATCCATACTTTGGAATACTATGAGAATTTGTGTAGCTCTATGTATACTACCATGAAAACATTACTAAGATGTACTGTTAAACTTAAAAATTCATAATAAAAATACAAACCATTACCCAACTATTTATTAAGCATTAATTATATGTTACTCATTATTTGGTTGTTTATTTCTCTACCATAGGAGCACTTTAAGGATTTTTAAACCAGAAAGAACTTATTATACTAATATTTGGGCTTAAAACCATACAGAAAATTCTTCTCAGCTTAGGTTTTTTTCTTATTTTTTATATTTCTTTACTTTCCGACTTTTCATTATACTCTGTGTGGCTGGGATGACGAAAATTCCTGGAGTCCTTTTCTCCATCTGAAGTACCTTTCATGCCCTGTTCAGTAGAAATGATCTGCCAAAAACGTAGATAAAGAGATACGTCTTTAATCTTACAAGCTGTCTCCTTGCAAAGGATCGGGAAAATGATTTTTCTTTTAACAGTTGTCAGCATGCTTGACATCTGTCACAAAGGCTTAGGCTCTATTTTTATTTTTCCTATTGAAATCATGCTCTGACACCTGCCCCTTTGATACTTTTAGACTGATGCCGTGAAGAACTGAGTGTTTTTAAGCCAAAGAACCCACCATATTTCCTTTCTTTTTTCTTTGGTTCAAAAATAAGATTAAAAATAAAACTTATTTTCAATAGGATAGATGTGTAGAAATATCTAAATTAAATAAAAATACATCATTATCCTATGAACAACGATATTTCCTTAAAAAAGATATAGCTGATCTTAACATATTCAGTCTTCTCAAAAAGTTTTAAATAACATGTATAAAATTATCTTCTATATTCATGAGAACACCATTAGTGGTACTTAGCATAAAAAATAGGCATGTATGTTTCAGTTGTTTCTCAGTAAAACCTAATGACAAATGCTATAGTAACCATACACACAGATGTAACAAAAGTGCAAGTATGTTTATGAATTTTAAAGTGGTACTTTGTACTATTTGAAGAAAAAGTTATTGTTTTATGTGACATGGCAGGAAGTGTAAAGAATGTGGGTGTTTGCATGAGGAAAAGTAAGACAGTATTAAAGGTCAAAGACATTAGCCTCACCTTCTCTTTACAAAATTGCCCAAAAAATATCCCCTAGTAAAGGAATCATTACATATGAGGCTGCTATTTTACCCTAAAAACAACAAAATAATGTGTTGGATAGGGACATCAGAAAAGTGATAGAGTAAGCAGCTCTAAACATTCATCTTCCACGAATATACATATATATACATACATACATACATATATACATATACATATATATATATATATATATATATATATATATATGGCAAAATCTGTCAGAATCCTGTCAGAACTCTGAAAAACAAAGATTTACAGCAACACAGCAAATACTGAATCAAGAAAAAAGCAACTTGAAAAGAGTAAGAAAGTTGTGGTTGTTTTCATTTTCACTTGCTCCACCTGATTCCCAGTGTGATAGCAGTCTTGAAATGGCAACAGAGTGTGTTCCTAGTGTGGAACATGGATCCCTGGTTTTGGAGGGAGCATAAGATCTTATTTACAAATTACTGTAAATGTTTATAATAACCTGTCTGAGAGCTACCTAAAGGACTAATACAGGCACTCAACTTTGTTTTGCCTAACTTAGAACTCAGGCCAGAAATGGCAGGACTTGCTTAACAAATGCTGGCAGGCAAACTTACAACTTCAGATGTTTAGGATTAAGATATACACTAGACAAACTAAGGCCTGGGAGGAAAAGCTGGGGGAGATTCTTAGAGAAATCAGGATATTCAAAACAACTGAGTATTCAGGGACATTTAGAAAGCCACATGCATGCACAGGGCAATAAATATGCTTAGAAAACAACTAAGAAGAACATAAGTTTTACTCTGGGCTGATCCTTAGGCTCAAACCTACCTAAACAATGAAGGAATGTACCAGAATAGAGCTAGTCTGCAAAGACTGGGAGATGAGTTTGTTTATTATTGTTTTACTTTAATTTTTTTTGGTATTATTATTGCTGTTTTTATGTTTTGTTTCTTTTTAGCTCTTTCCTGTCAAGGAAATATCTGTGAAAAATTAGCTAAACCATGAGCTAAGGAACAGACTTCAATGACTGAACATGAAAAGAAATACTATCTTCACAAAAATAGTTCTTAAAAGTTACTATACAAATGGACTAAAACAGCTTTTCAACATTCAAAAAGTCATCAATCTTGAGAATGGGGAACTTTATTTCCAGTATTACCACATTATAATACTTCAATGTACATTTTTCAATAATAAAAAAATCATAAGGCATAGAGTCAAGGAAATATGGCCCATTCATAGATATGAAATAAATTGATAAAAATCATCCATGAGGAAGAAAACATCAGATTTTTTTTTAAAAATCCCTTTAAAACAACTATCTTAATTGTGTTTAAAGGACTAAAGGAAAGCCAAGACAAAGATCTAATAAAATCAGGAAAATGATGTACGAACAAAATGAGAATATCAATAAAAGGATAGAAATTATAAGAAGAAAACAAATAGAAATTCTGGTGCTGAATAGTACAGTAACTGAAATGAAAACTTTAGAAGATGGGCTCACATCAGATTTGAACAGGCAGAAGAAATAATCAGTGAACTTGAAGACAGGACAATCTAATTTTTTGAGTCTGAGGAGAAGAAAGAAAAAATAATAAGAAAAAGGAAACAGTCTAAGTGACCTGTGAGACACTGATAAGCAGACCAACATATCCATTATGGAAGCCCTGGAAGAAAAAACAGAGAGAGAAGAGACATGAACAATATTTGAAAAAACATTTCCCAAACATGTCCCACATTTGATGAAATACATAAATTTACAAACAATAAGAAGATCAATGAACTCCAAGTAGGATAAAGTCAGAGATCTATACCTGAACAAATTAAAAGCAATTGGTTAAAAGCCATAACAAAGAGAGAATCTTGAAATGAAGGTGAAGAGAAGCAACTCATACTGTACAGAAAAAATTAACAGCCAATTTCTTATCAGAAACTATGGAGGCCAGAAAGCTATAGGATAATACATTTAAAAGTACTGAGGGGCTCCAGGAAGATGGTGGAAGAGTAAGACACAGAGATCACCTTCCTCCCCACAGATACATAAGAAATACATCTACACGTGGAACTCCTCCTACAGAACACCTACTGAACGCTGGCAGAAGACCTCAGACCTCCCAAAAGGAAAGAAACTCCCCACGTAACTGGGTAGGGCAAAAGAATAAAGAAAAAACAGAGACAAAAGAATAGGGACGGGACCTGCATGAGTGGGAGGGAGCTGTGAAGGAGGAAAGGTTTCCACACATTAGGAAGCCCCTTTGTGGGCAGAGACTGTGGGTGGTGGAGGGTGGAACTTCGAAGTCGAGGAGGAGAGCACAGCAGCAGGGGTGCGGAGGGCAAAGTGGAGAGACTCCTGCACAGAGGATCGGTGCCGACGAGCACTCACCAGCCCGAGAGGCCTGTCTCCTCACCCACTGGTGCGGGCCAGGGCTGGGAGCTGGGAGCTGGGAGCTGGGGCTTGGGCTGCCGAGGTCAGATGGCAGGTAGAGGACTGGGGTTGGCAGCGTGAACACAGCCTGAAGGGGGTTAGTGTACCACGGCTAGCTGGGAGGGAGTCTGGGAAAAGTCTGGACCTGCCGAAGAGGCAAGAGACGTTTTCTCCCCTCTTTGTTCCCTGGTGCGCAAGGAGAGGGGATTAAGAGCGCTGCTTAAAGTAGCTCCAGAGATGGGCGTGAGCCACGGCTAACAGCGCGGACCCCAGAGATGGGCATGAGACGCTAAGGCGGTTGCTGCTGCCAGCAAGAAGCCTGTGTGTAAGCACAGGTCACTATCCACATCTCCACACCCGGGAGGCTGTACAGCCCGCCACTACTAGGGTCCCATGATCCAGGGACAACTTCCCTGGGAGAACGCACAGCGTGCATCAGGCTGTTGTAACGTCACGCTGGCCTCTGCCACCACAGGCTTGCCCCGCCTCCGCATCCCTCCCTCCCGCTGGTCTGAGTGAGCCAGAGGCCCTGAATAAGCTGCTCCTTTAACTCTGTCCTGTCTGAGCGAAGAACAAATGCCCTCAGGTGACCTACACACAGAGGCAGGTCCAAATCCAAAGCTGAACCTCAGGAACTGTGCGAACAAAGAGAAAGGGAAATCTCTCCCAGCAGCCTCAGAAGCAGTGGATTAAAGCTCCACAATCAACTTGATGTACCCTGCATATGTGGAATACCTGAATAGACGAATCATCCCAAATTGAGGAGGTGGACTTTGGGATCAAGATATATTATTTTTTCCCTTTTTCCTATTTTTGTGAGTGTGTACATGTATGCTTCTGTGTGAGATTTTGTCTATATAGCTTTGCTTTCACCATTTGTCCTAGGATTCTGTCCGTCCATTCTTGTTTTCTTTTTTTTCTTTACTTTTAAAATTTTTTTCATAATAATAATTTATTATTTTAATAACTTTATTTTATCTTACTTTATTTTATCTCCTTTCTTTCTTTCCTTTTTTCTTTCTTTTTTCTATTTCTTCTCCCTTTTATTCTGAACCATGTGGATGAAAGGCTCTAAGTGCTCCAGCCAGGAGTCACTGCTGTGCGTCTGAGGTGGGACACCCAACTTCAGGACACCAGTCCACAAGAGACCTACCAGCTCCACGTAATATCAAACAGTGAAAATCTCCCAGATATCTCCATCTCAACGTCAAGACCCAGCTTCACTCAACGACCAGCAAGCTACAGTGCTGGACACCCTATGCCAAACAACTAGCAAGACAGGAACACAGTCCCATCCAATAGCAGAGGCTGCCTAAAACCATAAGGCCACAGACATCCCAAAGCACACCACCAGACATGGACCTGCCCACCAGAAAGGCAAGATACAGCCTCCTCCACCAGAACACAGGCACTAGTCCCCTCCACCAGGAAGCCTACACAACCCACTGAACCAACCTTAGCCACTAGGGACAGACACCAAAAACAACGGGAACTACGAACCTGCAGCCTGTGAAAAGGAGACCCCAAGCACAGTAAGATAAGCAAAATGAGACGACAGAAAAACACACAGCAGATGAAGGAGCAAGGTAAAAACCCACCAGACCTAACAAACGAAGAGGAAATAGGCAGCCTACCTGAAAAGAATTCAGAGTAATGATAGAAAAGATGATCCAAAATCTTGGAAATAGAATAGAGAAAATGCAAGAAACATTTAACAAGGACCTAGAAGAACTAAAGAGGAAATAAGCAATGATGAAAAACACAATAAATGAAATTTAAAATACTCTAGGGGCTTCTGTTGTGGCACAGTGGTTGGGAGTCTGCCTGCCAACGCAGGGGACACGGGTTTGTGCCCTAGTCTGGGAAGATCCCACATGCCACGGAGTGGCTGGGCCCATGAGCCATGGCTGCTGAGCCTGCACGTCCGGAGCCTGTGCTCTGCAATGGGAGAGGCCACAACAGTGAGAGGCCTGTGTACTGCAAAAAACAAACAAACAAAAAACTCTAAAAGGGATCAATAGCAGAATAACCGATGCAGAAGAACGGATAAGTAACCTGGACGATAAAATAGTGGAAATAACTACTGCAGAGCAGAATAAAGAAAAAAGAATGAAAAGAACTAAGGACAGTCTCAGAGACCTCAGGGACAACATTAAACGCATCAACATTCGAATTATTGGGCTCCCAGAGGAAGAAGAGAAAAAGAAAGGGACTGAGAAAGTATCTGAAGAGATTATGGTTGAAAACTTCCCTAATATGGGAAAGGAAATAGTTAATCAAGTCCACGAAGCACAGAGAGTCCCATACAGGATAAATCCAAGGAGAAACACGCCAAGACACATATTAATCAAACTATCAAAAATTAAATACAAAGAAAACATATTAAAAGCAGCAAGGGAAAAACCACAAATAACACACAAGGGAATCCCCATAAAGTTAACAGCTGATCTTTCAGGTGAAATGCTGCAAGCCAGAAGGGAGAGGCAGGACATATTTAAAGTAATGAAGGAGAAAAACCTACAACCAAGATTACACTACCCAGCAAGGATCTTATTCAGACTTGATGGAGAAATTAAAACTCTTACAGACAAGCAAAAGCTGAGAGAGTTCAGCACCACCAAACCAGCTTTACAACAAATGCTAAAGGAACTTCTCTAGGCAAGAACACAAGAGAAGGAAAGGACCTACAATAACAAACCCAGATCAATTAAGAAAATGGGAACAGCAACATACATATTGCTAATTACCTTAAACGTAAATGGATTAAATGATCCCACCAAAAGACACAGACTGGCTGAATTGATAGAAAAACAAGACCCATATATATGCTGTCTACAAGAGACCCACTTCAGACATAGGGACACATACAGACTGAAAGTGAGGGGACGGAAAAAGATATTCCATGCAAATAGAAATCAAAAAAAGCTGGAGTAGCAATTCTCATATCAGAGAAAATAGACTTTAAAATAAAGACTATTAGAAGAGACAAAGAAGGACATTACATAATGATCAATGGATCAATCCAAGAAGAAGATATAACAATTGGAAATATTTATGAACCAACATAGGAGCACCTCAATACATAAGGCAAATACTAACAGCCATAAAAGGGGAAACTGACAGTAACACAGTCACAGTAGGGGACTTTAACACCCCACTTTCACCAATGGACAGATTATCCAAAATGAAAATAAATAAGGAAGCACAAGCTTTAAATGATACATTAAACAAGATGGACTTAATTGATATGTATAGGACATTCCATCCAAAAACAAGAGAATACACATTTTTCTCAAGTGCTTATGGAACATTCTCCAGGATAGATCATACCTTGGGTCACAAATCAAGCCGTGATAAATTTAAGAAAATTGAAATCATATCAAGTATCTTTTCCGACCACAGCACTATGAGACTAGATATCAATTACAGGAAAAGAGCTGTAAAAAATACAAACACATGGAGGCTAAACAATACACTACTTAATAACCAAGAGATCACTGAAAATTCAAAGAGGAAATTAAAAAATACCTAGAAACAAATGACAATGAAAACACAATGACCCAAAACCTATGGGATGCAGCAAAAGCAGTTCTAAGAGGGAAGTTTATAGCAATACAATCCTACCTTAAAAAACAGGAAACATCTCAAATAAACAACCTAATCTTGCACCTAAAGCAATTAGAGAAAGAAGAACAAAAAAATTCCAAAGTTATCAGAAGGAAAGAAATCATAAATATCAGATCAGAAATAAATGAAAAAGAAATGAAGGAAATGATAACAAATATCAATAAAACTAAAAGCTGGTTCTTTGAGAAGATAAACAAAATTGATAAACCATTAGCCAGACTCATCAAGAAAAAAAGGGAGAAGACTCAAATCAATAGCATTATAAACGAAAAAGGAGGAGTAACAACTGACAGTGCAGAAATACAAAAGATCATGAGAGATTACTACAAGCAACTCTATGTCAATAAAATGGACAACCTGGAAGAAATGGACAAATTCTTAGAAAAGCACAACCTACTGAGACTGAACCAGGAAGAAATAGAAAATATGAGCAGACCAATCACAAGCACTGAAATTGAAACTGTGATTAAAAATCTTCCAACAAACAAAAGCCCAGGACCAGATGGCTTCACAGGTGAATTCTATCAAATATTTAGAGAAGAGCTAACACCTATCCTTCTCAAACTTTCCCAAATATAGCAGAGGGAGGAACACTCCCAAACTCATTCTATGAGGCCACCATCACCCTGATACCAAAACCAGACAAAGATGTCACAAAGAAAGAAAACGACAGGCCAATATCACTGATGAACATACATGCAAAAACCCTCAACAAAATACTAGCAAACAGAATCTGACAGCACATTAAAAGGATCATACACCATGATCAAGTGGGGTTTATCCCAGCAATGCAAGGATTCTTCATATACACAAATCAATCAATGCAATACACCATATTAAACAATAGAAGGAGAAAAACCATATGATCATCTCAATAGATGCAGAGAAAGCTTTTGACAAAATTCAACACACATTTATGATAAACACCCTCCAGAAAGTAGGCATAGAGGGAAATTTCCTCAACATAATAAAGGCCATATATGAAAACCCACAGTCAACATCGTCCTCAATGGTGAAAAACTGAAACCATTTCTACTAAGATCAAGAAGAAGACAAGGTTGCCCACTCTCACCACTCTTATTCAACATAGTTTTGGAAGTTTTAGCCACAGCAATCAGAGAAGAACAAGAAATAAAAGGAATCCAAATCAGAAAAGAAGAAGTAAAGCTGTCACTGTTTGCATATGACATGATACTATAAATAGAGAATCCTAAAGATGCTACCAGAAAACTGCTAGAGCTAATCAATGAATTTGGTAAAGTAGCAAGATACAAAACCAATGCATAGAAATCTCTGGCATTCCTATACACTAATGATGAAAATCTGAATGTGAAATCAAGGAAACACTCCCGTTTACCATTGCAACAAAAAGAATAAAATATATAGGAATAAACTTACCTAAGGAGACAAAAGACCTGTATGCAGAAAATTATAAGATGCTGCTGAAAGAAATTAAAGATGATACAAACACATGGAGAGATATACCATGTTCTTGGATTGGAAGAATCAACATTGTGAAAATGACTCTACTACCCAAAGCAATCTACAGATTCAATGCAATCTCTATCAAACTACCATTTGAAAACTGGCATTTTTCACAGATCTAGAACAAAAAATTTCACAATTTGTATGGAAACACAAAACACCCTGAATAGCCAAAGCAATCTTGAGAAAGAAAAATGGAGCTGGAGGAACCAGGTTCCCTGACTTCAGACTATACTACAAAGCTATAGTAATCAAGACAGTATGGTACTGGCAGAAAAAGAGAAATATAGATCAATGGAACAGGATAGAAAGCCCAGAGATTAACCTACGCATATATGGTCACCTTCTCTTTGATAAAGAAGGCAAGAATATACAGTGGAGAAAAGATAGCCTCTTCAATAAGTGGGGATGGGAAAACTGGATAGCTACATGTAAAAGTATGAAATTAGAACACTCCATAACACCATACACAAAAATAAATTCAAAATGTATTAAAGACTGAAATGTAAGGCCAGACACTATCAAACTCTTAGAGGAAAATATAGGCAGAACACTCTATGACATAAATCTCAGCAAGATCCTTTTTGAACCACCTTCTAGAGAAATGGAAATAAAAACAGAAATAAACAAATGGGACCTAATGAAACTTCAAAGCTTTTGCACACGAAAGGAAACCATAAACAAGACCAAAAACCAACCCTCAGAATGGGAGAAAATATTTGCAAATGAAGCAACTGACAAAGGATTAATCTCCAAAATTTACAAGCAGCTCATGCAGCTCAATAACAAAAAAACAAACAACACAATCCAAAAATGAGCAGAATAACTAAACAGACATTTCTCCAAAGAAGATAACAGATTGCCAACAAACACATGATAGAATGCTCAACATCATTAATCATTAGAGAAATGCAAATCAAAAGTACAATGAGATATCATCTCACACCGGTCACAATTGCCGTCATCAAAAAATCTAGAAACAATAAATGCTGGAGAGGGTGTGGAGAAAAGGGAACACTCTTGCACTGTTGGTGGGAATGTAAATTGATACAGCCACCATGGAGAACAGTATGGAGGTTCCTTAAAAAACTAAAAATAGAATTACCATACGACCCAGCAATCCCACTACTAGGCATATACCCTGAGAAAACCATAATTCAAAAAGAGTCATGTACCAAAATGTTCATTGCAGCTCTATTTACAATAGACAGGACATCAGCAGACGAATGGATAAAGAAAATATGGCCCATATATACAATGGAATATTACTCAGCCATAAAAAGAAACGAAAGAAACGAAATTGAGTTATTTGTAGTGAGGTGGATGGACCTAGAGTCTCTCATATAGAGTGAAATCAGAAAGAGAAAAACAAATACCATATGTTAACACATATATATGCAAACTATGAAAAAAAAAGTCACGAAGAACCTCACCATTGTAAAGCAATTATACTCCAGTAAAGATGTTAAAAAAAATAAAAAAATAAAAGTACTGAAAGAAAAACTGTCAACTAATTCTATATCTGCCAAAACTGCCTTTCATAAATTAGGGATATATTTTTGACATTCCCAGACAAACAAAAGCTGAAGTAGTTCATTTCCATTTAGACAAAAACTCTGAAAGGAATCCTTCCAGCTGAAATAAAATGACAGTAGACAGTAACTTGAAGTTGTATAAAGAATTAAAGCTCTCTGGTAAAGGCAAATACGTGGTCAAATATAAAAGTCAGTATTGTTATAATTTTGGTTTGTAACTGCATTTTTATTTCTTACACGATTTAAAAAGCAAATGTATAAATATAATTATAAGTTAATGTTATTTGGGCATAAAATATAAAAATGTAATTTGTGACAACAATAAGATGAGGGTGATGAAGCTGTAGAGGAGCAGTGTCTGTATGTGATTGTAATTAAGTCTGTATACACAAAATTAGACTGTTATAAATTTAAGATGTTAAATATAATCCTCAGGGTAATGACAAATAAAACACCTAAAGAATATACACAAAAGGAAATTAAATGGGAATCAAAATGATTCACTATATAAGTTAACTAAACACAGAGAAGGCAGTAATGGAGGGAATGAGGGATAAAAATATATCAAGCATACAGAAACAAACAGCAAATGTCGAACATAAGTCCTTCATCATGAGAAATTACTTTCAGTGTAAATGCTTTAAACTTTCCAATCAAAAGACAATGATTGGCAGAATGTATTAGAAAAATAAGAGATAAGTATATGTTTTCTACAAGAGACTCACTTTAGATCGAAGACAAAAACGGTTTGAAAGTGAAAAAATGAAAAAATATATTCCATGCAAATAGTAACCAAAAGATAGCTGGGTGTCTTTATTAATTTAACCTTTAAGACAAAAACTGCTACAAGAGAAAGACATTATATATTAATAAAAAGTTCAATTCATTAAGAAGATATAATAATTATAAATATATATTCACCAACCTACAGAGTCCCAAATATATGAAACAATCATTGACAGAAATTAAAGGGTAAAATAGACTTTGATAACCCACTTTCACATGATATGATTCCATATGTAGAAAATCTTAAAGAATACACAAGAGAGCTGCCAGAATTAATAATTGAATTCAGTAATTGAAGGATACAAAATTAACACATGTAAATCAGATGTGTTTCTGGTCACCAGGAATGAAGAATCCAAAAAGTACATTGAGAAAGCAATTTCACTTACAATAGCATCTAAGAGAATAAAGTACCTAGGAATAAATTTAACCAAAGAGGTAAAAGACTTGTACACTGAAACACTGCAGACAACAAAACTAGACACATTGCTGAAGATCTAATTGAAAGACATTCCATTTTCAGTGATTGGAAGACTTAAGATTGTTAAGATGTCAATGTCATCCAAAGATTCAGCCCAACCCTCTCAAAATTCAAACATAATTTTTTTGCAGAAATGTACCCTCAAATTTATACAGAACTTCAGGGGACCCCAAATAAGTGAAATAATCCTGAAAGAGAGGAAAATTTTGGACACTCACTCTCCCTGATTTCAAAACTTACTATAAAATTTCAGTAATTGAAAAAATTTGGTACTGATCTTGGATAGACATATAGATTGACTGAACAGAATTGAGAGTCTAGGAGTAAACTCATACCTCCATGGCTGATTTTTGACATGGGTGCCTAATACATTCAATAGGGAAACAACAGTCTCTTCAACAGATGGTGCTGAACAACTGGATAGTCCCATGAAAAAGAATGAAGTTTGACTCCTACCTCACACTATTTACAAAAATTAACTCAAAATGGATCAATGACCTAAATTTAAGGGCTAAAACCATTAAACTCATAGAGAAAAACATAGGGGTTAATCGTCACGACCTTGGATTTTGCAATGGACTCTTAGATGTTACACTAGAAGAATGAGAAACAAGAAAAAATAAAGTGGATTTCATCAAAATTAAAATTTATGCATGAGAGGACATGATCAAGAGAGTGAAAAGAAAACCTATGGAATGGGATAAAATATTTGTATGTCATATTTCCTATGAGAGTCTCATATCCAGGATATATATAAAAAAAAAAAACTATGAAACAAGAAAAAGGCAAACAATCCAAATAAAAAGTGGTCAACAGGCTTAAATAGATATTTCTCCAAAGAAGATCTACAAATAGCTAATAAGCACATGAACAGACATCAACATCATTAGTCATTAGGGTAATGCAAATCAAAACCACAGTGAGATAACATTTCACATTTATTAGGATAGCTTTAAAATTTTAAATGTTAAGTAACAGGTGTTGGCAAAAATGTGTAGAAACTGGAATGTTTGTGCAGTGTTAGTGGGAATGAAAAATGTTACATCCACTTTGGAAAACAGTTTCGCAGTTCTTCAAAAAGCTAACGACAGAATTACCATATGCCCCAGCAATTGTAGTCCTACATATATAACCAAAATTATTCCAACAGGACTCAAACAGATACTTGTAAGTGAATGTTCATTGCAGCATTATTCAAAGTAACCAAAAGATGGAAATAACCCAAATGTCCATCAACAAGTGTATGGATAAACAAAATGTGGTATATACATACAATGTAATATTATTTAGGCATAAAAATAATGAAGTTCCAATACATGCACAATGGGGATGAACCTCGAAAGCATGCTAAGTGAAATAAGGCAAGCACAAAGGACAAATATTGTATGATTCCACTTATACAAAATATCTAGAATAGATAAATTAATAGAAACAGAAAGTAGCTTAGAGGTTGCTAGGGGCTGGGAGGAGGGAGAAAAAGGGAATTATTACTTAATAATTACAGAGATTTTGTTTGGGGTGATGAAAGACTTGTGGAAATAGATTGTAGTGGTTGCTGCACAATAGTAAGATTGTAATTATGCCATTGAATTGTACACTTAAAATGGTTAAATGGCAAATTTTATATCATACACATTTTGGCACAATAAAAATGTATTGAAAGACTTACCAAAAATTATATCACGATTTGTTTTTTATTTTACTTTTTTAAGTTATCTACACAGTAGAATTGATTGCTTTCTTTTGGTGAACAGTTTTGTGTAATTTTCTATTACTGTGTAACAAATTACTACACAATTTGTGACTTAAAAATTACACACATTTATTATCTCACATTTCTTTGTATCTCTTTTCAAGGTCTTACAAGGCTGCACTCAAGGTGTTGGCCAGTGCTGGGGACTTATCTGAAGACTCAAGTGGGGAAAGATCCACTTTCAAGCTTATGTGGCTATTGGCAGAATTTCAGTTCCTGCAGGTGTATTGCACTGAGGGCCTTAGTTCCTAGCTGGTTATTGCCCAGAGACTACCCTCATTTTATTGCCACATGGCCCTCACCAACACATCATCTTAATTCAAAAGGCAGCAAGGGAGAGAACATGCTATCAGAACAGAGTTGTGATCTTATATAACCTAAACATGCAAGTCATTTGCAAGTGACATCCCACATATTTGCAAGTGACATCCCACATATTAATTAGAAGCAACTTACTAGGCCACTCCCCATTCAAGGAAAAAGGATTACACAAGGGTTTAATTACCTGGGACCTGAGGTCATTGGAAACCATCTTATCAATTGCTTGCCATCAGTTCTACAAAATTTAACACTTATAGATTTGTGTAACTACTACAACACATGATACAGAGACATTCCATCACCTCCCCCAAATTTCTGCATGTTCTCTTTTAATAGTCACAACCAGCACCATACTTAACCACTGGTGACTACTTATCTGTCATCTATTGCCAGAGTTTAGTCTTTTAAAAATGTCAAAATATATATGGAATCATACCGTGCATAACTTTTTGAGACACACTTCTCAAAATTATAATTATCTATTATAATTTACATAATGCCTTTGAAATTCATCCAAAGTAGTGAATGTGTAAATAGTTTGTTCCTTTTACTTGCTGAGTAGTATTCCATTGCATGGATATGACACTATTTGTTAATCCATTCACCCACTGAAGCATGTATGGACAGTTTCCAGTTTTTGACTATCATGTATAAATGTGATATGAACATTTGTGTAAAGGTGTTTGTGTGATATAAATTCTCATTTTTCAAACTTTTTTATTTTTTTGGTTTGGCCATATGAATTGCTTTGGACAACTGATGTTAACAGACACCATATGAACACAACCTTGAACTGTGCTCACTCATTTGGACTATATATTTTATGCTCCTGCATTTAAACAAAAAGAAGAACATGTCTCAGACAGTTCCTGGTCAAAGGAGGATGGGAGATTGTTGGAGCAGACCTGAACTTAACTTTCAGATTGTAGGCAAATCTACCCTAGGTCATCCAAAACCCTGACTACCCAATGAGTTGACAGGAAAGCAAGCAATTAATGCAGATGATTGCATACCACTGAGTTTGTGGGGTGATTTCTAATGTGGCATTATTGGGCCAATAACTGACTAATCCTATGAATAAATGGAAATTTTATTAATAAATAACATGCCTAAAATGAAGTTCCTTTATAATAAAATGTCTATTTCCATACATAAATACATAGGCATGAATGTATAATAACAGATGGAATTGGATACAGAAACGTTATATTAGCAACTCTAGTGAAAAACTCTTGGTAAAATTTGAAAAGAACTACTATAAACAGTGTCATATACTTTTCCTTCAGTACTTATATCCTGAAAAGAAGATCAGTGTATTTGAAATTATGTAAAATATTTTTTATTAATATATGAGAGAGTTAAGTCTTGGGCTGAGATAAACTATAAACAGGTTTGTCATCCATATTCTGTCTTGTAGTCCATTTGAAAGTCCTGAGGCATAGTGCTTACCTGTGTAAGACAGTTTTAATGTGTACCAAGATGTTTAGCATCCTTGTTCCCTGATTATTTAATATAAGAAGAACTCACAACCATTCTGAGAAACAAAAACACTTCCACAAATTTTTAAAGTGTCTTTCTAGTAGACAGTAAAAACCACACAAGAAAATCACTGATTTAAACGTACAGTAAGCCTGAGAACAACTCAGTCACTTGAAGGGAATCTGGATATACCTACATCAAGAAATACTTACAATTATACAGGAAGTATTTCCATGATTTAATAAAGGGGAAAACTTGAATTTCAAAATATTTGCAACCTGGAGTACAGAGGGTCCCCAAACTACAAAGTAGAAGACCCTCACAGCATCAGGTATACACCTGGCTGCTGTAAATATAAAAGAAAAATGCAACAATGAATAACTTCATTGATCTAAATAAGAGGACAGCAAAGGAAAAAATAAAAATTAATTGGAAATGATCTTAATTAGCAGTTCAACTACATAGACCCACAAAACCCTTCTGTTACATTTATATATATCTCAAAGGGGAAGCTTCATAAAGAAGCGACTAAGTGTTCTCTGACACATATTTCAATTCCAGATTCATATTGATAATTGTACCATAAATCCAAGTAACTATCTTACCAAATGCTCTGATGTTAATTAAAGTACACTTAATGGATATATCCCAATCCTCTGTAGTGTCAACAGAGCCACCTTCCAGTGCATTTAAAACAAATTGGATAATACAACTTCACTGTAGTCTGTGACTTCAGATACATATGCGGTAAGGGAAGCGGGGCATTTCAGAAAATAAATATAGAAAAGGAAGAAAACTATAAAAATAGTTTTTAATTCAGGTTAATTGTTTAGACTGATGAAATAACTCCTGGTTGAAGAGAAAATTATGCCTACAGATCATTATTCAAAATGGTGAGAGGTCCCATTTAAATTTAATTTAGTCCAGGGAAGAGAACCAGGAATAATACCCTTTTGAACAGGGTGGAGGGTGACAGGTTATTTTAAGTGTATTTATTAATAGTCTTTTTCCTCAATATTTCAGTATTTTTTTTTTTTTTACAAATTAACATCTCTAAGATTAGACTGTGTCTTACAAATTGTGGTTTCTTAGATAAAATACAATAGTGTGTCAATCTTTCCTAATTTAAATAGTCTATTTTAAGTACTCACTTGGGTAAAAATCCATTTTTTCCTGAAACATTCTTTCCCTCCCTATAAGGACATTTGGCTTACTCAGGGTAGCATGAAATTGCACTGGAAGGAGTAGGGACACCTGGGACTCACACAAAAGGGTTCAACTGTTTTCCTCTTTGCCCTTTGGCTTCCACATTAGTGCCTTTTCAGGTTCCTGTACTGCTTGTTGGCATCTGCTACTGAAATAAGTGTGAAAAGGCAAGACATCTTTGCCTTTCAGTCGTATTCTCCATACAATCTATGGGGCAGCAAGTCCCTCATAAAGCCTCTGCAGCCTGGTACCTCTCCTTCCGCCATAGGGACTCTCCTGCATGGTGCTGGATCTCAGTTATCTGAGATCTTTCATTCTCTGGGGCTTTGGGGAACATATGCATAAATTTCATGCTACCATGAGAATTAAGAGAGGTCAAGGAGGACTATTTCATGCCTTTTCACTGCTGATCTACTCTGTGCTGACAGTAGAATTCTCTGTTTATTCTAGGCTTTATTGATACGGATCCATTTGGTACAGCTCTCTCCTCCGAGGGATATAAACTGAGAGCTAGTACAAAACCCTGTCCCCTCTTCTTCTCCACAAACATATTCGACACCACCATTCTGGTTCCAAGAAACAAAGCAGAAAAGTGGTCTTAATGAAAAAAAAAATCTTTTCTGATCACTTCCGGGAAATAAAGAATCTACCAGAAAGATATGAAGGTTACTTTTACCTCTGTTTTGGATATATCCTACTATCAGAGATCAATGCCACATACAATTAAATCAAGTAATTAATAATTTTTACTCTAAGTCCTTTCTCACCAAGGGACTTTTTGATAATTTCCTTTTCTGTAAAGTAACCTGCTCAGAAAACATCATACTCGAGCATAGTCACAGAACGAATTTCTTAGGTCCTATATTTATAATTTAGCTTAAAAATATGCAATATATGGTCTGTGTATTTTCAGTCCTTGGTTGGTTTTGTTAGTATGAATCAGTATTCTGCAAGACTCTCAGAGACTCTAACAAGAAAGAATTTATGAAGCTACAAGGCTGGGATCAAAACTGAGACTATAATGACTTCATGAAGATGATATGACTCTTTGAGGACATATCTGAGTAGCTATTCAGATTTCTGTAAATACCATCTCCCTACTTGCCTGCAAATTTTAGTCTTTTGCATCCAAATTCTCACAAATATTTCTTATCTCTACCACAGAGTTTGCTTCAAATCCCCCATCTAAAATATTCCTAAATAGAACTTAGGGTATGGATTAAAAGCCTTTACCATATTAGACCAATTGTTAGAGAAAAAGTTCCCAAAGCATACTATTGTCCACAATAAGTAATAAAATGTTCATATCTTCAAAGTATTAAGAATGATTTTAAAAAGAAGGTTAATGTAAGATTAAGTTAGTAAGATCATTTATTTATAAAATTCAACCTTAAGATGTCAATATAAACTAAATATGTGAGACAAATAGGAGCTTGATACTTTGAGACAAATACTAGCTAAATTTAATTTAAGTCTTTTATCCAATGACCTGTAGGAATTTCCACAACTTCTGGAATTTTCAAGCCAATCCACAATTTCTGGATTTTTCAGGAAAATTCATTACTATTTTTACTTGAACATCCAGAATTTTAATCCATGGCCTCAATGAGATGTTATTATAACCCAGAGTTTATCTCCTCCTGCTACTCTCTTTGCTCCATATCAACTCAGATGTTTTCTTTTTTTTTGATTTCCACTGGGTGATGGTGGTAGTGGGGAACTTATAAGGTATGTGTACAGAACAGGATTTACTATAAGGTTGTGTAAACAGAGGAAATGTATATTGTAGAAAAACAAACTATAAAAAATTTAATATTATACACCAATACTTATAACAATTCCTTAATCAACTTGGAAACTAATTAGGGTTAGATTAGGTCATGAGGGTGAAATATTCTTGGTGGGATTAATGCCTTTATAAAATGAGAAAGAGACAGGAGATTCTGTCTCTTTCTCTCCTTCATTCCAACCCCTTGTCCCCCACCATGGAAGGGTACAGCAGTAAGGTATCCATCTGCAAACCAAGAAGAAGGCTCTCACCACAAACTGAGTCTGCCATCACCTTAATCTTGGATTTCCCAGCCTCCAGAACTGTGAGAATGTTTTTTGTTTAAACCACCCAGTCTATGGTATTTTGTTATAGCAGCCTGAAACTAAGACAATCATCTTTCTCCATACACTCCAATATGCTGGCATATTATGTAGACTTTGTATGCTCTTTTCTACTCTTAGTATGCTCCCTGTTCTTAGATGTTTTCCAAGTCATCTTCATTACTAATCCTGAGTAAGATATATTATACTTTTGACATTGTCCCTGAGGCTTAACCTGAAACCCATAAAGGGCACATTTTTCCATAACCATATAGGAAATTACAGTTTTGTGTCATATGCCAATAATGTAATCATACAAAATTATCAACATACAAGTTTTTGATTTCAAAATTTATTTTGATGTTATTGGTCTTTGACCAATTTAGTTATACTGCAGGACATAATGGATCTATCCCAGAACTGTATTATAAAATAAACAAAGAAAAACTAGCAGAAAAGTAGAACAATTCATCAAAAAGTTGATGAATTTAAATATCCTGGAAAAGTGATTATTTTCTAATTTATATTTTTGACAGTTGCCCTTTTCTGTGTATGTACTGGATCAGTTGAAAGCCAGAATTACAGATTGATAATAGAAGTGATTAAGTTATCAATTGGATTAACTTAATAACCATGTTTTAAATAGGAATATATTAAGCAGTTTCATTCTTAAGGCAGAAAAAAAATATAGGCTAAAACTAAAAAGTATAAAAAAATCAAAATTAAGTACAGTGAATTAATTTTGTATGTCTTTCCTTTTCCAATAAAAATTTTTTTCATCTGAATTGATCTTTCCATCTATTATCTATTTTTCATCTGAAAATATTTTTTCCCAAGTTAAAGAAAAGTCGTAGGGAATATCCTATCCAACATACATTTATAGACCACATATCAAGTCATAAAATTTAATACATATGTTCACATAGGTACACTTTGAATGAAATTATTTAAACACCTTCAAGAAATTGCATTTAGAGTATATACAAAAAGAAGACTAAGTGTGAGGTCTCCTCTACTCTAAATGTATCATTCTCCTTGATCAGTAGATTCAACACTCTGATCCAGTTGAATAGTTGCCTGCTCCATTTCTCCATCAGTATCTGTACTGTCAACAATAGACACATCTTCTTAAAAGAGAGAATTATCCTTCAGGCAAACATTGTCAAGTGGCTACACTGTCCTTCTAGGAACTTATTTCTGTGCTTTGAAAAAATTTATATGTTTATTAATGAATTTTACAAAACAATTCTTACTTCAAAAATATTTTTATAACTATTGTCAAAAATATATTTCCTTTATCACATTTATATGCATATTTCCTATTTTTAACACAAATAATCTGTCATTTAATATCTTAGACTTTTATTTGACCAATGAAAAATGGTTTCCTGAAGGAATGTCACATAAATTGGTCATAGTTACATTTTTTTCTCTTTTAGTTCATCAGCTGAAAATTCTTCGTATTGACTATAATGCCCATTTTCATGCATATACCATTGAAGAATTTAAAAAGCAACTTATGCATAGTGACAAATTTAAAATGACTTCATTCTGAAACTGCCATTTTAAGGCAGTTTCTGTAGTGTGATTAAAAAACAGAATGTTGCAAGATTTGAAGTGCTTTGGCCTTTTCCATTTCTTAAAAATAGCCTTTAGATTCCCTTTTGACTTTTAAGAACTGACCAAGATGATCTTTTCCCAGAAAACTTTGTCTACTAAAAGGTCAAGAAAACTATTGCGATCCCTTAAGAAGTTGAATAGGAACTTAATTTTAAGAGCTGTTATTAAGAAAATGATATTATTTATTGTTATTAAATGTTAAATAACATTTAAAATGTTATTAAGAAAATATGCACTATCTAAGGTGGTGCATATTCGTCAATTTATAGGAATTGTTGAAACTTTTTGAGAGTTATTTGAATATTCTCCTCTTTTGCAAGAATAAAGAAAGTGTCACTGAAACTGGGGTTTAGAAAATTCAAAACTAAATCATTTTACATTTACTGTCAGGGTTTTAAATTCATATATTATATCAGACTGTAATGGAGTTTAAATCTAGTTATCAAATCTTTAAAATTGTGATCCACCAACAATTTTAATCACTGAAAAACTTCAGACTGTGATCCATGTGATTCTCACTGTACAGTGCACAGTGCCTATGTTCTAATATCAAGCCATTTCATGAAAACGGGTTCTATACCTCTCCTCTGTTGTCTCCAACACATCAAAAACAGGTTCAATTGTGCATGTAGATTGCTAGGACATTTGGAAATTTGTGCTAATATTTCATTTCTTTATTAAAACTGTTGACAGAGAAACTAAAACTTGTTTTCTCTGAGGGTTCCTATCTACTTTCCTCTTTTCGTCTTCCTCTACTCTATGCCACTGTATCAACTCCAACTTTGTCTGACTCACATGTATTGATCATCTTTTAGTCATAGCTTAAGCATTACTTTTTTCCAAATGGTATAAATGACCCCCAAACTATGCTTACACACTTTCCCAGCATTACTATGTTTGCCTTTTTTGGTATTTATCACACTTTAATTGTGTAATGGCCATTTTTCATGCTACATTTTAAGCTTTTTGAGGTCATGGACTATTTTTTTTTCCACTGCATCCTAAGGGTCTAGTTCAAAGCCTAGAATATAATAAAATATATAATAACCTGAAAATGGTTTGTTGACTAAGGAAATTGCCTATGCTTTTCTTTGCTGGCCCAGAGCAGGATCTTCAGGCTCCCTTCTCCTGGCAGTTCCCTAAACACTTGTTTTATTTTTTTTCCTCTCTGCTTCTCCTGATGCTCCAACTTATTCTCTTTTTCTGAGTTCTCATGTTCTATGCAGACTATTACATGATGGAATTTACCAGTGCCCTCCCTGTCTTAGTCCATCTTTCCTTCTCCCTCTATATTTTATTCCTAGATGACGCATTCCTAATTTTACCACAATTATTACCCATAGGTCCAAAACTCTCACTATAGAAGAACAAATGTTTGTATTTGCATCCTCATGTATGTCTTGCAAGAAATTAAAAATACAGAAGGTCAAAACTGATCTTATGATGTCCCTCTCAAATCTACTTATCATGTTCTTTAGCTTATTAGATGATAGTTCCATTACTTTAATTTTATGATCTGGAAAAATAATCCCATATATATTTTTATTTCACCCTTTAATATTTTTTGACATAATTTTCTTCATTCCCACTGACTTCAAACTAGAATGGACCATCACATCATCCTTATAACCATTTCCTGCCATATTCATTCTTGATATAAATAGAGTGAGGTTTGGAAGAATTGATCTGTGTGTTGGAATTTTAAAAAGAAATGGTTTGTTAGTAGTTCAAGATAAAAATATCAAGCATAATGCCCAAAACAAGTATCAACAGATACACACAAAAATACAATATTAAAGAGAAAATACCAAAATGAACAGTGAAAATTCAATTGAGGAGAATTTTTATAAAAGTAATTAATATCCACAGACAATATTTTTAAAGATGAAATCTGTTAACAAAATAATGACACTCTGAAAAAGAGGAATGGAATAAGAACTATCTGACATTAGTAATGTCATTTTTAATATAAAGTGTTGATTAAAATGGTTAAGGGTTGACTTAAAGAGTCTAGAATATAGCAAACAAGCAAATAAATGGGAAATACAAGGGAAGAATAAATGTTATAGGGGGACCTACCTAATAGTTCAGCAAAGAAAAACAGATAATATGGGAGATGGAAGTTATTAATGAAACAGTTTTTAAAAAAAGTTCTTTTGAACCAAAGAAGTAAAAAAGAAAAAAAACTTAAAATTCAAACAATCTACTGAGCAGCATGAATTAATAAAAATAAAACTACCTGTGGCATTGCAGAACACCAAGGATAAAATAGACAATGCTAAAAGATCAAAAGTGAAATTAATCAAGACAATAAAGGAGGATATGCTAGAAAAGAATGAGACTCAGATTAACATCGGTCTTCTCATAAACAAATTCTTTTCTATCTAGAATTCTAAAATGTAAATTATATATATATATATATATATACAATCTCACCCTTGAGAGATAATACATATGTGTGTGTATGTGTGTGTGTATATATATATATATATATATATACACATACACACATACATATATACATACACATTAATAAACAAAGAAGCAAATAAAAGATGCAACCAAGAAAAAGGGTAATAGAAGAACAGTAAAACAGTAGATCTAATACGGAATTATAGTATAGGAAAACAAAATGCCGAGCTTAGTGTTTTGAAGCAAGTCTTCTTCTGCAAGTCTGCTCCAAACTGGAGCAGAAAACAAGAAGTGTCCAAAAGGAGGATCACCTTGGTGAGAATATGAATCTTATGATTTAAAGGATAAGACTGATGATGCAGATAAACTTGAGAATATGACCAAGGCATCTTCTATCAATAGCAATAAAACAGAGTAACAAAAACATTAAAAAAGACTTAGAAATAAGATTTTAAAATGTACAAAAGAATCATGACCAAACACGAAGAAAATTAAAATGTGCTATGGTTTTTCACAATTGATAGAATGTAAAGAGGCTAATTCATATAACACTGAACATCCTCTTAATGCTTTCAATCAGAATATTGGGAACAATATTTACACAGCAATAATCATGTAATTATTTTCATTTTTAATCAATCTATAGGAAAACATCATTTTGTTTTTAATTATGGCTTCTGTGCTGGCATTCAGCAACAGTAATGACAGAAACATAGAAGACAAAGTTATTTATGTCTATGAAAGTATTTTTAATTAAAAGATGAAAATCAAAAGGGTGTGAATTATCTACGTGTACAGAGGAAATTACACAAATCTAGGCAATGTGCATACTCTCAGTTGGAGGTACAAGATTCCATGGCTCTTGGAACCACTTAAGAGACCACAGATGACAGTTACCATCTGGTTCCATCAAGTACATTGAAATGCTCTGCTTTGCCATTCTCAGGTTTTCTTTTTCTACCCGTCTGGCCTATCCTGACTGGTATGCTGAGCTTGTCTGCTTATATGGCAGGTAACTAATTCAAACCAAACTCAGCACGTTTGTGAATGCCTAGATTGAGACCAGCTGAATAAAAATGCATCCTAGACATCCCTAGTTTTTAGTAAGACCAACCTAGAGAGCTGAATACATATATTGTTAATATTATCAATGTTAAAATAATAATGCAGTTAGCTGAAACTGTGAAACAGAAGTGGGGAATAGATGGGGGAAGAGAAATCAAGGATGATAATAACCATATATCATAGATGAGGGGGTCAAGAGTGTCTGAAGCTAGCAGAATAAAATATAAAACTTGAAATATATTACGAAATGTTAAAAAAGATTTTAAAATAACAGGACAATATAACTATCAAAATATGGAGAGAGTGAAAGTTATATAGGAGAAAGCTGCAGCTATCCTACTGTTTCATTAATAAATAATATTTATAGTTAACAAAATCAAGAAAGAGATTCATAAACATTATTTAGAGCTATGCAAGGAGCCTCACTGGGAAAAGAGTGAATTTAGGAATGTTGGTGTAATTGATCCCTATTTTAAGTTTAAGTTTCTGTGGGTAGATTTTTTTTTTTTTTTACCATGTTATATCACTTAGTTACTTTCTTCCATAATGCTGTATAACAAAGACCTGCAAAATCAGTGGCATGAAAACAATAAGCACTTATTTCTTGCTAACATAGTTGCAGTTTAGCTGGTGTGACTCAATCTTGGGCTCTGCTGGGCTAAATGGGTCTCACTGTGGAAGCCAAATTGTAGTCAGAAACTATCCATGTATTTCTTCTTATTGAGATGACAGAAGCTCAAGGGAACAATGCCAGTCATATAAGCACATCATAAATCTCTACAAACATCATGCCCACAAACATTCCTTTGGCCCGAACAAGACAAATAACCTAGGCCTCTGTCAAGCAGCTGGGCAGTACATTCCACTATGAGATTTTGACAAGGATGTGTACATTGTAATTTCATACAGGGGAGTGAAGAAGGATCAATAAATTAAATTTACCATACATGTCCATAAATTACTTTGAAGAAAAGAATACTTGTTAAAATTTAATTTTAAATAAATATAAAGAAATACACCTTGTCATGTCCTTACTCTGACCAAAACCTTTCAATGCCTTCTATCTTCATCTGAATAAAAAACTCCAAAATAATTAAAATATCCTGAAAGACATTGCATGAGGTGGTTTTTATATATCTAACCTCATTTGGGAAGACTCAGCCTTATTCATTAATCACATTGGACTGCTCTTTAGTCTTTCTTTACATGTATTCTCTTTTATTCTGCCTGGCTTGCTACCCAGACATGCCTTTGGTTAGTTAATTTTTAGCCATTCTTTGAGTACTGCTTGGGCTTTAGATTAATGATTTGTTGTGATTGCTGTTTGTTTTACTTTTGCTCTATACTTCTCATATGAAGTGATCATCTATCGTGAAATTATTTGTTCAGGGGCTTTTCTTCCCTGTTAAGCTACTGGGTACATAAGGAAATGACCTTTCCTGGACAACACATCACCAGGATATAATATACTGCCTGGCACATATTTGTAGAATGAACAACCTATCAGGATTTTCGGTATACAAAATTCACCCATTTCTACTTGGACACATTCCATGAAAAAGTGGAAATTTAAAAAAAATTTCCTCACAAATGTTTTATTTAACCAGATAGTACTATCTATGTTTAATCTATGTTATATTGGCTGAAATTAATATTTTTAATTCATGCATTAGCAGAACACTTATTAACTACATCTACCTTATAAGACTTGTCAAAATGCAGACTTTAGAAAGATGTCAATGTATATAGAGTTAATAAAATAGTGTTGTTGTACTGAACTGTATTAAAAACAGTAATTGTATTTAGCATACCTGTTTATCTGTAACTCTTATACAAACAAATTAAATATGGTAGGTGCTCTTGTGTGCTGTTACTTCCCTCCATACAAGTCAACACAAAAAGTCAAAATGACGGATGGGCCTAGAGATTATCATACTAAGTGAAGTCAGTCAGACAGACAGACAAATATATGTGAAATCTAAAATATGATACAAACGAACTTATTTAAAAACAGAAGCAGACTCACAGACATAGAAAACAAACTTGTGCTTACCAAAGGGGAAAGGGGAGCAGGGAGGGATAAATTAGGAGTTTAGGATTAGAGGATACAAACGACTATATATACAATAGATAAACAACAAGGTCCTTCTGTATAGCACAGGGAACTATATTCAATACCTTGTAATAAACTGTAATGGAAAAGAATATGAAAAAGAATACACACACACACACACACACACACACACACATATATATATATATATATATAACTGAATCACTTTACTGTACACCGGAAACTAACACAACATTGTAAATCAAACATACTTCAAAAAAAAAAAGTCAAAATGAATTGATTCCATACCCCACCTCCCCATACACTTCACTGTAACATATTCCTAAATTATAGTTATGCAATATACAATTTATTTTTTACCTTAAACATTATTATAAAACTAAACTAAGAGTTTAGTTTCTTTTCTTTTTCTCATCTGTTTAACAAAGATTTATTGAGAAGCTTTGTCAAGCATTTGTGATTGGGGGTAGAGTATTAAATAAAATGGACAAAGTTCCTACCCACAGAGAACTCTTATTCTAGTAGGGGAAAGAGAGAGAGAAAAAATATATATAATATCAGTAAGCAATAATTACTATGAAAAACAATAAGATGTATTTAGAATGATGAGAACAATCTTTGATAGAGACTTGATTTGAAACATGCTTATTCATGCACTGAATTGGTCAGTGGAACAGTTATTCTTTCATGCAGTCTTTGATAGGAAGAAACAAAGAAAACAATCTTTGATAGGAAGGCTTTTTTGAGATGATATTCAAGTGAAGATTCTGAAGATAGGAGTGAGCTACATGAATAACTGGGGGAGCAGCACTGTAAAAATGATATAGAAACCACCTTATGAGAAACTTTGTGAATGCAATTGAGATATTCATGAAAGAAAGTTATTAAAATTTGAATTAAAATGACCCAAAGTATTAATATACTCATACCAGAGTGTTATTGGATAAATAACATTTTTTTTCTATTTTATGAGATTGTAAAAGACTCGTAACTGTTGAAGAATATTTACTGGAATATGAAACATCTGTCATGTGATCCTCTCTTATTTGGTAAGAATAAAGAAGAGAATGATTTTTGAAAGCTACTTGAAGCTCTTAATAACTAATTAAAATTCTAGAGAAAAACAGCTCTTATTTTAAACATGGAACCACTAGAGTATTAGGTACTTGAAATTGAGTAAATATGAGAACACTACACACTGAAATCTAAACAAACCAGAACCTTATTACAGCTGCTATTATCCCTGACATTCTGCCACTGACTATACAAGTATTCAATTTTTATCATTACAATATCTATGTGCACTTCTGAAGATGGCCAAGTAATTTGGTGATTTACATCATTTTCATTTATATTTAATTGGTTTTTACCATTGTATGAGAGAATAACTGTTCCACTGACCAATTCAGTGCACGGAAAGCATGTTTCAGATGAAGTGATTGGAGATTCAAGACTAAAGAGAGAGAATAAAAGAGACTGAGGAATATTTATGAGAAAGAGATTAAGGAAAGCAGAGAATTAAAAATTGAGTAGTTTCACATACACACAATGTGAATGAATACAAAGAGCCTATTTGGAGCAAAGAAATTCTATTAGAGATTTTCTGACTTTAAAGTGTGATTGAAATGCAATTAGAGAACTAATAGAACAAATGAAGAAAGAGAAAAATCAGCAGATAATAGCAGTATCTTAAAGATAATTAAGATATAATGGCCATAGGGTATTTCTTGTTTAGGATGATGGACATAACGTGTTCACCTACATTCCCTTACAAACACACCATTAAGATGATGAAAATTTAATAAAAAGGTAAAAGTTGAAAGAATAAAAAGAACTGAAAGGGTCTATGAGTGAATGAAATATTTCAAAAGCAATTCGTAAGATGAAAGGCATATACAAGGCTATGACGGTAAAATTTGAGACAGAGGTAAGGAAGTCAGAATCTTTGTGAAAAGTAGGAGCTCATTTGCTCTGCAGAATCTGCAGGAGCCCAGGTACTAAGAAACTGTAAGCCTCACAGATGGCAGCAGTGAGATATGTTCTGCAATCGCAATAAAAGATCTATAAATGGAACATCCTCCACCCCCTCCCCCAACACACCACAAGCACACACACATAACATCATGAGATGAATGCCCATTCACTCATTCATTTTTACAGGTTCATTTTTACAGAAGGAGAATAAACCCTCTGAGAAGAAACTGTGTAGATAATGTGTGTGGGCATTAGTTACCCAGGGCACATATCTCCCAATCTATCTATTTATAGGCTCCAAAACAAATATTTACATTTTCAATTATAAAAAATCAGATGCCTAATTACAATTAAGTGTACTTTTTTATTGTAAATTATATGGCAATCAAGAATCACAAGACACCTGAGGAAAGCTTGCAAAATGAAGGGAAAAAAACAATACATAGAAGAAAGTACTCCTTAAATATGTCAATTATTCAAAGAACATGGAAACAAATATAATTTCTGATAAATAAGACTTTTAATTTGTTTTGATATTGTATTCACTAAATAAGTTTCTAGGGAAAGGAACTTCCAACACAAGAAACAGTCTTGGGAAATTAAAAAAAAAAATTTCAACAAATAGTGCTGGAACAACTGGACATTTACAAGCAAAAAACAAAAGCAAAAACAAGAGAAAAGGAAATGAATCTAGACCCAGATCTTACATCCTTCACAAAAATTAACTCAAAGTAGATGACAGTTCTAAATGTAAATTTAAAAAGTCCTAGAAAATAACGTAAGAGGAAATCCAGATGACTCTGAACATGGCAGTGACTTTTTTATATACGACACCAAAAACACAATCCATGAAAGAAATAATTGATCAGCTGGACTTGATTAAAATTGAAAATTTCTGCTCTGTGTCCAGAGAATTAGAAGGCAAACTACAAAGTTGAAGAAAGTATGCAAGATACATCTGTGAAAAATGCCATTGGAATTTTGATAGGAATTGAATTAAATCTATAGATGGCTTTTGGGTAGTACGGATATATTAATATTCATTCTTCCAATCTGTGCACATTGGATAACATTTCACTTGTTTGTGTCTTCTTCAACTTTTTTCATGAAAGTCTTAGTTTTCATTGCACAGATCTTTGACTTTCTTGGTTAAATTTATTCCTAAGTAATTTATTGTCTTGTGAATGGGATAGTTATATTTCTTTTTTAGCTTTTTTGTTGTTAGTGTATAGAAACTCCACTGATTTCTGTATGTTGATTTAATATCCTGCAGCTTTATTAAATTTGTTGATTAGTTCCAATAGTTTTTTCAGGTTGAGACTTTAGGATTTTCTATATATCAGATCATATTACCTGCAAATAATGACATTTTTATTTCTTCCTTTCCAATTTTGATATCTTTTATTTCTTTATCTTGTCTACTTGCTCTAGCTAAGGTTTCTAGTACTATGCTGCATAAGAGTAGTGACAATGGGGAACTTTGTCTTATTCCTGATCTTGGAGGAAAAGCTTTCAATATTTCACCATTGGGAATGATGTTAGCTGTGGATTTCTTATATATAGCCTTTATAATGTTGAGGTATGCTCCTTCTATGCCCAATTTGTTGAAGGTTTTTATCCTGAAAGGATGTTGTATTTTGTCAAATACTTTTTCGGCATCCACTGAGATGATCATATGAATTTTATCTTTCATTCTATTAATGTGATGCATCACATTTATTGATTTGCATATGTTGAACCATCCTTGCATCCTAGGGATAAATTCCACTTGGTCATGTTGTATGATCTTATTAATGAGTTGTCAAATTCATTTTGATAACATTTGTTAGAAAATTTTTGCATCTATATTCATGAGAGATATTGGTCTATAGTTTTCTTTTTTCACAGAAATAGAAAAAAAATCCTAAAATTTATATGGCGTCACAAAAGACTCCACTTAAGTCCAAGCAATTCCAAGAAAGAAGAACAAAGCTGAAGGATCACACTTTCTAATTTCAAACTATACTACAAAACTACAGTAATTAAAATGGTATGATAATTGCATAAAATTGGACCTGTAGACTGATGGAACAAAATAGAGACCCTAGAAATAAACCACCACGTATATGTTTTATATCTATCTATCTATATATATATGCCAATATATAATGGACACTATTTTATATATATATATGTATATATATATATACACACACACACACACACACGCACACACACACTCACCAATATACAATGAACTACTATTCAGCTATGAGAAAGAAGGAAATCCTGCTATTTGCAACACTGTGGATGGACTTGAGGGCATCATGCTAAGCGATATAAGTCACATAGAGAATGACATACTGTGCATCACTTATACATGGAATCTTAAAAATCTGAACTCAAAGAAGCAGAGTGTAGAATGGTGATTACCAGCGCTGGGATGTGGGGGAATTGGGGAGATGTTGTTATGGGGTACAAACTTATAACTAGTACATTAAAAAGTTCCAGAGATGTAATACAGAGCATAGTGATTACAGTCAACAATACTGGATTAAAAACTTCACAGCTGCTGAGAGAATTGATCTTCTTTTTACCACACAAAAAATGATAATTATGTGATGCGATAGAGGTGTTAGCTACATTAGTAATCATATTGCAATATATAAATGTATCAAATCAACACATTGCACACCTTAAACTTATGCAATGCCTTATGACAATTATATATCAATTAAAGATAAATCTGACAAAGAACTATTATTTTAAATATACAAAGAACTCTTAGAACTCAACAATAAAAAAACAATCTGATAAAAAATAGGCCAAACACCTTAACAGACAACTTACCAAAGAAGACATACAGATAGCAAATAAGCAGAGAAAAGATGTTCTACATCATATGTCATCAGGGAAATGCTAATTAAAACAACAATGAGATATCACTACAAAACCTATTAGAATGGCCAAAACCCAGAACACTGACACCACCAAGTGCTGACGAGGTATAAAGCGGTGGGAATTCAAAATGGTACAGCCACTTTGGAAGACAGTTTGGTGGTTTCTCACAAAACTTACCATATAACAATGCAAAACTTGGTATTCACCCAAGGGAGTTGAACCCTTATGTCCTCACGTAAACCTGAACATGGATACTTATCACAGTGTTATTCATAAATGCCAAAACTTGAAAGCAAACAGGATGTCCTTCAGTAAGTGAATGGATAAACTGTGACACATTCAGAAAATGGAATATTATTCAGTGCTAAAAATAAATGAGTGAAATCCAATCATAAAAAGACATGCAGTTACCTTAAATGCATGTTACTGAGTGAAAAAAGCCAACATTTTAGGTATATATAAAATTTACAGTGTAGTTAAAGGAGTTTAAGACCAGAAAAATAATTTTGCAATATATACAAATTTTGGATCACCCACGTTATACATCTGAAACTCATGTTATTTGTCAATCTTATCTCAAAAAAATTCAGCAAAGGGCTTCCCTGGTGGTGCAGTGGTTGAGAGTCCGCCTGCCAATGCAGGGGACATGGGTTCGAGCCCTGGTCTGGGAAGATCCCACGTCACAGAGAAAGTAGGCCCGTGAGCCACAACTACTGAGCCTGCGCGTCTGGAGCCTGTGCTCCGCAATGAGAGAGGCCACGACAGTGAGAGGCCCGCACACCGCAATGAAGAGTAGCCCCCACTTGCCACAACTAGAGAAAGCCCTTGCACAGAAACAAAGACCCAACACAGCCAAAAATAAAAATAAATAAATTAAAATAAGGCTCAACATTAAAAAACAAAAATCAGGAAGAATAAAAGCTTCTCCTTTTTCACTTTTTATACATGTATTAATTAAACTTTGAACAAATTTAAGAAATATATTAAAAATATTTCAGGAAAGATTGAATGTATCAATAGCTAAGAGGTCCAAACTCAATTGGTTATGTAAATAATGTTTAAATAATATGTACATATATTATTTGCATACATACTTCGTAATTAAACTTGAAATTCTGACCTTAGTGGAGCTAATATTAGCATTTTGAGAAAAATTTTGGTTCAATTGAATTAATCAAAAAGTAGGTAACAGTTCCAACTTGGTTGAGACCAAATGATTGACTTTATGTGGAACTCAATCAAACCCTCTAAAATAGTTTATCTTGAGTAATCTTTCATAGTCTTATTTAATCTATACACTAAATAACAGTAAAAAAAACAAAAAAACTTTTTTTTATTTTTAAATCACAAAGCATTTAGATATGGTGGGGAAAAAGCAATAAAGCATTCACCTGAATAAACTATTTTATTTCAAGAAAAGTTACATTGTAAGTGAATCATGTTTTGAAAATGTGTCAAATATGTTTTGAAGTATTGTTATATTTACTTACTTTCTTGAGTTCTAGGTCAAAACAGGTATCTGACTCTTTTAAATTCAGTTTGTTATAAAACAGAAATATAGATCAATGGAACAGGATAGAAAGCCTAGAGATAAGTCCATGCACATATGGTCACCTTATCTTTGATAAAGGAGGCAAGAATATACAATGGAGAAAAGACAGACTCTTCAATAATTGGGGCTGGGAAAACTGGACAGCTACATGTAAAAGAATGAAATTAAAACACTCCATAACACCATACACAAAAATAAACTCAAAATGGATTAAAGACCTAAACGTAAGGTCAGACACTATAAAACTCTTAGAGGAAAACAGGCAGAACACTCTATGACATAAATCACAGCAAAATCCTTTTTGACCCACCTCCTAGAGAAATGGAAATAAAGACAAAAATTAACAAATGGGACCTAATGAAACTTAAAAGCTTTTGCACAGCAAAGGAAACCATAAAAAAGATGAAAAGACAGCCCTCAGAATGGGAGAAAATATTCGCAAATGAAGCAACTGACAAAGATTAATCTCTAAAATATACAAGCAGCGTATGCAGCTCAATAGCAAAAAAACAAACAAGCCAATCCAAAAATGGGCAGAAGACCTAAATAGACATTTCTCCAAAGAAGATATACAGGATGGCAACAAACACATGAAAGTATGCTCAACATCACTAATTATTAGAGAAATGCAAAACTAAACTACAATCAGGTCTCACCTCACACTGGTCAGAATGGCCATCATCAAAAAATCTACAAACAATAGATGCTGGAGAGGGTGTGGAGAAAAGGGAACTCTCCTGCACTGTTGGTGTGAATGTAAATTGATACAGCCACTATGGAGAACAGTAGGGAGGTTCCTTAAAAAAACTAAAGATAGAATTACCATACGACCCAGTAATCCCACTACTGGGCATATACCCTGAGAAAACCATAATTCAAAAAGAGTCATGTACCAAAATGTTCATTGCAGCTCTATTTACAATAGCCAGGACATGGAAGCAACCTAAGTGTCCATCAACAGATGAATGGAGAAGATGTGGCACATATATACAATGGAATATTACTCAGCCATAAAAAGAAATGAAATTGAGTTATTTGTAGTGAGGTGGATGGACCTAGAGTCTGTCATACAGAGTGAAGTAAGTCAGAAAGAGAAAAACAAATACCGTATGCTAACACATATATATGGAATCTAAGAAAAAAAATAAAAGTCATGAAGAATCTAGGGGTATGATGGGAATAAAGACCCAGACCTACTAGAGAACGGACTTGAGGATATGGGGAGGGGTAAGTGTAAGCTGGGACAAAGTGAGAGAGTGGCATGGACATATATACACTACCAAATGTAAAATAGATAGCTAGTGGGAAGCAGCCGCATAGCACAGGGAGGTGAGGTCGGTGCTTTGTGACCACCTAGAGGGGTGGGATAGGGAGGGTGGGAGGGAGGGAGACACAAGAGGGAAGAGATATGGGAACATATGTATATGTATAACTGATTCACTTTGTTATAAAGCAGAAACTAACACACCATTGTAAAGCAATTATACTCCAATAAAAATGTTAAAAAAATCATTGTTGTGAAAATTATGTTTGCTACATTTTAACATTAAGCCTCTCATTTTTAGAAAATAAAGCATTTTGTCCCAGTCTTCAGAAACAATTACTTTTTATGAGTTGACACAGTTTTTGACTGAGTCTGTCAGAAAAACTTATATAATGCTCTTGCTGTAATAAATGGGATATTCAGGCTCTAGTTTCCATAAAAATAGATTTTTGAAAATAACAATTCTGGGATTTATTAGATTTTCTAGCAAAACATTGTAATTATCTCATACATCAACCATAACTAGTGCTTATTACAAGTGCCAGTTGTGATCATTTGCTGATTTTGTTGATGTTCAAGGAATATCATAGATGTATTTGAAGTTTACCTTAAAATGATGAGTTCAGAGCACTAAGTTTTCCCTTAAATTTTTTGATAAATATTTGTATAGAGAATGTAATAATTTTCTATCAGAATTTGTATGCAATACAACTGCATGGTGTTTAATTGATTCTCTTTTCCCTTTGATCCTAGAAGAGCATTAAGTATCTATCCTTGGGGATGTGAAATTCAGAACCTATTTTCTGTTTTGTTTCACATCCTCTGATTTTTCTGGCTGTACACTTGACTGTTCTTCAAATTAGCTGAACTGATACCTGAGAGTAGCTCATTGTATCAATGAGAAAGCTTAGATCAAGGGGGAAATATAAGCTGACTTCTTGAATATGATAAAGCATTTAATAATTAATTAAAAAGCACCCAAATATAAAGTTTCATGCACTCCTCTCACCAACTTTTATGAATTCAAAAATATAAGCTAATATGATCACTCTGAATACTCTATAAATTCAGGTGTTATATGCACTATTTCATTGATATGTAAAGGTTATTTATAACTTTGTAGAAGATGAAATAGAAAAAGTATGCATTAATTATCTTACCTTTGATGAGTATAGTGATTTATTTGATATTTTTCCCAATTGTATTTATATTTTCAATGAAATCATGCTATATGATTCTGGAGTGATTGATGATTAATAAATAGAAAGATAAAACTTAAATGTTACTACAAAACTGACAAAATGATTTATAGGTGTGTTATTGATATAAACTAGGGCTCCTAAGGCATATTTAGGTGAAGGTAGTTTTAAAGCAATATTATTAGAGGCTTTGAGAACAAAACAAAGGGTCAAAGTAAAATACTGCAGATTTATCTTACGCTCCTATATCTCCCTCTCACAGATTCCCAACAAACAGTAGGTGATTAAAGGACCTGAGATACCCTGTAATAGAATACTGCTTACATTTTAGTAGTAATCATTTGAAAAATAAAAATAAGCCCTACTTTTGGAATGACATTTTTTAAAGATTACCTATTAACACTACTCAGAACACATTTTTCTTAGCACTAATTGTAGCAAAGTGGGAATTATAAGGGAGTTCAAAAATCTATGGCATTTCATCTCCCCTAACCTCAAAGATCTGATGCCAATTTTAAATGTATGATTTAGCAGCATGATACACATCTAAGACTCTGAAACTATACAAACAATTCTTAGCCTATGGTTCCTGAAGCAATATAACTATTGCACCAGCTTTATTATCACAACCTGATGAATGACTGAGTTAGAAAAACTTGAACATCTAGTAAACTCCTGAGCCCCAACAACTATTTCATTCATTAAAAAGGGTGAATAAATCTATATGTAATCTTGTACTATAAATATGTGATCACCAGTTAATAACTCGGTATCTCTGGTGGCTCAGATCAAAAATCTGTCTTATTTTTAGAATTCAGTACTTAAGAATATCCCTAAACATTTTACTAAAGGTTAAATTTAACAATCCTTAATCTAGGATAACAACTCTTGGACTGTCATTTCATTTTCACTTCCTCTTCTTCTTCCCAACTCTCCATTAACTCCACGCCATCCAAAAAAAAAACCCAAATCGTATGCTGTACCACTTGATGACAACTTATATTCAACAATATAATAGGCATATGAAATAGGTAGAGATTTATTTACAATTCCAAGTTGATATTTTTCTAATTTTCCTTGTTATACAGAGTAACTCTGCATTACATTATAAATGATCTTACTTTGTATATGAATTTGATTCTACTTTGACTAGTTTTCTGGCACCATGATAAAATAATAACGTAATAATTTAAAATTTATTTTAAATCAGATTTTTTAAAATGTGTGCACCGATTAACAGGAAATACTTTATGGACAATGCATTACTTTTAAAAATTTAATAAAATCTTGATTGTTCTTTAGGTGGTAAAACTAGTTTAACATCTTATTTTTCTGGATTTATATTCTTATAAAGGAAGTGAAGATGTCCCAGTAGATTTTTCAGAGCACAAGGGCTTAAAGATTGAGAATATATATTTGATTGTTAAATTCTTTGACAAGCACGATAAAAAAAAAAAAACATCCTCTTGATGAGGTTTTATAGATTATTGAATAGAAGTCAGATAACCCAAATCCTGCCTGGTGAAGAGAGAATTTTATTGAAATTATATTCATATCAAAAAAAAGATTAAAAATTTTCAGAAAATCTCAGAGGTAACTATCCAGGCAGCTTCTGGCATGTGATTGTTTGCTTTTGAAACATATTAGAATCCCCTGAGCAGCAGCGTTAAAAGCTTAAGTCTAGACATGAGGTCTTCATCCTTCATCATCACATTCTATGGAAAGAAAAAGTGATATCCTGGTGATTAAAACATAGGTACTTATTGATAGGGCTTTTCATTGAAAAGTTATTTATTTTTTCTTGAATTCATTGTGACTCCCAAATCTGAGGTTTCATGTCATTAGCCAACTTGGAAAATCATGTGTTGTTATCTCTTCAAATAATAATTTTCTTCAATTCTCTCTACTCATGACTTCTAGAATCCTATTAAACTGGTGTTGATCCTTCATAAAGCTTTGGAAGCCTATTTATATTGCCTTACCTCCAGGATCAACATGAATAAATTGTACTGTTTTCTTTAATGCGAGTCAGGTCTGTTGCACCTTTGCCAAGAGAGAAGGCCTAAACCTGGCAATTAGGGCAAGTTAGCAGCTATAGAAACAGTAAAACCTCAATCAGGAAGCATGTGTGCTATTTGGAATAGTATTTGAATCAGTTGGGACTTCTGTTTGCAGGTAGCCAGAGAGCTCACTTCCAACTGACTATTGAAAGAAAAGGGCATTTATTTCATAGATCACATACTTTCATAGGTTACATATTCCACACTGGTTCCTTGCCATTTGCTTCTGTTCCGCCTCCTTTATCTCTTTCCATTTTCAGATACAGCTCATTCTTCAAACATCCACATGTCATCAGCTGTCACCCTAAGTGAATTACACTTATATGAACAAGGTGAAAAATGGTTGCCAGAAGTTAGGCCTACATCCTCCCAGGTCCAATAAAAAGGAAAGAGATTTGGTTTAGTTTTTTTTCTTCTAACAAGCTTTTACTCATGTCCAGGATTGATTCTGATTGAAACATTTTAATGGGTATATTTCAGCTGACATGGATCAATGTGGCCAGAGTGGTCAAACTGCGCTGTTTGGAAAAGGTTACGTCACACTGTGCCTAGCGAACATTTGTGCTCTTTGACCCTGGGCAGAGTCACATGCAGCAAACTTGGAGTTAGTTATACGTGTAGCACCATCTAAAATACATGTACCACCAATGGGTAAGATGTAGTTCCTAAAAGACATTTCAGGCACTCTTACCAGTAGCAAATGGAATGGTTGTTAGATAAGCAAAATCAGTACATGTTCACCTTAGTAAGACATTTAAGGTAATTGACCAGAAAACAAATTTCACAATTTCTTACACAGAATTAGTAAAAAAAAAAAAAAAAAAAGGATGTATATGATACATATTAATTGAATTCAAAATTACCTAAATATGAAGTTAATATACTTATTATATGCTAAATTAAATATATGCTTGTGATAGGTTTACTAATGTTTGATAAATATTTAACTTTTTTTCCTGTTGTGCTCCTCTCTGAAATGGGATTTTTCTTTTTTTTTTTTACATCTTTATTGGAGTATAATTGCTTTACAATGGTGTGCTAGTTTCTGCTTTATAACAAAGTGAATCAGTTATACATATACATATGTTCCCATATCTCTTCCCTCTTGCGTCTCCCTCCCTCCCACCCTCCCTATCCCACCCCTCTAGGTGGTCACAAAGCACCGACCTCACCTCCCTGTGCTATGCGGCTGCTTCCCACCAGCTATCTATTTTATGTTTGGTAGTGTGCATATGTTCATGCCACTCTCTCGCTTTGTCCCAGCCTACACTTCCCCCTCCCCATATCCTCAAGTCCATTCTCTAGTAGGTCTGTGTCTTTATTCCTGTCTTACCCCTAGGTTCTTCATAACATTTTTTTCTTAAATTCCATATATATGTGTTAGCATACGGTATTTGTTCTTCTCTTTCTGACTTACTTCACTCTGTATGACAGACTCTAGGTCCATCCACCTCATTACAAATAGTTCAATTTCGTTTCTTTTTATGGCTGAGTAATATTCCATTGAATATATGTGCCACATCTTCTTTACCCATTCATCCGATGATGGACACTTCGGTTGTTTCTATCTCCTGGCTATTGTAAATAGAGCTGCAATGAATATTTTGGTACATGACTCTTTTTGAATTATGGTTTTCTCAGGGTATATACCCAGTAGTGGGATTGCTGGGTCATGTGGTAGTTCTATTTGTAGTTTTTTAAGGAACCTCCCTACTGTTCTCCATAGTGGCTGTACCAATTCACATTCCCACCAGCAGTGCAAGAGTGTTCCCTTTTCTCCACACCCTCTCCAGCATTTACTGTTTCTAGAGTTTTTGATGATGGCCATTCTGACTGGTGTGAGACAAAGTGAGAGAGTGGCATTGACATATAGACACTACCAAATGTAAAATAGATGGCTAATGGGAAGCAGCTGCATAGCACAGGGAGCTCAGTTTGGTGCTTTGTGACCACTTAGATGGGTGGGATAGGGAGGGTTGGAGTGAGACACAAGAGGGAGGGGATATGGGGATACACGTACACGTATAGCTGATTCGCTTTGTTATATAGCAGAAAACATCATTGTAAAGCAATTATACTCCAATAAAGATGTTTAAAAAAATTGAATTCTTGAAGCAATGAACTTATTACTGTTATTAAATCTCAACCACAGACTGCATGCATTTTTAGAAGGGAGGTATACATAAGGTGCTTCTGCTGCATACTAAAGCATGATGATTGATTTGAGAAAAAGCATTTGTGCAGTTTTTTGAGTTGCAAGCTAAACTAGCTGTGCTTTTCCTAATGAAGCACCATATTTATTTGAAAGAATGGCTATCAGACAAATTATTTTTAAGAACTGGGTATTTAACAGACATTCTTCAAAGTAAAGAAAGCTTGTCACTTCAAGGGAAAAAAAAAAAAGCTGACTATATTTTTAGTGATAAAATTTGAGCCTTCAAGTGAAAATTGTAATTTTGAAAAACGTGTCTAATACCTTAGCTTGCTAACAGCCTGATACATAAAAATATAAAAAAAATTAAAGTCTTTAACTTATTTTTATTGAAGTATAGTTGATTATAAAAATTTTTCTCATGCGATTGTTAGTGATATCAACATATGGTTATTTTTGGTATTACATAATAAAATATGTCAGCATTCGGAAGATATGCATAACTCAGTGAACAGTATTTTCAAAATAACTGGTGGTTAATTCTAAAATCATCCATTTAATGAGTCAGTCCAAATGCAGGATAGATCAATGGATTTGAATGTAACTAAACAAAATAAAAAGTTCACTGATAATGTTTCATAATTTACACTGCAGCTTTTAAGAAGCTAGCAATTGCCACATTTTGGTATAGCACCAAAGAAGAATATACACTGTTACCTAAAAAAGTCATTCAAATACTTCTGTTTCTAATAATGTAACATTTCTGAGTAAGGTTGGATTTTCTTCATACACATCAACATAAAAACACATTCTGCATAGATTGAATAAAGATATGAAAATATGTCTTCTATTAAGGCAGAAATAAGGGTAATAATGCCACTTCTCTCAAAAATAGTTTTTCAAAAATGTAGTTTTTAAATGTCTTTTATATCAATATTTTATATAAGTTAATATTTTAAAAAGTTTTCATATTTAATATATAAATATCAATAGATACAGTCAATGATATACTGAAGTTGGCTTATACTGAAGTTGACTGGTACGTGAGAACTAATTGTTTAATATTCTGGCATTTTGAGAGGCAATTGTTAAACTAATGACAGCTAGAAATTTAAGATGATATCAAGATTTACTTCATACAAATCACAAAGGTTACAAATCAGGGCTGGTTTTTTTGTTGTTTGTTTTGTTTTGTTTCAGATACCTGGTTTATCAGCTACCACTGACATAGCTTACCTAAATAAAAGCTCTGTGGATTTCTTGGTAATTTCAGAGTATAAAGAGTTCCTGAGACTAGAAAGCTTGAGAACTGACTTCAAATATATGATATTATTATAGTTATAATTAATCACAAGTTCTAAAACTAAATATAATTCAAATCCTATGATAAGTATTAATAGTTATGGAATGACTCAAGAAGAGTATCTGAATTATGGGCAGAGTTGGGAAAGTAACCAATACTTATTGAACATCTAACATGAGCCAAAGTATCATGTGATATGATATTCCATATTTTAGTTTGTATATGAAGTAACCGTATCTATAAAGGATTATTAGAGAAAAGCATTAGAGATTCAGATATAAAGTGAAAATTTCTGGGATGCTTCTTTTGTGGTATTTCAAACTTAGGGGGCTTTGAAAGATGGGAAAGGATATTTAACTGCAGTTGAATTAATCAAATACACCCAGAAATTAATCTCTTCTCTTGGTCTTTGATGGTATCACCTCAATTGTAGCTCATCATTCCTCATTTGGATTATTAGCATGAATTCATCAAAATATCTAGAGTGTGTAATCTTTTGCTTAAAATTCCCCAATGGCACCCCATCTCATTCAGAGTCAGTCAGAATCTTAGTAATCACCTACCTACCTGCCTTACATAATCTGGTCCCCAAATAACTGAATACTTTCACTACTATTCAACCACTTACTTCTACCCATCCTGCCACATGTGATCTCATGCTATTATATGAAGAAATCAGACTCGATACGCCATTAGGGCCCCTAAATATGCTGTTATCCTAGCCTTGAACTTCCTTCACATAGATGGCCACATGGCTTTTACCACACTTCACATGCCTTTACTCATATCACTTTCTCAGCCAGTCTCACCTCATCACTCTATTTAAACTGTAACTCTGCCAAGTCACCCTTCTCCCTCTTCCCTGCTTTATTTTCTCTAATTTTATATCTTCTAACATAAAACTGTTATTAATTTCGTTTATGTTCTGTCTCCATAACTAAAATGGGTGCTCTTCAAAGGCAAAGATTTCATGTTATTTTAACAATTTTTATATATTCAGCGATAATAATAAAGCCCAATATGTAATTTGTGTTTATAAAATATAGTTTGAATGTATGAATGAACAAACAAGGACAGGAAACAGAAGGTTTTATCTAATATTGTGTTTAGGGGACATCCAATAATAAAGTTGGGAGAACTTAAGAACATGTGTGTGCAGAGCAGTAGGAAAGGATAGAGCCAGGGGATGAAGTAGGCAAGGTAAAATCATAAAGGGTTATTCATACCATGTATAAAGTATTAAATAAAGACAGTTTGAATCACAGGAATGTACAATAATCAGAATTAAACATTGTAAAACAGATAGAAGGAGGAGGAGAAAGTGAAGGAGAAAAAGAAAAGGATAGAAAAGTGAATAAAGCGGAGGAGAAGGAAGAACTAGAGGTCAGGAGAAGGGTAGAGGGCTATCTAACTAAACTGAGTAATAATGATGGCAGAGATGGAAGCTAAAGTCATGAGATTTATATAATTGGTTTAATTTCCATTAAAACAGACAGAAGATAAGGCTGAGAATGGAACCCTTGAAAAATATAAATGTTCAGGAGATAAGTAAAAAAAAATTAAAATGAGAGTAGAGGGGGCAAGACTAAAGAGCAACAGTGGCTTTGCCAGGTAACTGTATATTGGAAGAAGTGGTCCACAGGGTCCACTTGGTTCGGCACCTAGGAAGTCATGTAAACCCTTGATAGCAGAGTTCATTAGTGTGGTAGAGAGAGAAGCCTTCTTCTCATATTCTAAAATGAAAACTTACAATATCCAATGGAATGGCCCATGCAAAACTCCTCACATGCTATTTCCCAAGATCTTAATTTTGCCAAGATCTAGTTTCTTATCACTTGACTAAGGGTTTTCCCTATCTAGAAGTCCTTTAGGTATGTGGACAATAATAATTAAAGCTAGAATCTCCCAACAATATTCATTATGTTATATTAACCTCAACTTCTGGGAAACCTAGTAGTAGTAAACATTACTAGCATAAGCAAGTTGATGCCAGTAAATGAATTAGAAGTAGCAAGACTTGACTTTACTGCAAGAAGTAGACAGGTTATGGGAAGGGTAAATAAAGAGTGATTTTTGACAGAAACAAACATTAAATACGTTTTTTAAGGCAAGTATGCTTTCAACTATATGTGCAGTACACAAGTGCATATATGTGAATGTATATGCTTGGTAATATGTTGATCAGATACTTAGTTCAAGAGAAGAAAGGACACAGTATGGTGTCTCCTTGGCAAATCCTTTAAGTGTAATTCCGTTATTTAAGAAAGTATCCCATTCGACTATGAAAAAGTGACGATATTTGCTACATATATTTCATCTACAATATCTCCTCATAATAAAGCTGGTTATTGAACACATTTCACAAACAATCCATTAGATCGACAAGAGAAGATGCTTCTCATCATCCCATAAGATCACTTTAATATTACTTTAGTGCTGTGCTAATGAAAATGGGAAATGCAGCAGGAGCCTATATTCCCAAGTAGGAAAACGTAAGCACAGATGACCAATTGATTTTGAAAAAGAAATGAGCACTCCACTTTTTGTCCATACCCTAACTTTCAGAGCTCGTTATTTTCTTCTGCCCTGCCCCCATACAGTAAGCATGTGAAAATATAACAAAACAAAACTTTTGACAAAGTTTAAAGACTGATGCAAGGGAAGAATTCGAAGCATTTATTTATATCACTAAGTAACTCCACAGGAAAATAATTAAACATTTGTAATCGTCTTCAATTCAAAATCCCACTAAAGAATTTCAAAATCATTTGATAGTCTTTCCAATTTTGTTACATGAGCTATAGCGAAGGTTAGTGAATCTGATCTTATAAGAAATTGAGGCCACTGAAAGAGTCCTTCTCATGGAAAATGCTATATGATCTTGGACAAAAAGTAACTCAACAGTGACTAACGTTTACTACAAGTCAGTAGATCCTCCCTCATTTTACTTTATTGTTGTATAAGCCCCAGGATCCTAGTATAAACTAAGGGAAAGAGAGAATACAAAAAGGACACATACTGTGGACTTCTCACTAGCCTTTGCAAGTGGAAGCTCAGAGCCAAGTTTGATTTAAATTGAATAAATGTCATAAATCTTGCAACTCAAAAATCATAAAACAATTTACACCTGTTTCCTGCAAAATTCCTCCTAGTCATCCAGTGCTTATTCTGATTATGGGTTACCAGGAATAATTTACCTTAGATAAAGCCTGGTAGATAAATTTAACTAAAAGTAGAAAGTTGGTCAAGCTTGGTATTGACAAATTAGAAAAGTAAAGAAGCTATTTTATTTCAAATGTTTCTTTTAAATCTATTGAACAATTCATGCTTAAAATATCCACAGTATGTGTATTAAGAATATGATTTGGTATAAAAAATATGGCAAAAAGGAGTTTTCACTAATGGAGAAGTGTAGCAAAAGATTTTTTTTTTTTTTTGCCTATTAAACTCGGCAAATAAGTTTCACAATCTTTGTGTTCATCTTTAACCAAATTCAAGTTTTCAGACTTTAATTAATGATACTAAATAAATTGCATCAAAATGAAATAGATTGTTTTTCATGATTTAAGGTGAAAATGTAAAGAAAAATATCTTAGTATCATTATTTAAACCTCTACTTATGTCATTTGGCATGAAATTTTGCACACTTGTTATGGAAAAAAGGTTAACACATTTTTGAGTAGAAATTGAAGAGTCTCTTCATAGATTATTTAGCACATAGCTTTAACTTCATTGAACAGGGATCCCAAAAGCATTATCATAAACCATATAAATGATTTGTATCTGATATGACAGTCTAGACCCTAGAAGTATGGTATTTTGACATAGTACACAACATTGACTAGAATACAGCCTCCTTCCATATTGTGTCATTATCAACCCCAAAGTGTTTACTTTGTCCACATGACCTAAAAGGTCTCCACCACAAAAACACATGGTCCAGAAATCTGATAAAAGAGTAGGGAAGGAAAGACATTCTCTTTCCCTTCAAGGACACAACCTGGACATTTCAAAAACCACATCTGCCCTCATCCCAATGACCCAAACATGATGCAGACCTAGCTGCAAATCATGCTGGGAAATGTAGTCTTTATCCTGGACAGCCATGTATACTGGTAAGATTTGGAATACTGTATCTATGAAACACTGTATCTATGAAAGTGGAGAGTGAGTGTTGGAGAACCATAGCTGTCCCTGCTACGTTGTCTCTGCATCATGTTCTCTTTCAGTTTTTATCCCCATGTAAATAAAAATCTAGAAAGAAGTCATTTGTTCAAGAGAACTGGATTTATAGCAAGAGCTTTTCATACTTTTAAGCAGGTGAGTAAAAAGCACTTTCACGTTCTTGAAGTCAAGTGTATAGAGGTTAAAAAGGGAAATAAATAATTAAGAGAAAATCAAGGGTACTCTTTAAAATTAGGGATTAATTTATTTAAGTATATAATGTTGTACTATAGATTAGTCCATAGCAGACATTAAAGCTAACTGGTTTGAACGTGTTCATTTATTCTCTGTCACTATCCAACAAAAGTCTTTAATGTGACTTAAGTATTTGCAACAGAATAAATTAAATAGATAGATTAGATAGATAGGTGATATAACACCTGAATGATGGAGAATTAAAGTCAACTTTCTAAAGAGGAACTAGAGAGCCAGTTGGCACACAAAACTCATACTGTAGTATTTAACAATTTTAAAGTGAGAATTCTTATTAGGATCTGGATTACTTTTTTTCTGTACAAAGTCACAAAGTTAATTTGGAAGCAATATGAATTATATAATTCATACTGTCCATAAGATGAGGGCAAATTACTTTTCTAAGTATAAATTATAATATAAATTTTACAGTTCCTCAAGAAGAGGTATGTGTGTGTGTGATGTAGTAAACAATGTTTCCAACATCATTTATGATAAAGCAACTTGAGTAGTTGACACACCCTAGAATTTAAATCCCACAGTGGTAAATATTTAAACATCTAGCAACTGGCCAGCTGTGTAATTTAGGCAAGCTGCTCACCCATTCAACAGTTGAATTCTCAATTTTGAAATAATGATACCTACATCAAGGTCATTGTGGCAAATTAATGATACTTTATATTAAGAATTTAAAAGAAGGTAATTAGCTTTCCAGTCTATATACCAAATATTTATAAAATTTACAATATAAAATTGTCTACATAAAAATATTTCAGTATTAGAATCTACTTATTTGTTGAGACCTCCTATTTTTTCATTTATTTCATGTGTGTGTAATTGCTCATTGAAGTGTCTGTGTCGTCTAGGTCTTGGCATCTGTGGATAGTTTTTCTCTCATTCAGGTTAGGTTTTTCCTGGTTCTTATAATGATGAGTAATTTTCAATTGAATCTTGGATATTGTGGGAATTATGTTGTAAGATTCTGCCTCTTATTTAAAGATTCCATTTTTTCAAGTCTCTTCTGGTACCATACCGGTGAACAAAGGCGGGTGGTCTCATTACTGATAGATGTGGAGGAAGTCCAAGTTTCTTCCTTGAACACATTACTGCTGGTGGAAGCTCCCACCTTGGCCTCCACTGACATCTCCCTGGTTGAGAAGGGTAGGAATGCTTCTTTACTGCTTTCAGTGTTATGTCCATTGACATGGTGAGGGGTAGCCCCATTACTGCCAGGCAGTGGTGAAAGCCCTAACCCTCCACTGGGCCTCTTCTGACGCCATCCAGGAGGACTGTTATTGCCAGGTGAGAGTGGAACTCCAAGCTCCCCACTTAGTCTCCATGGCACTGAAAGTGGAAGGAGGCTTTTTGCCAACCAGCAGGGATGATAGTCCTAGTTCCACACTTGGCCTTCATGCACCACAGATGAGTGCCTGCATGTGTGTGCGCTCACATGTGAGTGTGTGACAAGCCTTTAACAGTCTTACAAGAGAGAAAGTCTAGGCTCTTTATTCAGCCTTTGCTGGTGGATGTGGAGTCATGATTTTTTCTGTGGTGTTTTGGCTGGAATAGAGTAGTTACTGCCTGGAAGTTTTGTGTCTTGCCAGACCTATTCTTCCTTTTCCTTTCGCTAAATACACCAGTCTTTTGGGGGCTTTTTAGCCCACTGGTATTTCCAGATTGCTGGTTTCTCTAACATTGAGGCTAGGATATATGAAGAAAAGTGAAAACCCAGGGGACCCACCATCATTTTGTTCCCCAGATCCTGAGGTCCCTCGCTGGTATGCCTTTTCTCTCTACCTTTCAGAGTTTCCATATGTCTGTTTTATGTATAATGCCCATGTGATTTTAGTTCTACTTAGGGGGAGGAATAGGGAAAAGTGCATCTACTTCTTTCCAGAGGTAAAAGTTCAGTCTTTTAATTATAAAGAAGAATATCTGAAACATACAAAATAATACTGTAACAGTTATGTAATTTTTAAAGCATGTTAACATAATGAACACCTATTCATTCACTACCTGATCCTAGAAGGACATAAACCTGTGCCCATCCCCCAGCTTCCAGGTATAAAATACATTTTGTATTTATCATTTCCTTCCTTTTAGTAGGTTTTTCAAGTTTCACCTATTTTATATTTAAAAATACTATTTTTCCACACGCAAGCATACATGTGTCTTTTTTTTTTAAACTAATGGGATCATCTGCATACTGTTCTACAATTTGCTTATTAAAGTAACTATACTTTGATGTATTTGCCAGCTCTTCCTACAAAAGTCTATTCTGGAACAATACTGTTCTTGACAAAACAGAAACTGAGAATTAGTATTAATGTATTATACTTGGCTTTACTCAGTTTGGCAAATATATTGCTCTTTTTCATTTGACTTTCCCTCATTTGACTTTTCCGTATATCCACCATTCCTTTGAGTCATGTACATAAGAATTAGAGTATGCTAGCAGTTTTTGTTCATTGCTCTTCATTTTCTGGGTAGGCATATTTATGGAGGCATGGTTTTAGCTTGCTTAATATTATTCACATGAGCATTCACAGAGCAATAAATTGTATCCTGAAAGGGGACATGCCACTGAACTTATTCCAAATGTCACTTCTCATTTCAGCATCTCAAACTGTGGTATAAAGGAAACAGTCTGGATTTCTCACCTGTCACACTTTTTAAAATCAAAGTCGAAGAGCACATTCTAGTTAATGAGCACCAACTTGAACCAAATAAGTTCATGAAATTCACAGACAGTATTGTTTAGCTGCTGCTTCTTCATACATCTGCTAGTTCTTTGTTCCTTTAAATAAAATCTACATTTGCAGGGTATTCAGAACGAAGAATGCACTAGAAGCTCTGACATAAACTTGCAGTTTTTTAGCATTATTAAAAGTGAAAAGACCTATGAATCTTAATTGGCTTTTGATTTAATTATAGTATATCATCCATAGTTACTTCTAATAACAAATCTTAAAGCTTCCATTTATCAAATTTCAAAAGTTCACTAAATTTATAATAAAAGTTTATTATGATTAATATTTAGTTTGATTAGGGATAATATACACTTATTGGTTCTTATTTTCTCCTTTTAAATGGAAATGTATTTTGGAGTACATCTTAATAAAATAGTAGAAGTATATTGAGGAAAAGTAATCTTTCCTTTTAAAAATGTTCAAAAAGTTATACAAATCCATTTAAGAAACATATATATATTATATATATATAGTACTCAGTGTGTCAGTAACCTTTTAAGTATTTTATAAATTAAAAATTTTTTTTTACTGGGGTATAGTTGCTTTACAATATTGTGTTAGTTTCTGCTATACAGTGAAGTGAATCAGCTATATGTATACATATATCCCCTTTTTTTTGGATTTCCTTCCCATTTTGGTCATCACAGAGCATTGAGTAGAGTTCCCTGTGCTATAGAGTAGGTTCTCATTAGTTATCTATTTTACACATAGTAGTGTATATTTGTCAATCCAAATCTCCCAATTCATCCCATTCCCTCTTTCCCCCCTTGGTGTCCATACGTTTCTTATCTACATCTGTGTTTCTGTTTCTGCTTTGCAAATATGTTCATCTGTACCATTTTTCTAGATTCCACAAATATGTGTTAATATACAATATTTTTTTTTCTCTTTCTGACTTATTTCACTCTGTATGACAGTCTCTAGGTCCATCCACATCTCTGCAAAAGGCACAATTTCATTACTTTTCATGGCTGAGTAATAGTCCATTGTATATATGTACCACATCTTCTTTATCCATTCCTCTTTTTATGGATATTTAGGTTGTTTCCATGTCCTGGCTAGGTGCTGCAATGAACATTGGGGTGCATGTATCTTTTGGAATTATGGTTTTCTCTAAGTAAATGGCCAGGAGGACTGTTTTGTCATATGGTAGTTCTATTTTTAGTTTTTTAGGGAACCTCCATACTGTTCTCCATAGTGGCTGTATCAACTTACATTCCCACCAACAGTGCAAGAGGGTTCCCTTTTCTCCACACCCTCTCCAGCATTTATTGTTTGTAGATTTTTTGATGATTGCCATTCTGACCAGTGTGAGGTGATACCTCATTGTACTTTTGATTTGCATTTCTCTAATAATTAGTGATGTTGAGCATCTTTTCATGTGCCTCTTGGCCATTTGTATGTCTTCCTCGGTGAAATGTCTATTTAGGTCTTCTGTTTTTTGATTGGGTTGTACTGAGCTGCATGAGCTGTTTGTATAGTTTGGAGATTAATTCTTTATCAGTTGCTTCATTTGCAAATATTTTCTCCGATTCTGAGGGCTGTCTTTTCATTGGTAATGTTTTTCTTTGCTGTGAAAAAGCTTTTAAGTTTCATTAGGTCCCATCTGTTTTTGTTTTTATTTTCATTACTCTAGGAAGTGGGTCAAAAAAGATCTTGCTGTGATTTATGTCAAAGAGTGTTCTGCCTATGTTTTCCTCTAAGAGTTTTATAGTGTCTGGTCTTACATTTAGGTATTTAATCCATTTTGAGTTTATAAATATTATAAATATTAGTTTAGGTCATCTATATAATAATCCTGTGAGGTAGGCACTATTAGGATCTCCATATTATAGATGAGGAAACTGAGGCACAGAGAGGTTAAGTGATTGCCAAGGGATGGGCAGCTAGTTAGTAGTAACTAGGAAACAAATCCAGGCAGTCTGCCTCCAGAATTTATTATTTACCATTAAACTATGCTACCTCGATTATACACACACACATCCCTAAATACTGCGGTGATAATAAAAACAATAAATAAATTTCTTAATATTTAAAAAACTAGAAAAGCAAAGTTCTTCCAAGTAAATTTTTTGAGACATATTTTTATTTTTCTCTCTAACCTTACACATGCGTTTTCTACTTCTGGTTAACACCAAATAACCATTACCTTTCTGATCAATAGTACTTGCTAATCTACGTCTTTATCTCCATTAAAATCTGACTGTAATTACCTTTATACAATATTTCCTGAATAACTTGAATCATTTCTTTAGTAGGTATTTTTTCATGTTTCTTCCATATTTTTATCACCTGTGTACATGTATTGGTTGACTGTACTCTTTAAGTGAGTTTGTGTGAGTGCCCGGATGTCAATTCAGCTGTTTTGAAAAGAGTGTTCATGGCAGGCATTGAGGGGAAGGGCCCAGGAAAAGGGCATGCTCCACAGTCTCACCTAACAACAGCTGGGCCATGGTCACAGAGAGAAAAGGGAAATGGAGCTCATTTTCCCTGCCTGAGGAGATTTCTCACCTTTTGTTTGCAGTTAAACAAGAATGTATATCTTCAGGAATCTAGAGTTTTCCAGGTTAATTGGGCCTTCCCTTATTGACTACAGGTGTAAACATGACTCAGCGATCTTTGTGCATTTCACTTCTGCCCCTTAACAGTATTGTAGCAGTCAATTAGTTGTAAACAAACACCAAAGAAGGACTTCCCCAATGGCGCAGTGGTTGAGAGTCTGCCTCCGATACAGGAGACACCGGTTCGTGTCCCGGTCCAGGAAAATCCCACATGCCTCCCTGCCTGAGGGTTATCCTAGAATTTTTCTTTTCCTCCAGTCAGAGGAAAGACAACCTCTCTGTCAGCTGCCTGCCAAAGTGGCCTTAGTTTTACTGGAGAGAAAATACAGGCATAACAATGTGCCTCCTGTGTGTATAGTTTGTTTTTGTTAGGCACCAATAAACGTGCTCAGTTGATTCACAGCCACACTTTATATTGATATTAACCAATCAATTGCGAGCAGTCAATGTTCAAACAAAATCTTATATTAGTGTAACAAGTGTATTTGTATTTTAAGCCTGATACTTTTACAAATTTAGACAAAAACCTGGTGAATATATATAAAAAGACTAAATGAGATTAAGCCTAAAGAGATTTTCCAAGTATGTCTTCCAAACACAGTATTTATTTCAGCAATTTGCATTTGGGAGACAATTAGGTGTTTGAAACAAATATTATTTGAACCAACAGATGTGTGGATAATAAATGAACATTATATAACTCAGAAATGATTTTTGTTGTTACCCATTAGCACTTGTCAATAAAATTATATACATAGAAAAATATACACTGTTTGGGATTAAATGATACGAGGATACAATGTTCTTCCTGTATTGGATACCCCCCCACCCCGCCACACAGCCCCCACTGCCATCACTTTCCTATTGCTGCTGTAACAAGTTAGAACAAACCGAGTGGCTTACAAAACACAAAGTATTATCTTTCAGTTCTGAAGGTCAAACACCCAAAATGAAACTTACAGGGCTAAAATCAAGGTATCAGCACGGCTGATTTCTTCAGGGGCTCTAGGGGAAGAATCCACTTTCTTGCTCCTCTCAGCCTCTAGAAGCTGCAGGCATTTCCTGATTCCTGGCCACACCACTCCAACTCCCTTTCTCCTCCCTCCTACTTATAAAGACCTTGTGATTGCATTGAGTACAGCTGGATAACCCCATGCATTGAGTAGAGCCAGATAACCCTAGCCTCCCCATCTGAGACTCGTTAACTTAATCACACCTACAGAACCCTTTCACACGTTGCAGGGATGAGGATGTAGATGTCTTTGGGGAGCCATTATTCATTCAGCCTATTTCCTCACCCACCAAAAGTACTCAAAACCGTGTGTTTCCAGCATGTCAGTGGTCATTAACAATCATGGAAAACCAAATGTATTTCTGCCTCAAAGAAAAATCTTCAGGAATCTAGAGTTTTCCAGGTTAATTGGGCCTTCCCTTATTGACTACAGGTGTAGACATGACTCAGCTATCTTTGTGCATTTCACTTCTGCCCCTTAACAGTATTGTAGCAGTCAATTAGTTGTAAAGAAACATCAATGGAGGGCTTCCCTGGTGGCGCAGTGGTTGAGAGTCCGCCTGCCGACGCAGGGAACACGAGTTCGTGCCCCGGTCGAGAAAGATCCCACAAGCCGCGGAGCAACTGGGCCTGTGAGCCATGGCTGCTGAGCGGGCGCGTCCGGAGGCTGTGCTCTGCAACGGGAGAGGCCGCAACGTTGAGAGGTACGTGTACCGCAAAAAAAACAAAACAAATACACTGATCCCCAGCTTCCTCATCATGATTACTGAATTATGAGATACACTGTGGGCATAAGGGCATGAACATAGATATTTTGGAGAGGAATTTCCTACCTCCTCTTCCCCATCCCACAACGTTTGAGAACTATTACACTATACACATAATGAACAATGAACCTCCCAGAAGCAATGCACCAAAACTATCCTCTAATCTTTATACAAAGATTGTCCATGAAAATATTAAGGAGAGATGTTTCCTATACCACTTACTACATTTTTGTTTAACTGCAAACTAAAGGTGAGAAATCTCTAATTAATGAGCTCAAGGAGGTGTAGGGAGTATGTGTTCAAAATAGGTGACCCCTACATTACTCAATAAGAGATGAGTCTTTTAAACTAAGAAAAACTCTACTGAAAGACCCAATCATTTAAAAGAAATATCAGCTTAAATTGATTTACACACCTTTACTGAGAAAGATGATGAGAAAGAGGACCATTAATTACTATGCCTTTTATTTCTACAAATTTAATGTCTGGGGGGAAAAGTAGTCTATTTTACTGTATACTATGTTTATAAAGGATAATTTACAGTTCTTGTTCAAGGAAAAATATGATACCTTCCAAAATGTAACATATTTTTGGTTATACAGGTTTTGCCTACATTATTCTCCCTGAAAAAAAAAAAAAACAACAAACCTGACACATTCCTTTATTAAACTTTAGTTGTAATAGTAGGAACTATCTTAATTTATTCCTCTAATTATCTCAGTAATCTCATGGTGTTTAATATAGAAATAAATTAGTTAATGAATTATTTTATTCAACCAAATTATTTTTTTTAACCTGTAAAAAATTGTAGTGGGTAGGAAAGCAAGTGTTCCTTTTCACTAAAGGAAGCAATTTAAATATCTTCAAATTTATTCCTTTTTTTTTTTCAAGAGAACCTATAGAGTAAGTGAACTTTGAAGACTCAGTGCTATGGCTTTTCAATTATATTCTCTTGGCTTGCTGAGAAGGGAAACAGTAAGCAGGAGGAAATTGAAACTGTAAGATTTATAGTGGAGCAAAGTAAATCTGATTTGGAATAATGAACATTTTCATGCCATCAAGAAGAGTGCGTCTGTATTTCCATAATTTTTGGCAAGGCACTTTTATATTTTAACAGTCTTGTTGTTTGTGAATGAGAGATAATCCTTAAGGCCATTAATTTTTATACCATAAGATATTTAAAAATTCTCATTTACTAGAATTACTATGTATGAACAGGTAACATAATGAATTGGAATGGACACATTATGTCATATTAGAACATTAGAGGAGATATAAAAATATTTTAGAATTAAGGTGTCAGAAGTTGACAGTGGTCTAGGAAGGCGTCTATTTTGTTTGTGTTCTGCAGTTTCACATTCCTTCTGAATGGAATTGCCTTTACCACATCCCCAAGAGTGAGTAGCTTAAATCTGTATTTGCACACAAGTAAGTAGGCTCTAGGATATGCCTGTTGGAATTCCCTGGCAGTCCAGTGGTTAAGACTCTGCACTTCCACTGCAGGGGGCACGGGTTCAATCCCTGGTCAGGGAACTAAGATCCCATATTCACTCGGGGCAGCCAAATTTTTTTTTAAAAAAAGGATATGCATGTTGAGTCATTTTAATGGTGGAGAACTAAGTTTGCAATAAGGGATTTCACGTTTCTGTAGGAACAACCATTGTTCTTCAGAAGTTAATCAGTAGAACTGTTATTAACATGCTATAACTTTTGCTGTGTGTTATAATGATATTACAGACTCTGTGAGACTTAACAAAAGGCTCAAGTTTCCATAGCTATCCATAGTCTTAACCTACATTTCTAGAAATAAATGGGACGATTCTGTTCCTTGCAAACTGGAAGAGTGTACGAAATTACTCAAACACCAGTCACTGTAGCAAATAGTGACTTTTCAGGGTATGACGGTAGTTTAGGTAAAGGCAGGTGATGTAGAAATTCTGTGCATAGGGCCTAAAGTAATGTAAAGTTTCTTACCAAATTTTAAAGAATGCCTGTGTCCAGAAGAAGTGTTCTAGTGCCTAGACATCAGCTTGATAACAGTGTTCAACCATTATGTCTATACAGTACATTAATAAAGAACATCATGCGGAAGGTGAGAATTATTTTCACACATTCTCTATTGTTAAGCTTTTTGAGAGAAGAAAAAAATGTAAAAGACTGATTTTAAAATATGACATGAGGATGCTGAGCCTCCTAGTAAAACTCACACAGTTGGGGACCTCTGGCTTTGCTGTTTCTTAACAATGAGGCTGGTTTACATGACACTTTCATGTAGAAGTAGAAGATTATCTGAGATTTTAAAATGTGAATTATAGTTCCATTGTACTTCCACTGAATTATGAGCCAGGGAATTATTTAATATTATTGGAGTTGTTCACTCGGAAGCTGATTATATGTTCTCTTTTGTGCGTTAATGAAGTATGGGATTTCTTGCATCTGCAGGAAAACTTAAACGTCATTCTGAGAATTCTTTTTCAGGTAAATTGCATATTTCACTGTTAGTTTGGTAAAAAGAATTCTAATATGAAGATAATGTTATTAAAACTAAAAAAAAAACAAGGGCCTTCCCTGGTGGCGCAGTGGTTGAAAGTCCGCCTGCCAATGCAGGGAACACGGGTTCGTGCCCCAGTCCGGGAAGATCCCACATGCTGCGGAGTGGCTGGGCCCATGAGCCATGGCCACTGAGCCTGCGTGTCCGGAGCCTGTGCTCCGCAACGGGAGAGGCCACAACAGTGAGAGGCCCGCATACCGCAAAACAAAAACAAAAAACCAAAAAACACACACAAAAAAACAAGGGAGTATTATAATTTCTTAAATTATTCTCAGACTTTGGAAATATAATTAAATATTTTGTGACTAATTTGATATAGGTGGCTATAATATGGGGGAAAGGTATAAGGTATATTTTTCAGAGCTGAGTGTGGGGAGGGGTGATTATGCTTAAAAAATAAAAGATCTGAGTAAAATAATAGATCTGGATATAATAAAACTTGGTCCCACTCTGCAGTTTACAACCCAGTATAGTTCAACAGAAAGACTCAGAGCTGATTTGTATATAATCTAATAAAATGCCATTTCTACTTATCTTTGCTTTGTTGTACTGTTTCCATGCTACAAACTTGTAGCAGTTTTTCCTCATTCTGATTTTTTTTGCTCTTTACACAATCCTATCATTACATTGATGATGCTAATTACAATCTGATTGGTATAATTATACATGAAGCTTTTACTCTGTACCAGACTGTGTGCTAAGCCAATCAATCCAATGCAATAGGAATCAACAGAGTGGTTATAACTGGATTAGCTCTGGAGTCAGATGCACATGCTCTATTTTCTGATCTATCAATGATGAACTTTGTGACACTATTATCTACCTCTCTATGTATTAGTTATCAGTAAAATGGAAACGATAATAACATGTACTATTAAGACTGTTGTGAGAATTAAATGATTGCTTGGCATGTGATAACCAATTCATAAATTATAGTTGTTGTTATTAATACAATTAGCTCTATTTTACAGTTGAGAAAACTAAGGCTTAAAGATGTAGAGCTATCTGTCAATATCATATAGCTACCAAATGGTTTACACAGGGTTTGGATCTAGATCTTCGTTCTGACATCAGAACCACACTTTTAAATACTATGGCCATACTACTGTTTAATATCACTAATCTAGTTTTGTCAATTATTTTCATATGTTAACCTTTTATCCATGGAGAAACGTAAACTCTCTATATAAGGAGGCTGAATGTTGGCTTAATATAATTGAAGATGGAAATATTATGCTTTATGCTGGGTATGGTAAATGTTGACCAATATTGTATGTACATAAATGAAGAATTTATGATCTTCATATATTGAGAAATGCCCCTTTGCTAGCACATATGCACACTAAAATATTTCTTGTTGGAACAAGGAAATACCTTTGTGAACAGATTCATGAGTTCCTATGTATAAACTGAAAAATGAATGTAAATTAGAAATTGTGAGTTGTAGGATGGAAAAAGCATGGCAACTGGTATTTATGGGGAAATAAAACTAACAATTACTGACAGAGTACCGTGGCTCTACATGTTTATTCTGATATTAATTATCAAATGATCCTGTAAGTCATTATTATTCCTATTTTAGAAGTAATAAAACAGATACTCATATACGTTGGGTAATTTGTTCAACATCATAGTAATGGGACAAAAGATTAATAGAGACCAACAAAAGAAAGAAAAAAGAAAACAATTTATTTAAAATACATACATCTGTTGCAATTAAACCTAAAGCTCATTTAGAATGATATTCTAATATCTGGTGACAGTTTTAATTAAACACCTCCCAGATGCATCGTTGGATGGTTTTGGCTAATACAATTACCAGCACCAAACCAGGGATGAGCTCCATTTTCCCAGTGTCATTTAGTTCAGTGGTCCGCAACCTTTTTGGCACCAGGGAATGGTTTTATGGAAAACAGTTTTTCCACGGACAGCGGGTGGCACAGGGGGATGGTTCAGGCAGTAATGTGAGCAATGGGGAGCGATGGGGAGCGGCAGATGAAGCTTCCTTCGCTCGCATGCCGCTCACCTCCTGCTGTGCAGCCCAGTTCCTAACAGGCCGCGGACCTCTGACTTAGTTGACCCAGCTCTTCAATTCGGTATGCATTTCACTTATCTTAATGTGCAATCCTATATACGCACTGAAATTTGATTGTGTTTTTAAGCAAAATTGTTCCATTTGGTTAACTTAATCTATTTGGGGGATTGGTAAATAAATTACTAAAAACAAAACAAAAACTACTAAGATAGAATTAGAGCTGATCTTGGTCAAAATCACTAATGATAGAAGCAGGCCAGTATTACAGGGAGCATGACAATATTACAGGGAGTTTGGGGCTGTGGGAGCACTGTCACCAACTCGTCAGTGGAAAAGTCATTCAACAGAAAGGAAGGGGTCAGCCAGTATCCCCTGAGAGAGTCCCCTGGAAGCCAGTTCTATTTGCTATGATTGAAAGATGGAATAAAGTAAGCACAAGACTGTAGAAAAAGTATTTATGCTGTTAAATGCATTTCTTCAGTTTTTGGAGACAACACTGATTTTATCCCAAGGACAAAAATACTATTGTAAGAAATGGGGATGTGAAGGGAGGATGAGTTTCAAATTAGACAGGAGGATAATCAAGGCAAGGAGATCACCTAGTAGTATTATTTCTAAAATAGAGATAACAATTACTTATAGGATTGTCCTAAAGATTAACTTAGATCACATGTTGGATAGTGTCCATCACATAATACAAACTGAAATTTTATTTTGTTCTCTCTCAAACTCTTCTACACAGATACAAAAAAAAAAAGCCCCCATTTATGGATTAAGTTACTCTATCAAGTCTCCCTCAAGGAATATCAGTAGAACCACAATTTTTAAAACATTCTTGTCTTTTGTGATCTGCTGCTTTTAGTAATATCTCCTTGCAGAGCCAGAGTTCCTGACAGGAACTGTGTGTTTGCTTTGGGAGCAAGAGACTCCAAACTAAAATGTGAATTTCCTTTGCTGTAAAACTTGCAACGTATGTAGGCAATAATGGCATGCTGACTTTAGCCAATATGGCTCAGTTTATTGTGTTGCCCATAGATATTCCTTACCTTGAGGAAACTGGGATTCATTCCCACAAATAAAATGCCTGAGCTAAAGACTAGGAGGGTAGGGAGAAACACAACAGGGAGTCTTATTTTCTTCTCTATTTCTTGATTTGAAGTCAGCTTCAAGTGAGTGGATGAAAGCTTCAGAGATACCCCACTGGCTAAGAAACTTTAGGACCCTCACTGAGGCCATAATTTAAAACAGATGATTTGTATTATCAATTAGATAATAAAAATAGAAAACTACCCATCTTTATACTATAAAATGTAAATATGGTAGTAGGAAGACAGTGGTTAATTTTTAATTAATTCAGAAAGTTTTTAGTATTTTTTAAAAATTTGGCTTAAATTTTTTGATCTCAAGTATCTTAAAGTATATACTGTATTCCTTTTCTTTTCCATCTGTGCATGTTCCATTCCCTTGTTTAACCATTTTTATAAATCTGAAAACTATTTTTTAAGACTCTATATAAGACCCTACATAAGACTCTAACTTCTTATTTTTAGTATTCACATGTTTCAACAAACCCATGATTTGGGTTTGATTGTACTATAGACATATTTTATATCTTTCTCTCATTACATATTATATTATATGTAATTTATTCAATGTATGAATTAATTAGATATTTACTCTACCAGGTAAGAGGAATACAATGATGACTGAGGCATTAGACCCTAATCTGTAGGACTTCATAGAGAAACCAGAGAAACCTCTGGATATGGTGAAACTGAACATGTCTATACTCTATGACTCTGATTCCAAGACTAGGTATTTTTCCTAATGAAATAATCAGACACATATACTGAAGCTCAAAGAAAATACTACAAAAATGGAGACAAATATCAATTTTAATTTTTACATATTATTGTGAAAACAGTTCAGTGTATTTTCAGAGCTACTAACTTTACCCTTCCATTTGAAAATTTGTCTCTGACAAATATTTTTATAGGATAACATTTGTCAAATAAGTTGTCTTTTTGTATGAGTCTTTTGAATGTTCACTAGATGTGTCAAAATCTGGGCCTTAATTTCACTCAATTCTGGTATAGGTGATACATTTATCCAATAAAAACAGAGTTTCTCAACCTCAGTATAGTTGATATTTTGTAATGTAGTTCTTTTATGCGGGTCTGTTAAGTACATTGTAGAATGTTTAGCTGCATACTTAGCCTTTACACACTAGATGGCAGTTGCACTATCCAAGTTGTAACAACCAAAAACACCTCCAAGGCACAGCCAAATGTTCTCTGTGAGACAAAATTGCCTTTGGTTGAAAACCATGTATAAAGAGTGGTAGATCCATCAAGATTCTTTCAATATATTGAGAAATTCAAAAGTTTAATTATAGATTTGCAAAATTAAACCTTGTCTACAATCTGTTCTATCATCTTTTAATTTGGTTTCACTCTGCTCTGTAGAGATAAATTTTAAGGTCTTCCCATTTGTAAACTTTGTTTCCAATAATTACATTTCACTAGAATCTACAAAAGATTAAGTTTTTTAAAGCTCCATAAAGTGAATAGTCTGTTTCAAAAATTTTGCATATGTTTAACAAACTGCAATCAAATTTAGGAAAATTATGAAAATATCCATGCCACTGTAAAGTTACACTTATTAAAAAATAATTGTGCATTAATTTTGTACCCTGCAACTGTACCAAATTCATTGATTAGCTCTAGTAGTTTTCTGCTGGCATCTTTAGGATTTTCTATGTATAGTATCAGGTCATCTGCATTCAGTGACAGTTTTTCCTCTTTTTTTCCAATCTGGATTCATTTTATTTCTTTTTCTTCTCTGATTAACGTGGCTAAAACTTCCAAAACTATGTTGAATAATAGTAGCAAGAGTGGACATCCTTGTCTTGTTCCTGATCTTAGAGGAAATGCTTTCAGTTTTTCACCATTGAGGATGATGTTGGCTGTGGGTTTGTCAATGGTACAAGATAGAAAGTCCAGAGATAAACCCACACACATATAGTCACCTAATCTAGGACAAAGGAGGCAAGACTATACAATGGAGAAAAGCAGTCTCTTCAATAAATGGTGCTGGGAAACTGGACAGCTACATGTAAAAGAATGAAATTAGAAAACTTCCTAACACCATACACAAAAATGAACTCAAAGTGGATTAAAGACCTAAACGTAAGACCAGACACTATCAAACTCTTAGAGGAAGACATAGGCAGAACATTGTTTGACATAAATCACAGCAAGATCTTTTTTGACCCACCCTCTAGAGTAATGAAAATGAAAACAAAAATAAACAAATGGGACCTAATGAAACTTAAAAGCTTTTGCACAGCAAAGGAAACTGTAAACGAGATGAAAAGACAACCCTCAGAATGAAAGAAAATATTGTCAAACAAAGCAACTGACAAAGGATTAATCTCCAATTCATGCAGCTCAATGTTATGAAAAGAAACAACCCAATCGAAAAATGGGTGGAAGACCTAAATAGACACTTCTCCAAAGAAGACCTACAGATGGCCAAGAGGCACATGAAAAGATGCTCAACATCACTAATTATTAGAGAAATGCAGATCAAAACTACAATGAGGTATCACCTCACACTGGTTAGAATGGCCATCATCAGCAAATCTACAAACAGCAAATGCTGGAGAGGGTGTGGAGAAAAGGGAACGCTCTTGCACTGTTGGTGGGAATGGAAATTGACACAGCCACTATGGAGAACAGTATGAAGGTTCCTTAAAATACTAAAAATAGAACTACCATATGACCGAGCAATCCCATTACTGGGCATATACCCTGAGAAAACCATAATTTGAAAAGACACATGTACCCCAATGTTCACCGCAGCACTATTTACAATAGCCAGGACATGGAAGCAACCTAAATGTCCATCAACAGAGGAATGGATAAAGAAGATGTGGTACATATATACAATGGAACACATTAATCAGCCATAAAAGGGAACAAAATTGGGTCATTTGTAGAGATGTGGATGGACTTGGTGTCTGTCATATGAGTGAGGTAAGTCAGAAAGAAAAAAAAACAAATATTGTATATTAACGTATATATGTGGAATCTAGAAAAATGGTACAGATGATCCTATTTGCAGGGCAGGGTTAGAGATGCAGACATAGAAAACAGACATGTGGACACAGGGTGGGAAGGGAGGGTAGGACGAATTGGGAGATTAGGATTGACATATACACAATACTATGTGTAAAACTGATAGCTAGTGGGATCATGCTGTATAGCACTGGGAGGTCAGCTCTGTGCTCTGTGATGACCTAGATGGATGGGATGGGGGATAGGAAGGAGGTCCAACACAGAGGAGGATATATTTATACATAAAGCTGATTCACTTCATTGTACAGCAGAAACTAACACAACATTGTAAAGAAACTATACTCCAATAAGACAAAAAATTCAAGAAAAAAAACCTTGTCAAAACCCCCAAATATTTGTAAAGTATTGATGATAGGAAGCAAAAAGACCATGTGAATATTGACCTCCTAAAACATATCATTTAAATTCAATATCTAATATGTTGCAGAATTTTTCTAATTAAAATATTATATTTTTCTATGTTATACATACTTGTGCATTTTGAAAATTATGGCTCCTATTTTGATTGGTTATTATGTCTTTATTAAATACAATAGCAAATGATTAGTGTGCTACAACCAGTTTAATATCCATTGTATACTATATTGAGTTTATAACATAATACTATCTTGAGCACAATTCCTTTAAAATTTGTATTTTTTTTCTATGCTGAATTTTTTAGATGAATTTTCAGTAGCATTTATAATAATATCAAATGTTTCCTCTTTGACCAAATCAACTTTGAAAGCTTTATTTTGAGTACATGAATTGTATGAAATGATGGAACCATTATTAGAATAAATTGATTTTCTACTGGAACCTGATGACACTGGCCCTATTTTAAGTGTTTGCAAAGCCCTTCTTCCAATAGAGCCAACACTTCACAGCTATGGCTTCACTTTTTGTAAAAGCACAAAAACCATGGACTAGTTTAGTAAAATGTACTCAGTAGAGCATCCTTTGATCTAAATGGAAAGCGATGCTCTACAGGGTGATGTGTCAAAATGCTTCCTGCAGCTCTCTGTTAAATCATCAGCTTCCAAAACATTCTCCTTTGAAGTGCTATTAATTTTGAAGTCTTTGGTGATTCTTCCTTAATAGATTTATATCTTTTAGTTTTTACATGGTTATTAATACCATTATTACTAATTATACTTGCATCATCAAATTTCTTGAGAAAAAATATATTTAGTGCATAATTATTAAACTCACTCTTCTGTTTTCTTAAATTCATTGCTTCCAAAAGTGTTTTCCCCCAAAATAAATAGGATCAACATATAGAATGAAATAACAATTGCAGATTTATTTCAGTGGCAAGTTTTCTGTGATACAAGTGAAGCTTAAGCTCCAAATTTTTTCAGTTGCACCTGACTTTTCCAATGTCCTAGAGGTAGTTCTAGCAATGTATTCACAATTTTGTTTTAATTTGCAAAACTAGGGTACTTTACCCACCATACTTTAAGATTGATCTCTGTTTCTCTTCCCACTCCTAACCACTTTTTTCCTCTTGTTGTTTGATGTTGGATCAGCTACATGCTATTCTGGGATATAGCATAATTTGAGTTGGAAGCACATTTAACATTTACTAAGCTATATTTAGATGCCTTGGTGTCCCTTTTGCATATATTTTCATGGTGTAGGAATGTCTTATAGAAAATCTTCTGCACACTGTTCAGACATATCTGATATCATGTGCCTTGAAAGTGAAGTGCCAAAGGCCATATTCCAATGTGAACAGGACCTACAGAGCCAAGTATCAGAATAATGTGAGGAGGGGAGGAGAAACAAGGTTTGACAAATAAAGAATGAGAAACCAGTCTATGAAAATTTTTTCCAATGAACATGTGTGTAAAATTATAAGTGGAGGATTCAGTTTTCATTAACCTCTAGTCAGAATGGAAATTCTCTCCAGTCAGGAATATACTCTGAATATAAAATGTATAGCAATAAATGTCACACACTTGGACACACAGACACACATGCATGCACACATGTTTATTATAAAAAATAAAGCTTATCAAAACTGAGTTTTAGAGAATAAACGGAAGTTCTATAAACAGCAAACCTGTGTATAGAGTTTCATGCATTTTGCATCTCGACATGTCAGATCATATCTTAGTGTATCTAATACATCTCTTTGTGGTGAAGAGTGCCTATTCGAAACAACATGCCAAATTGCCACCATGTGTAGTAATACAGTTTGAAGAAAGAAGTATTCCAGTGACAAATCTCCTACATGTATTTGTCAAGAAGTCAATGTAGGTACTACAAGATTAATAGATTAAAAATTATGTAGATCAAAACAACATAGTAGCAATTTAAAAATTATTTGAATTATTCTTGTCTATGCTATAATTTGAGATTGATTTTGTATGTTCTTTCAGAATTATTGATTACAGTAACATTTAAAGTAATTATTGTAAAAGTGCATCCCATAGTAAATTAATATATTATGTAATATTGCCAAACTTTGAAATGTTCTAGTTTATTTTCCAAAGGTAGAAAAATACTCACTTTGTATTTAATTTTGTTCTCATAATGTTGTATTTTTCTAAAAAAGTCTTCATCATTTTATAGATTTCTGGTCTTATAAATCTTAGATCCATTCCCTGATTTAAACTATGGAAAATGACAACCATTTTGGTAAGATAATTTATATTTCTCTTTCTACAGCTGGGCTGTTCAACCTCTATTTCCCAAGTATTTCATACCTACTGTATAATTTCACATAAACACTCATAAACCATTACCTTTCTGAGCAAACAAGGGTGTAGCGTCCCTCCTCTGGAAGCAGCAATAGTTTTGGATTTCTGCCCTTTGAATTTTCTCATTTTTATAGTGGAGTTAATAATAACACATATTTTCCAGTAATGTTTTGAGAAATTAAATTGAATGGAATAATTTTTACCCTAAATTCCAGATGAATATCACATCTATTATCATTCTTCTTGCTGTGTATGTGTGTGTGTGTTTTTTTTTCTGTCCATGAGATCAGCTCTCAAAATAAGTTAGCTTAACCTAGGCTCTTACAGCTCCAAATCCTTTGACTCAGTTTTGTCTTTCATTGCTCTTTATGTACTCTAGGAAAGAACCATTTATGGCATTAAATACTATTCCATTTTCCTTCTTTTTTTTCATCATCACGAGTCCATCAAACAGGAAAACATTTTGCTCTCAGATCCTTTTGTTGGTTGGTTGAATGTCAGGTTAGGTTCGGGTAAAGCTAACTTTAACATGCATTTCCTTTTAAAACTGCTACTTCTCTTTGGATACAAAAAGGTTTTCTCTCTTTCTAAAGTAAATTAATGTGAATTTACCAAGTATGGAAGAGTTTCTTTTTTTTTTTCCCTATTGAGTTACATAGGTCTCTGAAATGATGCTATGTTTACTTATGAATTCTTTATTCTCTTTCCTATTTGCCCAGGGAAAAGAAATTGAGGGTTGCCCTGGAAATAGTTATTTGAGAGTTGTCTCCCATTGCTGGATAGAGGCAGTGAGGTCTGTATCTCCTTTTCATAGGCATCTTCTTGTCAATGTCCTGTCCTTCTGTTTAAATCTTCTGGCCCAGGAAGCATTTCATTAAACGCTCAACTATGTTGGTTCCTATTCTTCTAAAATTTCATATACATAGTATATCAAAGTTAGCCATCTTTTATAAATAGGTGTGAATAATTTGGACAATTCATTCATTTAATACAATGATTCCCAACTGAAAACCAGTGTGTCAGACACCTTCCAGCACATCATGAAAATCTTCATATCCATTCCAGCACACTAGTCCTTACCTGTTTCCTTTTACAGTCCTTTCCTGCATGAAATACTAGACACTTGTATAGCCATGTGCTCTTTGCCTTTTCTTCAAAGTTACTGCAGGGCCCAGTACACTTCTGTGTACTGTGTACATAAGTACACTGCTCATATGTGTCTCCATGTCTTAAATGAGAAAGGATAATGGTGAGTCTAGGTACAATTTTAAAGTTAACTTTTAATGGACTCTTTCTTGAAATGTGACCAAGCTTGGCCATGTAAAATTCCAGTGGACAGTGAAAATTGGGAAAATCTGGGAACTGAACCCAAGAACTATTTCCAGGTCCCAGACAGATATCTAGAAAAGATTTTCAAATGTATATTTTGCCAGGAGATCAGTTCAGTTGAGGATGAAATGATATGGAAAGAGCTACTTTTGCTGAAGCAGGTCAAAGGTAATGGGGTTCAAATCAAAGGACTCTAGAGGGTTTTCTAGGAGGACCAGAGAACCCAGAGACAGGGAAATTAGGAGTCAAGAAATTTATAAGTTTGGAGCAGCGGTTAACAGTATCTCATCTATCAGACTTGAATTTAGGACAAATTCAGTTCTTTGTGGGGGAGGAATATGCAAAAAGTAAGGAAGAGCCCTGAGCTAGAGAGTCTGATATAGTTTGTAAGTAATAAGGCAAGAAATAGACCCAGGAAAGTGACACTGGGAAAGGAAGTTACCATGAACCCACCTACAACCTTTACTTACTAAATATGTAACATATTATTTTAATACACATAAATATACATACATATACACAAGCATGTCTATTTTACCATTTTATTAAGTTCATATAAGGAAGTTTAAATACCATGGGAAGATCTGCAAGTAAATAAATTGCTCTACTGAAAAAAGATTTATTATATATCCTGTACTATCCAGTGTATTATATACTAATTATTCTAAGGATACTAATGCACATTCACTGCCTTTAACAAGCTCAAAGTCCAGTAGGAGAGACAGACTATAAGAGAACAATTACACATGGAACTAAGACGAGGGTAGGTTATGCAGGACTTCAGGATAACAAGTAACCAAATCTTGGTTGTTGAAGTGGTAAGGAATGGATTCGTGCAGGAGGTGATCGGAACTTGGATCTTTTGTGAATACACACCAATAATTTTAAAAGTGCACACTGTATCCTGAATAACACTATTCATTACAATGCTGAAATCCAGTCACCATTTCTGAGATGCAAAGAGGAAGCTGGAAAAGCTCATGTCTCAATTCTGAGATTCAACTGTTGGACTGCAGTTATCTCAGGGTATTTTGTCTCAGAGAACCTTTGGCCTTAGAGTCAAGACTGGGCTTAAGCTAAAAAAAATCCAAGTATTTCTGCTATGGGGAGAAGGGAATACCATGCCTGGAATTTAATCAGGGTTTGGTACAGATTTTCCCAATAATATATAGTCTTTTGTCTCAGAAAGATAGTTAAATTGTCAATAGTTTAGACTATTAAGAGTGTTTTTTTTTACATTTTAAAATAGGATAATGGGGGATAATTAGGCAATAATTAATGTAAAGTACAAAGATTGAAAATTAGCATATCACTGAAAAAAATAATTTCAACAAAGAAAACTATCATCACAAAATGCAATCAATATGTACATATATATTGAATTCCTTCCTTCTTTGCTCCCTTTCTTCTTTTCCATTTTTTTCTTTTTCATTATCACATCAGTAGGTAAACATTATAAAAATTATATAACAGTAAACTTCCAAAAACTGTAACTAAGTGATGTGATCTTACAATCTCCCAATAGATAATTGTTGTTGAAGGATTGAAATAAAATTTGGAAAACAGTATCACTCTCCTTCCCATGTGAAATATACCCACTTGGTTCCACAATTACCGTCCTGCCTGCTCTCCTCAGATGGACAAATTTATATTTGTATCATGTATGTTTTCACTGAACACAATATTTCAAGAATATGATGGCCCACTGGAGTCTGCTATGCGTCAAGTTGTGTCCTCCACAAAAGCTGTGTTGGAGTCTTAAAACCTAGTACCTCAGAATGTGACCTAATTTGGAGATAGGGTCTTTACAGAGGTAATCAAGTTAAGGTGAGGTCATTGGGGTGAGCCCTAATCCAATGTGATTGGTGGCTTTATATGAAGGGGAAATTTGGAATACATATACAGAAGAAAGACAATGTGAAGGCACAAGAAGGATGTGTTCTATAGGCTAAGGAATGCCCAAGGCTACCAGAAGGTAGAAGGGAGGCATGGAAGAGATTGTTCCTCATAAACCTCAGGAGGAACCAATAACTGCTAACACCTTCATCTAGGATTTCTAGCCTCCAGAACTGTGAGACAATTAATTTCTGTTGTTTAAGCCACCTACTTTGTTACATAACATCAGACCTAGGAAACTAATATAGGTTCAGAGAAAAAAATGGTCAGCCCTCTCCTCTACATAATTTTCAATCAGTCTCTTAAGTTTGCATTTGCTTCTATTTCATTTTGCTATCTGTCGAAAATTCTTTTGCTAACTTCTAAGTATGAAAAAAGAAAAGAAGTTACAAATTATTACTTTGGAATTCACTTTAAATCTTAGCAATTAATGTTATGTGTAAGTCATAATATAACTTTAAGCTAAATTATTCTGTCTAAAACAGATCGTTACTGTTTGAGAAATAATGCTATACTATGGAACTAATAAAACTTTTAAAATAAATACTGCTATGGGTTGTGAGATACCACAGATCCTTAATGAGCTATGACACGGGATTACTTTACGTAGAATACATGTTTAAAAGCTTGAACAGTACAAATAACTGATTTTCTATGATGCTATATAACTTTTCTATGCCTGACTAGCTGCTTGCATTATTTATAGCTCTGAATTTGTGATGGAAACATAGGTTAAGAATCATGAATCTTTATGTCTCACTTGACAAGGCAACTAATACATCACTAAGCCTCCCCATTCTTGTAAACTTACCTGTACACCAATAGTGTCAGTCCTGAATTATTTTTGATATTGAATCTATTGATGAACTGAAAAGGTTAAAATTAAAGTCTGATTTATGCTGTGATCAAGAGCATGGTGTTAGAGCACCAAGTGATCTGTGCAGATTATAACCACAAATATACTTCAGATTCAGCTTTGTACCTCTGCTATGAAGCTCTAAGTTCCCTTTCTATCTCCCTCAAGGAGATTCCTTTGGAAAAAAGGGCTGATAAACGTCAGTCTCTCGAATCCTGATGACTTTGTGAACAAAGCATCTGATTTCTCCCCCTCTGTAGTTTCATTCAGGTGGAATTTTAAGACTTAACAGATGAATTTGACCAAGGTGATCTGTGCTCTATTACTTGTAGGCAAGTGTTATGGATCAGAAAACAATTCATTGTGTTTCATAGAGGTTCAGAAGCGCTTGATATCGCTCCTGGTTAAGGGAATAAATTTGTGACTCATTGAAAGCTTTACTTTACCACATCTCTAGGCTCTATTTGAAGGCTAGAACATTAATTCTCTCCAGCTTATCTCATTTAAACAGACAGGTTTCAATGATAGCAGGTTATCAAGAGACATGTAGACATAGATGAATTCAAATATAAAAAAAAAAAAGATAAACCTACTGGGCCAAGATAGCAGAATATCAAAGGTTGTGTATTAAGCTGGAATTTCTTTTGGATTATCTTAAATGTAAATGAGTAAATATCATCAAGCCTGAGGATGCTGGCAGCAGGGCTCTCTGAAATGCTATTACTTCCTCCCAAATATTAGATATGACTTAACCAGCCCATGGGATTGTATTGATAGCTTAATCATTTTATCATACCAACAGATGAAAGAAATGAGATTTTTGCCTTCAATTTTATTTTGTTTTTCAATCTAGAAGTAAAAGTCAATGAGCAGCATTTCCCTTGGATTAAGTGCTTACTTTGTGCCTATTTATGGATACTATTTGATCAAAATTGGAAGTTTTAAAAGAGTTATCTCTGGATTTATTCATATTTTGTGCTTATGAAAATACACATGTAAATACATTTTAATGATTATAATAAAATCACATAATGTAATGGACTTCCTTATCAAATTGTAGAAATAGTAGTGAAAAAAGAAATAATATTTACCTAATAAATAAGTGGTCAATTGCTGTGTCTAAAAATGATTTGAAAATGAATTATTTTCAATTTACTGGGAAGACTTGGGGTTTAAATATATATAACATTAAGAATCTCTTCACAGAGTAAAGAGTAGTATTAATTAAAGTTTAAATTTTCTCAAAAATGTAGAAATATATATTTTCTCACAGATATTAATAAGCTTTGTTAAATGCAAATAAATTCTATGGAGAAAATAGTGATAAAATATTTTTATTGAAACAACTATATTGATAGCATTCCAATGACTAATTTTATAATTTCTATTCAATAGGGACTTAAGAGGAAAATTGATCCTCAGAGAATGACACTTTCAGGGGAGTATAGTTTTTTCTTCTCTGCCTTGAATGGGGTAACATATCCTTGAGTTCTTCAAAGAAACAATCAAATTTCCATCATCCAATAAATGCACAAAACTCAATAACTATATAAAATATAGCATTATTTATTCAAAATGTATATTTAGGAGTATTAATTTATTGTTTTCTGTGATCTAATGTTTAAAATTTTACCCCATTTACATGTTCATTTTAATGGTCAACGGTTTCCCATGTATTTTCTCATAGGAATGAAATTATATATAGCCTAATAAAGTGGTCCTTCACCATTTGATTGCCATGATATACCTTAATACATCCTCCTCTCAGGAACACTGGCTTACTAAGCAGTGCCAATCAAACCAACAATGTGGGTTGTCAGGCCACATCCTCCTCCTTCCCTGGCAGAATGGGTATATGTTTTCTGAAGAAGTCCCACACTGCCTAAGTTTATGGTTTTCTTTTTTTCTTTTTTCTTTTCTCCATTCTCCTTTATTCCATGAACACCTAGTTACAAGCTGCACAAATCAAAAAATAAAGGCAGAGAAGGGTGTGGGGCAGATTTTTATGATGTGTAGCGGCTGGGAAGGAAGACTGCGTTGGGAACCGGTCCTTCCCTCCACACACAGCCCTGGACCAGGGCTATGTCTCCTGCAGTGGGGAATCTGGGGAGGAGGTGGGCAAAGATCCAGGGTCGCTGAGACCCCTACACCCACAGCCCATCCCAAAAGCCCCTTCAATGCATGGCAGGGGTAGAACGGGGAAGGGAAGGCGTTTCAGAGATGAAGCAAAGTGAAAAATCAAGTTAGTGGATACAGAAGAAGTGGAGTCATCATGGTAAGGAGATTAAAGAAGGAAAAAGTAGGTGAAGGGGCAGTGAAAGGTTCTCACTGAGACCCCCAGGGAGAGGTGGGGGTCAGCTGGCCTGTTAATTTAATATTAAATTGGGAGTGGGAGTTGAAGAGGAAATCTTCAACTGGAAATCACTGGCTATGAAACAGATGTATTTAATCATATGAATATACACAAATATAAGCTTTAGTATAACATAAAAATGACTATTTTTTCAAAATTTTTTGTTTAAAATGTGTTGTAGTTTTTAAAGGAAAAGTTCTTTCTTTATATTACAGATATAAAGAAGAGTGAAGCTCTTCAATAAGCATCAACATTTACTAAATTTTAAAATCTCACCAGATGCCAGAGATATAAACATAAATAAGACAGTAGCCTTTTCCTTTCATTTAAGAGAGACTAGGGACACCAAATTTTCCATTTGCTTATTTACCTTTCTGAGTCTTTCTTATAGTTAGGTTGGGTGCCATGTGACTAATTTTAAACAATGGGCCTTGAACAGAAGTAATGCGTGCCACTTTTAATTCAAGTACGTAACAGCTGTTTTCAGTTCTCTCTGCTGTTACTTCAGCTCTCAGAATGACATCAGGATCAATGTATTAAGATGGTACTGATCCATAAGACTGATATGATTTGAAAACTTGAATCACTTCCTGAAAGGGAAGTGCACTGGAGAGAATTTAGGCCCTTGTTCAAGCCCCTGAGATAGTGTGGTTTGCTTGTTATTGCAGCATAGCTTATTCTGTTCTAACTAATGGAGTCCATATTACTTCAATTGCAAGGGATAGAAACCTAATTTGAATTAACGTAAGTAAAATAAATGAAAAGTATCACAATGATACTGAGTTTACCTCATTTGAATGGTCTATCATCTCAACTACAGGGAATGTAGGGACACAGATGGGCCTTAAGGATAACTGTAAACAGTGTTTTGGACACCTCAAAAGTGCATGATCTCTAATCTCTGCTTCTCCATATTGTGACACTATTCATTTCACTGCCAACAGGCTTCCTCCACATGGGAGTAAACATGGCACTGGGAGCTACACAACCTTAAACATGTAATGTCTGTCACCCAAATGCCCCCCTTTACTTAGTAAAAAAAAAAAAAATCTAGGAGAACACACTGATTTGGTTACCTTTGTTCAGTTGCACTTGCTCAGATAACAACTTTAGTCACCTTAGTGGAGCTCAAACTGAGTCACAAAACCAAGTCTTAATAAAAAAAATATGGCAGATAACTAGACTATGGTAGCTCACATATGAATAACTTGTTTAGAGTAATGAAGTGAAGCTTTACTAAGAAAAACATAGTTATTTCTAGGAGTGGGAGTGAGTTGTATTTTTTAAAATAGTTTCCTTTAATAAATTACTTTAAAATTAGCAAAATCTAATTCATCTGGTTTATTCATTCTACAAAAAATCATAGAGTTCCTACTATAGGCCAGATACTGCTGTAAGTATTAGGGATAAAGTAATACACAATATAAATAAGGCCTCTGGCCTCATTGAGTTTATATTCTAAATTCTTGCCTTCAATTTTTCTTTGGAATTAAATATCCAGAAAGAACGAATAAGCAAGACATTGTCAGTTCCCATGGGGCTAAAAGTTGTCCTTAGGTAGTTAATATTTAACTAAAACTATAATGTAAACTAAAACAAACTTGCTTTATCAAATATCTGTGCTTCTAAGCATTAGGAAGAAGAACCAGACAAATAACTCAAGCATGGTGATTAAGTGAGAGCATGAGCATTAAGATTTAGCATGTCTTCCCAGTGAACAGGAATTTTAATACATTTGTCAGTCAGGGTTCAGTGAAGAAAGCATGGTTACTATTAGTGAATGAGTGTAAGTGACTTAGAATGAAAATTATACCTTACACAGATGTGAAAAGAGCTGGTAAAGGAATGTAGGAGGATCAGGAAATGAGTCAATATGGGTGAACTGAAGAACTAGTATGGGTAGATAGGTAAGACACTTAGGGATATCTGAGACACCAGTCACTCTATGCCCTGCAATGAATTCAGAAAGGGAAACTTGTAAAAAGATCTCTGGGGTGGCTTCCCTGGTGGCGCAGTGGTTGAGAGTCTGCCTGCCGATGCAGGGGACAAGGGTTCGTGCCCCGGTCTGGGAAGATCCCACATGCCACGGAGCAGCTGGGCCCATGAGCCATGGCCGCTGAGCCTGCGCGTCCGGAGCCTGTGCCCTGCAATGGGAGAGGCCACAGCGGTGAGAGGCCTGTGTACCGCAAAAAAAAATAAAAAGTTCTATGGGAAGTTGATGCCCCTGTATAACTACTGTTTTTGTGCATCTGCATCCAAGCATCCAGTAGTGAAACTGGGGACACTGTAGGAAAGCAGGTTCGACAGTTGAAAAGACATGGAACAGTGTGACTTGCTAGATACCTCTGTGGGTCTGTCACCACATCTGACTGTAATAGCCTTCCAATAATAATAGTTGTTGGAGAGACCTTCAAGATGGCAGAGGAGTAAGACGTGGAGATCACCTTCCTCCACATGAATATATCAAAAATACATCTACATGTGGAACAACTCCTACGGAACACCTACTGAATGCTGGCAGAAGTCCTCAGACTTCCAAAAAGACAAGAAAATCCCCACGTACCTGGGTAGGGCAAAAGAAAAATGAAAAAAAAAAAAAAAGAGAGACAAAGGAATAGGGACAGGTCCTGCACTTCTGGGAAGGAGCTGTGAAGAGGAAAAAGTTTCCACACACTAGGAAGCCCCCTCACTGGTGGGGATGGGGGGTGGGGAGCTTCAGAGCTACAGAGGAGAGCACAGCAATGGGGTGCAGAAGGCAAAGCAGAGAGATTCCTGCACAGAGGATAGGTGCCAACCAGCACTCACCAGCCTGAGACACCTGTCTGCTGACTCAATGGGGTGGGTGGGGGCTGGGAGCTGAGGCTCAGGCTTTGGACGTCAGACCCCAGGGAGGGGACTGGGGTTGGCTGTATGAAGACAGCCTGAAAGGGGCTAGTATGCCACAGCTAGCTGGGAGGGAGTCCAGGAGAAAGTCTGGACAGCTAGCTGGGAGGGAGTCCAGGAGAAAGTCTGGACTTACTGGAGAGGAAAAAGACCATTGTTTCAGGGTGTGTGAGGAGAGGGGCTTCCTGCTCCATGTGTCCACAGACAACAGGGCACCACCTAAGTGAGCTTTAGAGATGGGCGTGAGCCGTGGCTATCATCTCAGACCCCAGAGGTGGGCATGGACCTCTACCACTGCCGCCGCTGCCACCAAGGGTTCTGTGTGCGAATGCAGGTCACTTCCCACACCCTCCCAGATCCTGTGCAACACACCACTGTCAGGGCCCTGTGATGAAGAGCCAACTTCCCCAGGAGAACACGTGGCATGCTTCAGGCTTTTGCAACTACATGCCAGGCTCTGTTACCGCAGGCACTCCCACATCCCAATTATGACTAATGTACTCCTCCCTCTCCCCAGCATAAGTGAGCAAGAGAGTCCTAATCAGTCACTACTTTAACCCCCACCAGTTTGGGTGAGGAACAGATGCCTGAGGGCAGTCTACACACAGAGGCGTGGCCAAAATCAAAGCTGAACCCCAGGAGCTGTGCGAACAAAGAAGAGAAAAGGAAATCTCTCTGTGCAGCCTCAGGAGCAGCGGATTAAATCCCCGCAACCAACTTGGTAAACCCTGCATCTGTGGAATACCTGAATAGACAACAAGTGTTTCCAAAATTGAGGCGGTGGACTTTGGGGGCAACTGTGGACTTGGGGTTTGCCTTCTGTGTTTGACTTGTTTTTGGTTTTATGTTTATCTTAGTTTAGGTTTTAGTGTTTGTTTTCATTTGTGGGTTTGTTTACTTGTTCAGTTGCTCCCTTTTTTTTTTTCCATTTTGTGAGTGTGTATGATTCTTAGTGTGATTATGTCTGCTTAGCTTTGCTTTTACCATTTGTTTTGGGGTTCTGTCTTGCCATGTGGCTGGCAGGGCCTTGGTGCTTTGGCCGGGAGTCAGGCCTAAGCCTCCAAGGTGGGAAAGCCTGGTCCAGGAAGTTGGACCACCAGAGACATCCCGGCCCTAAGTTATATTGATCAGCAAGAGCTCTCCCAGAGATCTCCATCTGAACAGTAAGATCCAGCTCCACCCAACCCCCAGCAAGCTCCAGTGCTGGATGTCCCATGTCGAAAAACTAGCAAGACAGGAACACAAACCCACGCATTAGCAGACAGCCTGCCTAAAGTCATACTAAGTTCACAGACACCTCAAAACACACCACCGGATGTGGCCCTACCCACCAGAGGGACAGGATCCAGCCCCTCCCAACAGAACAGAGGCACCAGTCCTCCCCACCAGGAAGCCTACACAAGCCACTGAACAAACCTCACCCACTGGAGGCAGACACCAAAATAACAGGAACTACAAACCTGCAGCCTGCGAAAAGGAGACCCCAAATACAGTGAGTTAAACAACATGAGAAGAGAGACATATGCAGCAGATGAAGGAGCAAGGTAAAAACCCACCAGAAAAAGCAAATACAGAAGAAATAGGTAGTCTATCTGAAAAAGAATTCAGAGTAATGATAGGATGATCCAAAATCTTGGGAATAGAACGGAGAAAATACAAGAAACGTTTAACAAAGACATAGAAGAACTAAAGACCAAAAAACCAATGATGAACAACACAATAAATGAAATTAAAAATACTCTAGAAGGAATCAATAGCATAATAACTGAGGCAGAAGAATGGAGAAGTGACCTGGAAGATAGAATAGTGGAAATAACTACCCCAGAGCAGAATAAAGAAAAAAGAATGCAAAGAATTGAAGACAGTCTCAGAGACCTCTGAGACAACATTAAACACACTAATATTTGAATTATAGGGGTCCAAGAAGAAGAAGAGAAGAAGAAAGGGTCTGAGAAAATATTTGAAGAGATTATAGTTGAAAACTTCCCTAACACGGGAAAGGAAACAGTCAGTCGATTCCAGGAAGTGCAGAGAGTCCCATACAGGAAAAATCCAAGGAGAAACACACCAAGACAAATATTAATCAAACCATCAAAAATTAAATACAAAGAAAACATATTAAAACCAGCAAGGGAAAAGCAACAAATAATATACAAGGGAATCCCATACGGTTAACAGCAGCTGATCTTTCAGCAGAAACTCTGCAAGCCTGAAGATAGTGGCAGGATATATTTAGAGTGATAAAAGGGAAAAGCCTACAACCAAGATTACTCTACTCAGCAAGAACCTCATTTAGATTTGACGGGAGAAATTAAAACCTTTACAGGCAAACAAAAGTTAAGAGAATTCAGCACCACCATACCAGCTTTACAGCAAATGCTAAGGGAATTTCTCTAAGTAGAAAACACAAGAGAAGAAAAGGACCTACAAAAACAAAAACAAAACAATTAAGAAAATGGTAATAGGAACATACATATGGATAATTACCTTAAATATAAATGGATTAAATGCTCCAACCAAAAGACACAGACTGGCTGAATGGATACAAAAACAAAACCCATATATATGTGGTCTACAAGAGACCCACTTCAGACCTAGGGACACATACAGACTGAAAGAGAGGGGATGGAAAAAGATATTCCATATAAATGGAAATCAAAAGAAAACTGGAGTAGCAATTCTCATATCAGACAAAATAGACTTTAAAATACAGACTATTATAAGAGACAAAGAAGGACACTACATAATGTTCAGGGATCAATCCAGAAAGAAGATATAACAATTGTAAATATTTATGCACCCAACATAGGAGCATCTCAATACATAAGGCACATGCTAACAGCCATAAAAGGGGAAATTGACAGTAACACAGTAATAGTAGGGGACTTAAACCCCCCACTTGCACCAATGGACAGATCATCCAAAAGGAAAATAAATAAGGAAACACAAGCTTTAAATGACACATTAGACCAGATGTACTTAATTGACATTTATAAGACATTCCAACCAAAAAAAAACTGAATACACTTTCTTCTCAAGTGCACATGGAACATTCTCCAGGATAGATCATATCTTGGGTCACAAATCAAGCCTCGGTAAACTTGAGAGAATTGAAATTGTACCACATATCTTTTCCAACCACAACACTATGAGACTAGATATCAATTAGAGGAAAAAAACTGTAAAAAATACAAACAGATGGAGCTAAACAATATGCTACTAACGAGGAGTAGATCACTGAAGATATCAAAGAGGAAATCAAGTAATACCTAGAAAAAAATGACAATGAAAACACAGTGACCCAAAACCTACAAGATGCAGCAAAAGCAGTTCTAAGAGGGAAGTTTATAGCAATACAATCCTACCTGAAGAAACAAGAAAAATCTCAAATAAAAAACCTAACCTTACACCAAAGCAATTACAGAAAGAAGAAGAAAAACAAAAAAAAAAAACCCCAAAGTTAGTAGAAGGAAAGAAATCATAAATATCAGATGAGAAATAAATGAAAAAGAAATGAAGGAACAATAGCAAAGATCAATAAAACTAAAAGTTGGTTCTTTGAGAAGATAAACAAAACTGAAAACCGTTAGCCAGACTCACTAGGAAAAATTGGTAAAAGATTCAAATCAACAGAATTAGAAATGAAAAAGAAGTAACTACTGACACTAAAAAATATGAGGGATCATGAGAGACAAGCAACTACGAGCAACTGAATGCCAATAAAGTGGACGACCTGGAAGAAATGGACAAACTCTTAGAAAGTACAACCTTTTCAGACTGAACCAGGAAGAAATAGAAAATATGAACAGACCAATCACAAGCACTGAAATTGAAACTGATTGAAGATCTTCCAACAAACGAAAGCCCAGGACCAGATGGCTTCACAGGTGAATTCTATCAAACGTTTAGAGAAGAGCTAACACCTCTCTGTCTCAAAATCTCCCAAAATATAGCAGAGGGAGGAACACTCCCAAACTCATTCTACAAGGCCACCATCACTGTGACACCAAAACCAGACAAAGATGTCACAAAAATAGAAAACTACAGGCCAATATCACTGATGAACATAGATGCAAAAATCCTCAACAAAATACTATCAAAGAGAATCCAACAGCACATTAAAAGGATCATACACCATGATCAAGTGGGATTTATCTCAGGAATGCCAGGATTCTTCAATATACACTAATCAATCAATGCGATACACCATATTAACAAATTGAAGGAGAAAAACATATGATCATCTCAATAGATGCAGAAAAAGCTTTTGACAAAATTCAACACCTATTTATGATAAAACCCTCCAGAAAGTGGGCACAGAGGGAACCTATCTCAGCATAATAAATGCCATATATGACAAACTCATAGCCAATATTGTTCTCAGTGGTGAAAAACTGAAACTATTTCCTCTAAGATCAGGTAAAAGACAAGGTTGTCCACTCTCCCCATTACTATTCAACATAGTTTTGGAAGTTTTCGCCACAGTAATGAGAGAAGAAAAAGAAATAATAGGAATCCAAATCAGAAAAGAGGAGGTAAAACTGACCGTGTTTGCAGATGACATGATACTATACACAGAGAATCCTAAAGATGCTACCAGAAAACTACTAGAACTAATCAATGAATTTGGTAAAGTAGCAGGAAAGAAAATTAATGCATAGAAATCTCTTGCATTCCTATACACTAATAACAAAAAATCTGAAAGAGAAATTAAGGAAACGTTTCCATTTACCATCGCAATATAAAGAATAAAATACCTTGGAATAAACCTACCTAAGGAGGCAACAGACCTGTACTCAGAAAACTATGAAAACTGGTGAAAGAAATTAAAGACTCTACAAATAGATGGAGAGATATACCAGGTTCTTGGGTTGGAAGAATCAACATTGTGAAAATGACTCTACTACCCAAAGCAATCTACAGATTCAATGCAATCCCTATTAAACTACAAATGGCATTTTTCACAGAACTAAAACAAAAAATTTTACAATTTGTATTGAAACACAAATGACCCCATATATCCAAAGCAATCTTGAGAAGGAAAAATGGAGCTGGAGGAATCAGGCTCCCTGACTTCAGACTAAACTACAAAGCTACAGTAATCAACACAGTATGATACTGCCACAAAAACAGAAGTATAGATAATGGAACAGGATAGAAAGCCCAGAGATAAACCCATGCATATATGATCACCTTATCTTTGATAAAGGAGGCAAGACTATACAATGGAGAAAAGACAGCCTCTTCAAGAAGTGGTGTTGGGAAAATTGGACAGCTACATATAAAAGAATGAAATGAGAACACTCCCTAACACCAACACAAAAATAAACTGAAAATGAATTAAAGACCTAAATGTAAGGCCAGACACTATAAAACTCTTATAGGAAAACATAGGCAGAACACTCTATGACATAAATCACAGCAAGATCCTTTTTGACCCACTCCTAGAGAAAAGGAAATAAAAACAAAAATAAACAAATGGGACCTAATGAAACTTAAAAGGTTTTGCACAGCAAGGGAAATCCTAAACAAGATGAAAAGACAACCCTCAGAATGGGAGAAAATATTTGTAAACAAAGCAACTGACAAAGGATTAATCACCAAAATTTACAAGCAGCGTGTGGAGCTCAATATCAAAGAAACAAACAACCCAATCCAAAAATGGACAGAAGACCTAAATAGACATTTCTCCAAAGAAGAAGATACAGATTTCCAACAAACACATGAAATGATGCTCAACATCATTAATCATCAGAGAAATGCAAATCAAAACCACAGTGAGGTATCAACTCACACTGATCAGAATGGCCATCAACAAATCTACAAACAGTAAATGTTGGAGAGGGTGTGAAGAAAAGGGAACCCTCTTGCACTGTTGGTGGGAATGTAAATTGACTTAGCCACTATGGAGAACAGTATGGAGGTTCCTTAAAGAACTAAAAATAGAACTACCATATGACCCAGCAATCCCACTACTGGGCATATACCCTGAGAAAACCATAATTCAAAAAGAGTCATGTACCACAATGTTCATTGCAGCACTAATTTCAATAGCCAGGACATGGACGCAACCTAAGTGTCCACTGACAGATGAATGGATAAAGAAGACATGGCACATATATACAATGGAATAGTACTCAGCCATAAAAAGAAACGATATTGAGTTATTTGTAGTGAGGTGGATGGACCTAGAGTCTTTCATACAGATTGAAGTAAGAATGAGAAAAACAAATACTGTATGCTAACACATATATATGGAATCTAAAAAAAAAAAAAATGGTTCTGATGAACCTAGGGCCAGGACTGGAATAACGATGCAGATGTAGAGAATGGACTTGAGGAGACAGAGAGTGGCGGAAGGGGAAGCTGGGATGAAGTGAGAGAGTAGCATTGGCATATATACACTACCAAATGTAAAATGGATGGCTAGTGGGAAGCAGCTGCATAGCACAGGGAGATCAGCTCGATGCTTTGCGATGACCTAGAGGGCTAGGATAAGGAGGATGGGAGGGAGGCTCAAGAGGGAGGGTATATATGTATACGTATAGCTGATTTGCTTTGCTATACAGCAGAAACTAACACAACATTGTAAAGCAATTATACTCCAATAAATGTGTAAAAAAATAGTAGTTGTTACTTAAAATTACCATCCAAATCTTCTGCAAGGTTTCTTTTGGCCAACTATAACTCAGAACCATACAGGGGAAGCAGATTCTAGGAAACACAATTCTTGGTTGGCTCTATGTTAATATAAAAATATACAACGTAGTAAGGGAATAGAATAGTATTAGTTTTCCCATAATAACAGTTAAGGCAAATAGCTAATTAAATAAAATATAGTACATTAAAGGACCTTCAAGTGTCCTCCATTTTATTTGGAAATGTAATTTTTTTTTTTGAAAATTGAGTAGGAGACTGAACATCAAAAGGATACGAAATGTTTACACAAAAACACTTCAAATGATATTTGTATATTTAATCATGTCACTGAGTTTTCACTGTCAAATAGATATTCTATCTGAGTAAGTTTTTGTGTTATCGTGTCACTTAGGAAATTATTTTAGGCAGAGCACTTCTCAGTTTTAGATGTCAGAAATCCAAATCATATTTTTTTCAATACATAGAGGGAATTTATTTATTTATAATGGAGAGTTCAAGGGAAAGCTTTCAGATACAGACAGATACAAACACTTAAATGTATCATGATGCTATTTTTCTCTTTCAGTGCTCCAATTTTCTCTGTGTTGACTTCAGTATCAGCCAACCTGCGTTCACATGGTAGAACAAATAAATTAGTCAAGAGCTCCTCCAAGGTTTCATTCTAACATCAAACCACATGAGAGTGTCTTTATCCCCATACTTTGCGCAAAACTTCAAGAGATGGTACTTATTAGCTTAGCTTGGCCATATTCCAGTCTCCAAAACAGTCACTGTGGCTGGGGATGCAGCACTGATTAGCCTGGCCTAAATTATACACCCATTTCTGCAAAAGTAGATAAGAGTCTTTCACACTCAAGCATCTGAATTGGTTCCTAAAAAGAAAGTGAACTAGTGTTGCTATAACCAGGAGGAACAGATTGTGGGAAGGTGTTATGGGTTGAATTTGGATCTTATTTGGAAATAGGATCATTGCAGATACAAAGTTAAAATGAGATGATTAGGTTGGCATTAATCCAATGTGACTGGAGTTCTTATAAAAAGGGGAAATTTGGACACAGAGATATTCACACAGGGAGAGTGCCATGTGAAGATAAACTCAGAGAGTGGTATGAGCCTTCTACAAGCCAAGCCAAGGAATGCCAAAGATTCCCAGAAAACTACTTGAAGCCAGGCGAGAGGCATGGAACAGATTATCTTTTATAGCTTTCAGAAGGAACTAACCCTGCTTACAACTTGATGTTGGACTTCTAGCTTTCATGACCGTGAGGCAATAAATTTCTTTTGCTTAAGCCATCCAGTCGGTTGTACTTTGTTCAGCAGCCCTAGCAAACTAATAGGGAAGGCAAAACCAATAATTGTTCATTACAGTAGATATTCCAGATGCACTCTCTTTAATACATGCCAGCATTTACTATAATACACCAAAAGCCTAGTTATACAATTTTATAAACTTTTTTCAAACTTTTAACATCAAAACATGAGATACTAAAGGTTCAAATCTATTTGCATGGTAGCCTATACCTGTTGATCCCCACTGATATCAGACTTTCTGTCTGATTGATGTCATGATGTTCCCCAGAGTCTGAGTTTCTTGCATGACAAGATAGGTATTCAATAAAGATCTGTTGATTTCAAGAATTATAATTGTAGCACATACAGTAATGATCTACTAATAGTGGTGTTTGTGGAACATGCTGGGTGCTGGATTAGTCACCTTCATGGAGAGAAGCAAAGGACACAAAAATTCACTTTGAGAAGTGTATTAGTTTTCTATTGCTGTTGTAACAAATTACTATAAACCTAGTGACTTTAAAACAATATAAATGTATTGATATTACCTTATAATTCTGTAAGTTAGAAATCTGAAATGGGTCTCAAATGGCTAAGTTCAAGGTGTTTGCAGAGCTGCATTCCTCTCTGGAAGGTCTAGAGAAGGTCCATTTCCTTGCTGCTTCTAGCTTTCAGTGGTCAACCACATTCCTTGCTTCACTCTGAGCCCCTTTTCTCCATCTTCAAACCCAGCAAAGTTGCATCCTGATCATTCTTCCATAGTCACATCATCCTCTGATTCTACTCCGCCTTCCTTTTCCACTTTCAATGACCCTTGTGAATACAATGGATTCACTTGGATAATTTCTTAATTTTATGGTCAACTGATTAGCAACTTTAATTCCATCTGCAACCTTAATCCCCCATTGTCATGATATAGCATATTCTTCACAGATCCAAGGGATTCAAATGTAGACATCTTCGGGTTGCTATTATTCTACCTACCACAAGAAGCTCACAGAGATTCCCTTGGGGGTGGAATAGGGAAGAGGGAGGAAGTTGAGATAGATTTATTTAAGGTTTCCAGCAGAATGGCATATAGTTCTTTTTAACTATAAAATGGATACTTAATAATTGAGAAAGTGCATTATAATGTTAGCACAAGTTCGTGTGCCTGATACATAGTGAGGCCAAACAAACCGAAATGTCAGAGTTTGGAGCAGAGAAAGGTTTATTGTAGGGCCATGCAAGGAGGTGGGTGGCTCATGCTCAAAACACCCTGAGCTCCCTGAAGTGTTTCGGAAAGTGTTTTTAAAAGCCAGCTGAGGGAGGGGTTGCAGGGTATGTGATCAGCTCGTGCACAATTCTCTGACTGGTTGATGGTGAGGTAACAGAGTGGTGTCACAGGGTTTACATCATCAGTCCTTAGGCTCCAGGAGCCTGGGGCTATGTGCTCAAGGTCATCAAGCAGTTAACATCTTCCATTTGGTGCAGGGGTGGGGGTGAGGGTGGGGGGTGGGGGTGGGGGGGTTCACATCTGTAAAACAACTAGGAAATGTGCATCAAATATTGTTATCCAGGTACTTCAGAGAGGAGTTAAACAGAGGACACAGAGGAAAGCCTGTGCCCAGAAGGCCCCAGAGTCCTGCTCCATTAAAATAACAGTGCCCTAATTCTCCCTTTCCCTTTTGGGAGTTGTCAGCAGAACAATTATACATTTACATTGTCTTCTTTTCTACAATGCTATTGCCAACTACAAATTGGCACTTGCCATCTGTCTCTACAAGGATTAAATCACAAGCCGCTGCAGCTGTCGACCTTCAACACACCCTGAAAGGAGTTCAGGGTGGAGATCAGGAATGAAGCACTCTGTGCTCTGGGAAAAAACTGGCAGAACAGGTCTTCAGATAGTTAGATATTTTCAGAAGATTTTATTGAGCCCAATTCTCGCATCTCCTTACATCTAGGAAAGCACTAAAATCCTTCACGGTGACGTCTGCTCATCATGACTAGCAGTAACCACAAGACTAGCAGAAACCTTCTGCAGAAAAATATGTGCTTGATTGCATGTACTCCCCCTTCACCAAAATCACCTATGTACTGACCTTTCCCCCTACCTCTTTGGAGCAGTGTCTCAAAGTTATCTGAAATGCTGTCTCCCAGGCTATAGTTCTCATCTTGCCCCAAATAAAACAACTCACAATTCTCACATTGTGCATCTTTTGAATTCTACTCACATCCTCTAAAGTGTTAACTCTAGTTCAGTACTATATTAATATAAAGCATAAGCTGAATTATATTCAGGAATGTGTATTTTTAGTGTTTCAAAGATATGAAAAATTGACCCAAATATTTTCTTAATCCAAAGGAGTACTAAATTATGCAGAGTTAATTAGATGAGAGATGATAGAGAGTAAAATATGGCCCACGGACATAGTAAGAAAGAAGGAAAATAGACCTTTCACTTATTTTTCCTCTAGCATTGTTAGCAATTCAGAAAAGCTACAACCATAAAATATTCAATGGGCAGTAAGACACAGGGTTATAGTTTTTTGCCCTCAAAGATGAAGTTAAAATGTGAAATCACACTTTTAGGACTTTGCAGAATCAGGGTGACCTGAAGTGCAGGACTATATAATTCCTAAATCTTCTGGTTAGAAACCTTTTTAAAAGAGTCTAATCCTTGAGAGGTGAGTAGTCAGGATTTTCTATAAATAAATACATTGATATAGGGGTTCAAAACCAATCACACACTCTGAAGGGTTAAAGTTGAATTTTGGTCTAAGTTATGTTGAAGATTATGAGCCATTGCTTAAGACTGTGTCTATGCTTCATTCTTATGACACATGTTAGAGGTTACGGTTGAGATTATTATGTGTAAGAAAAAAATATTCAAATGTCTTGAAATGTCTTGAAGACATTTGGGGATAATTTCTTACTCTGGATACAGTTTTTTTTTTTTTAATTCCATAATCTGGTTTGTGAGCCAGAAAGAGATTAATACATTCAGGTTAAAAGAGAAAATAACCAGCTCAACCTTTTACTTACTCTCTGAACTATAGCTTCAGAAAACATTTTGTAAATCATATCCCCTCCACATTTGTTCACACCTTATAATTTCAACATTTTATGACTTAACAGAATAGCCTGACTGGTGTTTATAGCACCTTAATAATTAGGATAGCAGGATGGATTGCTCTGCCTTTACATGACTTTGTGGGGCTTCTTAGGGTCATGAGGAAATATTGTGTTTTCTCTTTGCTACTTCTTTTTCTTTTTGTATTTTTTTCTTTTAGGGCAGAAGCTGAATAACTGCTATGGCAATGACAGCGATATGGGCAATTCCATTCTCTGAGCTTTGCCTCAGAGTCTCTATATAGATTTAGAATATAAAGTTTTCATGGGTGACAGGGATGGAGGTCATGAAGAGGGGGAATTATGATTCAAGTTAGTCTCCACTGATTCCCATTGGTATAAAACTTCAACCAACCAATTTAATCACAATAACTGGATCTTTCTGGCTTTTACTGAACTCAAGTTGGTTGGTATAGCTTTGACATATTAATAGCTGGTAATCAAAAGATGTTCAAAGATGAACAGACTGGTTCAAATTTGCTGAATGAGTCTGTGGAGGAAAAACCAGATTTGGCTATGTATTTGAGGTCTGGGAATACAATGCATATTATTCAGATATATTGAAAACCTAATTGTTTCCCATAGCTGGAAGAAAATAAAAGGTAAGTTCCAGTCTTTTACAGTCTACACATTTCCATTTCTAAAAAAGTAGAATATGGTTAAAAGTAGAATAATAACTTCCTAAATAAAACCTTAAATTTGACAAGTAAGAGTCTCAGAGCACTTCTTAAAATACATGATAAGAAAGACATAATACATTATAAAATGTCACTAAAATATTGTGGATGTTGCATTAAACTCCAAAGCATCCGAAGCTGGCTCTGAAGTCCCGTTCTGATCAAAATGACATCCCTGAGGGAGTTGCTATTCTCTAATGTATTTTTTTCATGTTTTTCTTCATGCAGTAGTATTTATTATATGCCTGTTATGTCAAACTTTGGAGGAACAAAGATAAAGAAAACATGGTAATAGTGGTGTTCAGGAGCTCCACATTTAATGGGGGAGGGAATGTGTATAGAGATAATTTCAGCACACTTTGAGAAGTACTACAAATGTATGAAAAAAGTAAACAAAGAAGAGTAACTAACAGCTTGAGGCTGACACATACACAGAAGGAATTTAGGTCTGGGAGAGATTTTCAGATGTACATCATTTAATGATGTGAGCTTCCAAGGAGGAAAAAAGAAACCAGGCAAAAAGAAGAGTGTATTCATCAGAGTCTAGTCAGGAGACAGAAACCACATTGGTTAATTTGAACAGGGGAAATATAAAGAATATAAATGTGGCTAAAAGAGGAAAAAGAGAACTCAAATACCAATAAATGACAAATACAGAAAGCAGCTACTACCTCAAGGGCTGAGGGAGAGTACCCAAAGAAGCAACAAATTTGGAAAAATGCACCCCCTCTCTACTCCCCACTTCAACCCCAGGCTGAGAGTCAGACCTCACTGGAGAGAGTAAACAAGCAACTTGCCAATGGTGAAGAAGTTTGCCAGAAGTGGGGCGCTCAACCTGGATTATGGGAGCAGTCTACTGTGGGACTCAGAAACCTACTAGAGGATGAGGGTAGGTCAGAGTTGGTCCATAAGATCCAGGGCTATGTGTCTGAGACCTTCACTGGGGTGCCTGCAGACAGGAGTTAGTCCAGAGGATGAAGAAAGAGTGCCCCTGGGGTTCCCTCAAGCCACTGGCAGCTCTACTGGAGAAGCAAAGAGGAATGCTCCTTGGCCCAATAAGAGAAACTTATTCCTCTTATGGCCTTCAGTTACCCTCCAGCACACTTAATTGACAAAGCCTTACCATGCACTGGTTGGCCAAGGAAAAATGCAGAGCCAAAAGCAGGGCAAAGATGAGTGGATGAATTCTGAGAAGCAGTCAGACTTGTGGGACATTGGCTTCAGATGAGCACAGAAAAGCATGGAGAATTTGGGAAACATCAAATAGTTAAGTGTGGCTTGGAAGGAGTGAGTAGTTTTAGTAAAGTGTGTGGAGTGGCTGGGATAGTTGAAGCCAGATAGTCAAAAAATTATAAAACAATTCTAAGCACATCTTGAGGACAGAGACTAGGTGAGATTTGTTCTTTTGAATACTCTCATAGTAGCGGTAGTACCATATGATTGAAAGCATTTAAGGGAATGAATCTCATTCCTGAAAGTATATCAGAATCACCCCAGAAGATTTAAAATATTACAGGACCCTGTGCCCATCCTATATCTCCTGTATCAAAATCTACACAGTGGTACACCTCTTAAACCAGGAGATTCTAATGCTGATTTAACTGGGTTTTGCAAGCATAGTGAATAGATGACAACGACCCAAATCAAGGCAATAGCAGTGAAGATAGAAATAAGAAAACATAATCTTCTAAAATTGAATATATTAAGTGACCTTTTTTCTAGCAAGCAACTTTGTACATGAAATATATGTAGAGTTGTCTCTAGCAAAATTTTATCTTTTGTACCCTTCCTTTCTGATGCTCTCTCAACAAGTAATTCAAATACTTATCAAAATTTGTCGGGAAAGGTTCTCATGTCAATTACTTGTATGTTAGTGTGAATTTAAACCAAAGTGTTTCTTTTCCCCAGATCCATTTGAATTTTATGTCTGACCTTTTATTGCAGAATATAAAACTTTGTTCTTCTTAGAAGAATTCAAGCATCAGGAGGATGAGGAGGGCAAGGTGGTCCCTCCTGTTTCACTAAAATTACATAAAGAAACGATCACTCTCTCAACATTTAAGCTGGTTTAAATGTTGTAAAAAAAAAGAAAGAAATATTAAATCCAAGAACCAAAATTCTCATGACCCTGAATTAAATAAATCATCATGTATGTGTGTGTATACACACACACATATATATATATATATATATATATATATATATTTATTTATTTATTTTTATATTTCACTTTGATTCATTTCATGTGTCATTTTCTATCTGGTAAGGTGTACACAAAAGAGCCAGGTTTCTCTAATATACCTGGTGTATTTGAAGGTTTGGTTGTGCTGATGTTCTCCTGTGCTTAAAGAATCAGAAGATAAAGATCCTAAAGGAAGAGCAGAATCTTATCTAATGATTATACTTAGCAAGTCTGAGGTTCTTGAAGCAAAGACTATGATATCTGAAGATTTTTTAAGTACCCTAGTAGAATAATTAACAAATCATTAGTGAAGCAAAACTCACATGACATTTTCTGACATTTAATTATGGTGTGCTATGTTGACAATTAAAAAATAGATTTGAAAAGGCTGCATGCTTCACTGCAATTTATTTTAGTGTCTGAAAAATTAGTTTAATCAAAAAATTGGTTCCACCCTTAAAGTGGCCAGTGCAAGCAATTAAAATGAAAATAAAAGTCCACTTGGTTTGCTTACATGTGAAACATATTGAATAGATCTGCATGAGAAATTAAACGGCTTTCAGATCTGCAGCAGCTGCACTGTACTCTTGATAACCACTTTATGTACTGGCTCATCAGAAAATAGCTCACAAGGTTTGGAATTGTGGTTAATTAAAACCGAGGCAAAGAGAAAAAGCAACTGCTCACAAGTTGCTGTCTGGAGTTCCCAAACAATTTCTGATTCATTCCATCAGCAGAACTGCCACAACATAGCACTGCTTTGGCAATACACAGAATAGCTTTCGAAGACCACCCAAGAAAGAGGAAAACCAAGGCTGTTTATTATACAGTATCTTATATCTTGACTAGTTGTTAAAAAGCCATGTCAAAGCCAAACACATTTCTATTACTGACCCATTTATGATCATTTAAAATTTTAAATTATTTGCCCCTTTGACTTAATTCACAAAGGACCCTAAATAAAACAGATTTTAGGGGAAGAAAGTTACAATGATTGTTTAATATTTCAGTGAATTCTTTGTTTTTCTAGTGTATCATCTTTTCAAGGTCTCTGGATAATACAGCCCCGGTATGGTTGATGTTGGCGGTAGGTAATCTGTTTTAGATAAATAAAGGGGTGTCCTGGGATCCGGTTGAAGAGAAATAAGATTGATATTTGAGAAATGAAGACATATTTTGAAGACAACAGTTTACTGAGAATTCAGCTCAAGTGATCAATGCAAAAGGCATCTAGTAAACACTAGAATGAGTATGGGAAGAACCGAAAACTACTGTGCAAAGGGCTCAAGGCACACACCATTAGTGGAGATATAACACAGGGTTTACTGGGAAAAAATATAAGCAGACACCTAGTAGAGAACACATAACCCCTCTGCCTGCCCCAACACTCATTGTCCCATAGCTTAGGCCAGACATATACAGTCATCATGGCCAACACAGAGTGTCCAGTAGAAAGTGTCTCCTTTCCTGTAACACTCTACATATTCATTGGATTAGAGAGGAGACAACATCCATAAGTTATAAAATAAGAACTCACTGGTCAGAGAAGTGAACATATTATAAAGGAGGAATCTCTGAAGTTTACTGCCATGTGTCAGCTTGTTTTTCTGTTGACCTCACCTAGACCTGCTATGCCAGCTCTCCTCTAATCTACTAAAAGTGGGGAGACAATGAGTCTTCAAATCTTTGGTGACTTTATTCAGGAATCTGATTGTACCTTTCCTTCATTCCTTTGCCATGTGTTTATTACATCATTGCTTACTTGCCTCACTGTTAATTTCTGCACTGTGTTAGTTTATGCCAGAAGCAATGTAGGGTTTTTGTGCCCAATGCGTGCAAAACTCTGTGGTAGACCCTGTCTTTTATTATCATTATTTTCTTACGTTCTTCTCTCCTTTATAAAAGATGTCTTGGTGTTAAAACATTAAGGCATGCTTTATATAGCTCCTCAGAGAAACCTCAGCAAAATGAAACCCTAATTTCTCATATGAGTTATGTGTTTGTTAATGCACTCCTTATTGTTTTTTTTGTTCTTTCCCTGTATCACTTTCCCCTCTCCTCTTAAATAAAGATAGGTAACAATTATGTTACCTATCTTTATTTAACTTCTTGTTTTAGGGTCTACTTTGGTTGAAGACCAAACTAAAACATACTTTATATAATAAAGTACACAACTTACTGCCTGGTTCACGGGTTTCTGAACGAACTTCAGCTCCCCTGCTTGTTTAGAATTCCTTTGGCATTATGAACGTTTATCTACTCTGTTCTATCTCTAGTTCTTTTGAAGCAATTTGTTTACTAGTCTCCTCTCCAGTGAACTTACAGAAACTTGCTATTATCTTAATATTGTTACAGCTTTGCTCTGCTATATTTTTACTTAAATAGGAAATCATTTCAATAGGAAATGAAATGAAAAGACACAGGCCAAGAGAACAAATCTCTACCATAGTTTAGATACTTGTAGTTGGTGTGTTGGGGAAATAGTCTTGGATATGGATCCTTTTCGCAATGTCTCTCAGTACTCCCAGGTAGGTAATGAACTATTCTTATAAACTTTATCTCCACCAATATGTTCTGTAATAAGTGAATCATTAATGTCATAATGACACAGCCCCAATACATCCAAATAAGTTCTATATGAGACACATACTGTGTGTTTTCTTAAAACATTTCATGGTAAAATGTAACAGAATAAATATTAATTTGCTTCACACTTAGCAGACATACATTTTGTATGGTACAGCTTCACTTCTTTAATTGGAATAAAGCAAATTTTATGACAATGAAAAGGCATCTTGGACTTGACATAGACCAAGAGTTACCTAGATGAAGAAGGGTAAAGGCAAGTCCTTCAAACTCATCTAAATGGGTTGAAAGTACTATTTGTATCAGAGTCTAAATAGCACCTCTACCTATTAGGGCCACAGTGAACACAGAATTCATTGACTCCAAAATTCCACATTCATGTCTCAATATAGTCATGGTAGATCACACATCCTCTCTATGGAATGAAGTACCTGGTGGTGAATGCAAGGCTAAGAATATAATAAAAAGACTCTGTCTTGTCAACTACTGTGCTCTCAATTTGTCAGGTGTTCAAGTGTGAATTCAAAAACTCAAGTCTCTTGGGCTTCCCTGGTGGCACAGTGGTTGAGAGTCTGCCTGCCAATGCAGGGGACACGGGTTTGAGCCCTGGTCTGGGAAGGTCCCACATGCCGTGGAGCAACTAAGCCCGTGCACCACAACTACTGAGCCTGCATGTCTGGAGCCTGTGCTCGGCAACAAGAGAGGCCGCGATAGTGAGAGCCCCGCGCACCACAATGAAGAGTGGCCCCCGACTGCCGCAACTAGAGAAAGCCCTCACAGAGAAACAAAGACCCAACACAGCCAAAAAAATTAATTAATTAATTAATTAAAAACAAAACAAAACAAGTCTCAAGTATCATCTGATCAATGTGGATGAACACCACAATAGTACAAGAAGATTTTTAAAGCTACTCAGTGAGTTTCTACTCTGTTTCTATCATTGGAAGTAGAACTCAGTGGAAGTAGGGGGGTTTTGGGTTTTTTTGTTTGTTTTATCTTTTCATTATAAACTGCTAATATATACTTATTAGGTGCATATCTTACTGAATAAAGTAAAATTTAATCACCTTAAGAAATAAAATTTGTGAAGTCAACATCTGCTGTTCGATACAAAGTTCTTATTTTTGCCCACTTAGCACAGTACATGATATTGATAAACTGAGAGATACTCATTGACTTTCTCTTATATCCCAAGGGGAGGTAATTAAAAACAATTTTAGGAATCCTTTACTCCATAGCTCACATACCAGTTTTGGCTTTTTTTCCATGTAATCTACTGAAAAACAGTAGTAACAAATCAGAACAAAGGAACATTGCTTTCAGTCTTAGAGGGATCTCTTTTCCTTTTCAGACAAGAGCAAATCTCTAACTGTGAAGACTGATATGAACCATAAAGGCACTGATGTATTTTTCACAGGGGGAAAAAAGAATAAAAGAAACAGAAAATAAAGAAAGAAAATTTTTAAAAAAGAAAAAGAAAAAAAGATTTGTGTTGATAGTACTTAGTGTTAGTAGGATTTCTGTTTGGCTACAGCATAGACTAAATTTGTTTTCATAGAATTATCTTAGAACCGACCACCTTGTACTTCATTATTTCCAAAGAAAAATATTTTCCAAGTTTGGAATAATTGGTATAATAAGCAAAGATTCACAACACAATCTGTTAGAAAATGCATAAGAAACAGGTCTTTTTTTCTCTGTTTCTGTCTCGCTCATTACATATTTACATTTTACATAGATAAATATGTATATATATAAGCACCTTACAATGTTAAGTCAGGTGAAAAATATTAGCATCAAGTTAGAGATTCTAAAGTGTTGAATTATATAAAAATACATTTTATGGCAGGTAAATATGATATTGTTGATACACTTTGGAGATAAAAAGAAAAGGAAAAATGGCCTTGCACAATGTCATTTAAAGAACATCACATTGTCAAAGTGTACTCAGAACACTTAATAAGAGTAAATGTTCAATATGAAATGTGAAATACTGTGATAACACCATGCTATAAAACTTAAATTTTAAATAATTTTTTAGAAAATGTCTAAAAAATAATTTTGAAATATTTTATATTTTTGATTAGTGGTTTTCTTTATTTGCACTTTAACATTCTATGCAAAAATCAATACTAACTCAATTATCTTTAGTCATTACCTGGGGGGTCAATTTCAAAAACCCTCTTATTCCCACTATTAAATAAAAGCAACACTAATGACATTCTGTCAGTTTCAAATTGACTGATTTATCACATCATTGTACAGCCATCCTGCATCTGCAGTTTGTTTGTGGAATGGTATAGCTTGAAAATAACAAACCACTATGCTCTCTATAGTAGAAAATGTTAGAAGAAAGGCAACTCACATACTGGAACACAAACAGTGCTGGAATGTTTAGATGCATTTTATTATATTTTAGCTAAATGTCAGTCACACTTGTAATCATTTAGAACTGTTCTAAATCTCTAAGATTTCAAATTCTTTCTCCTCTTTCCTTTCTACTATCTGCTCTGCTTTGACTACATGATAGGTAGACCTCTGAAATCAGTCTTCCTGTATAGTTCTGACTATTGACCCTATAAACATAGATTTTATAATCACAGCTTGTAAGCTGGTAGTGGTTATTTATTTAGGATGTTGATGGTCAGAACAACAACTTGAACTCCTAAAAGAGTTGGGAAATTCTGACTGGTAAACTCCTAAACTTCAGACTCAGACTATGTATTTTAATAAAAATTAAAAATATCAAACAGTTATCTATCCTAGATTTGGACAGACACTATTCTCACCTTCTTTTAATTTCCTAGTTATGGATATATACAGAATTCCAGGAAAAAATGTAATATAAAAGTGTTTTTTTCTTTTTAAATGATTAAAATCATTATATCAACCATATTATTGCTTTTGGTTTTAGACTATCCTCAAAAGTGGGAATGTAAACTGGTACAGCCACTATGGACAACAGTATAGAGTTTCCTTAAAAAAACTAAAAATAGAGCTACCATATGATCCTGCAATCCCAGTCCTGGGCATATATCTGGAGAAAAACATGGTCCTAAAAGACGCATGCTCCCCAATGTTCATTGCAGCACTGTTCACAACAGCCAAGACATGGAAGCAACCTAAATGTCCATCAACAGAAGAATGGATAAAGATGTGTACCTATGTACAATTGAATATTACTCAGCCATTAAAAAGAATGAAGTAATGCCATTTGCAGCAACATGGATGAACCTAGTAAGTCAGACTTACTTCACTTCTCTCTCTCAGAGAAAGAGAAATATTGTATGATATCCCTTATATGCAGAATCTAAAAAGAAATGATACAAATGAACTTATTTACAAAACAGAAACAGACTCACAGACTTAGAGAATGAACTTATGGTTACCAGTGGGGGAAGGATGGGGAGAAGGGATAGTTAGGGAGTTTGGGATCAACATGTACACACTGCTATGTTTAAAATGGATAATCAACAAGGACCTGCTGTATAGCACAGGGAACTCTGCTCAATGTTATGTGGCAGCCTGGATGCGAGGGGAGTTTGTGGGAGAAGGAATACTTGTATATTTATGGCTGAGTCCCTCTGCTGCACACCTGAAACTATCACAACATTGTTAACTGGCTATACTCCAATATAAACTAAAAAGTAAAAAAAAAATTAAGAATAAAAAAAAAGTATCCTTTTAATGTGTTGTTGGATTCGGTTTGCTAGTATTTTGTTGAGGATTTTTACATCTATGTTCATCAGTGATATTGGCCTGTAATTTTCTTTTTTTGTGATATCTTTGTCTGGTTTTGGTATCAGAGTGATGGTGACCTCATAGAATGAGTTTGGGAGTGTTCCTTCCTCTGCAATTTTTTGGAACAGTTTGAGAAGGATGGGTGTTAGCTCTTCTCTAAATGTTTGATAGAATTCGCCTGTGAAACCACCTGGTCCCGGACTTTTGTTTGTTGGAAGACTTTTAATCAGTTTCAATTTCAGTACTTGTGATTGGTCTGTTCACATTTTCTATTTCTTCTTGGTTCAGTCTTGGAAGGTGTACCTTTCCAAGAATTTGTCCATTTCTTCTAGGTTGTCCATTTTATTGGTGTATAGTTGCTTGTAGTAGTGTCTTATGATCCTTTGAATTTATATGGTGTCCATTGTAACTTCTCCCTTTTCATTTCGAATTTTATTGAGTTGAGTCCTCTCCCTTTTTTCTTGATGAATCAGGATAAAGGTATATCAATTTTGTTTATCTTCTTAAAGAACCAGCTTTTAGGTTCATTGGTCTTTGTTATTACTTTCTTCATTTCTGTTTCATTTATTTCTGCTCTGATATTTATGATTTCTTTCCTTCTACTAACTTTGGGTTTTGTTTGTTCTTCTTTCTCTAGCTGCTTCAGGTGTAAGGTTAGGTTGTTTATTTGAGATTTTTCTTGTTTTGTGAGGTAAGATTGTATTGCTATAAACTTCCCCTGTAGAATTGCTTTTGCTGCATCCCATAGGTTTTGGATTGTCGTACTTTTATTGTCATTTGTCTCTAGGTATATTTTTATTTCCTCTTTGAGTGATCCATTGCTTACTTAGTAACATATTGTTTAGCCTCCATGTGTTTGTGTTTCTTATAGTTTTTCTTTCGTGTAACTGATTTCTAATCTCATAGAATTGTGTATGGAAAAGATACTTGATATGATTCCAATTTTTAAAAATTTACTGAGGCTAGATTTATGACCCAAGATGTGATCTATCCCAGAGAATGTTCCATGTACACTTGAGATATATGACAAACCCACAGCAAAGATCATTCTCAATGGTGAAAAACTGAGAGCATTTCCTCTAAGATAAGGAATAAGACAAAGATGTCAACTCTCACCACTATTATTCAACATAGTTTTGGAAGTCCTAGCCATGGAATTCAGAGAAGAGAAAGAAATAAAAGGAATAAAAATTGGAAAAGAAGAAGTAAAACTGTCACTGTTTGAAGATGACACGAAACTATGCGTAGAAAATTCTAAAGATGACACCAGAAAACTACTAGAGCTCATCAATGAATTTGGTAAAGTTGCAGGATACAAAATTAATGCACAGAAATCTCTTGGATACACTAATGATGAAAGATTAGAAAGAGGAAACACTCTCATTTACCATTGCATCAAAAAGAATAAAATACCCAGGAATAAACCTACCTAAGGAGGCAAAAGATCTCTGCTCAGAAAACTATAAGACAGTGATGAAAGAAATCAAAGATGACACAACCAGATAGACAGATATACCGTGTTCTTGGATTGGAAGAATCAATATTGTGAAAATGACTATACTATCCAAAGCAATCTACAGATTCAATGCAATCCCTATCAGATTACCAGTGACATTTTTCACAGAATTCGAACAAAAAATTTTACACAATTTGTATAGAAACACAAAAGACCACGGATGGCCAAAACAATCTTGAGAAAGAAAAATGGAGCTGGAGGAATCAGGCTTCCTGACTTCAGACTATACTACAAAGCTATAGTAATCAAGACAATATGGTACTGGCACATAAACAGAAATATAGATCAGTGGAAAAGGATAGAAAGACCAGAGATAAACCCATGCACCTATGGTCACCTAACCTATGACAAAGGAGGCAAGAATATACAATGGAGAAAAGACAGTCTCTTCAATAAATGGTGCTGGGAAAATTGGACAGCTACATGTAAAAGAACGAAATTAGAACACTCCGTACCAACACATACAAAAATAAACTCAAAATGGGTTAAAGACCTAAATGTAAGGCTGGATACTATAAAACTCTTAGGCAGAACACTCTGTGACATAAATTACAGCAAGATCTTTTTTAATCCACCTTCTAGAGTAATGAAAATAAAACAGAAATAATCAAATGGGACCTAATGAAACTTAAAAGCTTTTGCACACAAAAGGAAACCATAAACAAAATGAAAAGACAACCTTCATAATGGGAGAAAATATTTGCAAACAAAGTGACCGACAAGGGATTACTCTCCAAAATATACAAACAGCTCATGCAGCTCAATATCAAAAAAACAAACAACCCAATCAAAAAATGGGCAGAAGATCTAAATAGACATTTCTCCAAAGAAGACATGCAGATGTCCAACAAACACATGGAAAGATCCTGAACATCGCTAATTATTAGAGAAATGCAAATCAAAACTACAATGAGGTATCACCTCGCACAGGTCAGAATGGCCATCATCAAAAAATCTAGAAACAATAAATGCTGGAGATGGTGTGGGAAAAAGAGAACCCTCCTACACTGTTGGTGGGAATATAAATTGTTACAGCCACTATGGAGAACTGTATGGTGGTTCCTTATAAAACTAAAAATAGAGCTACCATATATCCAGCAATCCCACTCCTGGGCATATATCTGGAGAAAACCATAATTCTAAAAGATACATGCACCCCACTGTTCATTGATGCACTATTTACAATAGCCAGGACATGGAAGCAACCTAAATGTCCATCAATAGAGGAATGGGTAAAAGTTGTGATATATATATATACAATAAAATATTACTCAGCCACAAAAAAGAACGAAATAATGCCATTTGCAGCAACTCATGAATGGACCTAGAGATTGTCATACTGAGTGAAGTAAGTCAGACAGAGAAAGACAAATATCATATGATATCACTTATATGTGGAATCTAAAAAAAGGGTACAAATGAACTCATCTATAAAATAGAGTTACTGATGTAGAAAACAAATTTATGGTTACTGGGGAGAAGGAGGGGAGGGACAAATTGGGAGAATGGGATTGACATGTACACATTACTATATATAAAATAGATAATTAATAAGGACCTACTGTATAGCACAGGGAATTCTACTTAATACTCTGTACTCAAGTATATGGAAAAAGAATCTAAAAAAAGAGTGGATATATGTACATATAACTGATTCACTTTGCTGTACACCTGAAACTAATACAACATTGTAAATCAGCTATACTCCAATAAAGTTTTTTTTTTAAAGTATCCTAAGTATTACATTAACTAAATCAAACTTGGATTTGATTAGATTTTGTAAGAGATATATTATAAAGTGTATTTTTTTTTTAATTTATTTTTGGCTGTGTTGGGTCTTCGCATCTGTGCGAGGGCTTTCTCTAGTTGTGGCGAGAGGGGGCCACTCTTCATCGCGGTACACAGGCCTCTCACTATCGTGGCCTCTCTTGTTGCAGAGCACAGGCTCCAGACGCACAGGCTCAGTAGTTGTGGCTCACGAGCCCAGTTGCTCCGCGGCATGTGGGATCTTCCCAGACCAGGGCTCGAACCCGTGCCCCCTGCACCAGGTAGATTCTCAACCACTGTGCCACCAGGGAAGCCATAAAGTGTATTTTTTAATAATTAAAAATAGAAAGGAATATAATAAAATTTTTTTAAAAAAACAACTGAAACATTTAATCATTTTACTATGGTAAATTAGCTTCATTAATTTGAAAATAGAATTGAATCTAGTTAGCACCCTATTCTAAATGAGTTGCTCAATCAACTTGGAACAATTTCCAACTGATTTAAAGAAACCAATTGGGAATTGCTGAGTAGCTTTTAAAAATATTATGCTTTTAAGAATTCACCAAGGGTAATTGTTATTTAAAACATCAGTCTCAGGCTAATATTCTAATTACTTGGTATGGAATATTCTAACGGAAGCATTTACTTTTTATTTTATTAAATTTTCTCATTGTCTTTTCAATATATCCCTGGATATTTAAACATTACCTGAAAAAATGTGCAGTATTATGTAAAATTGTTGTTATGGCAACAATTGTAGATGAAGTAAATTGTTCATAGAGTGTCCTCAAATCTTTCAAGATCAGGTAATTATCAATTACATTTGTTAAAATGTATCTGTTTCTATTTTTGTCACTTATTTGATTTTGTTGGAAAGTAATTCTAAAGAGAAAGAAGTTCCTAGAGCAAGTACAGTGTTTATATATATATATATATAAATAATTAAACATCAGCTTTTAGCTTTATTGATGAAGAATATTTATAACTGTGTTAAGAAAAAACCCAGTATACTGAAATAATATGTATGTTCTATTGTTCCATAGCCTTGGAATTTATTCTTTCAGCTCATATGATCAGAATACTCTTATATAATATAATAGAGACCATCATTAAAATACACCAGTTGCTAAGAAACTACATAAATCAAATTTTGTAAACACTAACAAACAATGTTATTTAGCTTGACTGAAAGACAACAGTTGTTAAATCACACTAGAAAGCAACCTCAAAATGCATGGCTGCTGCCCTATCTTCAAGAAAATAGAATACATTCAAGGTTTCTTGAAATATCTCTGTGAGTCAATAATGCTCCATGATGTTAATCCTAAATACATGACAATACCATATTGACACTTTGATTCAAATCGTTAAGCAGGCCACAGAAATTATTCCAATGGGAAACAGCCCTAAACATTTTTAGTTTTCTTTGTTTCAATCTTACTATGTGCCATGTAAATTTATCTTGTCCATTCTCCTCTAACACACCCTCTAGGAATACACATAGATACCCTCGTTCCTGAAAGCTGAACACGAATTTGACTGTACTCTCCAAGCTGAGCCTACATTGTTCCTCTTACTTTATGATAAAGGGCTATATATGATTAGTTTTTTTCCTTTCATTTTTTTTCCCATTTATATTCATCAGCTGTCCCAAACATCCCAAAATGATAACAATATATCTCAGCCACTGTCTACTTTTTTATGTGACTAGTGATATGGAAAACAGTATATTTCCTTAATGGGGGACTACTGATACTGTAATGGGGATTTAAAAAAAAGATATATTTACAATTTTATCTGTTTATGTGGGTATATATGCATGTTTGCTAGTTTGTACATATTCATGTACATATTTTGTATCTTGAGCTCTTGGCGAAAAGTGAGTTGAGAAACTATACTGAAGATACTGACAGAAGAGGTTTGTCTCTACTTGATATATATTCATGATTTGAGAAACTTTAGCTGGAAGAAATAGGTGAA